>NC_082697.1:28571873-29232532 GCF_949987515.2 Delphinus delphis | reverse complement strand
TCCCCACCTCTACAGGTGAGAAATGCTTCCTGCCCTTCTGCCCTGTACTCTCACTAGGTCTACTTCAAGGATGGAAAAGCCTGACAATCTGACTAGACAGAGTCTGAGGTATTCACTGGGCTGCTTTTTATTACAGGGCAGTGGACTGAGAATGTGCTCGCCATTCCAGCTTTTTCTGCCTGCTCTTTGGACCTGCCCACCATAGATCCAGAGGGTGGAAGTGTGGAGGGAACCTCATGTAGGTCCCTGGTCTATATGTACGTTCCATCACAGCTTATCAGAGAGGGTCAAGAGACATGCACCTAATTCCTGATAACAAAGTAGCTCATCCCCCAACTGGGGGTGACAAAGTGACAACTTTGTCACTCAGGTGTACGCTTCCTCCAAATCTCTCACCTCATCAGTACTGTTATTAATGATAGGTGAAGACCTATAATGTATGTCTGTTGATTAGATACATGATACAAATCCGAGAAGAACAACTAATGAGTTAAACGATTAAATCTGAAAAAAATCTTGACATAACAGTACATCAGGGTGAGCAAATATCAAGGCTGTATCAAGGTTAAAATAAACAAACTGCCCAAGTACAGAATGGGAAAGATGTGGCTTGGAAAAACCAATGTAAAAAACGTATTTAATTCTTCCTCTCCCTCCTTCCCCCAGTCCAGTCCACCCCACCTCTGCACCATCTCTTGGGGCAGATCCCTTCTCACCACCCCTGCTGAGTCCAGGCCACCAGCATTACTGCTGCAGTTTCCTCTCTGCTTCTGGCTTGCCTGCTCATTTCTAATCTGTCCTCCTCACCATAGCCAGATGGATTTTAAAAAAACTACAAATCTGATATTGTCAAGAGTTCTTCAACTGCTTTACAAAATTCAAACTCTTCACTATGGCTTAGAAGGACCTTTTCCCCTGGGCCCTTGCTAGCCTCTCCCGCTCTTTCTCTCGATTCTGACCCCTGTTAAGCTGCGCACCAGGCATCATGAAGCACCCATTTACTACACTGTGCACCACAGCAGAAACAGTCTGAAGATAATAAGCACTATCTGAACACAGACTGAGCCACAAGTAATACTGAGAGGGGTGGGGTGGGAGGTGGGCAGAGAAAGAGTGACCGCTGAGATTTAAAATGCTCAGTAGAGGCTGCAAGGTTCTGATCCAGAAATAGTGTTAAGAGATTTCCTACACTGAATGGGAGCTGGCCTAGGGGGCCTCTAAGGTCCCTTTATATTCTGAGTACGCTGACAATTCTCAAGGGCTTTTTTCTTTAGAAGATTTCCTTGTTATTGAATGTTAACAAAAGTTATTTCTCAAATTCTATTGTTTTCTTTTGTTTAGTCAGCAAAGAAGTGACCCATCTTCCCACCAGTCTTCTAGTTAATTTCTCTGGCTTGGAAGGCACTCTCTCCTTAGAGACACTCACACAAGCTCCATGTCGGAGCCTCAGTCTGGCTCTGTATCCCTCCTCTCACTAGTTCTGCCCTGCCCGTGGAGGTGGGGTGCAGAGGGTGTGCACAAAGCTAGGCTTGGGGAGACCGTATTCAGGAGAGAAATGAGAGGGTGTGAACTGTCTGGGAACCGAATGGAGGCTCTGACCAGTCCTGAGAGAAGCTGACTATTCAGATACCAAGCAGCTGGGCAATGGCTCTTTGATTAGTTTAAGTCAAAGAAAAAGTCCAAATACCCTCTTAGCACCACCCCCCCACCCCCGCTTTTTTTCATGTGTCTCTTGTCTCCTACAGCCCAGGACCTTTTTGAGCTCACCTGGCCTCTCTCCTCCAGTTCTGTTAGCATCACGATAGAGCAGGATTTCCACTCCCAGATCATTCGCCAGAAGTCCTCAATTGTGTGGAGAAGAGGGCCCTGGCTGGCGATGTAGGAGTCCTTCTGCCGGTAGCCCTATACAATCCAGGTCAATGGCAGGAGTGAAATGGTTTGATCAGGGAGGGGCTAGTGGAGAAGACAGGCCACTGGGATGGGACAGGGGCTGCCTGGAGACAAACACATCCCAGGCAGAGCTCCCCTCTGGCCAAGGACCAAACCCTGGCTGGCATGCTGGTCTCTTTGTAAGAAGATGAGGGAAGTGGGGGCTGGGGCTAGGATGGAGACAGCAGGAATGGGAAGGACCAGAGGTTAGTGTTTTTAGCCTTTGGTCTGTGCTGTGAACTTTTCCTTCCAAACTGGGGCCCTGACAGACCTAGTGTACAGGAAGGGTATCAGTTCTGTATTTGATGACTGACTCAAAGACCACCCTTCCAAGCATTGGGAGGGGAGCACTGCAAGGCCCAGCTGAATCTCCATGGAGTGTTGGGAGCTCCGGGGACACAGCCACCACTTACATCAATGAAGGATGCGTTCACGTAGTCTGTGTTCTCCTCACCCCTCTTAACTGGAATGATCACTCTGTTGAATTCATCTGCAAGAAGGACAGCAGCCTGTGGCTCCCCAGCATCACCTGTCGTCTTCTCCCTCTCTTTCCATCTATCCCCCCCAACCTCAGCTCTGAGAAGATATAATTCCAGCTGGGCAACAACATGCCTGTTCCTAGCCCAGGAGGCAGAAAACCTTTGGGCTTCATGCTCTTTCCAGAAGCCACTGAAGAACTGGGAACAATAAGAGACAATGCCATAATTCTTGTCTCCAAGCTGATCATTAACTAGTACCCAAGAAGTTCAAAGGGTGAAGGGAAAGGGGGATGGGGCATTAAGGCTTTGGGTGGGGAAAGGGCTCTTACATGGAATGATCTGTAAAACCCGGTTCTTCTTCATGTTGGCTGGAAGGTTTCCGGTCCGCATCTTGTCATTCTGGATTTTGATTGATGTTAATTTCTGAATTGGGAAGGGGAGGGGAAGCATTACTGATCTCAGTAACTGGACTTGACAAGATTACGTCTGTCACTGGACCTGCATCCAGGGCACACTGGCATACTGCTCTTTTCAGCAGAGCCCTGACCTCCAACATTTTCACATGTTCTTATCAGAACACTGTTTTTCTGTCTTTAATAAGCCAAGAGTGTTTGGGAAACACTGTTTTCCCGGTTCCTGTGATTCCCTTAGACTGAAATTTTATGATCCTGGAACAAGTAATCTACTCTTATAGGAGACAATGTGCCCTTTCTCCCTCTCTCCCTGCTGTTCTACTCCCAGAGGCTGTCTTAGATTCTTTAGAAAATCTTATTCAAATATATATCCTCCCTTCTCCTTATTCCAAGGTTCCTTCTTGATTTTTGCTACTCAAAGTGTAGCCCATAAACCAGCATCAGCCTCGTCTTGTTATATATGCAGAATCTCAGGCCCCAACTCAGACCAGCTGAAACAGAACCTGCATCATAATAGGATCCCGAGGTAATTCATGTGTACATTATAGCTTCAGGAGTGCTTTAAGGCAGCTGGTCTTCCCCATCCCAATCCAGAATCTCTTGCTTCTGGGAGCACTTTTATTGATGAGAGTGTGACATGTCCCTTAGGTGAGTTGAGAACCACTGTCTAATGGCATACAGCAGGGGTCAGCAATCTACGGTCCATGAGCCAATCTGGTCTGCTGATTGCAAATGAGGTTTTACGGAAACACTGCCATGCTCATTTGCTTATGGGGTGTTTATGGCTGCTTTTGTGCTATAACAGCAGTGCTAAGTAGTTGCAAATAGAGACCGTATGGCATGCAAAGCCAAAAATATTTACTTTGCAGAGAATGTTTGCTCTTGCTGTACATTATAATGACCTGGGAGGGGGAGCTGGGGGACTTAAAAAAAATACCATTGCCTGTTTTTGTTTTTTTTCCCCCCTAAACACAACCCAAGTGACTCTAACATGCAGGATGGGTTGAGAATGACTAGGGTATGAGTAAAGGGCCAGAGACCCACCTCCTTAACCACCCACATGCTTTGCAAGGGGATTAACCATTTGTTGGTAAATCCACAAGGAGTCAAGCATCCTGTATTCTGTAGGTCACATAGATCCTTCATCCTGAAAGAGCTCAGCTCCAACTTACCTTAAACTCCTCCTCTAATCCATTGTTGCTGGACCCTGGGATTTTGTTGTAAATTTTCTGCAGATGTGTTTCTAGAGAGGTGACTTCCAGTTCTGTATCTCCATAGAGATAATGCTCCAGAAGGGCTTGGTATATGAAGACGTACTGCATCTGAAATGCAGATGATGCCCGAGTTCCCAGTTATACACATGGTCCTGGTGGTGCCAGAGCACTCCCTCCCACTCCCATTTCACTTCAGTCCACTTCTTCAATCCTAGCAGAGATAAAATGATTCACTCTTGTCCCAATTCAGGGAGGCAGGACTCAAAAGGCATGAGTCCCTCTGGGGGTGCTTAAACTTGGGAGGGAGGGTCCTACTCTGGTACCCTCCTGGAGAGAAGGACAATTCCAACTCCTGCTCATTCAGAGAGCACAGACTAGATAGACTGAGGGGTTGTCAAATTCTGGTGACACACAAAACCTGTGCCAGCCCCCCTCCCCTCCCAGTGCTGTGCCCTTTGAACTCCATGCCCTAACCACAGAGCTGATCTCACTGCTGCTCCTGGACCTGGCTAAGCTGCATCACAACTCTGTGGCAATGGCTCCCTTGGCTGCCCACATACCTACTTCCCTCAGGACCTGTTCCATATCCTTACAGTCTAGTGCAAATGACATCTGCCCCACCTTCCAGATTCCCCTAGGCACAGCCTCCTCTGTGCTCCATAGTTCTTTTAATACGTAATTTATAAGCGCCCTTCATCACACTGTATGATGACCATTTACAATAACCTGGGAGGCTGAGTAATCCATGAGGCTGTTTTGGTCCTGGAATGCCCCCTACCCACAAACCACTCACGTCTGTTTGCACCATCTGGCAGCGCTGTGCCCGGATCCGGCTTACAAAGCCATAAACGTCCACCTTCCGCTCTGTATGCATCATGTCCAGCATGGCATCAATGACGACAAAGGTTCCTGTACGCCCTACACCCGCACTGTAGCCAGAGAGCAGGAGTATTACTGGGATGGCTAGCATGTCTTGTGGGAACACCCAGGGAGGGGGCAGCACAGGGTAGGGCTCTTTCTTCAAGGCTTTAAATTCTAATTCTGTATGGGGTAGAGCTAATTCTGTATGGACTCTCACGGAGCCAACAACTCCACTGTACCCTGAACTCCCTACCTCTAGTTATCAGGACCAGAGAACCCTGACACTTAGAATGGTCTGAAGATTCCAAGTACACAAGGCAGCACTCAACCTAGCTTCTTGGCTTCATAGCAGTGGTCACCCCACCCCCAATCTTGGAGGATTGCCCTTCCCTCTTTCCTCAAGTGCTTTCCCACCCAGCACCTAGTTTTCTTGAGGAGTCTCTCTGGATGCTGCCCTGGCGCCCCAAGAGCTCATCTGCTCTGTGCCAGCCTCCTCAGCCAGGGCCCCTGTGCCTTCCCTGCTCTCAGCATGGGAGCAGAATGTGACATGAGTGGGGAGCCAAGGGTCAGGCCACACTGACCTGCAGTGTACCACAATGGCCCCTGCATACTGCGGGTTACAGGCCTTCACCTTCTTGAGGAACTTGAGCATACCAATCGGGGTGAAAGGCACCCCAAAGTCTGGCCAGCTGGTAAAGTGGAACTGAGTGATGAGGCGCTGTGGCTTTCTGTTGGTCACGTCGCCCACCTGTGAATTGAAGAGATCCCTGTGTGTTGGCCCTGATACCCTGGGGTAGGGCAGCACCAGGGGAAGGAGGGTGAGGCTTAGGGGCCAGGGCCAGCTGTGGCTATCACTGACAATGGGAAAGTGAGAGGATTAAACTTCCCAAGCAAGTTTTAACCATGGACAGAGAACCTTCCCAGAAACCCCATGGGGTAGGCAGGCTGTTACTATTATTCACAGCCTACAGATGTGAAATGTGAAACTCAGAAAAGTTAAATGACCTGGTCTAGGTCCCAGGATTAGTAAAAGGCAAGGTCAGAACTAAAATGCAGGTCTCCTGAGTCTTGGTAAGCCCTCTTTTCATAGCACCACAGTGCCCTCAGCTGAAGGCAACCTTTGCTCAAGCCTCCAGGGTCACCCTGGAGGGTCAGGAGCAGGGCCCACCACATCCTTGATGTCAGGAGCCTTTGGGGTAAGAAAGGAGGAGAGGTAAGTCAAGTACCAGAAGATACTGGTGCAATACCTCCTGATGCACTTGGTTCATACCTAAGATGACCAAACTCCATCTCAGTAATACTTTTTCTCCCAGCCATGAAGTCATGAAAATGTTCCCCCCTTAGCTTTGACGGAAAGAAAAAAACAAGAAAAAAAAAAAAAGAAAAATCCCCTGGGAGCCCAGAACTCTGATTTCAGAGTTCGAACATTTTGCACACTCAGCAATTCCTGACCACTCTGAGTAAGATGGGGATGACTCGGCCTGTTCTGCCCTCTTAATGGTCAGCAGATTCTAAATGAGAACCAAGAAAGGAGGTAGGAGACAGTACCTGTTGAATGCAGAATTTCCGCACTGTGTAGTCCACCAGTACGGTCACATCCTCTACTGACACACGGATATTCCCATAGGTCCAGCAGCCTTGGTCTGGCCAGTACTGGGCGCACTTACACTGGAAAGAAACAGACATGCACCCCCCTGACCTGAGACCTCCCGCCCACAACAGGTGCAAAAGGCCCTAAAGAAAAGGACCACAAAAGCCCAGACTAAAATCCTCAGAAAGCCCTATGGCCTCTTCTCTCACCTCAGTCAGCTACAGACTTATTTAACTGTTCCTTTTTTTTTGCCATGCCATGCGGCTTGCAGGATCTCAGCTCCCTGACCAGAGACTGAACCCAGGCCACAGCAGTGCCCACAATCCTAACCACCAGGCCACCAAGGAACTCCTTAACTGTTCTTTTTTTAAGTTCCTCAGCTTCTATCCTGTTTAGCACAATCTCTTAACTTATGCAGAGCCCCAGCAGCCCTATACTTCTCACTCTTTCCCACCTCTAGTCTCTCAGTTCAGGGCAAATCGGAAGCCATTTTACCTACAAAATCTGTACTTCCACAATATCCTAGGTCATGCTCTAGGGGTAAGTCTGTCTGATCCCCTGGAATGAGCAACCTTCTATGAGGGAGTTCACCAGGGTGGATTGATGCAGACTGTAAAACCTGCCACGAGAGGCCCAAGGCCTTCTCTGGTTGACTAGGCCTTGGACAGCTCCCAAGAGCCAGAGGTAGGGTTGGAGAAAATGAACCTAAAGCCCAGCCCTAAAGCTATCCCTCCTAAGCCAATCAATACATCCAACAGCCCAGTGTGGGTATCAGGTTGACTCTAGGGCCATCCTGGAGAGAGACTATCCCGAATTGGGATTCCTCTCTGGGGCCTGATCCAGGACTCAGGACTGGTGTTGGCTGTGGCCCAGTGATGGAGCTGACCAGGCATGGACTTGGCAGTCACAGAAAGAAAAGAACCAGTCAGAAGGCTGCCTGAAGGATCAGTTCAGGGGCTCACATTTCCTTGTGCCCTGCAGGGTCTCAGTTCATACGGCTCCCTCTGCTATCTCAGGAGGAGGAACAAAACAAAAACAAAAACAAAAAAACCAGGGGAGTGAGGGACTAGAGAAGCCAGGGGAGAAAAGCCCCACTGTGACTTTTCCTTGTCTAATGGCCCAAGTCTTTCTTCCAGGATGTTTTGGATCTAAGGTGAGCTGTTTGGTCACCAGACACAGGGTGTGCCCTAGGTATACCTCTGAGTTCATCGGAGGCTTCCAGGCCACAGGAAAGTGTAGTAGGCACATTGGCCTGGGTCCTGTCTGGATGAATGACAGGCACAGAAGCCACAAAGGGTGGAAAGCCTAGGCTCAAACACAGAACTCCAGCAAAGCAGTCCCTCTGTTGGTCATGCCTGTATCAGGGGCCATTCTATCTAATTTCTCCACTCACCTCCTTTCTCTCCTTCAGATTGGTCACCATGACAATGGTGGCTGTGTTTTGTTCCCAGATCATCCTCCAGAAATCATTCACCGTTTCTTCTTTTGGTCCTATAGTAGCCAAGAGCAAAGATGAGAACACACACCAAGAGGAAGAAAGATGCTGGGAAACTGGGAACGTTCATTCCTGACTTTTGGAAGCCTGTGCCCACATGCCCCCAGCTAAATATATCATCCATCTACCCATCCACCTACCTACTAACTGAACATTTCCTGTGTATCCACCATGTATGTGCCAGGCACTTCACTAGGGAGTGAAGTGGGGATGTGAGGTTCTTAAAATAAAAAGAGAACACATGAACAATGTTTCCCAAGGATGCTATAGTTGAGGATTAGAAATCACGACCCCTACAGAATACCTATGTTATGGGCGAGATAGTGAGCTATGTGCTTTATATCTCATTTACTCCTTCTTACCATGCTCTGAGGTGGGTGTCATTAACCAGAGAGGTTGGGTAAATTGCTTAGGCTGAAATTTAAAACTTACATCCCACACAGCCTTTTCCAGAAAGTCACTAGAAGGGCACAAAGAATAAGAAAAAAGTGGGATCTAACACAGGAGAGAGACTAACAGAATTTCCAGGGTGTTGGTAAAGGGAAGGCTCAGGATAATTTCTCTGCCAGAGGCTAGATCAATCCAGAATGGAACTGAAGGAAAAAGGTTCTAGAAGGACCCCAAGATAAAAAATTAAACTAAAAAAATTAAACCTCATGTATCTGAGGGTACTGAGAGGAAATATATACTTCTAGCAAAGAGTTTAAAAGAAAAAAAATCAGTGCTAGGTATATAAAGAACTAAGTGAATAAGGAAAAAAGGCAATTATTAACTCTTGGGAAAGAGGGAAACCAAAAACTGTACCAAAAAATTATATAATATTATGTGCTTAAGCTGTGAATAATATTGGCATAGTAATAAGAATGTAAATAACAAGTATTATCTTCACCACAAATTGTGATTTAACTCCACTAGGAGAATGGGGAAAAGGGACATGTCTGTCTGAGTGTGAGGTAGTTTGTAAGAGGATTAAATAAGTTATCTATAATAAGAAAAAGTCAACAGATAAAAATGGCTGCTTTAGACTAAAAAAGTTTAGACGAAAGGGGGGAGAACTTTGTTTTTATAGACTTGTAATACCTTTTGACTTTCTTAAAATTTGTATTCCCTTTGGTAAAAAGAAAAATATTAAAAAGAAAAACAAATAATGACAGAAGTGGACACATAGTGGAAAGATGTACAGAGGTGGAATTATTTCACTGCCTGGCAAGGTCAGGAAATATCTCCTGGAGGAGATGACATTTGAGCCATATGTTAGGACAGATAAAGTAGATGGGAGTCTAGAAAGGAGGCATAGGGAGAAGAGGTACTCCAGGCAGAGGTGCAGGGGGCTAGCAGCAAGTAAGAGCATGAGACATCCAGGGACTGTAAGGAGTTCAGTGAGGTCACTGTGTAGGGTGTGTAGAAGGTAGAAGATGAAGCTAGAAAGATAGGTGAGGTACCAGGATCTAAAGGGATGGAGGCCAGGCTAAGGAAGGCTTGTTTTACAGATAATGAAAAATCATTCTAGGATTTTCATGAGAGTCTGACAAAAATTTTGCATTAAGAAAGGCCATTCTGGTGGAAGGAATCCAAGGAGCAAAGCTAGGATCCAGAGGGATCAGTCAGTAGGCTGCTGCAACAGAGCTGGAAGAAGAGATGAGAGTAAGGAAGTGTGTCAGAGAAGGCAGATTTTGGAGAGAGAAACAAGAGGACTAGTCATATGTAAAGCAAGGGACAGGTAGGAGATCTGGATGACCCCAAATCTGGTTTGGTTGATTAGGTAGATTACATTCCAGTCACCATGAATATAGATTACATTCCAGTCTCTTAAGAACAGAGGAGAAAAAGCAGCTTTGGGGCAAGGAAGAGTCACGTTTCAGTTCCTGATGTTGAATCTAGAGTCTGTGGGGGTATTCAAGCGGAAGAGAACAAAAAAATGTGGCTCTGGAGCTCAAGAGAGGCAGCAGCCAGTCAAACAGAGGTGGGTATTAGATGAGGTCTCTCAAAGAGGATACAGAGGGGGAGGAGCAAAGAAGGGGTCAAACACAGAACGCTGGGGATCTTCAAGCATTATTCAAGTTCAGACAGAACAAAAAGCCCAGGAGGCAGAAGGATGGACAGAAATGTGCCATGAAAGACAAGAATGGAGTTTCAAGGGAAGTAGTCATCCACAGTATTGAAGAGAAACTATACTTAAGGGGCAGAAAGAAGAATAAGAGCTAGAGAAACAATATTTTGAAAAGTGAGAAAAATCAAGAGAACTGAATGGCAGGAAATAACAGGAGGGTTTCAAGGAGTGTTAAGTACTGTGGAGAAGTTCAAGAGGGAGGGAGTCTGAGAAAAGGCTAACAGGGAAATCAAAGGTGAACTTAATTTAAGAACTATTTTAGCATCAACAAGGCCCCATGACAAACAAAGAGAGGATGAGATTATATGTGGTTGTTGGTGCCAAAATCATCACTGAGTAGGTGGTAGCTGAGGTGGGCCTTGAAGGGTGGACCTGAACTGACAGATGGCTACAGAGGGAGGGAAAGTGGGGTCCAGTTAGGCAAGGGCCAGGTCCTGGTGGGAGACTACAAGGGCAAGGAAGATCTAAGACTTCTGACCACCTCTGCCTCATGTTACCTCTATCCCTATTTTATCACGATCACAGTACTGTCCAACAGAACTTTCTGTGATGATGGAAATGTTTCATATCTGCACTAACATGGTAGCCTCTAGCCACATGTAGCTATTGAGCCTTAAAATGTGACTAGCGTGCAGGCTTCCCTGGTGGCGCAGTGGTTGAGAGTCTGCCTGCCGATGCAGGGGAACGGGTTTGTACCCCAGTCCGGGAAGATCCCACATGCCGTGGAGCGGCTGGGCCCGTGAGCCATGGCCGTTGAGCCTGCGTGTCTGGAGACTGTGCTCCGCAACGGGAGAGGCCACAACAGTGAGAGGCCCGCGTACCAAAAAAAAAAAAAAGTGACTAGTGTGATTGAAGAACTGGATTTAAAATTTTATTTTATTTTATTATTTTTTGGCCTCGCCACATGGCTTGCGGGGTCTTAGTTCCACACCCAGGGATTGAGCCCTGGGCCCTCAGCAGTGAAAGCACAGAGTCCTAACCACTGGACCACCAGGGAGCTCCCCCAAATTTTATTTTAAATAGCCACATGTGGTCAGTGGCTACCGTATTGAACACGATAGACACTTACCAAAGTTCCTGTTTATTTTGCTATAAATTATCCTCTACCAACTAAAGGCTCCAAAAAGGCAGAGACCATATTCTGTTTTATTCCCCTACATATCCCCATCACCTAGGCCAGTGCCTGGCACATAATATTAATAAATGGTCAATAAATATTTGTTGAGTGATTAAATAAATGGGCTTTGATGGACCATAATAACATCAATTACTTTTTAGTGCTGCAAACATCAAGATTTTTATTTTGCTAGGATCCCAAAGGTGAGGACACTTGTTAGAACTTCAGGCTATGGAAACGTGTGCAAAGCATGTATAGGACCATGGCATTGGGTCCCTGCTCTGAGGGTTCTTAGACCACTTATCTGTGTATAATAGTGGAGCTCAGGCCCATGAGTGGGAGGAGGAGATGAGTCAGCCTGGACCAGTGAGGTGGCCAATCCTCTTTGGAGACTAAATCCAAATTCAAATTCTGAGCAGCCTGGTTTGAACTTAAGTTTCCCAAATGACCTCAAGACAGAGAACCTCATTAGACTGTGTTGTATGTGTGTGTATAGCCTTTTCCAGTATTTTTTATGCACATATATAAAAGAATTTCTTTCAAAGGATCCCTGGACACTAAGTCATCAAGATGAAGGCCCTTAGTTATAAACCTGCAAGGTAGATTATATTTTTTTCAGGTGGTAATAATTACAGAAAAGCTAATATATCTGAGTAATCTATTAGCATTTGGAAGAAAAATCCCAAATCCATTCATGGTTAAGCCTAAGAGTAAAAAATTATCTTACTTTACCTTGTGCAGCAATGAATTTGTTCTTTTCTTGGTAGCCCTGGGGGTGGGGTGGGAGAGTAGAGGAGAAACAGAAAGTGAAAACCCAAAAATGGATAGGAATGAAATTCTCCAGACTCCCAACCAGTTTACAAAGCCTTCCTTGTGAAAAGGTCCAGGCAATTAACAAGGATTTCCATTCTAGAAATTTTAATGGGATTAGCTTTGGATAGCAGGAAGCAAAGATTACATGGTCTAGGCAGTCTTCTTAAAGTGAATTATTAGCAAACATTAGTATAAGAACATCCAAATAACAACTCCTAGGCTAGACCCTGTTCTGATGCTCTCTTAGTTGCTGACAATCTGGGTCTTGGTGTTACTGGGTAGGAACCCTCCAAGTCAGAAGCATGTGAGGCTGGGCCCACACGAGGAAGGAAAAAGGGTTATTTTCTTGCTGATGCTGTACCCAGGTGCAAAAGTTTTCGGGGAATAGCCCATGGGTATGGTGTAACAGCTCCCAGTGTTTGACAAGAGGGTTCTCCATTACAGGAAGTGGGAGACAAAGAAGTCAAGGAGCCTGGGGACGTCACTTAATAGATAAGGAGCCTCTGAAAAACTGACACTGGCAGTAACTTTCTTTACTGTTTAGTCATACATCTTTTCAACCTCATTGTTTAAATATAGTGTTCACTTGAGACGTCCCAGGTAAGTGAAAAATCATTTGACTTAAGGATTGTAAATCACCTTCTGCCTCTCTCAGACAGCACTAAGATGGGCAATGAGGGAGGCAACTTCATGGATGGGATACCATACCAAGGTGATGATGTGAAATACTAGTCTGCAAGGCAGTGGCAGAATAAAGGAGGGGGCCGAGTCTGAGAAGCCGCTTCCTATTCCAGCTCAAACAAGGGCAGGGCAGGGTTGCTTCCCAGCACTGGAGAAAGCTTTAGGCCTCAATATGGACATGTTTAGAGTTAACAATAAGAAGCTTGTTAAAATTTTTATTAAGAGGAATTCTCCAAAAGTTTTTAACCACTAGAAGATGGAAACTGATAAAGCCTTAATTCAGGATGCTGCATTCTGCCTATAGCACTAAACTTGTAATTAAAACTGAGAAGCTCTTAGAGTATGTTACGCCGTATAATACGCTTGCTTCAGGAGAAGCTGCGGCCAAGTTCTCACTGGAGCATGTGGGTCATGAATAGCTTAAAAGCACTGTTGGAAGGCCCAGCCCCAAAGTGCTTCCCGCTCCATCTTTACCAGTAGTGTGTTATATATCCCCCATGAAAACATGCCTACATAGTGATATGCTGACATTGCTCAACCAATCAGGAATAACTAGAATGAGGCAAAACTACTGATTCCTTGTGTTATGTTCAAGGGAAAGATGAAATGTGGCTCCCTGGTTCCTGAGACATCTTTGGATTCTGAAAGTCAAATGCCAAGTTGGCTCTAGGTGGCACCTACATTCCTACCAGTTTAAAAACAAAAACAAAACACTTCCAAAGCCCCTCTATACCCTTAGACACCTCAAGGTGAGAGAGGAAGCTGGTCCTCCTAAGACTCCAGGAGGGAAGCCCAGTTGGCATCTGTACTGTCTATTTCATCTTCTCCTGTTACCAATGTCAGGTTCACTTTCAGACCTTTGTATTCTCCAAATCACAGAACCCATCCCCCGTGCCTACTGCCACCACTCTGTGGTGCCTGACACCACCTCTCTTCAAGATACATGTGTGATCTTGGTTCTGTGTGCAAAAAGGGCTTGGTAAATGATTGTCAGGGGGTGGGAATGGGGAGTAACTGTATATGGACAAGAAGCTTCTTTCTGGGGTGAGCAAAAAGTTCTAAAACTAAGAGGCAATAGCTAAAAGGTACAGCGTTTCTCTTCTGAGGTGATGAAAATGTTCTAAAATTGGTCATAGTTGCACGTATCTGTGAATATACTGAAAACCACTGAATTGTAAATTTTAAGTGGGTGAAAATTATGGTATGTAAATTGCATCAATAAAGCCACTAACAAAGTTCTAAAACAATTATAGTGATGACAGCATAACTTGGTAAACTTACTAAAAATCACTGAATTCTACATTTTAAATGTTTGAATTTCTGTTATATAAACTGTACCTCAATCATGTTGGGAGGAAAAAAGGGTTTCGTAAGTGTAACTGGCAGCTCACAACAAATGGCCACAATTTGTTTCAGCAAAAGTTATTGCCTGCCCCTATACTCCAAGCCCTAAGGACATCTGCTCCTTCTTTCCCACTGGATCTCTCATCTGCACTCAACCCCGTTGACCACCTAACACTTCTCCATGCTTTACTCTTTGCCCTCTGAGGTGCTCTTCTCTCCTGGTCTCCTTCTGTCTCACTAATGAGCACCTCTTGCCCAGTGTGCCTTGGCTGAGGTTTGTGGGCTCCAGGGCCCACTCTTTCTCTAATGACTTCAAAGGCCATGGCTTTGGAATCTCTCCCCTGAGCTCAGATTAATGATGCCCAACTATGCTGGATATATCCACATGGATTACCCTATACTCTTTTTTTTTTTTTTAAAACAAGAAAGGTATAGGTTGTTTTTTTCCCCCATAATTAAATTTGCACAGCATCTCCCCAAGCATAAGTATTACAAAAGAATGTAAAAAATCACATTTTACACATTTACACAATGTGTATAAAAAAATCACATGTCTTCAGCATTTAGCTCAAATCTCACCATCTTCAAAAACTAGATCTCTTGCAAAACTCATCAGCTAAAAGTTCTATCAAAGCACTGCGAAGATGGCCTTTGCTAGCCCATGGCAATCCTTCTCCCATTTTCCCTCGCGAGTTAGGGCTGAATAGCAGAGTGAGGCTCAGATTGCGGACGTGAGGTGGGGAGGGACACAAGGGCTAATTTTCCCCAGTACAAGACGGCATCTAAAGCTTGATGGGAGAGAAGAACTGGAGAGACTGGAGGAAAGGGTCCAGGCCCTGTATTCAGTCAGAGTCACTGCTGGAAGAGGAGGAATGCTTGCCATGCTTATGGTGTTTCTGCTTCTTTTTATGAGCGTTCTTCATTTTCTTCTGCATCTTCTTGTCCATTACCATTCCTGGTCCTACCATGCCAGGAGCCAACGCCAGGGTCAGGTGGTGGGTATGGAGGGGGGTAGGGACCTGAGGGTTGGCATCCTGGATACCCTAGCTGTGGCATAGATGACAAGGCCCACCAGGGGGAAAAGCTGGATTCCCCTGGGGTGCTCCTGGGGGAGTGGGAAAGGGGTCTGGAGGAAAGGTCGGGTTGGCAGGTGGTAGATGAGCAGGATTGCAACCTCCAGGGTACCCGATGTTAGAGGGCTGTGGATATGGCCCTGGCTGCCCAGCACTGGGTTTCCACATGTTCGGGTGTTTCCTCCAGCCCAGAAATGGAGAAAGAAGGAAACTCCACCCTAAATACACTCTACAGAGTATCATCCTATATTCTCTCATGTATTAGTCAATCACCATATCCCGCTAAATTCTACCTCCAAAGTGGTTTTTACTTTGATGCATCTTCTCCAACCCTTCTACCCTCACCATTTGTAGCACGCTACTGTAACAGCCCTCAATCGGCCCTTCCTAAATCCATGTTGCACACGGTAACCCGAGTGATCAATATACAAATGTGGCTATATCGCTCCTTGTCTTTAACACCTTTCAATGTTATCCCATTGCCTAGAAATCAAAACTCTTAGCTGGGGACTTCCCTGGTGGCGCAGTGGTTAAGAATCTGCCTGCCAATGCAGGGGACACGGGTTCAAGCCCTGGTCTGGGAAGATCCCACATGCTGCGGAGCAACTAAACCTGTGTGCCACAACTACTGAGCCTGTGCTCTAGAGCCCACAAGCCACAGCGGCTGAGCCTGTGTGCCACAACTGCTGAAGCCTGCGCACCTAGAGCCCGTGCTCCGCAACAAGAGAAGCCACCACGATGAGAAGCCCACGCATCACAACAAAGAGTAGCCCCTGCTTGCCACAACTAGAAAAAGTCCACGCGCAGCAATGAAGACCCAACGCAGCCAAAAATAAATAAAAAACAAAAACAAAAACTCTAAGCTGTACTAAAAATTTGTAGATACTGTAAGGTGACTCAATCAGCACCCAGACCCACCCACTTCTAGCTTGACTTTCTTTCTATAGAGGCTGAAAAACTAAAAGCTAAATTCACTAGACTCTCTTGCAGCTCAGTTCTGCCTAAGCACCCAGTTTCTTCCTAGCAGTCCCACATAAGACTTGGGATAGAAGTGAGCAATGTGAGATGGTGACTGTGCTAGGAAGATCTGGTCTTTGGGCAAGCATGGCAGCGGAAGCATTGAGTTCTTCTGTAGCACCTCTGCAGGGGTTTCACTACGAGAGTCATACGGGGTAGTTGGGTACATCTACGGCTGCTCTGTTCCTGGTGACTCTCCCACAGATTCTGTAAGTCACCCACTATCTTATAATAAACCCCTTCCTGTTGAAAAGAATAGACAGAAAGTGGACTCTTGTCATCTTCAACCAAGAACCCCAACAGACACACTTGACATTCAATGCCTTCTAAGATCGAGTTCCTACCAATCCCCCAAGCCTCATCTCCCATGACTTCCCATCTTATATCTTATAACTAAGACTACTGTTTCCAGTCTCTGACTTTGTTCATACTTCTCTTTTTGCTTTGAAGTTTCTGCCCATCTTTCTTCTCTTGAATTCAGACCTACCCTTCAATATTCAGCTCTACTGGCTCATCAGGTTGGCTGAATGTTTCTTTCTCTAAGTCCCAAAGACTCTGGGAATACCTCCTTCACACATGTTGCACACTAAAGGTTATGATCTACCTGTAGGTAGATCACACTAGGGACCATATCTTATCTCTGTAACCTTGGAGCGTACCCCCAGTGCTTACCACACAGCAGGTGAACAAAAAATTTTGACTGAATTTAATAAACCTAAATCTTCTTTAATCCCTGACTCTTACTAATGGTTAACCATAAGCTTTTTCCTGCTTTTCTATTTTCACTGAGTTCATAAGTACCTCCAATTTAACCCTCTTCATCTAAACTTTCATATTACCTATTAATAACCTCCAATAACCATCAAGCCTTTATAGGATGCCCTATTGTGAGCTCCAACTAAGCATGGCCAAAGGAGAAGGCTTGTTTCCTTCTACTGCCTTGCTTATCATGACCATGAATAGACCCATCTTACTTGCTTACCAGCCTTAACATCCAACTTACTTTTGTCTGTCTTCACCTTCAATGTGGGAAGGAGCCAAACTGGTTACGGTGACAGACACTGCTGGTCACTAACTGAAAAGCTATTCCTTCCCTTTCTTTCTTGCCATCAAAACCATGCTTTTGTTCAGACATTTACCTTTCATTGGCTTGGAAGGTGGTCATTCCTCAGCCCCAGAAGGGTAAATCATGATAATTCTCAGCACCCTAGCCAGTGACTGGAGAGAGGGTGTAAGCATGTGATCCAATCCTGGCCTGCGGGCTCTGAAGGGCACTGTACCGGAGAGGCTTCTGAGAAAGGTCATGCCCCTAATAAAAAGAAAAGCATAGGGCTTCCCTGGTGGCGCAGTGGTTGAGAGTCCACCTGCTGATGCAGGGGACGTGGGTTCGTGCCCCGGTCCGGGAAGATCCCACATGCCGTGGAGCGGCTGCACCCGTGAGCCATGGCCGCTGAGCCTGCGCGTCCGGAGCCTGTGCTCCGCAATGAGAGAGGCCACAGCAGTGAGAGGCCCGCGTACCACAAAAAAAAAAAAAAAAAAAAAAGAAAAGCATATGCAGAAATTCTCCACCTCCTCCTCCTCCTCTATGTTGTGTTTATAAGAAGCGTTTGGAACTGCTGTAGCCGTCTTGTGAGCAAGAGACAATGCCAATAGGCTGAAGATATGAGTAGAAAGATGGAAACACCTGGTTTCTCAAGGATGTCACTGAGTCACAGACTCAGCCCACCCCAGAACTGCTATACACCTGCCTTTGGATTAAATGAGAAGTAAATGTTCCTGTGTAGACCACTTCTAGCTGAGTATTCTGTTACCTGCAGATGGAAACATTCTGATATTGCTATACTCTTCCATATAATGTTAAACTCAACCTGTTCCTCCCAACCACTTCATCATAATCTTTGATCTAAATCCTGGGACTCTTAGCTGGTTACTAACCTTTTTCCATTTTCCTTATCTATTACATCAATCATTTCTACCAGGGTTCCTTTCCTTCTAACTATAAACATATGACCATCACTAAGAAACATATACAGGAATTTCAGCAAATCCATACTCGTGAGGGTGCCTGCACTACTCCATTTCTGAAGTCCATCTGATAGCCTATTTTTTAGCCACGGCCCCTTGTTCTTCCATCTTTCTCCTTTTCCTATCCCAAGACTGCTCTTTCAATTTCTTGAGACCTAGTCCTTGATCCCTTCCTTTCTCTACTGAACCTGAAGCCCTCGGCTGACTACTCGAAGCAACAACTGACTTCCCTAGCCCTTTTGTCTGAGTACCACATGTTTTCTGCATATCACCAATCCTAGGGTACAACTGGAGAAAATCACACAACTGAGGCCCCTATATATCAAAGATTTACATCTTAGGTAGTTCCTCGGTGCAGCTAAACATGCTTTTTTCATGCCCTTTTCAGTATTCTTTCTTACTGACTTCAGTACTCTCATGTCACAGTCCCATCCTCCCTTTTCAGCAGATAACCTTGACTTTACTTCTTAGAAAAAACAGACGAGTTCCCTCAGCTTGATTTATTCACACCTACAAACCACCTCTATCTATTCTATATTCCTTTACCATCAGTCTCAGAGGAAAAAACATCCTTTCTTATGTTCAACGCTAATCTCTCCATGAGTATTCTTTTAAAAAAAATTGTGGTAAGGGACTTCCCTGGCGGTCCAGTGGTTAAGAATCCGCCTTCCAATGCAGGGAACGTGGGTTTGATCCCTGGTTGGGGAACTAAGATCCCACATGCTGTGGGCCAACTAAGCCCGCACACCTCAACTAGACAGCCTGCGTGCTGCAAACTATAGAGCCCATGTGCTCTGGAGCCTGCGCGCCACAACTAGAGAGAAGTCTGTGTGCCACAACTAGAGAGAAGCCTGTGCGCCACAACTAGAGAGAAGCCCTCGCACCATAACGAAGTTTCCCACATGCCGCAACTAAGATCCGATGCAGCCAAAAAAAAAAAAAAAAAATTGTGGTAAAATATACGTAACATAAAACTGATCATTTCAGCCATTTTTAAGTGTACAGGTCTGTGGCATTAAGTTTATTCACATTGTTGGGCAACCATCACCACCATCCATCTCTAAAACTTCTGCATCTTCCTCAGCTAAAACTCTGTACCCATTAAATGATAATTCCCTTCTCCTCCCTCCCTCTAGCCCCTGGCAACCACCGTTCTACCTTCTGTTTTAATAAATTTGACTACTCTAGGTACCTCATATAAGTGGAATTATACAATATTTATTGTTTTGTGACTGGCTTATTTCACTTACCATAATGTCTTCGAAATTCATCCATGTTATAGCATGTGTCAGAATTTCTTCCCCTTTTAAGGCTAAATAATATTCCATTGCATGTATATGCCACATTTTACCTATTCATTCTTCCACTGATGGAACCTGGGTTGCTACCACCTTTTGGCTATTGTGATTAATGCTGCTATGATCATGGGTGTACAAATTCCATCAGTATTCTCTTCATGCTTCAGTAGTCAGGCTTGCTCTCTCTAGCTCCTTGCTTGCTCTCTCTCTTCCTTTCAAACTCTCTCTTTACTGGTTCCCTCCCGTCAGCCTATAAAACATACTCAAGTCTCGCACACCATCTCTATAAACATTCTCTAAATCACCCCTAAAAACCTTTCAGTTTCAGCTCTTCTCTCAATTCATAGTAGACATGACTAACCAGACTTACCCGGAGTCAGATATTCTAGTCCTGTTTGGAGGACAAGGTGTGCTTTTGTTCTTAGTTATCTGAAGAAGCTCAATAAAGGATTCACTGACTCTTACAGAAAAGTATACATTTAGGTTCAGATTTCTGCATGGGAAAATTTTGGGAATGATGACAGGTAAACATAAGAATACATTTTAAACTGTCTGATCTTTAAAAAAATTTTTCAGTCTTTTAAAAAAATCAGACTCCTCCGGGAAAAACTGAAATGACAAATATTCCTTCTAACATGCAGCTGAGAAGGAATCAAGGAAATAATGAGAAAAGCTCAAGTTCCTTACATTGATGAATGAAGCATTGATGTAATCAGAATCTGGAACTCCTTCAACTGGTGTCAGATGGACTCTAGAATGGTCATCTAGAAAAAAAAATTTTTTTTTCAATTAAATTCAATTTTATTTTTCACTGGTCCCAATGCAACCAGGCCAGTTGTGACATCTATGACTATGTGTAGAGAGACACACAAGTATAAAGTTGTCACTGCAGCACTATTTATAACAGCAAAAATTCAGACACATCTCAACCATCATTAGGGGACTAAGTTAAATAAATTAAGATATATCCATAATATGGAATAGTAAGCAGTTGATAAAAAGGAAAGTGAACACTTCTGTTTCTTGACAATTACCAGTACATATATCGGTACATATATATACCAATACACCAATACATTTCTCTATATTATAGTCATTTCAGGTATATAGCATTATAGTTCAACATCTGTAATAACTATAGTGATCACCACCACAAGTCTAGCTACCATCCACCACCATACAGTAGGACCCCCCCACCAATCCATTTCACCCACCTCCAACCCCCTTCCCCTCTGGTAACCAACAATCTGTTCTCTGTATCTATGAGTTTGTGTTTGTTTTGTTGTTTTGTTTTGTTTTTTTAGATTCCACATGAGTGAAATCATATGGTATTTATCTTTCTCCATCTGACTTATTTTCCAATATATATTGGGAAAAAAAAGAAAAAAGAGCAATGTATACAGCATACCAGTTATACTAAAAATATATAATATATATACATGCATTTATACACAAATAAGACATAAGTATCTGTAAATGCCTAGTACAGTGGTCTTTAATATATTATGCACCCAAAACTGCACCAGGAATTATTTAAAGGATGAGTTTTTAAAAAAAGCAATTATAAAAGATAAAGCAGGGCTTCCCTGGTGGCGCAGTGGTTGAGAGTCCACCTGCCGATGCAAGGGACACGGGGTTGTGCCCCGGTCCGGGAAGATCCCACATGCTGCGGAGCGGCTGCGCCCGTGAGCCGTGGCCGCTGGGCCTGCGCGTCCGGAGCCTGTGCTCCGCAACGGGAGAGGCCACAACAGTGAGAGGCCCGCGTACCGCAAAAAAAAAAAAAAAGCAAAGTTCAAACATTTTGCTCTCACATCCCACTAGATTATGCATATTCCATTCTGGAGACCACTAACCTAGAAAAATGTCTGTTAGGTTATAGATAAACTGATTAGCAATGGCTAACTCTGGGAAGGAGTTACGAAGAGAACTCTGAATTGGAATTTCTTTGCAATGAGCAACAAAAAACCCCCACAACAACCATGCACTTGCTGTCTGGTCTTAGTGAAACTGCTCTCCTTAACTTCCCAGAAACTTTAGGCCTGCCTTAAAAAACCTGGTCAAGCACCCCTACTGACTTTATGAGCACCTGGGGTTGCCTGGGGAGCCATAAAGGCTCTTTCAGTCCAAAGGCTTGACTCTATTCTTATTACCAGCCTTCCTATGATCAATTACAAGATTCTTTCCATCCTCAGAAAATCTGGCTACAGATGCAGTTTCAGGTTACATCCCAAGAAACCCTACAAACACTCACAAGGCAAGATGTTTACATATCGATTTTTTTCCTTGTTCTCCTCCTTGGAGGCAGCTTCACAGGTGGCCTGGATAGGACAAGCAGGGAGAGCCTGAAAGGTTAAGAGAAATTACAGAAGTTATTAAAAGGGATAAACACCAAACATGTAAACTGCTGCACCATACTCTGACCTGGCAGCAAGTTCTACCTTTTCTTAGGGGGGAAAAGATGTGCCCAGGTGAATACTTGCACCTAATACAGAGAGTGCACCTCTCTTCTAAATAGCTTCTAAGCTCCTTAGAGTTTGAATGCCCAGAGGGCAGAATGCCTTTCCTGTTACTGTAAGCACAGCATGCTCTTTATATGATTACTATGTGGTTAGGAGCATGTTACAATGCTGGGTCAAAATGGACCACCCCAGTATATGGGACTGGGGACACAACTGAAAGGATGGGCCATTTATCCCCATGCTGACCACCATGCAAAGCTGGAGATGTATCTCAGAGTAAACCACACAGGAGGGGTCTGGATGGTCAGTTGAGTTAGGAGCCTGACAAGGGGGTATGGCAGCCCAGCCTCTAGCATCATGTGGTAAGGAAGCAAGGACAGGTGAGTGGGTGAGAGGGCATTCACATGGATGCAGCAGTTAGGAAGCAGAGGACTTGGATGAGGTAACACTGAATCTGCAGCAGTTTTGGAGCAAATGTAAATCAGCTAGCACTGGGAGGTATGTGGGTAAGTATAAATGGTTTGATATGAGATAGTCTGGATTGTATGAACTTGAGCAAATCGGCCAAAGTTTCCCATAAAATTGGGAAAATAATACCTGCTACATAAGGAGTAAATAAGATAATCTCATGTTTGGCATAGAATAAGTATTCAATAAATTCGTTTTATAGGAGTAGGAAGCTAAACTTTATTATTTGAATTGTTTTCTTCTGTGTTCTATATATTCAAAACTAAGAAAGCAAAAAGAGAAATAGTTTAAAATTACAACCTAGACAACCTTCCTGATAAGTGATTTGGAAATATGTCTTAAAGCTTTAAAAATATTCATACCCTTTGACCTAGGAAATCTGGATTCTAGCCTAAATAAATAAAAATCTCTATGTTCAAATTATTTACTTCATCATTATTTAGAATGACCCCAAACTGAAAACAACCTTAGTATTCAGCAGTAGGAGAACAGTTAAGTAAATTATGGTTCATGTATTACTTTTCATTCATTCCTTCAACAAACATATAATGTGTACCTATTAGGTACCGAGTTAGGTACAGAGCAAACAGTGGTGAATCAAATCATATACACAGTTCTTGCTCTCATGAACAATGCAAACTTGTGGGTGAAAGACAGATATTAAATAAATAAAACAAGTAAATATAAAATTACATACCATGATAAATGCAATGAGAGAACAGGTTATTAGAGAAAGTATCAGAAAGCCCAAGGAATACCCCAATACAGATTAAGGGTAGGTCTCTATGAGGAAGGATGAGTATGGAAAAGAGTATTCCAGGCAAAGAACAGCATGTATGATGACCCAGAGGCAGGAGAAGGCTTGGTTTGTGTGAGGAAATAAAGTGTCAGTGAGGGTGTTATGTATAAAATGTTGCTGGTGGAGATGGCAAGAGGAAGTGGGAGGAGATGAGTTTTTTGACAAGGTTGATCACATATTTCTACATAGGTCCTTGAATAGGAAGTTTGAATTTTACTTTAAGTGCACGAGGAAACCATTCAAGGTTTTTATAAACTGCAATCCACTTTACCTGTTAAAGAATCACTCTGGCTGCTACATGGAAAATGGGCTGGGAGGAAGGCAAGTACAGAATGTGGAAAGATGATGGTACAAGGAAATAGATGCCTTTGAGATATATTATGAAGTCAGAATGACTAGATTTAGAGATGGAATGGACAAAAGTTGGGGAGAGAAAGAGACAGGAATGAAGGATGACTCTCAGGTTTCTAGCTTGGATAAAAATAATAAAAAAGATTAAGTAAAGGAAATGCCAGCCTAAAAGGAACCAATTTCGCCAGAAAGAAACAAGAGTTTTAAGAAGGAGCAAATATACTTCCTAGGAACCAGCAAGATAGTGGTAGGAGAAATTAAAGTGAAATACCCCAAGATAACCGGAGTCAAGGTCTCATAGTCCATCTACCTTCACTTATTCAAGAGATTTTCTTTTCAGAGTTAAAACCCTGGAGGTTCTGCCTGTTATTTTACTAAGAAAGCCAATTTCTTTAGACCCACTGCTGTCAATACATAAAGGGGAAAAAGGAGTTTCCTGGACCGGAAGATTGGAATTTCCCAGTTCACCCACAGTTTGCCTTCTCTTCACCCAGATAGGCTAGATTTCCACCTTGATGCAGGGCAGGATGAGATACAAGTTTTTAAAAGCCCTCAAGACTAATCCTGAGGCATTACTTTTCCTCTACATCCCTTGTCTAAAATGATGTAGAACAGATGTAGTGATAACAAGATTCTTGAAAATAGTCCTCAGGGTCAGTAATGACAATGACCACATCTCAAAGTCCTGTCAGCACCCCTAGCTCCCCCAGTCATGATGAAGAAAAATTAGGTCTCCAGGTAGGCTGAGGCTCCTAAAAGGAAAGTTAGGAAGAAACAGGAGTCACTGTTTGACAAGAGAAAATAAAAGATTTGCTTTAGAGAACACTGTACTAGATGCAAAATATCAGATTAAAGAGCTTAGGTCAAGGATGAAAACAAGGGGAATCCTACTTTTAGCTTCTACTCTGAAAAACCCAGCCTTGAGAGCTGGGCAGAAGCAGCTGAACCAGAAGGCTCTAAGATGTTAAATTCTCCACAAACAGTAGGTGGCATCAAAGACCACTTCATCCCTTGCTTAGGCCTTTACTGGAAGCAAGACTGTCATTTTTTAAAAAGTGTCAGCTAAAAAAATTTTTTTTTCAATTTTTACAATTATTTTTTTAAAAAGTAAGTTCTTATAAGTTTAACCTGTAAGTTCTCTTTGGGCCCTTCCTCATCATGTCCTTTTCCCTCTCCTCTCACAAGTAAACTTGGAATTTTGTATTTATTATCCCCTTATTTGTATCCATATATTCTGTATCCTTAAAAAAATATATTTTTATTGTTCAGTCTATTTTTGATAAAAATGCAATGATAAATGGTGACTTGCTTTTGTTGCCCAACATTATGTTCTGAAGATTCCACTCAGGTTGTTCCATGTAGCCAAAGTTCATTCATTTTAACTACTTTGTAGTCCTCCATTTTTAGACCATACCAACATTTATTTATCCATTCTACTACTGGTGAATATTTGGGTTGTTTACAGTTAACCGTCCCGCTTTGAGCACTAACTGTATGTGTTTCCTCGTGCACATTTGCAAGAGTTTCAGGTATGACTATCTTTAACCTTACCAGATGAGGCCAAATTGTTTTTCATAGTAGCTGTACCAATTTACACTCCCACCAGCAATGTAAAGTATTCCAGTTATTCCGTATCCTTGTCAACATTTGCTACGGTCAGACTTTAAATGTATCAAATGTAGGTTTAATTTGTATTTCTCTGATTATTAATGAGGTTCACCATCATTTCATAGTTTACTGGTCAACAGGGTTTCCTCTTCTGTGAAGAACCTAGTTGAGTGTTTCCCCATCTTTCTACTGGATTATTTATCTTCTTACTACTTTGTAAAAGTTCTTTATGTGTTCTGGAAACTCATTCTTTATCAGTTATAAGTGTTACAAGTATTTTTTACCAAGTTTTTGGCCTGCCCCTTCATTTTCTTTATAGTATTTATTTATGAACAGAAGTTTTGCATTTTAATGTAGTCAAGTTGATCAATCTTTCCCTTTATAAACATTTTAAGTCTTAAGAACACCTTCTTATGTGAGATCATAGTATATTTTCCTACATTATTGTCTCTACATTTTTTCCTTTAAATTTCAGTGTTTACATCAACTGGGACTGATTTTTGGTATGAGACAGGAATTCAATTTCATTTATTCCCATGGGGTTACCCAATTGTCTGAGCTCTATTTATTGTAAAGACCATCTTCTACCCCAGCAAAACTACAACAGCATTTGTCACAAATAGGTTTCCCTTTACATATGAATCTGCTTCTGGGTTCTCTATTTTATTCCGCTGGTCAATCTATTCCACTGCCAATACAAAACTGTCTTAATTACTAAACTTTATAATGACTCTTTATACTGGTAAGGCGGGTCTCCTCACCTTGTTCTTCTTCTTCAGGAATGTCTTGGCTATTCTTGAATCTTTTCTCCTCCATATTAATTTTAGAATCAGCTTGTCAAGTTCCACAAAAAACCTGTTGGGATTTTTATTGGAATTGCATTGAATCTATATATCAGTTTGGGGAGAATTGACAACTTTACAATACTGAGCCTTCTAATCCATTGATCCTATTTCTTTCACTAATTTAGGTTTTTTTCTTTAATGTTTTCAACCATTTTTATAATTTTCTCCAAAGAGTTTGTAAATATTTTACTAAATTTATTCCTAGGTACTTCACATTTTGGATGCTATTGTAAATGGCATCTTTTAAAAATTATTAGATTTTCTGATTGTGGCTTATAAACAGAAAATGCATTCATTTTTATGCTGTTTTTGTATTTATCAACCCTGTTAAAATAACATTAATTCTAATAATTTATTTGATGAGTCTTTGGATTTCTCTGGGACAATAATCTCCTCTGTGAAAAAAACTGATTTTTGTCTCTTCCTTTCCAATCCGTAATACCTTTCGTTTCTTTTCTTGCCTTACTGTGTTAACGTCTCCAGTATAGTACTGAATCTCATTCACTTTAAAGTTTGAATCCCCTTCCAAATACTTTGGCCACAGTCACCAGTGCCTGAACACTCTGCTGTGATGGGGAGCCTACTACTTTCCAAGGCAGTTCCCCTGATCTTGGAACAGTTCTGTTTAGAAGGACTTAAAACCCAGATACACAATTTGTTCTCCCCTTGTACTGACTAGTGTAAAACCCAGGAGGTCAGCTGGTACCTTCTCTGCCCCTTGGAAATCCTGAACTCCCAATTCCCTGGACTGTTGAATTCTAAAGCCCTTGACATAGGTACTGATAATTCCCATAGGCCTTTGGCTCTGATATATTTATTTGGAGACAACTCATCAATGCAGAGACTATTCTGCCTCTGATTCACTCAGATGCCACACAGTTCTGTCACCAAATTACACATAAATGCTTCTTTACCTGGAAATCCAAGAATTAAGCTGTCTCTACTAAAGATGCAGGGTCCTGCGTGGGTTAAGGGGTTTCACATTTCACAATTCACAGATTATGACCGCCTCACAGCCTCTAGTTCTTTCCCTAGCTGTCTCCTATCCCCTTCATCTCAGAAGCTAACTAAAGTCTATTTATTTATTTATTAAACCTTAAACATGTTTTAGGGACCTCAATAAGTGGCTTTTCAAAGTGTTTCTTTTAAACAAATTCAGTGCTTCCTTCTGAGACAAATGCTGGTCAGTAAAATGTTCCAGCTTATAACTTTAGGACAAAAGTTCCATTACCCACAACTTTCAACCAGTGGGGTTTCATAGAAATGTTACACACTCCCCATTTAGTCTGTCAGATATCCGAAAACAGCTGTCATTTCCTATGCTTATTGTTTCTTCAGCTGTTCACCCCCACAGTCCAGTTTTTCCTCCAAAACAACTTCCCATTTAATGATATTCCTTTTCACAGAGACCTGACCACAAGACTCTTGGCACAGTTCAAGCTGGGGACACCAACTCTATTCTATATGCCATCTATACATTAAAGCATAATGGATACTACGCTAAAGCTAATAAGCTTGAATAGCTTTGTTTACTATATTAAAAAAACTTTTAAAAGTTTTTTTCTCTTCTTCTTTTTGGCTGCACTGCGAGGCACGCAGATCTCAGCTCCCCAAACAGGGATCAAACCTGCACCCCCTGCAGTGGAAGCATGGAGTGTTAACCACTGGACCACCAGGGAAGCCCCTTTTAAGTTTTTAATGTCTGCTTTTAAAAATGTTATTTAAAAATATGCTTGTTGTAAAAGAAAGTCAAATAATTCAGTAGAAAGTGGAAGTTCCCTATCATGTCTCTCCTGTCTTCTACCCGTCCTTGTAGGCAACCACTGCTCAGTTCACAGTATTCCTCCAGACTTAAAAAAAAAAAAAAAAAAAAAGGCATTAACACACTCAAATGCAGACATACATAGATTTTTTTTAAAAAAGGGGATTATACCATGTAAAGTCCCCTGGAATATGTTTTTTCCCATATTTTTCTATGTCAACACATTTATTTTAATGACAGTACAGAATTTCATAATAGATGCAAGAAATTATTTAGCCATTCTGCTATTTGATAGATAAATATTTTCCACTTTATTTTCTTTGCTATTATAAGTAATGCTACAATGAACATCCTTGTACAAATATATATTTTGTTTTCTGATAGAGTCCCGTAAGTTAGGTCAGAGAGCATAAGCATTTAAAATTTGGTTGATACTGCCAAATCATCCTTCCAATGCTGTATCAATTTAAACTTCCCCTACCTGTGTGTAAGAGTTTCTTTATCCCCATACCCCTGCCCATACTTGATATCAATCTTATAAAATTTTAAAATCTAACAGGCCCAAAATAATGGTTAGTTTTAATCTGGATATCCGGATTACTAAATATAGTTGAGCTTCTTTTCCTATGATTATAGACCATTTGTTTTTCACCTCTGAACTGCCAATTTTTCTCCTGCAATGTTTACTTTTTTCTCACAGGTTTGGAGAAGCTCTATATATTATGGAAAATTCTCTGTCTACCTGTGGCAAATAGTTTCTCCCAGTTGGCCACTTCCTTATGGTGTTATTTTTCAGAGATGCTTAACATCTTAATATATTTATTATCTTTCAATCTATTCTATTCTAGCTTCTGAATCTTGTGTTTTGCTTAGAAAGGCCTTCCTCACCCCATGATTACAAGAATATTATTCTATGATAGTGGACACAAATTAGTGTATTTGTCCTATGTGTTAACTCTCCTCTTTCCTGCCAGGGCTGACCGATGCAAGCACAGTCACACCTGACCTACATTTGCTACCAACTAGTTCTCTTTTCCAGGATTTTGAAACCCAGGAAGAAGCAGAGGCTTCCCTAGAGGGCCCAGACCCACCAGAATAGGACCTGCTCTGTCCAAAGGCTGGTAGTCTATCTCATCTTTTGATTCTGCCAGCTTCCCCACTTCTTTGCTTGAGTTGACTTCTCTTGTTTTTAAGTAAAAGACCTTAACTCACTTAGCAGTTAGTAACAGAGAGTGGGGTTGTAGATGAGATACTGATGGGGAAAATACGGGTGATGTGAACCTGATTACCGAGTTCAGATGAAGGCAAAGGAACTGTCAACCAACTTGCATTATGGGAAAGCGCAAGCCACTCATACCTCACAACTGTAAAACAGTTACTTCATATTGGCTTGCAATCACCTGGGACATGCTCTAGCTGATGGTAAAGGAGTTGGGGGAGGGGGAGTGCCAATTAAAAGGACATGAGAAATGCTGAAACCAAGGAATAGGATTATTTCTGACAATTTTAGATAGTAAAACAAGAAGAAGCCCAGCTCCAAAATCAAATACTTATCTCCAAAGACAGCACAAAATTCAGGGCCCTTCTATGACTGTGCTATATGTATTTTGCTGAACCAAAAGTTAAAGTTTCAGAATTTTGCTGGTTGTTAAATGTTAATGCCAATGGAATTCACATCTTTCCTTGGCTGGTCATGTGAAAGACACGGCTTTAAAGTGAGATAATTGAAATGATGCAGAAAGGAAACAGAGGAGTTGGGGAAAGCCAACTTCTAAAAATCTCTATTGTGCTCTCTACTGCATCCTGCTTTCATGATGAAAACTGCCTCAAAACCCAGCTCTCATTGCTCATGGATAATCAGGATGCAAGCATAACACGATCTGGAGGGTAAAATACATAAAGAAGGTAGAAAAGCAAAGAACTAACACCCAGAAGAAACTGCAGGAATTCACTGAGTTGGATCACCAAAAACCATAGGAATAGCTGTTGATATACATTTTGAGGATGTTAGACCAAGGAGGGGTCTAATTCTAATTTTTGAATACGGCTAGATTTCTAGTTATGGTACGGTTATCTGAACTTCTGCAGTTAGTGTAACCGCTCAGGAAACTGGCCACGGTTCTAATGGTGGGGTGGGGTGGGGTGGCCAGTAGGAACCTGGACGGAATGCTGGGTTCAGCTAGGTAACAAAGAAAAGCCAGAAAGCCCTTGGCACAAAGTAGAGGAAATCAGTGTTACAGGGGATCCAACAGCCTCAACCTTCTCACTGACACCTTCATCATGTCCTTGATGCATGCCTCACTAGAGGGTGTACATGGGTGAGGAAAGCACCCGCATCTTTTAGAAGAAGGAACTGACTTCAAAAAGGGATTCTTGATCTTAGTGGGAAGAAAAAAGCCTCAGAGGCCACAGTTCACCAGGGCTCAGACTTCTCTGAGGTGGATAATTTGTTGTGAAGCTCCCAATAATGGAAATGGGAGGCAGCCAGCTCAGGTCAGTTGAGGGGGCCTGACTAGACTCTCATGCTAGAGAAGGGCTCCTTCTCATCCAACTCTCAGGCCTGAGTCAGTTCACAGACCTAGAACCCTTCAATGATGGGCACATGTAAGAAAGAACACTGCCACAGCACATCAACACTCCTATACCATGAACCTTTCTCCTCATTTTCCCTTAAGAATCTGCAGGCATTTACCACGGTAACCACTGGGTAAAGGCAAATACATCTTTTGGGGTCTACTGGGTTCTGGCCTTCAGATAACTAATTCCTGGGAACCCAGAATGCTATAATTTCATGCTAGTTTGAATGGAGCCTTTGTAGCCCAGGAGATGGAAGGATTTTTGGCTTGAAGTGGTCTCATGTTAGGAGCTACCTATTTTCCCAATGTATGGCTGGAATGGAATTCTACAGCAACGAGTAGGAATAACCACATTGGTCCCCTAACCCTTTGGATAGATACCATTCCAGTAGCTAGAGCAAATGCAAGCTGCTGGAGCAGTCATCTCCCTTTACCAAAAGGCTAGGTCCCTAGATGAGTCACAGAGCTCCTAAGTGCTACAGGAGACTTAAAAGTTGTGGGATAATGATGAGATAATCCATTTAGATGTGTGAGTTTAGTGATGGCATGAAGCAAGTGCTCAATAACTACTAATATTAGCTATTCTGATGCTTCCTATTACTCTCCATGCAAGTTACCAAACAGATAAGCTGACAGTTTTTAAGAATGTCAGTATAATGTCATACATGAACCATGTGGAGCTGCAGATTTGCAGTTGCTTTTCCAGATGTTATATTTCCTACAGATTAATATAACCCGTGGTACCTGGAATTTTGCTATTAATGAGGCAAGTACGCTTATTTTTTCCTTTATGATGCACAAGGACTACATGAAGCAGTTTCCCTTTCTCATGGCAGGAGCAGCTTCAGTGATAAATCATCTTGACCTCTCTCTGCTGTGAACTGGTTCATTGGGATTTTGTCTCACTGTTTCACAGGACATCACCCTCACAACTATACAGTGGCCTGCCACCTTGGCCAAGTTTTCTGAAAGGCAAAAGCCAGCAGCACGTCAGGATATCCCCTCCAACGTAAAGGGTAAGTTGCCACTCCTTGCCCCCACGCCCTCCCCACCGCCCACTTCAAAGAGGAGGAGTGATGCTTGCTGGGTCATTATGGATTTTGGAGACAGCATGCGTATACCACATGCTGGTGTCCTATTCTGACTCATTTATTGAGTGATCTGAAAAGAGAAGGCTCTCTAGCTGATCCAGGCCATAGAGAAATTATCTCTGGTAGATTCTACGGGGCCCTAAGTGTCTGTGGTTCAGGCTGAGCAGGAGAATCATGATGAAAAACCTTAGGATTTGGGGACAAGACCATGATCCTGTCAGCAAGATTATGTTCCTAGCTTAGCACTGGAGTCTGGTAGAGACTGTAAGCCTGACCATGGGACACTAGATATCCATATGACGTCAACTGCCCGTCATAAACTAAGTATTATGTGATTCAATAAGCTATAAATTGGGACATGTCCAGAATTCAGCTGAAACTGATGTGTACAGAACGCGTGCCACACACCCACTCCTTCAATAGATTCCTCTAACTTCCTGATGATATTAACAGTTGACTAAAGGAGAAAGAAGTCCAGCCTAGTATACAAATGGCTCTGTGAGACATGCTAGCTTATTCTGGAAGCAGATTGCTATGGGATAATCTACTTAAGGTATGGCTCTGAATGAGTATAAAAGAGAAATCCGTCTGGTGAACAGAACTTCAAGCAAGGTATCACACCATCCACTTCACTGGATGTTAGGATCTAAGCTGATCCCTAAGTAGTAGATAACTGGGACAAAAAAGACAGAAAATATTTATGCTCCATGTGTATGCTCACTGAATGGCACTCACTGCAAGAACCCAGGAGATGTTGGTCGGCCCTTTCCCTCACCACCCCAGTGCTGGCCCAATGAGCCCATGAACATAGTGGCCATGATACCACGGCAATTGATTGTCACAATACCTATCTGAATTTGCCTACCATGCCTCTTAGGAACACCACCCCTATCCAGGTATTCACTGGAATGCCTTATCATGGGATCTCAGGGAATCACCTCTAAACAAAGAACTCATTTCACAGAAAAAAGTACAGCCACCAGGTCACATACCCATCACCACCCATCACCCAGAAGTAGCCTGCATCCTATTTAAAAAACAGCAGAGTGCCTACTGGAGACCTAGCTATAGTGTTGAGGCTGAGGTGCTATCCTGTGGGATGAGGTGAATGTTCATAATCAATAATGAGCATTAAATGGTGTTTTTCTAACAGCCAGAAAAAAGAGTCCAAGTTATTACCTTAACTCTTGCCTGGTAAATGGTCTTCTGCTTCACCTCTTGCTTCCCTCCCATCTATTCTCCACATTGTAGCTAGTGATTTTCTCAGAGTACAAATCTGACCACATCACTCTCCACTCCCCCAAGCCCTTCAGAGGCAGAGCAGATATGAGTGGTAACCCACCCACCCAATAAACATTCCTCCTTGCTACTAGAGCTCCCATTCTGTGGGTTAACCGCCTATCCTCTACATGACACTGGAATAATCTGGATTGGTCTCAGCCAGTTGCAGTAAGGCTATTTCTCCCTTGCTTATGACTAGTTTAAGAAGGAATATGTGACCAGGGAAGTCTCCAGAAGCTTTTGGGAAAGTTTTCCTCACGAATAAAAGGAGACATACAGGAAGAAACAGTCATTCTCTTCCCACTGGACCTTGTTTACCCCCATGTGGTGCCTAGAACTGGGACAGCCATTATTTTTGGGGCGGGGGGGTCACGCTGCATGGCTTATGGGATCTTAGTACCCCAACCAGGGATTGAACCCGGGTCCTCAGCAGTGAAAGCACGAAGTCCTAACCACTGGACCGCCAGGGAATTCCCTGGGCAGTCATTTTGGCAACATGAGGAAAGCCAGCCTAAGAGACAGGACTGACACATGGCTGAGTGGAAAGATATGAAGGAGACAGAGTTTAACAATGCCCAAGTTGATGAATTAGCCAACTCTGGAACTGTTCCTGTGTCCTTAAATCCATTCCCCTTTCCCTAATCATTACCACTTTACATCAATCTATCAGCGACTCTGGTCTTAACTGCTGCAGCCCCTAACTGTATTTCCTGCTTCTATCCTGGTCTCCCCATGGGCTATTCTCTAACCAGTAGTCTGAGTCATTTTTTCCAAATTACAAATCTGGTTGGTCTGTGGCTTCCCACTTCTCTCATGACGTTCTACAAGATCTACGGTCTGGTCCAGTCTTCTACATTTTCATCTCTTACTACTCCCTTAAGTCTCTGCCCTTCAGCCACTCACAGTCCTTCATTATTTTTTGAATGTGCCCTTCCCTCACCCACCCTCACTACTGACAGATTGTTCCTGATATTCCCAGTACCTGGAATGTTCCCCATCCCCCCTTCCCCAATGCCCTTGCCTATGATTAGGTCTCAATTAAAATATCATTTTTAAAGGAAGTTCTGAACTGGTGGACTGGAATAATCAACTGGTAGATTCACAAACATGTTCTGCTTCCTTGAGAGAGTTATAAAACATGCAAATGTAAATACTACCGAAGATGAGGCCTGCACTCTGCAGTCTGCCATGGTCCTCATTTTCCACAATGATCTATTCCTAATGTCTACTTAAGATACCCTGTGACCCCTGGCTCTAGACTCTAAAAGGCCACCTCTTTCATTTTTTTTTTTTTTTCGGTACGCGGGCCTCTCACTGTTGTGGCCTCTCCCGTTGAGGAGCACAGGCTCCAGACACGCAGGCTCAGCGGCCATGGCTCACGGGCCCAGCCGCTCCGCGGCATGTGGGATCTTCCCGGACGGGGGCACGAACCCACGTCCCCTGCATCGGCAGGCGGACTCTCAACCACTGCACCACCAGGGAAGCCCAAGGCCACCTCTTAATATAGGTTCCTATGCCTCTGCACCAGTTCTTCATGTTCTATATTGCTGTTTGAACTTACACAGCAAGTTCCCTGAGTGTAGGGACTAGATCTGCTTTTGCTCCCCAGCAAATCCCTGGCACCTTGCACATATCAGATGCTTGATAAGTATTTATTAAACAAAAGTAACAGATGCAATGATGAATGAATGGATAGATGGGTAGAAGAGGGAGGTATGGCAAATCTTTTTGCATTTCCTATCCATGGTCACATAGGAAAGGAGTCAGATGAACCTGGTAAAAAATTTCTCACCTCTTAACCCATTAGAAACCTGTTTTCTACCCCATGATTCAAAAGGTTTGACCTTAGGTCTGCCTTCCTCCCTGCTGACACACCAGCCTCAGCAAAGAACTCACGTTGAATTCCTCTCTGAAGAGCTTATTGTCATCAGCCATTCTCCGGTTAATCTCCTCTTCCAGCTTGTCCACGGGCAGGGGTGGATACTTCCTGTTGGTGCTTGGGGACCTGGCCAGAAGTGGTACGCTCTGGGGTTCTGCAGTGCATAAGGGGGAAGGTTGGTCAGGTGCCCTGGGGACACAGCCCTTCTCTGGAGACTAAATTAGGGGTTCTATCTCATTGGTCAGGCATCCAAAAACTAGGGCTGCTTTCAAGTCTCTTTTTTCCTTTCCTTTCAGATGGGGAAACTCCTATTTTCTTGATTTTTCTTCTCTGTGAAGGTTCCCCATGTAATTTAGGGGTGTCTTACCCACATCCTCAGTGCGGCCATTGGATAAGCGGAATGAATTGGAGTGGCTCCCAGCTTGCTTGTATTTCTTAAACCTAATGAGAAAATGTTCATAGTGAAACACTAAGCACAGAGTCAGGAGAGACCAATCATTGGCTTTGTAGCTCCACTTACTGATTCAGCCTTTTAAAATATCCTTTACCAAAAAACAGGCTCTTTTAGAGACAGGTTCTGCACACACGGAAGCAGCTCCAGTGGTGACTGAGCACCTCATTGTGCTCTTGCTCACCCTCAGCACACTAGAATCCAACCCAGAGAACCCCACAGTATGTTCTGGCTTGAATGGCTCCTCTGTGCAGCTCCAGTTCCAGGATTAGCTGCAGTTCATAGCCACACCAGGTGGAAGTAGGATGCGTGGGTAGAATACAGTGGGGGGAGATAAGAGTATCAAACAAAAATCCTGGTACTTCCCTGGTGTAACCAGGGAGAAGCCCAGAGCTTCAGACTGGGTTGGCACAGGTCTGGCCACAAGTCTCCTGCAGAAAGGTGGAGACACACAACAAACTGTAGGGGTGTACAAGGTTTCCCTCTCTTTATCCCTGCAGAAGAAGAGAGGGAGCCCAGAGTAGCTTAAGCCAAAAATAAGGGTAGAGTTAAACCCAATTACTCAGGGTGGAGACTTCAGCAGGAGGAGAACAAATGCACCTTCTTTTTCCCTCCCTTGCGTTTCCCCTCCTGGCTTTGGTACCTGTTTGAAGAGTAATACCTACAAGACCCTGGAAGAAAGTCAGAAAGAGAAACTCTGTAGCTCACATGGTTCAGTTCAGCATGCCTGAGTCAGGGGCCCTAGAAGGGTTTGGGGACAAAGCCCCAACTAGAAATAAAGTAGGCCTTTACTGAACACATAATCTTCACTGGGGTGCTTTCAGGGGTTGTTTCAATAGGGCTAGATCTGAAGATCTTAAAGCGCCTATTAGTAACAACAGACTGTGACTTCTTCCCTCAACCTCTAAACCACGGTCCTGGATTTTAGGGTGAACTGGAGTTGAGGGACTGGACTTGGGACAGATGGAAGCAAAGGAGAGGGGCTAGGTGTTAAGGAAGACTATGTAAAACTTTAAAACATTTCTAAGCAGAATTTTAATCTTAGGAGTGCTACCATGAGTCATTCCCCTCTATCCCATTCACTGTCTTTATCCTACTGTCTTCTGGACTGTGTGGGCTTATTGAGACCCTGGGGTATTGAAACAGAGTCCAAGAGAATGCAGAAGCATTAGCACGCTCACCTTAACATGTACAAAACTATGATAATAAACACGATCACTAGCAGAGAGGACAGGGCCACCATCACTGCAATAATTGGCGTCTCATCTGAAATCAAGAGAACAAAACATGTTATTATCATTGTATGTAATGGAGGGCTCAAGTTGGCTGCTCAGGGAAACACCCAAATGAGGAAGAAGGGCTCCTCCAAATGCTTATGTAGATGGCTGGGCATGGAGAGGGAGAGAGGGAGAGAAGGAGGGGGGTGGGGGGGAGAGGGAGAGGGAGAGGTAGAGGGAGAGGGGGGAGAGAGAGAGAGAGAGAGAGAGAGAGAGAGAGAGAGAGAGAGAGAGAGAGAGAGAGAGAGAGAGGGAGGGAGGGAGAGGGAGGGAGGGAGAAAAGAGACACCTTCCACTGCCAGCCCAGGGCTATTGGGTGAAGAGGAGGGTACAGTAGGGTAAGAGCCCAGGGTGACATGCCCACCCCATCTCTGACTTATCATACATATGTTTATTTTGTGTCTCCCTGCATTACAATGAAAGCTCTTTGAAGGTAGAGACTGTTTCTTTCATTGCTATAGAGCCTAAAACAAAATCAGTGCTCAGCACATAAGAAATACTCAAATATTTCATAGAGTATTCATCATTCCTAATTGCAAGCTGGGTATGCAGGGCCAACAATGTACTTTCTCCCAGGCTCAGTGCGCTCCATCTAGAGGAAGATGGGAGAGAAAGGAAAAATGACAATTTTCCTATCATAAATCCAAATGGTTTCCTGGCACAGAGAATACTGTTCCTGATTAAAGCAAGGACACATTATTAGATCCTTAAGTACCCAGTGTCAAAAAACGCTGGGTACTCTTTTCTCCCTCTTTCCACAGCTACCTTTTACCGGGACCCCAACTACAGTGACATCTGGCTTGGAGATACAGCAACTCTGCCCTCCATTCCATAGGGCCTGGGTTCCTTTCCACCCGACACTGAACCTCATGGCAGCTAACCAGGTGCCACCTCATCCTCTTCCTGCACTCTCAAGCCCCCATCACGAACTACACAACCAGCCTGAATTTGTAACTATCTTCTCCTTTTTCCATCTTTCCTAGCAGCACCACTTTTCATCTTCTTTAGCAGATCCCCCCATGTAAAGGTCAATCCTGTCACATATGTCCTGTATTACATCTATTACTGTCACCTCAAAGACCTGTCTTCTTGACCTCATTTACCCTCCTCCAACCACAAACAGCCAGCCCCATGTCTCTCTTCACAGTTAACTTCTCACAACGGTTGTCTTATTTAACAGTTGTTTTCTCCAACCCCTTACCTCTGGGTACTCCTTAATCTATTTTGCTCTGACTCCTACCCTCAGTGAGCCATTTAAATTGCTCATCAAGGACACCAACAAATGGTATATTGTCAAATCCAATGGAAACATTCCCATCCTCATCTAATTCAACTTCTTAGCAGCATTCATTCAAAAAATATTTATGGGGACTTTCCTGTTGGCACAGAGGTTGAGAATCCGCCTGCTGGTACAGGGGACATGGGTTCGATCTCTGGTCCGGGAAGATCCCACATGCCTCAGAGCGACTAGGCCCGTGTGCCACAACTACTGAGTCTGTGCTCTAGAGCCCGCGAGCCACAACTATTGAGCTCACGCACCACAACTACTGAAGCCCGCGTGCCTAGAGCCTGTGCTCTGCAACAAGAGCAGCCCCCGCAACTAGAGAAAGCCCATGTGCAGCAATGGAGACCCAATGCAGCCAAAAATAAATAAATTTACAAAAAAATTTATGGGGCTTCCCTGGTGGTGCAGTGGTTGAGAGTCCGCCTGCCGATGCAGGGGACACGGGTTCGTGCCCCAGTCTGGGAAGATCCCACATGCCGCAGAGCGGCTGGGCCCGTGAGCCATGGCCGCTGAGCCTGCGCGTCCGGAGCCTGTGCTCCGCAATGAGAGAGGCCACAACAGTGAGAGGCCTGTGAACCGCAAAAAAAAAAAAAAAAAAAAAAAATTTACGGACCAGCAACTGTATGCCAGGCACTGTTCCAGACACTGGGAATAGAGAATTGATTAAACAGACAAGCGACAGACAGCTGACATTCTGGGGGAAGTGGGAGAAAACTGTTCATAAACAATTTCAGACAGGGGCAAGACATATGAAGAAAAGAAGGGTAAAGGGATAGAGAGTGATGGGTTTTGGGGAGGGGGAATTGGTTGGCTATGTTAGAGTAGTTTGGGAAGGTCTGAAGTGGTTATACTGAGCCATTACTTAGAGTGGTCTAAATAATGTGAATAAGTGAACCACAAAAAGATCTGTGCAAAGAGCTTTCTAGGCACAGGGAACAGCAAAGCATAAGAGCCCTCAGGAATTTGGTGGGTTCAAGAAATAGCACAAAGATCAGTTTTCATACAAGATGTGGCTGGAGATGTGGGCAGAAGCCAGAAGACTTAGGGCTTTGCAGGCCATGGTAATGAGTGTGGATTTAGTTCTGAATGTGATGAGAAACACTATGTGACTGGAAGGGTTTGAATAGGAGAGAGATATAAATGGATTTACATTCTTTTAAAAGATCAGCTAGTTAAACTGACTCATAAGCAGCAGTCATGAGGTAGGAGGTAATCGAGCAGAATGTGATGTCATGCAAGCCAAGAAGAGAATTTTTCAAGAAGGAGGGAGTAGTCAACTCAATCAAATACTCAATCAACAGATTCAGTAGGATGAAAACAGAGATGTGAAATTGGATTTGACAAGAGGGCAGTTACTGGTGATCTTCTCAAGAGTGGTTTCAGTTAAGCAGCTGTTGAGGAAGACCAAATGAAGTGAAATAAAGATGGAAAGAAGAGACAGTGAGATACTGACCCCTTATTTGAGGTGAGGACTTTTATCGTAAAGAGATTCAGAGAAAAGCAGCAGCTGGAGGGAGAAGTGGGGTAGAAAGTTTGTTTTTAAAGAGATGGGAGATATTATACAATGCTTCTTTGTTGATGGCAATTTTCAAACATACCCTGGTATGTGGATCTCATACTAAAATGAGCATTCAAACGGGCTGACTACGCCCTCCTCTCTTTTTAAAAAATTTATTTATTTTTGGCTGCGTTGGGTCTTCGCTGGTGCGCGCAGGCCTTCTCTAGCTGCGGCGAGCGGGGGCTACTCTTCGTTGCAGTGCATGGGCTTCTCATTGCTGTGGCTTCTCTTGTTGTAAAGCACGGGCTTTAGGTGCACGGGCTTCAGCAGCTGTGGCAGGCGGGCTCAGCAGTTGTGGCTCGCGGGCTCTAGAGCGCAGGCTCACTAGTTGTGGCAGACGGGCTTAGCTGCTCCGCAGCATGTGGGATCTTCCTGGACCAGGTCTCGAACCCATGTCCCCTGCACTGGCAGGCAGATTCTTAACCACTGCACCACCAGGGAAGTCCCTCCCTCCTCTTTGAAGAACTTTCCTCTCTTGGTTTCTACAACAAAGCACTCTTCTGATTTTATGTCTTGTCTCCTTCAAATTATTTTCCCTTGTCAGTTGTTGCTCTTCTAACACAGATCTCTAAATGTCTGATTTCCTCAGGGCTCTGTTCTTGGCGCTCTTCTCTATATGCTATCTAGTCGATCAGATCAGGCTGGAAGCTCAAGTGATATGCTAGCAATTCCCACATTTGCACTGCTTGGTCAGACCTCTCTTCGAACTCTTCTGAAACTATAATGTCACCTCTACTTTAAATTTCACAGGCAATGCAAACTTCCTGGGTCTAAAAAAATTTCCCTCACCGGTGATTCAGTAGCTAGTACTGCCACCCATCCACCCTGTTGCTCAAGCAAGAAATGTGGAAATCCCCTTAGTTTCTTCCCCATGCTTAGCTTCTATATCCAACCCAGCTGCAAGTAATGTTGTAGCACTAAAACCAACACCTCAAATTTGTCTGCCTTTTTTCTACTCTGTTGCCATCACTCTAGTCTAAATCTCTGTCCTCTCTCAATTGAATCACGGTAAGCTGCTATCCCCTGCCAGTCCATTTTCCAGAAAGCAGGGAGAGTGATCTCGAAGAAAGCAAATCAGATCACGTTCCCCTCTTATGTAAAAACCTTTCAATGGTTTCCCAAGCCTTTAGAATGAAATCTAATATCCTTACCCTGGCCAATAACAACCTCCCCCATTTAGCCCCTGCTTTCTCTATCTCCTCCCACTCTTTCCTTGCTCTCTGAACTTGAGCCACTGGCATCCTTCCATGCCGGGTTCACTCTTTCCTTGGGCCTTTGAACATGTTATTCCTTCTGCTGTATATAGCCTCCCTCTGTTCTTTGCCTGGCTAACTCCTAGTCATCCAGTTCTCATTTCAAGTGTTACTTTTACCAGAGAGGTCTTTTCTGACTTAACATTAAATTAGGTAAGCCTTAGTTTCCTTATTTGTAAAATCAGTTATTCTAAAGATTAAATGAGATCATCCATGTAAAGCTCTTGGCACAGTAACTTGCACACATTATGTACACAGTCAGTGTTAGCTATTATTGTTTTTTATTAGTCTCACAGAGCACTCTGTTATTTCTCTTGATAATACCCTCACACTTCGTAATTATATATTTATTTGAGTATAGCTGATTATGAGTGTCCTTCCTTTACACCATAAATTCCACAAAGGCAAGGATTATATACCTGCTTTGCTTCTCACCATATACCTAACACCTAGCACAGAATTTCACACACAGTGGGCACTAAACAAATACTGGATGGACTACACTGAGCGAATGAATAAAATAATTAATGATTTATCACTAAATATGTCTTTGTTCAATGCCACTCACAGAGGGCTGTATACCAGGTATTAAAAGAAGGTAATTAGGGCTTCCCTGGTGGCGCAGTGGTTGAGAGTCCGCCTGCCGATGCAGGGGACATGGGTTCGTGCCCCGGTCTGGGAGGATTCCACATGCCGCGGAGCGGCTGGGCCCGTGAGCCACGGCCGCTGGGCCTATGTGTCTGGAGCCTGTGCTCCACAACGGGAGAGGCCACAGCAGTGAGAGGCCTGTGTACCGAAGGAAAAAAAAAAAAGAAGGTAATTGGAGACATCTGGCTCAAGACAGGGGGCTGAATCCATAATTTTATTTCTTTCTCTTCCCAAAAGGACACTGAAATGATAGAAGAAACATAAAAATACGAATGAAATAAAAATTGCATCTGGGGCTTCCCTGGTGGCACGGTGGTTAAGAATCCGCCTGCCAATGCAGGGGACACAGGTTCGAGCCTGGTCTGGGAAGATCCCACATGTCGTGGAGCAACTAAGCCTGTGCACCACAACTAGTGAGTCTGCGCTCTAGAGCCCACGAGCCACAACTACTGAGCCCACGTGCCACAGCTATTGAAGCCCGTGCACCTAGAGCCTATGCTCCACAACAAAAGAAGCCACTGCACCACAATGAAGAGTAGCCCCTGCTTGCTGCAACTAGAGAAAGCCCTCATGCAGCAATGAAGACCCAATGTAGCCAAAAATAAATAAATTTATTAAAAAAGAAAAAAATCTTAAAAAAAAAAGCACATCTGGAAGGCAGCAAAGAGTGGCATCAGCAGACCAGAAACTTTGAGGGATTTGTGGACAACAAAGCAGATGGGATTGGACTGCTGAAGAGATCAATCACAGCTGAAGAGCCTCCAAGTTAAAAGGTAAGTACTAGTTCCATCAATCTGAGCCTAGAAACACCTCAAGTTCAGCATCAAACCAGGACTGGGGATGAAAGTAGGTCTTGGGGTAGTAGGGTATTTAACCAAAGGCTTGCCAACGCAGTCCGTACACCCACAGGATGAGCAACAAGCTGTGGTGTCTCATCTGGGCTCAGTTTGAAAAACAGCATTCTATACAGAGTGGGGGTGTGCTGATGGCTTCTTTACTAAAAAATATATATAAAAAATATAAGCTGCATATACATTTTTTAACTTGTTATTATGGAAAACTTTCAAACTTACACAGGAGTAAAAGAACACTACAGTAAATCCCTATGCACTGACCATTTCACTTTGACAATATTACCAGATGCCAGTGTTTTCATCTATACCAGGGTTGGGTTTCTCAGCCACACACTAATAACATTTTGGGATAGGTAATTCTCTGCTGTGGGGGGCTCTCGTGTGCACTGTAGGATGTTTAACATCATCTCTGGTCTCTAGCTACTAGATGCCAGTAGCAAACCCTTAACTGTGATGACCAAAATCACCTTCAGACATTGCCAAATGTCTTCTTGGGGGGGGAATCACCCTGAGCTGAGAACCACTGGATTATATTAAGGCAAATCTGAGACATATCATTTCAACTGTATTTACTTCAGTATGTGGCACTAAGAGATAAGGATTCTTAACATAATCACAATACCTTTACCTTATTTAAAAAGCAACACTGTAGCCCCTGCTACCGGCAACTAGAGAAAGCCCCTGTGCAGCAACAAAGACCCAACAGCTGCCCCCCACCCCAAAAAAAGCAACACTAATTCCTTGATATAATCTAATATTCTAATATTCAGTTACTGTTTAAGTATTCCTGATAGTCTCATAAATGCTTGTTTTGCTTTGGTTAAAATTGGCATCCAGAGAGGATGCTCATGACTGCCACACTAGGTCCACAGAGGGTTTCCTGGGTGGGCCCTAAAGACAGAGGAAGAACAAGAGTGGTACCTGAGGTAATTCTAGGCCACAAGACACGAAGGAGGGGAAAAGAAAGGCAGTTCCGCCTAGAGGATAACTGTGTCCAACTTCCTAAACAATGACTGAACCCCTAGTTTAGGATATGTTCCTGTTTGTCTTCCTGAAGGGACACCTACTGTGAGTACATTCCAATCAACTCAGTGCTCCAGAGCAAAGCTCAACCAGAGCCCTACAGGAGACCTTCACAAATACCAACGACAGCAGAGGCAGTATAAGAAATAGAATAAATCTTTAAAAATATACTGCAATTTATGCAAGAGGACCCTGCGTCGATTAAAAAAAAAAGCCACTATAAAATGAGGAGCAATCTCATACCTATCAGGAAAAAAAAAGTCCCAGAAAATAACAGATGCTGGCCAGGATGTGGAGAAATTGGAACCCTGTGCACTGTTGGTGGAAATGTAAAATGGTGTAGCTGCTGTGGAAAACAGTATGGCGGTTCCACAAAAAATTAAAAATAGAATTATCATATGATCCAGCAATTCCACTTCTGGGTATATGCCCAAAAGAATATCCATTTTCATAACTAAACATGGGTTTAGTCACAACAGCTAAAATGCAGAAGCAACCAAATGTCCTTTGACAGATGCATGGATAAGCAAAATGTGGTATACGTGTACAATGAAATATTTTTAGTCTTAAAAAGGAAGGAAACATATGCTACAATATAAGGATGAACCTTGAAGACAATATACTAAGTGAATAAGCCAGTCACAAAAAGACAAACACTGTATGATTCCATTTATATGAGGTACCCAGAGCAGTGAAATTCACAGAAAGTTTAAGGTATATAGTATGATGATCTGACTTACATACATCATGAAATGATTATCAAAATAAATTTAGTGAACATCGGTGATCTGATACAGATACAAAATTAAATAGAAAAATTTTTTCTCTTGTGATGATAACTCTTACGATTTACTCTTAACAACTTTCGTATTTAACATACAGCAGTGTTAATTATGTTTATCATGTTGTTCATTACATCCCTAGTACTTATTTATCTTATAACTGGAGGTTTGTATCTTCTGACTGCCTTTATCCAATTCCCCCTACTGCTACCCCCTGCCTCTGGTGACCATAAATCTGATCTCTTTCTCTATGAGTTGGTTGGTTGGTTGGTCGGTCGGAAAAACATTTTAACTCTCCCAAGCTTTCAGGCCAGAAGAGTCCTCTATCATAAAAGTCAGATTTTACCTCTTGACATCTGAATTACACCCATGTTCTTAATACAGTTAAAGACAATACAGATAGTAAAGATGTTCCCAGGCCTGTGTGAGGGAAGGAGACTCAGATCTATTAATAAAGTAGGAGAGAATTTACAGCTCCCTGTGTCAAATCTCAGACTTGGAGACAGGCTCAGAATCCAGTCACCCTCCTAGGGCTCCTCCCAAAATGGACGGACTCATCATATCATTGTGCTTAGCCTTGTCCTGATCTGGGCCCTCTGGAGATGTGGCCTTGCATGATGCAGGCAAGGCAGGAACAGTGGTCCATTCCCTGCCACTCCCACCCCTACGCCCCACTCCCCAACCACCCATTCTACCAGAAGTTCACTCCCTAGACTCAGACCAGAGGACAGCATTTTAAAAATACTAAAATGGTGTTCTGGGACAAGACCTGTCTATTTGCTTATATCCCCTTTCCAAGAAAACAAAGGGTCATGTTATTTTAAGGGCTCACATGTAGACAGGTGAATCACTCAAGGACTTAAGACACACGTTGGTCAACCGCAAAAATACTCAGTGAAGGGACTTCCTTGGTGGCACAGTGGTTAAGAATCCGCCTGCTGGGGCTTCCCTGGTGGCGCAGTGGTTGAGAGTCCGCCTGCCGATGCACGGGACATGGGTTCATGCCCCGGTCTGGGCTAGGCCCGTGAGCCATGGCCGCTGAGCCTGCGCGTCCAGAGCCTGTGCTCCGCAACGGGAGAGGCCACAACAGTGAGAGGCCCGCATACCGCAAAAAAATAAAAATAAAAAAAATAAAGAATCCGCCTGCCAATGCAGGGGACACGGATTCCATCCCTGGTCCAGGAAGATCCCACATGCCACGGAGCAACTAAGCCCATGCACCACAACTACTAAAGCTCACATGCCCTAGAGCCCACACACCGCAACTACTGAGCCCATGCGCCGCAACTACTGAAGCCCGCATGCTCTAGGGCCTGTGTGCCACAACTACTGAGCCCGTGTGCTGCAACTACTGAAGCCCGTGCACCTAGAGCCCATGCTCTGCAACAAGAGAAGCCACCGCAATGAGAAGCCCGCACACCGCAACGGCTGCTTGTCGCAACTAGAGAAAGCCCGCGCATAGCAATGAAGACCCAGTGCAGCCAAAAAAAAAAAAAAAAAAAATCAGTGAAGTAAAAGCCATACTCCTCTAGCCTCACTTCCTAAGGCCCATTTTTTTTGTCGTCTTCACACTTTTTGGTAGAAATATTTATCAACACTCAAAGGCAAAGTTGTTTTAAGTGCTTCTTATAGGTTGTTAAGTGCTCTAAAAACAGCAAAAGTCATCAAAAGTTGCCTCAAGTGCCCAAACATCTGGGATGAACCCAATCACTGTTGTCTTGGGCCAAATTACCATTTGGAAACCTTAATTTCTATTGCCCATCCATCTTCCCTAGGGCCTCTGGAGTTATCTTTCTAAAACAAATATCTGACCATGTCACTTCCTTCCTTAACATCACCAGGAGACACCCTGAGCTCAATGTACTGCTGTTGAGGCTACCTCTGACCACTTCCCACTTCATGCACGTCAACCATGCATAGCTCCTCAAACACATGACTGGCTCTTTCACGTCTCCTTGCTTTTACCCTGTCTCGTGCATCCTCATTTTCCATATATATATATATATATATATATATATATATATATATATATATATATATATTTTTTTTTTTTTTTTTTTTTTTTTTTTTTGCAGTATGCGGGCCTCTTACTGTTGTGGCCTCTCCCATTGAGGAGCACAGGCTCCGGACGCGCAGGCTCAGCGGCCATGGCTCACGGGCCTAGCCGCTCCACGGCATGTGGGATCTTCCCGGACTGGGGCACGAACCCGTGTCCCCTGCATCGGCAGGCGGACTCTCAACCACTGCGCCACCAGGGAAGCCCCCTCAGTTACTATATTAAACTGCCCAAAATTCACCTTCATGCCTCCTTCCCACTCCCCAGGTACAGTGAGCCTTTTAAGCTCCCCTCATAGCACTTTGTATGGTATATATCCAATAGCATGTAGTTGAGTGGGCTGATTCTTGGTGTTCACACGTTTCTTCCATCAGACAGGGAACTTTTCTTTTTCTTTCTAGAATCCTCAGCACCTCATAGGTGCTGAATGAATATATTATTAAAGGTGCTTAGGGAAAGCCATCATAAATGAAGTTCACTTAATCATGTCACTTGCTGTGATAATCCCAAAATACCTATTTTTTTAAAAAAAATTATTTATTTTTATGTTTTGGCTGTGTTGGGTCTTCGCTGCTGCACACAGGCTTTCTCTAGTTGCGATGAGCCGGGGCTACTCTTCGTTGTGGTACATGGGCTTCTCATTGCGGTGGCTTCTCTTGTTGGAGAGCACGGGCTCTAGGCACGCGGGCTTCAGTAGTTGCAGCACGTGGGCTCAGTAGTTGTGGCCTGCGGGTTCTAGAGCACAGGCTCACTAGTTGTGGTGCACGGGCTTAGTTGCTACGCGGCATGTGGGATCTTCCTGGACCAGAGCTTGAACCTGTGTCCCCTGCATTGGCAGGAGGATTCTTAACCACTGTGCCACAAGGGAAGCCCCCAAAATACCTCTCTAACAAGAATGCCAACCCCCTTCTAGACTTCAACTCTAGCAAAGTATTGAAAGAGAAACCCAGGGGGAGCAGGTGATCTGATTTGAGAGCTGAGAAACTTTAAGGAGCCTCTGGGGTGCAACAGAATGTTTACCCTGCCTGGTTCTAGAACTCTGTAGCTCAAGGACTCCTTCACAAATACTAACAGGGTACTAGTCCAGATTTTTTGAAAAAACCCAGTTATAGAAATGATTACATCTAAAATAATGTAAAGTATGGTTAGACTAGTTTTATCCTGTATTCTTGCTATTTAACAAATATCAGTTATAAAGTCTTCATGTGAAAACCCTAAGTTAAAAAACTATTAAAATAAAAAGTAAGATGAGACAGGTTTATGCAGAACTTTGTTTAAAAGGTACAGGGCAGAGGATAAGCTGATGTCTACAGTTGTGGTAGTAAACTGCAGTGTGACCCTGCCTTAGAGCGCACCCTTGTTTCCACAAATTCTGACTGGCTGGCTGAGATTCCTGATCCCCTTAGGCTCCCATCTAATTAACAGTAATAGTAACAGAGTGGTGGTGGTGGTAAGAGTTGCTGAGCAACTGCTATATGCTGACCCAGCAGTAGGCCAAGCACTAGTTCAACGTTAGTTCATTCCTCACAACAACCCTATGAAGGAAATTCTGTTCCCATCCTATTTTGCCAATGGCAAAAGGAGGCACAGGAGTTAAGTACCTACCCCACCCTGCCGGTTAAGTGGTAGAGAGTCAACACACAAACTCAGGTGGTCTAGCTCCAGAGCCCTTTATTTTATTTATTTATTTTTTTTGCGGTACGCGGGCCTCTCACTGCTGTGGCCTCTCCTGTTGCGGAGCACAGGCTCCTGCCGCACAGGCTCAGTGGCCACAGCCCACGGGCCCAGCTGCTCCGCGGCACGCAGGATTCTCCCGGACCGGGGCACGAACCCATGTCCCCTGCATCGGCAGGCGGACCCTCAACCACTGCACCACCAGGGAAGCCCCAGAGCCCATGTTTTAACCACATATACTAATGCTTTTGCTGCCTCTGCTCTGACCCCATGGTATCTCATTTCCTCCCTCTACCCAATACTACTGCCATCACCGTCTCACAGGGGCTGCATGAGAATCTTTATCTCAGAGTCTGTTTCCCCTAGAACAAAACTAATGAAACTGAGATTTAAAACTAGCAAAGACTAAATAACAACTGGAAAGTATACTCATGACCACTGACTTCATGGTGAAGAGGTACTTGGTAGATAATGCCAGAACTGGATTTAATACATTACTATATAGTACACAAATCATCCAAATTAACACCAGTGAAAATGTTTTAAAAGAAAAGCTGGTTACAAAAGAACAAATACTGTATGACTCCATTTAAATGAGGTACACAGAACAGACAAATTTACAGAGACAGAAAGTAGATTAGTGGTTACCAGGGGCTGGGGGAAGGAGAAATGAGGAGTTATTGTTCAATGGGTTACAGAGTTTTAGTCTGGGATGATATTAAAAAAATAAAATGAAAAATTCTGGAGACAGATGGTGGTGATGATTGCACAACAATGTAAATGTACTTAATGCCACTGAACTGTGCGGTTAAAATGGTAAATCTTATATGATTTATATTTTTCAAAATTGGGAAAAGGCTGGCTCTACCAAAATAACTTGGAATACATTTAAAAAATAATACACATGAGAAAATAAGTAGTTTCTTCAACTTTGAAAGAAAAGAAGCAAAGTTGCTTGCCTCCCGTCCTCTCTTTTTTATGCTTATATGGGCTGGCAATTAAAACACCAGCTATTGCTGTTCAAAAGCATATCAAAGGGGTTTCCTTGGTGGCGCAGTGGTTGAGAGTCCACCTGCCGATGCAGGGGACGCGGGTTCATGCCCCGGTCCGGGGAGATCCCACATGCCGCGGAGCAGCTGGGCCCGTGAGCCATGGCCACTGAGCCTGCGCGTCCGGAGCCTGTGCTCCACAAAGGGAGAGGCCACAACAGTGAGAGGCCCGCATACCGCAAAAAAAAAAAAAAAAAAGCATATCAAAGGCCAATGCATAAAAATTTAAACCCTTAATCATCTGCATAAGACATCATTTGCTTAGCAAACCCATTATAATGCAAATGTTTCAAAACAATAGCCTCATTTCTCAAAAAGCACTTGGCTTTAAAATTAGAATGTGATATCAAAATTTATAGCAATACTTCTAAGGATTTGCTCTGGTAAAATCATCATAACATATGGGGCTGAGACTATGTATGCCTCTTCATTTTCCTGTTTGGTCAAAGGCAATTATACAAAATTATTTTTTAAACTTAAAAAGATTTATTATATTAGTATGTCACAATTAGCAATAATCTAGATAATTAAGGTAATTTATTTCTTTTTAATCATAATACTGAAACTACTCACATCTATATTAGTCAGCTAGGTAAAACAGGGATAATATCTGGGGCAAGAAAAAGGCTGAAGAGTAAGAAAATACACACTAAGTAGAGGAAGGAATCAGAGATCTTATGTTTAATTTTGAAGCCTACCACTTTGACTTCGGATTTTATTATAAGATTGGTTAAAAGAGCCGTTTTAGGGAGCAAATATAAGTATCTATTGCTACATAAATCTATTAGGTTCTACATTTGACAGTGAGAATCTGGTAAGTGAAAGTGAATAGCAAGGGCACTACATTAATCAAATCCAGTTCCTGAGTTTAAGAAAGCGAGAGCTGGAAAATCAAGGGAAATCTGTACACAGTGTGATAACACCTCACTGTTCCTCACCAAACACAGTGGCAGATGGGCAACACTTTGGGTTAGAGTATCTACTTTTCTTTCCTTTCTTAAATTATAGTTGCTGTACAGAGTATGTACTTTTCTGATTCAAATGCTCCCTACTTAATGGGACTTCATAAGCCTTCAAGTGTTCCATTACTTATGCAGGAAAAATTGTGCATGTTTAAATAATGGAATCAGAAAAAAAGAAAACAAAACACAAGCCTGATTTGATAAAATAGGAAATCAAGATGAGAAAAATTGCCTCGCAGATTAACATTTTCCAAATTCAAATGCAATGATCATTTCTTAGACCACTGGATAATCTATCTTACGCTCTTTGATGGTAGCCTTACTGTTGTCCTAAGAGAAATATGCCACTTCTACAAGAGTCCCCATGTATTCTATTCTCTGGTGAACAGGGATTCTGCAGTCCTGCTTAGACCACTGACATAACATCTCCAGTCATAGGGACGTTACACCAGAGGGCTGAAAATCCATAAAATTCATATAAAGTGACAAGAGGTCAACATTTTATAGACTAGGGGAAAAAACAACATCTACATTTAAAAACGTAATGAATACTTATTTGTTACTCTTCTCCATGAGGTTAATATGGAAACAACTTAAGGAAAAATAAACAAGTAACAGTCAGAGATGCACAAGGTTACCACAGACTGAGCAGAGGAAATGCAACAAATATTGTACACTGTAAAAAGGACAAGAAACATAAGGTGAATGGCTCACCTCTTCTGTCCTTGGAGTCAGAATTACCTGTGTAATAAGTAAAAAAAATAGAAACATTCACTCAGATTAAAAACAAACATTATTATTCAATCTAATGTAAAACAAAATAAGCTCTAGGAATATGGATACTTTTCCCTTTGTATATGCTGGAGCTACAATGAGGCACCCTCCAACAACTGGGAAATAAGACTGCACAGATTCACTAAACTTTTATCGATGGTTTGTCCTTCTCCCTGAGTACAAAAACAATGCAGCGTCAACATTCATAAAAAATACAAGAATGCCAAGAGAAATATAAACACAATAGTACTTGAGGTCTTTATGTCTTTTTAAGCCATTAAAATGCAACAGGGCAAAATTTTAGTTAAAAATATAAAAGACCTTAAATGATAATAGATAATAAAATCTAAATGGCATAGACCAAACTCTGTATACTAACAGAGAAAACCTTTTCAAAGGCTTATGAAATATCCACAAGCCCCTATAAATTCCTCGTAGTAGAAATAGTACAGACAATATTCTTTTATCATGATGCAATAAAACTAGAAATTAACAAAGTAAGAAAACACTTGAAAATTAAAATCAAAACCGAACTGCAAAATGCCTAAACAAATAACAAATCACACTTGTGGCAGAATCTACTGACACTCCCCCAATATCAGTCTCTTCCTCTTCTTGCCTTTAGTACAGAACATCCCCCACTTTTAGCTGAGCACAAACCTGTCCATTTAGAGACTACATTTCTGAGACTCTAGGTGTAATCATATGAAGAATTCCAGTCAATGGGATGTGAACAAAACCAATGAGAGTAACTTCTGGGTCACACCCTTTGGAAAAGAAATTGTTTGTAACTATTTCCTCTGTTGCTCCTTCCCGGGGGCTGCAACCAGAACCCAGTGATGAGAGCCATCTCTTGACCAAGCAGATGAGGGCAACTGTCAGGATGCCAGAGGCACAAGAAAAAAGGAATTTGGTCTCTGATGAGGTAAAGCCCCCCTGTCTACTTCTGGAATGTGAAAGGGGAGAGAAAGACACATCTGTGTCTTAAGTGACTTAAGTGGTCAATGAATTTCGGTATATCTTTGTCAGAGTAGCTTAGACCACTCCCTAACTAATATAACTACCTACAGGAACACTTATAGGATACGCCTAAAGCTGTGCTTATAAAAAATTCATAGCATTAAATACATATTAATTAAGAATAAAAATAAGCAAATGAAGCATTCAATCCAGGAAGATAGAAAAAGCACAAAATAAATCTAAGAAAAGCAGAAAAAATAAGAATAAAAGAAATTAATGAAATAAAAAACTGAAAAGTGACAGAACTAATAAATATACAATAGCAGGTTCTTTAGAAGAAAAAAGCAACAAACCATGAAATAGATAAATGGTTAGTCAACCTAAACAGGAAAAAGGACTTAAATATATAAAATAAGAAATAGTCACAGCTATGTAAGAAATTAACCCTAAGGGATGACTTTTCCTCAAATCTATTTGAATAATTTTGAAAATCTAAATGAAATGCAAAATTTTCTAGGTATACTTCAATTCTTTCTATGAAGCAAAACAAAACACTGACAAACAAAACTTATCAAAAATAGCATACATACAAAGGAAACACATATACCAATCTCATTTAGAAATAACTTACAGGGACTTCCCTGGTGGTACAGTGGATAAGAATCCACCTGCCAATGCAGGGGACACGGGTTCGATCCCTGGTTCGGGAAGATCCTGCATGACGTGGAGCAACTAAGCCCGCGCACCACAACTACTGAGCCTGCGCTCTATAGCCCACATGCCACAACTACTGAAGCTCGCACACCTAGAGCCTGTGCTCTGCATCAAGAAAAGCCGCCACGAGGAGAAGCCCGTGCACCGCAACGAAGAGGAGCCCCTGCTCTCCATAACTAGAGAAAGCCCAAGTACAGCAACAAAGACCCAACGCAGCCAAAAATAAATTAAAAATTAAATCTTTAACAAAAAAAGAAACAACTCAGAAATATCAATGAAAAAATTCGAAATAAAATAATATCAAATAAATTGCAACAGTTATTCAAGAAAAATACAAGACCAAGTGGAGCTATTTTTGCTGGAATGTAAATAGTTCAAAATTAGAAAATCAATTAATATGATTCACTGAAGCATATGATAAAAAAAAGAAAAAGACCCATACAGATCTTGCTCAATGATGCTCAGCTGGCAACTGGCAAAATTTAACACTGCTTCTTGACATAAATACTCTTTAAAACAGGAATGAGTCAATAAATCCTGAGCATGATAAATATGTTTATCTCAACGCAAAAGTCAACACCATGTTTAATGAAAAACGACTGAGATCATCCTCCTTAGAATCAAGTACAAAACAAGGCTATCTACTTTTACTATTATTTCCTAACTTTGTTCTAGAGGTATTCACCAATTCATTTAAACAGAAGGAAAGAGATCTAAATATTTGGAAATTTAAAAAGAGATATTTCAGGCTTCCTTGGTGGCACAGTGGTTGAGAGTCCGCCTGCCGATGCAGGGGCCGTGGGTTCGTGCCCTGGTCCGGGAAGATTCCACATGCCGCGGAGCGGCTGGGCCTGTGAGCCATGGCCACTGACCCTGTGCATCCGGAGCCTGTGCTCCGCGGCGGGAGAGGCCACAACAGTGAGAGGCCCGTGTACCGCAAAAGAAAAAAAAAAAAAAAATAATAATAATAAAAAGAGATATTTGCAGATGAGATGATTTGAAAACTTATGATAATTGAAGAAAATTATGTCAAACACAAAGGAAATTAATTAAGATGATCAGTATAAAATATATTGTAAGTACAAAAATCAATGGCCTTATGTTGTACAGCTAAAACTAAAACAGTATTATATGTCAATTGTATCTCGATTTAAAAAAATAGGTTTCATAGCCCCAACAGCAACCAGTTAGAAGATACCATATTCCACCTATACTAACAAAAATCAAAACAAAAAGAAAAACCTTTGAAATATGTAGAAATAAGCTGAACAAAGCACGTGCAACACGAGCGGTGAAAATTTTAAAACACTTCCAAGAAATACAAAATAAAAGACTTCAGCAAATGGAATATGCAGCATTCTTGGATAGGAAGAATTAAAAATATCAATTGTCCCTGTTAATCTATAAACTTAACATGATCTATAAAAACTTTTTTCCAGCTATACAAGTTGATTATAACACTTATGGAGAAAAACAATCAAGAAATGCTAGCAAAATTCTGAAAAATAAGATTAACAAGGGATAACTCATCTTATCAAACATTAAGTATTTTATAAAGTTACAGTCATTAAAACAGTGGGGGGACTTCCCTGGTGGCACAGTGGTTAAGAATCCACCTGCCAATGCAGGGGACACGGGTTCGATCCCTCGTCCAGGAAGATCCCCCCCATGCCACGGAGCAACTAAGCCCATGCGCCACAACTACTGAGCGTGCACCCTAAAGCCCACGAGCCACAACTACTAAAGCCCGTGCGCCTACAGCCCATGCTCTGCAACAAGAGAAACCCCCGCAATGAAAAGCCCTTGCAGCACAATGAAGAGTAGGCCCTGCTCACAGCAACTAAAGAAAGCCCGCACGCAGCAACGAAGACCCAATGCAGCCCAAAATAAATAAATAGATTGATTAATTGAAAAGAAAAACCAACCTTAACATTGGCTAATAGGGCAGACTGGATAACTACATCAAGGTAAAGCCATACAATGAGATAGCCCCTTACTATAATATAGAAAAAGTATGATAGGCTAACTGAAAAAGTAATGTGTAGAAATGTACACAGTACATTTATTATCTGTGTTATAAATGGAAGAAAAAAGGTATGTATGTGTGTGTGTGTATATATATATATATATATACACACACACTTGCTATTTTAGAAAAGTGAAAAAAAAACTCAAAGCAAAGGTCAATAGAAAAGAAAAATTAAGATTAAAGAATTAATTCAGGATATGTCCAACATCCAAATAATAAGGATTTTAGACAAACAGAACAGAGAAAATGGAAGAGGGAAGAACATTTTTGAACAAATACAAGAAAAATTTCCAGAACTGAAGGACAAAAGCTCCAAAGCTCCTATCCCAAAATAATTAATGAAAGAAAAAGACACACATCAAGACCCATTACTATGAAATTTCAGGGCACCAATGATGAAGAGAAGATCTTTAAAGACAAACAATTAGGAATCAGGATAGCAGTAGAATTCTCCAAGCCTGGGAATTAGAAGTCAGTTAGGACAATGCTTTAAAAATTCCAGGGAAAAAAAATATGTCCTCAAATTCTATACACACCCCTAAAGATATTTTTAGACATGTAATTCCTCATGCAATTTACCTCCCATGGACCCCTTTCTCAGGAAGCTACTGGAGGATACGTTCTATCAAGTGATGGGGTAATCCATGAAAGAAGACAATATGGAAGCCAGGAAGCAGCAAAGGAAATTCCCAGAATGATAGAGAAGGGAAATCCCAGGCTGACATTTGAGTAGCAGCCCTAGTGATCAGAAAAAACCTAGGCTTCAATAAGACAATGACAATGGAGGACTCAGGAGGACGATCTCTAGGTAAAAAAGAAATAAACAGATTATCTAATAGGTCTGACTTTGTGGAAAACTAACCGTATTACAAACCTATGGAAAGTTTGGGAAGAAGCGGCTTCCAATAGCAAAAAAAAAAAGGTAATTATGAAATCCAGAAAAAAGTTGTACAAGAAAGAGAAAATAATCACATCACAGCTCAGCATGGAATAGTATTATATAGTCATAGTAATATAAAACATCAAATACTGATTTTACCAAAAGTTATGATGTAACAATTATGGGAGGATTGATAAAATGGTGGTGACACGGCAGATGTGGGGTTTCAGGCTGTAACACCTGATGTACCATAAAGTTTTCCTTCTACTGATCTTGAATAAGAGCCACCAGTGAAAGGCAGTCTCAGCCTCCTCTGAGACATGAAATGTTTTAACTGTATAGTAACTGGTTTCTCAGCTATGGCATAATTTGGACCTACAGCAGATTATAGAAAACTCGGTTCCCTAACAGCAGTGTGGAGAGACCACAGAAGTGAGAAATAGGTCTTACTTGCTACTTGACAGCCTTCAGATCTAAGGCAAATTATTTAACCTCTAAGGTCTTACGTCAAGCAACTACTAAAAAGAGATAATTACTCCTGGTCATCTCACAGAATTGTTAAATGAAAGACAGTACAGAAGAACATAGGCCGTGAAGACAGTCAGTGACAGTCTCACCTTTTCCATTTACTACTTCAGCTTGTATAAGTTATTTTGCTTTTCCTCTCTAAGCAATGGCCATAATTTACAGAAAGAAATAAATTTTTACACCATTACTCAGTATGTGTTTTGTTTTTTTGAAACAAAAGTTTTACAAAATAATATATGTAACATGAAAAGAATAAAAATGGAAGAGGACCATCCACACACACACAAATTTGTGGTGGCTCACTAAACTGATTTCAAGAATCGGTCATGACCTGTGCTTTGAAAAACACTGTAAAACTCCTTCACCTATAAAACATAAAATAGAACCTACTTAATAGGATCCATAGGATACTTTACAGGAATTACTTCTATAAAACTCGTAGTACGATGCCTAACACTTAAAATTAGTGCTTACCATACGTAGGCCCCATTATAAATATTTTACCCATATTAACTTGTTTAATCCTAACAGCTCCTTTATGAAGTAAGTACTATCATCATCATTCATTCTTATATACTGATGAAGAAACTGAGGTAAAGTGGTTAAATAGACTTGCCTATTCTCACACAGCTAGTGTATGGCAGAGTTAGGATTCAAAATCAAGTAGTGTGGCTCAGCAGATTGTGCTCTTAACCGCAAATGCTGCATAACCTTTATAGTAGAACATATGGGATTAAAGCTGGCAGGTGCAGGGTCTGAGTTGTAAGGTCTAGCTAAAAGATGTCATCAGCAAATGAGATTCAATTCAGTAAATATGCCCCCCAGGAGCCATATGTGATTCCATATGGGGCACTGACCTTCTAACAAGGAAAAAATATGAGCCAAGGGGATAAGACCAAAGAGTAACAGTGATTTTTGCTAGAAAAGTAATGACAATTATATAGCTGTCGGGGAACAATTATTTCCTTTACTACTCACAGAAGCCCTTAGAGGAACCCCCTCCAGTCCTCGGAAATTTGCCCTACCCCACCTGGTCTCAGATTTAGGTCTCTGATTCTATCTTCAAAGCCACTTCCACTTCAACCAGTGATTGATCCAAGAAGAGAAGTGGGCTGGGCTGAGGCCCTGAACAAACTGGCAGTGTAACTTAACTGTTTCCCTGAATTCTTCTTCCTAACTCTACTCCTGGCCACAGGCCTTCCACTCTTATCTAATTGTTATAGACACCCAGACCCCTTCTCCTTCCCATGGTCTCCATGGATTCCTTCCTTTTCAAGGCTAATACTATTACTCAGTTTCACTACCCTTTAATCTTCAGTCTCTCACATCATCAATTAGCTCTCCTCTTTCTCTTATATTTTCAATCTTCTTCTCTACCATTAAACATGATTAAGTCTCCCCAGTCTAACCAGGATCCCATGCAAAGCAGGATAACCTCCAGAATCTCTCTTCTTACCTCCTTTTTTTTTTTTGGCCACACGGCATGCAGGATCTCAGTTCCCTGACCAGGGATTGAACCTGGGCCCCCTGCATTGGAAGTGCAGAGTCTTAACCACTGGACCACAGGGGAAGTCCCCTATCTTCTTTCCTCTTAACTATGTTAACCAGATATTCCTGAGAATCCCCTGTATCTAGGTTTCATTACTTTGTGCTTGGGCGATTTTACTTATTTCAAGAAATTTTATTGCTAGAAAACACAAACAAAAAAAATAAAAGGGTGAACAAACTCAAAGAGGAAAAGAAAGAACAAATAGAAACCACCTCTAGTACCTGAAGGAGGAAAGGTTTCTGGAGTGGTTGCTGCAGTGCTGGCATTTCCCTCCCAAGGTTCTGTTCTGGTATCTGTGAACTGGTTATCTGGAAGCCATGTTCCATTTGGTGAAACTGCAGTGACTACAGAATTGGTGCTTACTGTTCTTGTGGTCCCATTGTCAGAGTCTGAAGAATTGACAGTGGTTACATAGGTGGGTCCCAGAGTTAGGCTTGGGCTGGATGTTGGTGCCAAGGAAGGAGAAGTTACTGAAGAAGTAGGATTTGAAGTTTTGGTCTCTTCTTTAAGTGATTCTGCTGTAGATGCTTTAATAGATGTTGTAACGCCTACTGAAGGTGAAACTACAAACACAAAAAAAGCAAGAAAACATCACACAAAGAATTTGAGAGCTCAACAGGTATGAGGCACAAAGCAGCAAGCCCTTACTACACTCTCAAACACTTGGAGACCAATGAGCAGATACACACACACACACACACACACACACACACACACACACACACACTCACCCTCTTTTATTTTATTATCTTTTAAAAAAATTGAAGTATAATTGACTTACAATGTTCTGTCAATCTCTGCTGTATAGCAAAGTGACTCAGTTACACATATATATATACATTCTTTTTTAATATTCTTTTCCATTATCGTTTGTTCCAGGAGATTGGATATAGTTCCCTGTGCTATATAGTAGGACCCTGTTCTTTATCCATTCTAAATGTAATAGTTTGCATCTACCAACCCCAAACTCCCAGTCCCTCCCTCTCCCTCCCCCTCTCCCCCTTGGAACAACAAGTCTGTCCTCTATGTCTGTGACTCTATTTCTGTTTCGTAGATAGGTCCATTTGTGCCATATTTTAGATTCCACATATAAGTGGTATCATATGGGATCTTTCTTACTTCACTTAGTATGATAATCTCTAGTTGTATCCAAGTAGCTACAAATGGCATTATTTCGTTCCTTTTTTTTCCATTCTTTTTTATGGCTGAGTAGTAGTCCATTGTATATATGTACCACATCTTTATCTGTTGATCGACATTTAGGTTGTTTCCATGTTTTGGCTATTGTGAACAGTGCGGCTATGAACATAGGGGTGCATGTATCTTTTTGAATTACAGTTTTCTCTGGGTATATGCCAAGCAGCACATACTCTTCTTTTAATGCTGAATCCTTCCCTCATTTCCAAAGGATTACTGTCTAATGGAGGGAGAAACGGGATTCTTTACTTAGTTCCTCAGAATCAATATATGAGTCTTAAATAGCAACCGTTTTCTTTTCTTTTTTTTAACTTTTCAGGAATGAATACATAATCTCTTTATTTAAAGTAGTATATGGTATATAGAACAATGCTGAGCATAGCATACACTATAACCCAGAGATGTGCAAAGACATTTTACTATCACTTTTAAGTACAACTTTAATATTTTTTCTTTCTTCAGTATCACCGAGGCCTTCAAATTTGGGTCATTAAACATAAAACCAAAATTCTATTCCTAATACCAGTCTTATCAAATGGCACTTTACCTATGGTAGTGTTGTTGGCACCAACATGTATCAGACCACTGCCAAGCAGAACAAGAAGGAACCAGGAATCCATGTTGACCTGGAAAATAGAGAGCCATTTTAGATAAGGTCCCGTTATACGGTAACTATGTCCAAACTATTCACCAAAGGAGTATATTGGGCAAACTCTTCCTAGCTATTAAAGTGCACACACAGGACCAATGATCTTTTGGGAGTCTGGTAAGCACAATTCCCCAGGAATCCAGCTACTTAATTGAATCTTTACACAACTATAAGTAAGAGCAGTGGTTCTCCACCTTGGCTGTACTTTAGAATCACTCAAAGAACTTAACAACAACAACAACAAATCCCTGCGCCAGACTACATCTCTGGGGGTGAGAGGCAGGTAGCAATCCGTTTAAAAGCTTCCCAGTTAATTGCTATGTGCAGCTTTAGTGTCTTCAGAATGAGAAGTATGGAGAAGGTAGGTTGACTGCATGAATGTACTGCCCTCCAAAGCAGACGTTATACAGCTGTTCTCAACCTTTTATTTCACTTCAAACCATATCAGAGGGCTATGGCACATTCCCATTGGTAGTAGTGGCTCATTCATCCATTCAGATGTCTATGCCCTATACTAAGCTGGGTACTAGGGAAACAACTAGGGAGCAATACCCTCAGAGGTCCCATTTTCATGAGACTCACAGCCTAGAGGTAATTTAATATGGTAGTGACTCTCCAAGGGAATCAGCACATGCCTCTCCATGGGGCACATGACAATCTCTGAGGAAGTGTGAAGAAATGCAGGTGGTTTATGCACATCCCAGGAGTTTGCCTCTGGTACCAATAACCATGCCTAGCAGGGAATTGGGTTCAGCCAGTGGCCTTCCCAAGGTACAGCCATACAAGATTTGACCAGTTCCCCTCCTCCCCCCGATCATTATCCAAAATTGGGAAAGCATACAATTCCCTCCATAAGGGTTAGAAAACAGATTGGAAGGCTGATTATTATGTATGTATCCATGTCTATTTTTGATAAACCAATAGGACATGGTTTTAGGAAAAATAACAATGTATTTGCGGGGAGGGGGTTAGACCATCACCGCATTCCATATATCAAAATAAGATCCAGATGGGCTGAAAAATTAAATGCTTACAAACACATTTTAAGAGGGAATAAATGCAAATGTGAGTGCAGAGTGAGGAAGGATTTTCTAAACATAAATGCATTGTAAGAAATCACAAAGGAATAAATCACAAAGGTAAAAATGGAATATCTGACAATAGAAAAAAATAAAAGCTACAAAATATAAAAGAAATCAATCATAAACAATGTTCATGGATAGGAGGACTCAATATTGTCAAGACGTCAGTTCTTCCCAACCTGGTTTACAGATTCAGTGCAATCTCAATCAAAATCCTACCAAGCTACTTTGTGGATATCAAGAACTGGTTAAGTTTATATAGAGATGCAAAAGACAGAGAATAGGTAGCTCAATACTGAAGCAAAGTTGGAGGATTACTGTAAAAGCAAATAGTAATATAAAAAAGCAAATAGTAATCAAGGCAGTGTGGTATTGGTGAAAGAACAGACAAATAGACCAATGGAACATGAGAGAGAACCCAGATACAGACCCACATAAATATAGTCAATGGATCTTTTACAAAGGAGCAAAGTCAATACAATGGAGCAAAGATAGTCTTTTCAAACAATGGTGCTGGAATAGCTCGGCATACATATACAAAAAAAAGAAAGAAAAAAAATCTAGACACAGACCTTATACCCTTCACAAAAATTAACTCAAAATGAATCACAGACCTAGATGTAAATGCAAAAGACTCCTGGAAGATAACATAGGAGAAAATCTACATGACCTTGGGTTTAGCAATGACTTTTAAGATACAACACCAAAGGCAGAGCCATAAAAAAATAATAAGCTGTACTTCATCAAAATTAAAAACTTCTGCTCTACAAAAGACAATGTCAAGAGAATGAGAAGACAAGCCACAGACTGCGAGAAAATATTTGCCAAACACACATCAGGTAAAGGACTGCTATCCAAAATCAAGAACTCTTAAAACTCAACAATAAAAAAACTATCAACCCAATTAAAAAATAGACCTGAACAGACACCTCACCAAAGAAGATACACAAATGGCAAAAAAGCATATGAAAAGATGTTCAGCAACATATGTCATTAGGGAATTGCAAATTAAAACAATGAGACACCACTACACACCTATCAGAATGCCCAAAATCCAAAACACTGACAACATCAAATCCCGGTGCTTCTGCAGAGCAGCATAAACTCTCATTCATTGTGGGAATTCAAAATGGTGTAGCCACTTTGGAAGGCAGTTTGGTGGTTTCTTACAAAACTAAACATATTCTTACCATATGACACAAGCAATTGTGCTCCTTGGTACTCAAAACAGAACTCAAACTACTGATGGTAATACCAATTAGCCTATAATAACAAACTCCTTTCCAGAAAGATTATACAAGAATCTTAAAGGTGCCCACATTGTTTTCTGACCCATTTCCAAGGTTCTATTCTTGAGTATATGTAAATAATCTGAAACTCAGATTAAAATGATATGGAGCTATTCATTAAGTGGAAAAATACAAACAATCCAAATACCCAAAAATAGGGAAAATAGGGAAAAGTCAGTAGTATTACGCTGCTCTTCAAGACAATAATTGTTGCTACTCGATATGCTATATTCGAAGAATTTAAGAAAATGGAACAAGCCCATCATTTTTAAGCTTAAAAAACCCCGTCAGATCAAAACTGAATATAGGGACTTCCCTGGTGGTGCAGTGGTTAAGACTCCATGCTCCGAATGCAGGAGGCCTAGGTTTGATCCCTGGTCAGGGAACTAGATCTCACATGCATGCTGCAACTGAGTTCACACACCACAATTAAGGAGCCTGAGAGCTGCAACTAAGGAGCCTGAGAGCAGCAACTAAGGAACCTGAGAGCTGCAACTAAGGAGCCTGAGAGCAGCAACTAAGGAGCCTGAGAGCTGCAACTAAGACCTGGCACAACCAAATAAATAATAATAAAATAAGTAAATAAATACTAAAAAAACTCTGAATATACCATTTGATCTCAACTAAATTTATGTATGTATATGAATGTATATGCATGAAAGTAAGCCTGGAAGGAAAAATCTATAAACATTTTAGCACAGCATTTTTGATTTTTATTTTCTTTATATTGTATTTTATTTCCAAGATTTTTCAAATAAGGAGCATGATATTTTTATAAATAAAAATAATCAATAAAAGTAAGTTAAAAAGAAAATAGATTTCACTACAAAACATGAATATAAGAAGCAAAACTAAAGGAAGGAAACTGCAGAGGAAAGTGAAGTGAAAGAATTCAAGGAAAAGAACAAATGCATACTGGATGGCAAGTTGGAGAGGATTTGTATGCATAAACTAGGGAGTGAGAGGCATGTCAGAATTTAAGAAGAGCCATGTCAGTAACAAGGTAGATCCATGGACCACAACCAGGAAAACCATCGTAAAGGCCTCATTCTTCCCAGAGGATATAAAGACCCTCAGGTAAATTCCTGTGAGTTCTGACACCCTGACTAAACTGCAACCACACCTATGCTTAACTTTCCCTCCTCCAGTCTCCAAGTCTTTCATTCCAAGTATTCCAAAGCTGCAAAGTCAGGAAGTACAGTTGAGGTTTCCTCAGTCCTCTAGGATGCCATATACAAACCATTTTTCCTGGAGTCTGCTCTAATACGCCCTGTTCTTGAGGGCTTTTTTGCCTTATGATTTCCTGGCACTCACTTGTCACTGAAGACACTGCATTGTGGCTCACAGTTTTCTTCCCATTCCAAAGTCCTGATATTCTCCTGGAAGATTTTGTTTCAACATCTTTACAGATGACAGCCACAATTCACATCCAGACAAGTCTCTGAGTTCCCTGACTTCCTCACCTCCAATGACCTTATACCTCCACTCCACTGGGGCTTGTCATGACAATGGCTGCACTCTAGATTTTTTTTTTTTTTTTTTGCAGTATGAGGGCCTCTCACTGCTGTGGCCTCTCCCGTTGCAGAGCACAGGCTCCAGACGCGCAGGCTCAGCAGCCATGGCTCACGGGCCCAGCCGCTCCGTGGCATGTGGGATCCTCCCAGACCGGGGCACGAACCCATGTCCCCTGCATCGGCAGGTGGACTCTCAACCACTGCGCCACCAGGGAAGCCCTGCACTCTAGATTTTGTCAGCACCAGGAAAAGCTCTCATACTGAATCTTACTTTCCCACTCTCCAACCATACTCCCTTACCCTTGCAGTTCACACTCTTGTCTACTATACCTGCACTTTGACCTCACCCAGGATTTCAGTCCCTTGAACCTCTAATTTTCTTTCCAATATCTCTGTTCTGTCTTATTTCCTTCTCTACTCAACCAAGAAAACTTGGTGTTAGCTCAATCACTACCTTGCTAATATCCTAAATTCTTTTGCTACGTTGTTCTTCTATTACACCTACATGGGGGAAATAGTCCCCAACCCTGAACTAATCCAACTGTCAGCCCTACACCTGGACTGCCAAATGTTCCTTAAGAAAATCAAACAACCCATAGGTTAAGATCACTGTTTCTGCCTCAGTGGAACTCTGAACACTTTCTGCAATCTTTCTATATTTCCCTACTCAGCTCTCTCTCTAATGCTTCAGTGATTTCAAAGAACCTCCTCTCCTCTCCAACCATCTCCTCTCACATCCTTGGCTGTTGGCCTTGCCTTCACTTCAGAGATAAGAGAAACTACTAGACTGGGATACCCTTACCTACCAGTCACCTTATTTACAAATTTCTTCCTTCTCTGCAATTCCTCCCAAGAATCTCAGTCCCTTAGGAACCTTGTCCTGTAGATCCTCTAACACCATCTCCTAGGTTTAACGCCCTTTCATAACAGCATTTAAACACAATTAAGAATTTCTCAAAGAAAAGAACTCCTTTTAATCTATATCAATCCTCCAGCTAGCATTCTCTCTACTCCACTTCACAGCCAAATTTCTAGAAAGAGTTGTCTCCATGGCAATCTGGCTTCTTTTTCCACCATTCCACTAAAACAGCTACCTCCATATTTTTAAAGAATGAGCTCTTTAAAAATATTTCCAACTCATTCACAAAGGTCTATTTTCCTCGATATATAAAGGACTCCTACAGATTAAGAGATGGCAAAAGAGTAAAAGAGACGAAACAGACAATTCACAGAAAACTGAACAGTTCTCTTAATAAAAAAAAATGCTTAAACTCACTCATGATCAAAGAAAGCCAAATTAAAGCCATACTGTGATATCATTTTTCACATGTCAGATAGGCAAATATAAAAAAACTTTAACAACACTGCGTTGGGGCAAGGGTTTGTGTAAACAAGTACTCTCATATGATCTGTAAATATTTATCAGAATTACAAAAGCACAAACACTTTGACACAATTCTACTTGAGAATTTTACAGATATACCCATACTTTTAAAGTGGCCAATATACAGGTTATTCAATGAAACATAGTCTGCAATAGAAAGAGACTGAAAATAACCTAAATGTTTATCAGTGGGAGAGGGAGACGTGTTTAAATAAATTATGGCATATTCATAAAATGGAATACTATGCAGCTGTTAAACAAAATGAGGCTCTTTGGAGATCATTTTATTTCAGCACACAAGCCTTTTTTAAAAATTTTGAACCATCTTAAAAATAACTTTTGCGGGACTTCCCTGGTGGCGCAGTGGTTAAGAATCCGCCTGCCAGTGCAGGGGACATGGGTTCCATCCCTGGTCCGGGAAGATCCCACATGCCGCAGAGCAACTAAGCCTGTGTGTCACAACTACGGAGCCTGCACTCTAGAGCCTGCGAGCCACAACTACCGAGCCCACGTGCCACAACTACTGAAGCCCGTGCACCTAGAGAGCCCGTGCTCCGCAACAAGAGAAGCTACTGAAATGAGAAGCCCACACACTGCAACAAAGAGTAGCCCCCGCTCTCCGCAACTAGAGAAAGCCCGCGTGCAGCAATGAAGACCCCACACAGCCAAAAAAACAATAATAATAACTTTTGCAAAAAACTCAAAATTCATGAGAGGAGGGACTTCCCTAGTGGTCTGGTGGTTAAGAATCCGCCTTCCAATGCAGGGGACGTGGGTTCCATCCCTGGTTGGGAAACTAAGATCCCACATGACGTGGGGTAACTAAGCCCATGCGCTCCAACTACTAAGCCCGTGCACCACGACTAGAGAGCCCATGTACCACAACTACAGAGCCCACGTGCTCTGTATCCTGCATGCCACAACTAGAGAGCCTGCGCACTGCAACTAGAGAGAAGCCTGTGCACCGCAACAAAGAGCCTGCATGACTCAACGAAAGATCCTGCATGCTGCAACTAAGACCCAATGCAGCCATAAATAAATAAATAAATAAATATATTTTTAAAAATTCACAAGAGGAAAAGCCCACTGGTATTTCTTTCTCCTTCGCCCATCCCCCTTTCTCTTCCTCTCTTCCCCACCCTTCTCTGTGTGTGTCTGTCTCTCTCTCTCTCTCTCTCTCTCTCTCTCTCTCTCACACACACACACACACACACACACACACACGACTTCTTTGTTGTTAAATCCCTCAACCTCTCTGTCACATCTGATTTATTGACATCCCATACTCTCCCAAATTTATCTCTTCCCCATACCTCTCTCTGAATTGAGGATTTTGAAAGCTGGTTCTATGACGAAGGCCTAGTCTTGACACAGATGAACAGGTAAATAGTTTGAATCTGAGGGAAATATGCACTATCAAACGTCAGAAGGAAACCAGCCCTCCCTTTCAGCTATAGTCTGCATGATGCCAGGAAGCCTGTGCACAAATTCTAATAGTAGGAATGGTTCTGCCTTGTCACAGGATGATTTTTAGATGAGCTATTTGTGATACTTTTATTTTATTTTAAAAATTAGTTTGTCTGACAACTTCTTTTAAAACTAAATATACACCTAACTTTATGACCCAATAATTCCATTTCTACATATTTACACAAGAGAAATAAGAACATATGTCCAAGAAAAGACTAGTACAAGAATGTTCATAACAAAAAGCTGAAAATAATCCAAGTAACTATCGCTAACAGAATATATAAACGGTAAGTGGTTTTTTTCTTACAATGGAATATTACTCAGTAATAAAAAGGAAAGAACTGCTGATATACACAAAAACATGGATGAATCTAAAAAACATCATGCTGAGTGAAAAAAGCCTTACATAACATATGACTCCATACAGATGAAGTTCTAGAAAAAGCAAAACTAATCTGTGGTGGAAAAATCAGAACAATGGTTGCCTGGGAAAGAGATGGGAGGATTTACTGAAAAGGAACATGAGGGTACTTCCTGGACAACAGTAATATTCTGTATCTTGACAAGGAAATGGGTTGTGTGGGTGTATGAATTTTTCAGAACTCACTGAATGATAACTTAAGATTTGTGCATTTCACTGTACATAAATTTTATCTCTAAAAAGATTCCACCCATAAACACATGTTGTAAATGATATGTATGCTTAAATAACTGGGAAGAAGTATACTGATATACACAACTTACTTTGAAATACATAAAAACAATATGGATTGATGAATACAGGGGATGGATAGACAGATACAGTAGAGTAAAATGTTAATTGTAGAATTTTGCTGGGTGGATATAAAATTCTCTCAACTCTTCTCTACATTTGAAATGTTTAGAATAAAAGGCTGATTACAAAAATCAGTTCTGAGAGAACTGGTATTTTCATGGTATTGCATTGCATAATCTTGGGACATAGTATTTTGCCCATTTAATCAAGTTTTTAGTATTTTGCCCATTTATTCAAGTTTTTATGTTCAAAGTGTTACTGTATTTTTTGTCCTATTCATTTCTTCCTGGTTTTTTTATATTATGTTACCATTATGAATGGAATCTTTGTTTTTTAAAATTTCAGCTTCACTAAGGTAAAACTGACATATAAAATTATAAGATATTTAAAGTGTACATTGTGGTGATACTATATACATATACACTGTGAAAGAATTTCCCCCATCTAATTAATTAATACATTCATCACCTCACCTGTTTATCTTTTTTGGGGGCAGAGAAAATTTAAGTTCTAATCTCTTAGCAAATTTCAATTATACAATAGAGTATTGTCAAATATAGTTACCATCTTTTATGTTAGATCCTTAGACCTTATTCATCTTCTAACTGAAATGAGTGGAATCTTTTAATGTTATTTATTAATAGATTACTTTTCTTATATAGGAAAGACATTGGTCCTCCTCCCCTTCACTGAAATTATAAGCTATTAAAATAAATAAATAAAGCATGCTCATTACAAGACATACAAACAGGGAATTCCCTGGTGGTCTAGTGGTTAGGACTCAGTGCTTTCACTGCCGGGGCCCGGGTTCAGTCCCTGGTCAGGGAACTAAGATCCTGCAAGCTAGGCATGGCACAGCCAAACAACAACAACAAAAGACATACAAACGGAACCGATGGATATAAAGAAAAATCTAAGTCTCATTCACCTCCTGCCTGTCCCATTTCCCAAAAGTGATCACTAAACACTTTCTTTCATATACTTTAGAGATTTTCTATACTATAAAATTATATACCTACACATAAAAAATAAATAAATAAACAGGATAGTAGATCTGCTGTCTACAGCTTGCATTTTTACTTAAATAATAAATTCTGGATATCTTCCACATCAATACTTTCCAGCTACTTTTCTTTTCAGTAGCTGCATAAGTGCTTTATCATATGGATATACCACAATCATTTTAACCAGTCTTTCTGTTTGCTTTTGTTAGGTAGGAGTTAACTGTATATGATTTCCTCCTCTATCTTACACATTTTTAATATTAATTAATTAATTAATTATTTTTTGGCTGCGTTGGGTCTTCATCGCTGCGTGCAGGCTTTCTCTTGTTGCGGTGAGTGGGGGCTACTCTTTGTTGCGGTGCGCGGGCTTCTCACTGTGGTGGTTTCCCTTTGTTGTGGAGCACGGCCTCTAGGCATGCGGGCTTCAGTAGTTCTGGCTCGCGGGCTCTAGAGCGCAGGCTTGGTAGTTGTGGCCCACGGGCTTAGTTGCTCCGCGACATGTGGGATCTTCCCAGACCAGGGCTTGAACCTGTGTCTCCTGCACTGGCAGGCGGATTATTAACCACTGCGCCACCAGGAGGTCCTTACACGTTATTTTTGATTGGGCAACAGTGGCCTGAGTAAAGACTGAATTATATACTCCAGGAAAGCCAAATAATGGAAGAAACTCAAGCTTATACATTTTTCATTTTTTTCAAACACCCTTGTGAATAATAAGCCTTTGGTTATGTGAGTATAGAATAAATGAGCAGGGAGGCTTTGGGAGATGAGTCATGAAGGTCTGGGCAGTTCCCTAATTTATTGGACACAATGGCATACACACTGTATCCTTTCTCCTACCCCACCACACCCAGACAAAAGGCTAATATACAGTTCTTTTTTCATTACAAAAACATTTCTTACTTAAAAAAATTTGTTTCCACTGCACATACATTAGGGAGATAAACCAGGAAAGTTTAACATTCAAATAACAAAGGAAAACCAAGATGCCATTAGCGATACTTAAAAGCCTTAGGACAAACAACAAAGCAAGTTCTGAAAAATTATAGCTATTGTTTTCCTAATATTTTAGTGTCTAAGAACATTTCCTAAATGCTCTTAAAATTCAAATTCAGCATAGCAGATCTGAGACGTTCCCCAGGAAATCATGTGGAGGCTGAATTCTGCAGTGGGGACATGGATGGTGGGCATTGTTCATTGGCTGTTAAATCACTCACACTTGCCCTCCCATCTCAAATCCCAGTCTCCACTGAGCACTTGGTATGCTTCCTCTCGCTTAATCCTTCACAATCCTATGATGCTGATATTGGTGTTATTACAACTTACCATGCTGTGTACCTTGTGGGGGAGGGAGTCTCTCTTGAATTGCAATCAATTATACATGCTTACACACATTTCAGGGGTAAATTATTTTAAATATATATACTGCACCCAAGATTAAGGAACCATCACAGGCATATTGAGTATCTAGTAAAGAAAGAATTTTTGAGCTTCTGGCCAAAGACAAACACTCCTTGCCCAGATGTACACTCCCTGTCAATGAACCCTGAGGTCTGGAGAGACATGCCACCCTCACCTAAGAAGAAAGAAAGAAAACTGGATGCTAGTACTAAGGAGAACACGCCCATTCCTCAGCTAGGTGTAGACAAGTGACTAAATTCTGGCCAAGGAGATATAAGCTAAAGTATATTATGAGATCTCTAGGAAGGTGGTTTAACAGGGAGGGAGGTAGGGAGTCTTTTTTCCCTGTTCTCCCTCTCCTGTAATCTAGAATTCAGATGTGATGATTAGAGCCTCAGCAGTCATTATGGGCCCTGAAGTGACTTTCAAGATAATAGAATAGAGAGCTAGAAAGAGACCAAGTTCTCTGATGACACTGTTGAACTGCCATACCAGCCCTGCTTACTTTCAGATTTCATATATACAAGAAAGAAATAAACCTATTTTCTGATATATGCAACCAACCCCAATCCTGATACAGATAGTTATAAAGAATAAGAAGACCAACTCCTAACATTATGACTTGCTATGGATAAGGAATGGAAACGATGAGGGTGCTCTAAAATGCATTTTCCTTGGTGCTCTTGCTAGGAAGCACAATGTGGCATACATTTGCTAAAGAAAAAATGTTACAAGGAATTAATATTATGATGTTCCCACTAGCAAAGGAGAGCTCAGCCAATCTGCACATTCTCCAGAGTAGAGACTCTGGCTGTGATAGCTTCCATTAAGAGTCCATCTATACAAAGCTAAGCATTCAATATTCAATACATTGATAAAATATGATCAAGTATCAGGTACAATTTATCTCAATATTCAATACATTGATAAAATATGATCAAGTATCAGGTACAATTTATCTCAATATTTGGCCTTTTATCTCAGTTAAATCTCAGAGCAACTCTACATGAGAGAGATTCTTCATATTCCCATTTTGAAGATAAAGAAATTGAGAGATGGTCACATAGCTGGGAGTTGTAGAAGTAGAATTCAAATCCAGGTCTACCGGACTTTTCTTCACATATCACTGACCCTTCAAAAGCTTAAAGACTGTTGAAAGATGTCTCCCAGGTGTGGAAGAAACAAAGTGGCAGCCAGGAGTGTTATGCTCTGCCTGAGCCTTCTTCTAGAGCTTTTCAGATTCTCTGATTTGAGAAAAAGGCACCTAGATGGAGAGTTCAGTTCCTTCAGCTAACTGTTCACTCATTAACATTATATTATTTACTATTAAGATCAAAAACTATTTTTACAACTATAATCCTTGGTTGCCTGCTATGTGCTAGGCATTTGTATGAGGCATTCTATATACTTTAACCTAATTAATCCCCACAACCACCTTTTGAGTTAGGTACTGTTTTTCCATTCTACAAATGAATAAAGATCACAGAGGTTAAGGAATTTGTCCAAGCCACATACCTAGTAAGTGCCTACTAGGATTCAAACTCAGGGCTTTTAAAACTCCAAAGTTCCCGCCTGCCAATGCAGGGGACACGGGTTCATGTCCTGGCCCAGGAAGATCCCACATGCTGTGGAGCGACTAAGCTCGTGCGCCACAACTAATGAGCCTGCGTTCTAGAGCCTTCAAGCCACAACTACTGAAGCCCGCATGCCTAGAGCCTGTGCTCCACAACAAGAGAAGCCACTGCAATGAGAAGCCTCCACACCGCAACGAAGAATAGCCTCTGCTCACCGCAACTCGAGAAAGCCCGCACGCAGCAACGAAGACCCAAGCAGCCAAAAAAACAAATAAATAAATAAATTTAAAAAAAACAAAAAAACAAAAAACCTCCAACCAGATAATGGGAATACACAGACAGATTAGATATGGACTAAGTATAGACTGCCATCAAGTAGTTCACTAACCAGCAGTGAGGCACAAATAAGCTATTTATTTCAAACCCTGAATTATCACCTGGCAAAATGTTAGTCAATTAACACTAAGGCGAGGTAGTAAAACTGCACACCACAGAAGGATTTTCAGGGGAGGTAATGCTTGAGATGAACTTGGAAGGAAAAAGAGCAGTTAGCCAGGAGAAGGGTCAGAAACAAGAAAAAGTCTTTAAAGCAAAGAGGACTTTGAAGCTTGAAAAGATCTATCTGGTTCCAGGAATGGCAAAGAGCTAGGTAAGGGCATCAAGCAGGACCTCGATAAACATTTGCTAAATGAATGTGAAAATGGCAGACATGAAAGACTGGGGACTGTGAGGATATGTGGAGGAAATGCAGGAGATGAGGCTAGAAGAAGCAGCAAACAGATCACAAAGGGGCTTGTTAGGCCACAATAAAAAGTTTTGACTTTCCACTGAACACACTGAGGAACCACCAGAGGCTTTAACACAGGGAGGTTGACCATAACAATATGGATTTTCAAACAATGACTAATAGTAGGGTAGAGGATCAACTGGTGTGGTTTGAGGTTAGAAGGGCTGCTGACTGAAGCTTTCTGAAATAATCTAGCCAATGAACCAGGAGGACCTCAGAGCAGGGCTGATAAGCGTATAGGGACAGAACTGAAAACTTAACAATGAGATGCCAGAGGTAAGGAAGGCCCAGGTCCCTGACTTAGATGAATCTCAATGCTATATGCAGAAGAATGATTGCTTTGAGACATACCATAGGGAAGGTGATGAGCTTAGTTCTGAACATTGAGAACAGTACAGTACTACAGTACATGTTGTACCTACAGGGGATGGAATGGGGGTGAAGGGTTGGAGAAGGGGCAGAATGGCAGACAGGCAATGACAGAGCAACTGCCACGGAAGTCAGGCAGTAAGCCAAAGAAAAGAAGACAGCTGTAGAGATTGACAAAAGCAGCAATGAGCAAGCCAGGCAGGAGACATCTGACAAACACAGGAGGCAGGAGTAGGTGGGTGCTGATGAGTAAAAAACTGACACATGCCTGGGACTTCCCTGATGGTCCAGTAGCTAAGACTCCACGTTCCCAATGCAGGGGCCTGGGTTCGATCCCTGGTCAGGGAACTAGATCCCACATGCCGCAACTAAGAGTTTGCACGCAGCAACTCAAAAGATCCCACATGCTGCAACTAAGACCTGGCACAGCCAAATAAATAAATAAATAATCAAACAAGCTAACAACAAAATATAATTCTCAACTTAAAAAAAAAAAATTGACACATGCCACTAAGGGAGGGTGGAGTAGGAATGGCACACACACGCTGAATACTTGCTAATGAGAAAAAAGAACCTGAAAAACTGCTGAAGCGCTCCTGAAGAAGTCCTGGAACACCAGAAATCAACTTTCATTATAGGTCTTCAATGGAGAAAGACAACGTGATACAGGTCCCAAATAAAGGGGAGAGGAACCCCTAAAATTAATAGGAGTCTGAAGCTCTCAAGAGCAGCTCATTTCCAAAGATAAGCTTATGTAGAGAATGAAAAAGGCCCACTAAGGCTCAGAAATAGATTGTTAAATTCTATTGTCTTTGAGTTACACCTAAGGCAAGATTCAATTTGGGGCCTGGAGACAGATGAGCCTGGAGACAATGAAATCAGCTTACTTCAATAAACAAAACAGTTTATACTAAACTTATACTGCAGATTAATTAAGACAAAGAGCAATATGGAAAAGTATTTGTTCTGCTTAAAGCACATACTGGAATAAACTACTGGAGATATAAAACCAAAATATAGTACAGGTTATGTGCATAAAATAAAATTGAAAAACAAGCCAGAGACGGAGCCTGGCCAAGATGGTAGAGTAGGATGACCCTGAGCTCACCTCCTCTCGCAGGCACACCAAAATCAGAATTATCTGCAGAGCAACTATTGATGAGAAAGACTGGAATCTAGCAGAAAAGATCTACAAAGATATAAAGAAGGAAACCACAACCAGATGGGCAGGAGGGATGGAGTCTCGATATAGTCAAGACCCATAGCCCCAGGAGGGCAAAACGCAACAGGAGGATAATTTTTATTGCAGAGGTTCTCCCCAAGCAGCAACAGGTTTGAGCTCCACATTGGGGTCCTGCACCAGGAAGACAAACCCCCAGAATACTTGGCTTTGAAGGCCAAGGGGGCTTACCTGTGGGAGTCCCAGAGAGCTGTGGGAAATAGCCTCTTAAAGGGCACATACAAAATCTCACATGCTTCGGGATCCAGCGCAGAAGCAGTAATTTGAAAGGAGGCTGGGTCAGACCCACCTGCTAATCTTGGAGAGTCTCCCAGAGAGGCAGGAGGCAACTGGAGCTCACTCTGGGGACATAAACACTGGTGGCAGCCATTTTGGGGAGCTTGTTCTACCACGTGCACATTGGTGCTAGCAAGCAGCATTTTGGAATCCTCCCTCTAGCTTATTAGCACTGGGACATTGCTCCGCCCACCAGTCGGTCAGCACCAGTACTGGGTCGCCTCAGGCCAAGCAACTAGCCAGGCAGGGACACAGCCCCACTCACCAGCAGGTAGGCTACCTTAATACCTCCTGAGCCCACAGCCAACTTGGGACATGGCCCTGTCCACCACAGGGCCTAGGACCTGGCCCTATACAACAGTGGGCAGGCACTAGCCCTGGAACCTCCGGGGACCTGCAGCCAGAGACCCTAGGGCCCAGCTCCACCCTCCAGTGGGCAGGCATACCAGTGAGCCAACACACCAACTCCAGGACCCCCAGGGCCCTGCAGCCAGAGACCCTGGGCCCTGGTTCTGCCCACCTATGAGTTGGCACTAGCCCAGGGGCCAGACTCAGACAACAGTGGGCAGGCACTAGCCACAGGACCCTCTGGGCCCCAGCTCCACCCACCAGCAAGCCAACGCCGACTCCAAGACACCTTGGGCCCCTCAGCAAGTCAGCCTGGTATCTGGTCCCATGCACTAGTGGGCGGGTACAAGCTTCGGGACACCCTAGAGAGAACAGCCAACTGTGTTGGGAACTGGCTCCACTCACCAGAGGGCCAACATCAGCTCCAGGACTACCAGGGCTCTACAGCAGAAATCACAGGACCCAGCTATGCCCATCAGTGAGCCAGCGCTAGCCCCAGAACCTCTAAGACCTTGACTCCATTCACCAGAGGTTCAATACCAGCTCTGGGACCACTTAGCCCTGCAGCCAGAGACCCGGGGACCTGGCTTCACTCACTGATGGGCAGGTACCAGTCCTGGGATCCCTTGTACCCCAATCCCACCCACCAGCTGGTGGATACCAACCCCAGGGCCACTGCAGCCCTGCAGTCTGCCCTGTCAGGACCCAGATAACAAGCCAGCAGGCTGGCACCAGCCCTGGGACCCCCTCACCCAGGACCCAGTTCTGCCCACTAGCAGGTCAACACCAGCTCTGGGACACCCTGGGCCCCTCAGCCAGCAGCCCCACCCAAAAGCAGGTTGAACCAGCTTTGGGACCTTGGGGCCCTGCACCCAGAGACCCCAGGACCCAGCTCCTCCTAGCAGCAAGCTGGCACTAGCCCCAGGACCCCCTGGGTCCTGGCCCCGCCCACTAGCTGGTCAACACCAGCCATGGCCCCACATACCAACAGGCCAACACCATCTCTGAGATGCCTTGGACTCCTCAGCCAGGTGCCCCAGGGTCCAGCCCCACTCACCAGTGGAGTAGCACCAGCTTTGTAACATCCTGGAACCTGCAGCCAGCCATGTCAGGAATTGGGACCACTCACCAGCAGGCTACACTACATCCAGGAACCCTGGCCCTGCAACCTGCCTCCCCCCAATCCGGCTCTGCCCACCAGTGATCCAGCACTAGCCCTGGGACTCCCTCGGGGTTCCACAGCCAGCTGCCTCATGACTTGGCCCAGCCAACCAGTGGCCAGCAGCCTCCACGCAAGGTAGGGCCTGGCAACCAAATGGACCAGGGGCCAGCCACACCTACCAGACCACCACAACAGAAGGACCCATGCAATTCATATAGCGGGTACCCCTAGAGCATACAGGTCTGGTGGCTAGAGGGGAGTGCACTGCTGGGATGCATAGGACGTGTCCTACAAAAGGCCATTTCTCCAAGGTCAGGAAATGTAACCTACCAGATACACAGAAATAAAAACAGCAAATTAGGTATAATGAGGTGACAAACGAACATGTTCCAAATGAATGAACAAGATAAAACCCGAGAAGAAGAACTAAGTAAAGTGGAGACAGGCAGTCTATCCGATAAAGAGTTCAAGGTAATGATTGTAAAAATGACCAAAGAACTTGAGAGAAGAATGGATGAACAGAGTGAGAACTTAGCAGTTTTAAACAAAGAGTTGGAAAATATAAAGAAGAACCAGAGATGAAGAATACAATAAATGAAATGAAAAATGCACTAGAAAGAATCATCAGTATATTAAATGATAAAGAAGAACAGATCAGCAAGCTGGAAGACAAAGTAGTAGAAATCACTGAAGCTGAACAACAACAACAAAAAGAAATGAGGACAGTTTAAGAGACTGCGAGAACAACATCAAGAGTACTAACATTCGGGACTTTCCTGGTGGTCCAGTGGCTAAAACTCCACCCTCCCAATGAAGGGAGCCTGGGTTCGATCCCTGGTCAGGGAATTAGATCCCACATGCCTCAACTAAAAAGACCCTGCATGCTGCAACAAAGATCCTGTATGCTGCAATGAAGAGCCAGTGTGCTGCAACTAAGACCCAGAGCAGCCAAAACATTAGCATTACAGGGGTCCCAGAAGAAGAGAGAAAGTGGCAGAGAACATATATGGAGATGTAACAGCTGAAAACTTCCTTAACCTGGGAGAGGAAACAGACATCCAGGTCTAGGAAGCACAGAGAATCCCAACCAGGATCAATCCAAAGAGGACCACACCAAGATACACTGTAATTAAAATGGCAAAAAAAAAAAAAAAAAAAAAAAAAAAAAGATAAAGAGACAATATTAAAAGCAGCAAGGCAAAAGCAACAAGCTATGTACTAGGGGACTTCCATAAGGCTATCAGTTGACTTTTCAGAAGAAACTCTGTAGGCCAGAAGAGAGTAGCATGATATATTTAAAGTGATGAAAGGGGAAACCTACAATCAAGAATACTCTACCTGGCAAGGCTTTCATTCAGATTTGATGGAGAGATCAAAAGTTTTACAGACAAGCAAAAGCTAAGAATTCAGCACCATCAAACTGCTTTACAAGAAATGTTAAAGGGGGGATTCCCTGGTGGTCCAGTGGTTAAGAATCGGCCTTCCAATGCAGAGGACACAGGTTCGATCCCTGGTCGGGGAACTAGGATCCCACATGCATGCTGCACGGGGCAACTAAGCCCACGTACCACAACTAGAGAGCCCGCATGCTGCAACTACTGAGACCATGCACTCTAGAACCCGTGCGCCACAACAAAGAGCCTGCATGCTACAACGAAAGATCCCATGTACTGCAACCAAGACCTGACGCAGCCAATCAATCAATAAAAAAGAAATATTAACATTAAATGTTTTTTTAGACTTCTCTTAAAAAAAAAAGGCTACAACTAGAAACATAAAAACGACAAAAGGAAAAGGCTCATCAATAAAGGCAAATAAACAGTAAAGTATTAAATAAACCACATACAAAAGCTAGTAGGAAAGTTAAAAGACAAAAGTAATAAAATCATCTACATCTACAGTAAGTAGGTAAAGGATACCCAAAACAAAGAGATGAAAAACATGATGTCAGAAACAGTAATCATGGGAGGAGGGAGTTAAAAAATAATGCAGGGTTGTTAAAATGCATTTGAAATTAAGAGATCAGCAACTTAAAATCTATAATAGATACACACACAAAAAAGAGAAAGGATTCCAAACACAGCATTAAAGATAGTCATCAAATCACAAGAGAACAAAAAGAGCAAAAAAGAACTACAAAAAAAAACCCACCCAAATCAATTAACAAAATGGCAGTAAGTACATTCCTATCGATAATTACTTTAAATGTAAATGGACTAAATACTCCAATCAAAAGACCAAGTAGCTGAATGGATACAAAAATAAGACCCATATATATGCTGCCTATGAGAGACTCACTTCAGATCTAAAGACACACACATAGACTGAAAGTAATGGGATGCAAAAAGGTATTTTATGCAAATGGAAATCAAAAGAAAGCTGAGGTACAAACACTTATATCAGACAACTTAGACTTTAAAACTAAGACTAACACAAAACAAAGAAGGACAGTATGGAGGTTCCTCAAAAAACTAAAAATATAACTACCATATGATACAATTCCACTCTTGGGTATATACCCGAAGAAAACAAAAACACTACTTTGAAAAGATACATGCACCCCAATGTTCACAGGAGCATTATTCACAATAGTCAAGATATGGAAGCAACCGAAGTGTCCATCAACAGATGAATGGATAAACAGGATGTGGTGTGTACAAACACATACACACACACACACAGGAATACTACTAAGCCATAAAAAAGAATGAAAAATTGTCATTTCCACAATATGGATGAACCTGGAGGGTATTATGCTTAGTAAAATAAGTCAGACAGAGAAAGACAAATACTGTATGTTATCACTTATATGTGGAATGTAAAAAATAAACACGGACTTCCCTGGCAGTCCAGTGATTGGGACTCTGTGCTTCCATTGCAGGGGGCATGGGATCCCTGGTTGAGGAACTAAGATCCTGCATGCTGCACAGGAAGAGAGGAAGGGAGGGAGAGAGGAAGGGAGGGAGTAAGGAAAGAAGGAAATAGAATAGAATAGAATAGAATAAATAAAATAAAATAAAAATAAAAACTAAACAAGCAAATGAATATAACAAAACAGAAACAGACTTACAGACATAGAGAACAACTAGTGGCTACCAGTGTGGAGAAGGAAGGGGGGAGGGGCAAGATAGGGGTAGGAGATTAAGAAGTACAAACTACTATGTATAAAATAAGTAAGCTACAAGGATATATTATACCGTAAAGAGAATTACAGTGAGTATTTTTATAATATCTTTTTTTGTTTGTTTGTGGTACGCGGGCCTCTCACCGTTGCGGCCTCTCCCGCTGCGGGGCACAGGCTCGGACGCGCAGGCTCAGCGGCCATGGCTCACGGGCCCAGCCGCTCCGCGGCATGTGGGATCTTCCCGGACCGGGGCACGAACCCGCGTCCCCTGCATCAGCAGGCGGACTCTCAACCACTGCGCCACCAGGGAAGCCCCTTTTTATAATATCTTTAAGTGAAGTGTAATCTATACAAATTTGAGTCACTATGCTATATACCTGAAACTAATATAATGCTGTAAGTCAACTGTATCTCAATTAAAAAACAAAAACAAAAACCAGGGACAATTTTGAAAAGAATAAAATGTGAGGAATCCATTTACCCAGTGTTAAGGCTATAATGTACAGATCTATGAAATAAAATTAAGAGCCAGAAAAAGACCCACACAAATATGCCCAAATAATTTTTGACAAAGGTACAAAGGCAATTCAATGGAGGAAAGACAGCCTTTTCAACAAATTGTGCTGGGACAACTGGATATCCACATGCCAAAGAATAAGGTTGGACCCCCAACTTACATCATATACAAAAATTAACTCAAAATAGATCAAAGACCTAAACATCAAAGCTAACACTATAAAACTCTTAGAATATAAGGGAAAAGCTTCATGACATTGGATCTGGCAATGACTTTTTAAAATATAACACCAAAAACACAGGCAACAAAATAAAAAAATAGCTAAATTATCAAAATTAAAAACTTCTGTGCATCAAAGGACACTATCAACAGAATGAAAAGAACACTCAGGGATGAGAGAAAATATGTGCAAACCACCTATCTGATAAGGGACTGAAAACTAGAATACATAAAGAACTCCTACAACTCAACAACCAAAAAGACAACCTGGTTAAAAAAAATGGGCAAAGGACTTGAATAGACATTTCTCCAAAGATACACAAGTTGCCAATAAGCCCATGAAAAATGCTCAACATCACTAATCATTAGGGAAGTCAAATCAAAACCATATGGAGATACCATTTCACATCCACTAGGATAGCTATAATTATTTAAAAAAAAAAAAAGAAAAGAGAGAAAGAAAAGAAAAATGAAAGAAAAGAACAAGTTTTGGCAAGGATGTAGAGAAACTGGAACACTTGTACATTGCTAATGGGAATGTAAAATGGTGTACTCACTGTGGAAACCATCAAATTTTTTGATTCCTCAAAAAATTATACAGAATTATCATAGGATACAAGATCACTACTTCTGGGTATATACTCAAAGGAACTGAAAGCAGGAATTCAAACACATACTTGTATACCAATGTTCATAGCAGCATTATTCACAACAGCCAAAAGGTGACCCAAGTGTCCATCGAAAAATAAATGGATCAACAAAATGTATATTCATACAATGGAGCCTTACACAGGAAACTGACACATACCACCACATGGATAATCCTTGAAGACATCATACAAGTGAAATAAGCCAATCACAAAAGGACAACTATTGTATGATTTCATTCATATGAAGTATGTAGAGGAGTCATATTCATAAAGACAGAAAGTAGAAAGGTGGTCGCAGGGGCTGAAGAAGGGGGAAATGGGAAGTTATTATTTAATGGGTACAGAGTTTCAGTTGGGGAAGATGAAAAAGTTTTGGAGATGGACAGTGGTAATGGCTACCCAACAATGTGAATAAAATTAAAGCCACAAGAACATACACTAAAAAATGGTTAAAACAGTACATTTTATCATATATTTATATATACATCTCTCCAAAACTTTTTAAAAAGGCAAGCCACGAACTGGGAGAAAATCTTAGAAAGCATTTATCTGATAAAGAATTGGTATCCACAAAAACTCTCAACCTTCAACAATAAGAAGCATCCCAATAAAATAATGGGCAAAAGATTTGAACAAATTTTCACCAAAGAAGATATATGTAAAGGGAAACCAGAACATGGAAAAGGCTACAAATCATCAGTCATCAGGGAAATGCAAAGTGAAATGCAAGATACCCCTATCTGCTCACTGAAGTGGCTAAGATTAAAAGATCAATAATACCAAGTGTTATCAAGGATATATAAAAAAATCAGAACCCTCACACTGCTGGTCGTAATGTAAAATGGTATAACCACTTTGGGAAATCATTTGGCAGTTTCTTTAAAAAGCTAAACATATACTATGATCCAGCCATTCTACTCTTGGGTATTCATCCAAGAGAAAAGGAAAGGTATGTCCATATAAAAATTTGTTTATTATTGCTCACAGAAGCTTTATTTGTAATAGCCAAAATCTGGAAATAACCCATGTGCCCATTAATAAATGAATGCATAAGCAAATTTTGGTATAGACATATAATGAAATACTACTCAGCAATAAGAATGAATTAACTGTTGATACACACAAGATGGATGAATCTCAAAATAATTATGCTGGGGCTTCCCTGGTGGCGCAGTGGTTGAGAGTCCGTCTGCCGATGCAGGGGACACGGGTTCGTGCCCCGGTCCGGGAGGATCCCATGTGCCGCAAAGCGGCTGGGCCCGTGAGCCATGGCTGCTGAGCCTGCGCGTCTGGAGCCTGTGCTCTGAGACAGGAGAGGCCACAACAGTGAGAGGCCCGCATACCGCAAAAAAAAAAAAAAAAAAAATTATGCTGAGTAAAAGGAGCAAGACAAGAGTACATACTTGTTTTAAAATGTAGGTTTTATTATTATTCAGGCATGGTGAGACCAACAAATCAGATGACTGTTCCTGAAAAGATAGTTTGTTAGTTTGTTACTCACAGTTCCCAAAAGGAGGTGGCACAAGAGGAGAGGGGAGTGAGGGGAAAACTTGAGTAAGAGCCATTATTGTGGCTTCTTCAGGAAGGAATGGGCAATGGACAAGGTAAAGTTTTAAAATTAGCTCTGGGGGGCTTCCCTGGTGGCGCAGCGGTGGAGAGTCCGCCTGCCGATGCAGGGGACACGGGTTCGTGCCCCGGTCTGGGAAGATCCCACATGCCGCGGAGCAGCTGGGCCCATGGGCCATGGCCGCTGAGCCTGCGCGTCCGGCCCCGTGCTCCGCAATGGGAGAGGCCACAACAGTGAGAGGCCCGCGAAAAGCAAAAAAAAAAAAAAAAATAGCTCTGGGGCTTAAAGGTTGTCCTTAGTCACCTGGTACATGGCCCTAGGGTGAATTGAGCACGTCAACAGTGACCCAGAGTATGACAGCCCAATAAAGGAGGTATTTAGGGTGTGGGCTCTGGATTGGTTGGTTTGCATACGAAAGGCACTCTAGCAGGTGAGTTGTTTACTATCTACAGAAACCGGCTAACCCAGGAGGTGAAGTCTCTCCAAGGTCAGCAAGGTTCTAGATGTCAAAGCATCATAAACACATGATTAATACAATAACACATGACTTCACTTAGATAAAAACTTAGAGGACTTCCCTGGTGGTTCAGTGGTTAAGAATCCGCCTGCCAATGCAGGGGACACGGGTTCAAGCCCTGGTCCAGGAAGATCCCACATGACACAGAGCACCTAAACCCGTGTGCCACAACTACGGAGCCTGCGCTCTAGAGCCTGCGAGCCACAACTACTGAAGCCCATCTGCCACAACTACTGAAGTCCGCGCACCTAGAGCCTGTGCTCTGCAACAAGAGAAGCCACAGCAATGAGAAGCCTATGCACTGCAACGAAGAGTAGCCCCTCCTCACCACAACTAGAGAAAGCCCACGTGCAGCAATGAAGACCCAACGCAGCCCAAATAACTAACTAAATAAATGAATTTATTTTTTAAAAAAACCTAGAAAATACAAACACCTATAGTGACAGAAAATAGGTCACTGATTGCTTGGGGATGGAGGAGTAGGCAGGGGCAAGAAGGAGGGATTACAAAGGGACATAAGAAAACTTTGAGGGGTGATGGATATGTTCACACTCTCTTGACTGTGGTGAGTTTCACCGCTGTATAGATATGTCAAAACCTACTAAATCTTAAACTTTAAATGTGTACAGTTTACTGTATGTCAATTATAAAGTTGTTTAAAAATTACAGAAATAATAGACAAAATAAAAGTACATAAAATATACAATAAAGACAAATACCGTATGCTAACACATATATATGGAATCTAAGAAAAAAAAATGTCATGAAGAACCTAGGGGTAAGACAGGAATAAAGACACAGACCTACTAGAGAATGGACTTGAGGATATAGGGAAGGGGAAGGGGAAGCTGTGACAAAGTGAGAGAGTGGCATGGACATATATACACTACCAAACGTAAAATAGATAGCTAGTGGGAAGCAGCCGCATGGCACAGGGAGATCAGTTCAGTGCTTTGTGACCACCTAGAGGGGTGGGATAGGAAGGGTGGGAGGGAGAGAGACGCAAGAGGGAAGAGATGGGGAATATACGTATATGTATAACTGACTCATTTTGTTATAAAGCAGAAACTAACCAAAAAAAATATATATATATATACAATAAAAATGAAATAAAGTGAAAGGATGGTTCTTTGATAAACAAAAAAATAAAGAGAAGGAACAAAATATTATGAGTAAAAAGTGGAAATAACTACAACTACAGCATATGAAAATCAATACTGTTTTCAATAACTATAGGCAAATAATTTTGAAAACTTCAAGGTGAACCCGCAGTTTAAAATTTTCCCACAAAGAAAACACTCGGCCCAGATGATAAGTGAGAAGAAAGAGGAACTAATTCCCAACTCATTCTAAGAGGTGAGTAAAACCTGACAAAAACATTAGAAGAAAGGAAATTATAAGACCACTTCCACTCAGTAATATAGATTCAAAAATCCTAAACAAAATATTAACAAACTGAATTCAGTACACGAAAAAGATAACCCACAATCAAACTGAGTTTATCCAAGGTGTACAAGGATTTTAAAAAATTATTTATTTATTTATTTACTTTTGGCTGTGTTGGGTCTTCGTTGTTGCGCTCAGGCTTTCTCTAGTTGCGGCAAGCAGGGGCTACTCGTCATTGTGGTGCGCAGGCTTCTTATTGTTGTGGCTTCTCTTGTTGTGGAGCATGGGCTCCAGGTGTGCAGGCTTCAGTAGTTGTGGCACACAGGTTTAGTTGCTCCATGGTATGTGGGATCTTCCCGGACCACGGCTCGAACCCATGTCCCCTGCACTGGCAGGCGGATTCTTAACCACTGCACCACCAGGGAAGTGCAAGGATGTTGTTTTCTTCTCTTTTCTTTTTTTGAAATTTATTTATTTATGGCCGCGTTGGGTCTTTGTTGCTGTGCGCGGGTTTTCTCTAGTTGCGGCAAGCGGGGGCCACTCTTCGTTGAGGTGCACGGGCTTCTCACTGTGGTGTCTTCTCTTGCTGTGCGGAGCATGGGCTCTTGGCGTGCAGGCTTCAGTAGTTGTGGTGTGTGGGCTCAGTAGTTGTGGCTCCTGGGCTCTAGAGTGCAGGCTCAGTAGTTGTGGTGCACAGGCTTAGTTGCTTGGCAGCATGTGGGATCTTCCTGGACCAGGGCTTGAACCCGTGTCCCCTGAACTGGCAGCTGGATTCTTAACTATTGCGCCACCAGGGAAGCCCCAAGGATGTTTTAATATAAGATCTATAAATATAATTCACCCATATTAAAGAAGAAAGATCATATAATCATTTCAATAAATGTAGAAAAAGCACTGAATTAAAACACATGAACTCACGATTAAAAAAAAAAACTCTCTTAATTAGGAATTGAATAAAATTTCCTAACCTGATAAAACAGCTATTTTAAAACAACAACAAAACTGTGCAATTATCATCTTCAATAGGGAATCATTGAAAGCATTCTCTTTAAAAAGGAAGAATAAGACATGGTTATGCACTATTACTTCTATTCAGTAATGTATGAAAGGTCCCAGCCTTTGCAGTAAGAAAAAATCAGAACCATAAAATCAAAATCATAAAAATTAATCATTAAAGTTACATATTTGCAGGAAATATTATCATTTACACAGAAAATCCACAAGAACATATAGGCAAATTACCAGGGGGTTACCAAGGTGACTAGATATAGGTTTTTTTTTTTGCAGTACACGGCCCTCTCACTGTTGTGGCCTCTCCAGTTGCGGAGCATAGGCTCCGGACGCACAGGGTCAGCAGCCATGGCTCATGGGCCTAGCCGCTCCGTGGCATGTGGGATCTTCCCGGACCGGGGCACGAACCCGTGTCCCCTGCATCGGCAGGCGGACTCTCAACCACTGCGCCACCAGGGAAGCCCGAGATATAGGTTTTTATACCCTGCAAAAATAGCCACTGATTTGCACTCAAGAGAGGGTTGGTTTGTTAGGTGAAGAGAATGAATCATGTGTAAATGCTGGTAAGAAGGAATCAGAAGGGAAGGAAAGGAAGGTATATAAGAAAGATAGGAAGAGATAAGAGAACTAGTAGAAAAGTGAGGGAGCTTTCATCTTCAAGATTTCCTGTGAAGTACAAAGCAAAATTAAAAGCTAAAAAGGAGCAGGAGATAGTGGGATAAAGCTTTAAGAAGTGATCCGACTGATAGTGCTGCTACAGAAAATGGCAGTGTGTTGACACTGGACAGCCCTGAGGGCTCAAGTGAGATGAAATCCATTTTTCAAGAACTCTTTTTTGGAAAAATGCTCTAAGTAATAATGGTTTGGAGAACATACAGAATTAAGGTTTTGCTGGATGAATGTAATAGAAATATAACCAACAGAGTTGAGTACTAGCAAGAGAACAGCTGAATTGCAGAACCAATCTAACCTTGGTAGGAGAGGAAGGTAGATATTAAAGATGATTAGAGAAAATAAAGACTTTAAGTGACTACAAACTCAAAAGCTGTTGGAGAATATTTTATAGTGGGAAGAACAGAGTAAATAAACTGGAAGCCCCCCATGCTCCAAGAAACTAATTTCACCAGAATTGTTTGGAATTCATTGTAAATGATAGGCTGTAGTCCTTGAAAAATCAATAAATGTGGTTGTGGTTAACTTTATATACAGTTGACCCTTGAAAAATATGGGGGTTAGGAGCAACAACCCTCCATGCAGTTGAAAATCCGCATATAACTTATACTCAGCCTTCTGTATACATGGTTCCTTACCCTCGGAATTCAACCAACTGTGGATCATGTAGTACTGTAATATTTACTACTGAAAAAAGTCAGCATATAAATGGACCCACGCAGTTCAAACCCATGTTGTTCAACAGTCAACTGCAGTTATAGTTTCCTTGAGATATACAGGGTGCCAATAAAATGCAAATCCTTTACTACCAGATAATGCCACAAGCAGCTTGCTTTATATCCCTTCAAAATTCCATGTTTACTTTCCTCCTCTACTCTCGCAGGTGAAACAAACAATTTCAGTGCTGACTGTCTTCTTTTAAAAAGTTAATTATGAGGGACTTCCCTGGTGGTACACTGGTTCAGACTCCAAGCTCCCAATACAGGGGACCTGGGTTCGATCCCTGGTCAGGTAACTAGATCCCACATGCATGCCACAACTAAGAGTTCGCATGCCACAACTAAGGAGCTGGTGAGCCGCAATTAAGGAGCCCGCCAGCCACAACTAAGAAGCACACGTGCCGCAACTAAGGAGTAGGCGAGCTGCAACTAAGGAGCCCGCCTGCCGCAACTAAGACCCGGCGCAACCAAATAAATAAATAAATATTTTTTAGAAAAGTTAATTATGAGTATGTAGATTGTTTGAAGCATTCATCAATCTCCTACCCAACTGATTAGACAAACTATCTATAGGCCAATTTTACATATAATAACTTTAATATAAATACTTATTAAGCTTTGACCTAATAATTTGGCAAAAATTAGGCTGCAAGTCACTATATGTATTAGATTCTAGCAGACACTAACTTTTGTAGCTATGACACTAATCAATATTGAATTCTCTTATCTAGAAGGAGGATTCTTCATATATTCAGTGTCTGCAAAGAGTTCCCGCTGAGCTAAACATAGTGCAGTGTGTACTCTATGAAAGAGTCAATGAGACAGGCATGGGGGGGGGTTAATTCTTTTATAATGCCTGCAGAGAGTCTGGCAGTGATGAAAGCATAGAAAATTCATGAAAGGCCCTTTTATAACCAGAGTGAATGTGGAGCACAAAAGCAAAGTCAGGTGACCTACTTAAAGCTTTGCTTTTACTGATGAGAATTCATTCTCATTCCAGTTTAGTCTCTTTCGAGAAAAAAAAAACCTTACATAATGGTTGGAAAATTAAGAAACAGGGAGTGTAACTCTACTAAGTTCCAATCTTTCCCTCTCAAATATCAGCTCAAGCCCTACGGTCTGTGGCCAGAGACAGAATACTTTATAAGGATCTGTGAGGTATGACCTTGTTTACCTCAGTGTAACAATGTGTTCTCTGACTGCTGGCTATGAAGAAATTTAAGTTCTATAATCCATCCATCAGTTCAGAAGTTTGGGCTAATAATATTATAAGAGGAAATAGTTTCTTAATCCCTCCCTGGAACTTATACAAAGCAAATGGATGGTAAACTGTCTGATAAGGTAAGGACAGCCAAAGTTGCTTCAAATCAGGGAAACACTCATTTGCTAACTTGTTCAGGCAATTGTCTTGTGCCAAGTGGGGCTGCACAGGAGAGAGAAGTTCCTGTTTCTCTCAAGTGTTCTCTCATCTACCATTCTCATGTTACCCGAAATATTTTAGGGTAGTCAATAAAATCCTTGTCATCCAGGAGGTAGATAAATATGACTATTCTTCATTTTGATTCATTTACTCTCTTTCCTTTAAGTAGTAGAGGAATAATAAGATAGAAAATTCTTATTCTTCTCTTCCATGATTAATTCCCCATTAAAAATATGATTTGATCTGTTCTCATTTTGCTAAATCAACAGGTGTATGATGCCTACTATACACGCCAAACAGTGCAAACACCTGTGAGGAATACAAGGAAACTTGACAGTCTCTCTCCTCATGTGCTCCTCTCATTACTTCCCATCCCACCTCCACATTTGTCCCCTCCTTCCCTCCCTCCCTCCATTTTGCTCTGAATGAAGAATTAGGTAACTAGTCTAAGACCACAGAACTAGATCTAGTACCTAGATTTGTCAATTCCCAATTCATTAATCTTTCTGAAGGAAAATGAAACAAAAATGGCGGTGGCAGCAGGGGAGACGGGTGTTGTCTCCAAGGCTCATTATTATGGTTCTAAATCAATCCCAACTCTCTCCCCCCACCTCTCCCCTTATCCACTTTTTTTGTTGCCATCCATCCTTTACATTGGCACTGCTGCTGTTTGAATGCTTCTGCTCCCAGTCTTCTCATATCAGCCAGATCTTGGCTTAAACAAAACCTGCCCCATTTTAGTTATAATAGGATCATTTTCACTCCGTCCCCACCCCAAATATTCACTACCATAACAGCCTATTCATTGCTTTCCCAAAACTTAATTGTATATACATTTACCTGTCAATTGTAATCAATACTCTGTGCTCCATGTGAATCAAAGACTATGACTACTCTGCTCACAGGACCTACCCAGCACCTAGCAAAGTTCCCCACACATAACAGGTAGCCTAGGTAGTGGACTGAAGTCGACCTGCCCCTGCTTAAAAACAACTGAATCCCCAAAACTGGATTAAAACGATCCAAGACCCCTATGAAAGGCCAGAAACAAACATAAATCCTCTAGAAAAAGATATCATCCTGTGTCTCATATTATTTCTATAAACAATTTTAAAAATACAATGTCTGGTCCATGAAGAAATAACATGCAAATAAGTAGAAAACAGACAACTACTACAACATTGAAAATTTCAGCCAAGAGTCAGTGCTATTAAAAAAGGTAATGGCAGAACTCAAAAAAGAACAAACAGAAATTCTAGAACTGAGAAAATACAATAGTTGAAACAAAGATCTCAATAGAAGTATTTAAGAACAGATAAAATACAGCTGAAGAGAGAATTCATGAAATGGAAGATAGGTCAAAAGGATTTATCTAGAATAAAGCAGAGGGAGGCAAGAAGATAAAAAATACACAAGAGAGGATAAGAGGTAGACAGAATATGAGTGAGATGATCTAACCTACACGTAATGTGAGTCCCAGATAAGAGGAAAGAGGGAAATGAAACGGAAGAAATATTTGAAGAGACAAAGGCTAAAAATTCTCCAAAACTGACAGAGGACATCAAGCCACAGATTTAAGGTGTTCCAAGAACCCCAAACAGATAAATAAAAATGAAATCTGTGTCTAGATACACTAAAGTAATACTTCTGAAAAACAATTTTGTTTTTTTTTAAAAATTAAGCGTTCAAAAGGGAAAAAAAGACACTGTGGCAGACTGCAAAGATGGCTATAAACATTCCTCTCATTTTGGTACATATACCTTTTTTTTTTTTTTTTTTTTTTTTTGCAGTACGTGGGCCTCTCACTGTTGTGGCCTCTCCTGTTGTGGAGCACAGGTTCCGGATGCACAGGCTCAGCAGCCATGGCTCACGGGCCTAGCCACTCCGTGGCATGTGGGATCTTCCCGGACTGGGGCACGAACCCACGTCCCCTGCATCGGCAGGCGGACTCTCAACCACTGCGCCACCAGGGAAGCCCCATATACCTTTTATAATGAAACTTTGGTACTCTTCCTACCAAAAGGTGAAATTTATTTCCCCATCTCTTGAATTTGAGCTGGCCTTGTGACTTGACTGAAACAATAAAATGCAGCAGAAGTGACGGCATAATTTCTAAGTTGAGACCTAAAGAGATCTTACAGCTTCCATTTTGCTCTCTGGGAACACTGCTGCCATAAGGTGAAGTAGCCCTTGCTGACCTCTTTACATAAAGAGCTCCAGCAGACAGGTAACACCAACTGCCAGACATGTACTTGAGGCACTCTCAGTCCCAATCTCAGTCCTAGCTGACTACAGCTGCACGAATGACTCCAGTCAAAACTACAGAGGAATCAAACAGCAAACCCAGCACAGATTGCTGATTCACAGAATCACAAGCTAATTACAGATTTTCCTCAACTTAGGGTGGGGTTATGTCCTGATAAACGTATTGTAAGCTGAAAAAAGCCCAAGTCAAAAATGCATTAAAAATTTTTTTAATGCATTTAATAATCTAACCTATACCAAACATAATAGCTTAGCTTGGTCTACCTTAAACATGCTCAGAATGCTTACCTTAGCCTACAGTTGAGCAAAATTTTATAATAAAGTGTTGAATATCTCATATAATTTATTGAATATTGTACTGGAAGTAAAAAACAAAATGGTTGTATGGGAACAGATGGTTATAAGAGTATTGGTTGTTTACCCTTGTGATCGCATGGCTGACTTGGGAGGTGTGGCTCACTACTGCTGTCTAGCATCACAAGAGAGTATTGTGCCATGTATCACTAACCTGGAGGAAAAAATTCAAAGTATGGTTTCTACTGAATGCATATTTCTTTCACACTACCATAAAGTTGAAAAAAATCATAAGTCAAACCATTGTAAGCTGGGGACCGTTTGTAGATGGCTGTTGTTTTAAACCACTAGGTTTGGGGATCTTAGGTTTGCAGCAGTAGAAAATACAGAAATATTTTCTTAAAGAAAAAGCAATCAGACTAAACAGCTGATCATAGTATTTACATAGTGTTAACTTTATATCTCAGTATTTAAGTTATAAGATATCAAGGAGAAAAGTAAGCATCATCCAGGCTTTGCATCCTCTTCTGGGAAAGGTTAGTGAGCTTCTGGTTGTATGCAGGATAATTATATCATGTTAGGTATAAGTATGGCCTTGCTATTGTCTTTATTTGGAGACTAAATATGGTTTACGAAGATGTGTGTGGGTGCCAAGTTAGCAAGGGATAGACCTGTGATGGTTAATTTTATGTGTCAATTTGGCTGGACCACAGTTCCCAAATATTTGCTCAAACAGTCTGATGTTTCTGTGCAGGTGTTTCTGGATGAGATTTACATTTAAACTGGTAGACTGTGAGGAAAGCAGATTGTTCTTCATAATGAGGGTGGGCTATATCTTATCAGTTGAAAGCCTGAACAGAACAAAAGGCTGATTCCCTGAGTAAGAGGGAATTCTCCAGCAAACTGCCTTCAAACTTCAACTTTGAGTCTCCAGCATATTGCCCAACCCCTCATCAGATTTTGTATTTGCCAAGCCACCACTATTGGGTTAGCCATTTCCTTAAAATGAATCTTTTTATATATACATGCACATACAACCTACTGGTTCTGTTTCTATGGAGAATCCTGACTACTACAGACAGAAGCCAGAAGACAATGTAGTGATATCTTCAAAGGGCAAAAATTGCCAACCTAGGATTCTGTACCCAGCACAAATATCTTATAAGAATCCTGAGGTGAAATGTAAAAATTTTCAGACTAAGAAAAGGAAACAAAATTCATCACTGGCAAAACTACAGTAAGGAATTACAAAAGGACATTTTTCAAGCCGAAGAAAAACAATTTCAAAAAGATTCAGAAAGGAGTGGAGAAAAATGAAAATGGTGGGACTTCCCTGGTGGTCCAGTGGGTAAGGTTCTGCGCTTCCAATGCAGGGGGCCCGGGTGTGATCTCTGGTCAGGGAACTAGATCCTGCAATGCATGCTGCAACTAAGAGTCCACATACCGCAACTAAGAAGACTGCATGCCACAATTAAGAAGCCCACATGCCGTAACTAAAGATCCCACATGCCGCAACTAAGGCCTGGCACATCCTAAATAAATGAATAAATAAATAAATAAATATTTCCAAAAAATGAAAATGGTAATACGTGGGTAGATCTAAGTGTATGCCAACCATATAAAACAATAATAATGTCTTTTGGGGTTTAAAACACATACGATTAAAATACACAACAAAAGGGGCTTCCCTGGTGGTGCAGTGGTTGAGAGTCCGCCTGCTGATGCAGGGGACACAGGTTCGTGCCCTGGTGTGGGAAGATCCCACATGCCGTGGAGCGGCTAGGCCTGTGAGCCATGGCCACTGAGCCTGTGCATCCGAAGCCTGTGCTCTGCAACGGGAGAGGCAACAGCAGTGAGAGGCCTGCGTACCGCAAAAAAAATAATAATAATAAAAAAAAATACACAACAAAAGTAGATATTTATGGGGAGGGAGATTGAAGAAATCAAGTGTTCCAAGATCTTTGTATTGTTTAAGAACCAATATATTGTTAACATTAATCTGATAGTCTAAGTTGCTTGTTGTAATCTCTAAAATAACCACTAAACAATATAGAGTCTATAACTTCAAAGATAAGAGGGAAAAAAATGCAATAGTAAAAAAGCCAATCAATCCAAAAGCAAGAAAAGAGAGAAAAAGGAACCTAGAATAGATGGGTCAAATAGAAAGCAAGGAGTAAGGGCTTCCCTGGTGGCACAGTGGTTAAGAATCCGCCTGCCAATGCAGGGCACACGGGTTTGAGCCCTGGTCCAGGAAGATCCCACATGCCGCGGAGTAACTAAGCCTGTGCGCCACAACTACTGAGCCTGCACTCTAGAGCCCATGAGCCACAACTGCTGAAGCCCATGCACCACAATTACTGAAGCCTGCACGCCCTACAGCCTGCTCCGCAACAAGAGAAGCCACCACAATGAGAAGCCCACACACCACGACAAAGAGTAGCCCCAGCTCGCCGCAACTAGAGAAAGCCCACACACAGCAATGAAGACCCAACATAGCCAGAAATAAATAAATAAATACATAAATAAATTTATTTTTAAAAAAAACAAGGAGTAAGATGGCAGATTTAAATTCAATTAATTACATTAAATGAACTAAATGTTCCAATTAAAATATGAAAATTATAAGACCTAATAACAAAAAAACCCAACTGTTTGCTGTAAGACGTTTAAAACATAAGTATATAGAAAGTTGAAAATAAAAAAACAGAATAAAATAAAACATGAAAATAACAGGATAACTCTGATATCAATATCTGACAAAGCGCGCGCACACACACACACACACACACACACAGTAACTGTAAAGATCTTAAAATTCTAACCAAGAAAATGCAGCATGTGTTATAATTATACTACAACATGACCAAGTAAAGCTTACTTCAGAAATTTAGCAATGGTCTCTTACTAGGAAACATATTAATAAAAATCCTCACAAAAATAATTCAAAATATAAAAAGCCTCATGATTACCCTGATGGTTGCCAGAAAACCTGCTTGTAACTCTTGATTTTTAAAAAAGGCATTCATTAGACAAAACGATTTACCAAGCACTCATTTTGTGCTAGGTCCTATTCCTGGTACTAGAAATGAAACAGTAAGCAAAACCTAACTGAATCTCTGCCTTCATGAAACTTAACAGTCAGGAGCAAAAAAAACCTGACATTAAACAACCCACCTCAGAGATAAACGTGAGAGGAGAATTACAAGACTTTAAGAGCCTATAAGAAGAAAATCTGACCTAGTCTGGGAGCTCAGTAAAGCTCCTTGAGAACTCCTGACTCCTGAACTGGGATGTCAAGGATGACTAGGAGTTAAGCAGACAAGGAGTATAGGGAACTCTATTCTAGCCAATAGTCTCAGAAATGGTGGGAACAAGGCCTGAAAGCAGCCGTTGTATCTAGAGCACAGAGAACAAGGAAGATCACGGTACCAGAGAAGGGTGGGGATGTATGCAGGTCAGGACCACATAAGGGGGATTTTTCTTTGTCCTAAGAGCATTAAGAAGCCTTTGAACAGTAGAAGCATGACTTCTATTTCTACCAGAGACTGATTTACCTGCCAGGCATTTTGGAATGAACACTCTAGCTGGGTACAGAGGACAGTGTACAGGACGTGGATAGCCCAGTTAGGAGGCCAGGCTACTGGCAAAGATGTAAAGTATTACAAGTAGGAAGACATTTCGAGGTAAAATGCATAAGACTTGATAGTGGATTTGCTCGAGCTGAGGGAGAGGAGGTGTCAAATGCTACTCCTCTTGGGTTTCTGGTTTACCTAGTTTGTGCCATTCAGTGAGTCAGAGAACAAAGGAAAAGAATCACATATGTGAGGGAAAATTCTCAGGAATCCTTAAAAACCAGAAACAAAAGAATCTTTCAACTGAGAAAATTATCTCAAAATAATGGCCAACAATATACTGAAAAGCAAAACACTGAAATCATTTATCACTAAACCAGGACAAAAAAAAGCATGTTGGCTATCACCATAATGATTTTGTAATCTTCTACAACAGGGGCTGGCACACAGTCTCTGTAAAGACTCAACTCTGTTGCTGTACCATAAAAGCAGCCATGGACAATATGTAAATGAATGAGCACAGCTGCATTCCAAAAAGACTTTATTCATGAACACTTAAAATTTCATGTAATGTTCATACAGTATTCTTCTTTTGAGTCTTTTTCCATCCACTTAAAAATGTAAAACCCATTTTGAGCTCGTATGTTGTACCAAAAAAAAAAAAAAAAGGCAGTAGGCTGAGTATGGGAGATGGGCCATAGATTGCTGACCTGTTTTACAAGTTCTAATTAATGGAGTGAGAAAACAGAATGAGGTATAATTACTGGGGAACCCCCCCCCAAGTTATCTGTAGATGCATGACTGTGTACTTAGAAAAAAAAGTACATAGGTGAAAACTAGTATTCATAAATTAATGTTTATAATTTAAAACTGAAACAGGGACTTTCAGTTCAGGACAAGGTAGAATAAGCATACTTCACCCTATTCCTCCCATTAATTTACAACACCACCACCAACAAAAAGCCCACATAAAATTCATGAAGCAACTAACAGATGATTCCAAAAAGGAGAAAAAAGAAGATGGACTGGCTAGAGACCATGGGACACAAGGACTGACCCCGTAGGAAGTTTCCTATTTTTTGCTTGGTTTGACTTCTAATATGTCCTGTCCTCAGCTCTGGAGAGGTCTACAACCTGAAAACAACAATGAGCACAAACAAAAAAGTACCAAGAAAAGCCTGCTTTCTCTAGACAAAGGACCAGGGAAAGGCACAGCAAGACAGAAACATTTCGACATACATACTCCAGGCAAACAGCAATAAAAAAACTGGCACCCCTCTTTCTCCTCAGCAGGCACTGTTTCCCAACCTCGTCCTGTATTAATGAGGCAGCACCTCCCCCATCCCCATCAGGCTGCAGTTTTGGAGAATGTGGGTGGAGCCCTGTTTTCCATTTCTACTCTGGAATAATAAGGTGGAGCTCCAACCCCAGCCCACCTAGAGAATGGGGGGAAGATTATGATGAGGAGGGAGCTAGAGAAATGAATCCTCTAAATATCAGTACAAAATCCTAGACTACCGCTGAGCGACCTATTTGTAAAAGTGACCAGAAGCAACACAGTAAAAGGTTTCAGTACAAAATACTGGTCTGAAATAATGCCCAGGTTTCAGATTGGTCTCTTGGTAGCACACAAGTAGGGCAGACCAGAATAGCATAGCAAGACTTCGAAAATTAAACTGACTTTTGAACCACAGCCAACAAAAGTAGGCCAGGGTGTGTGCTCTAAACCTATGCAGGTTGACTGCCTGTTAAATAAAAAGATTTAAATAGGAATCAGAATACTCAAAATGTCTAGGATGCAATCCAAAATTACTTGTCACACCATGAACCATGAAAATCTCAACCTGAATGAAGAAAAGGCAATTGATAGATGCCAACACCAAGATAATACAGATTTTAAATTATTTGGAAATGATTTTAAAGCAGATATCCTAAAAACTCTCCAAAAAGAACTTGTAAAAACTCAGCAAACAGAAGATATAGAGTATCAGATGGAAATTTTAGAATTAAAAAGTACAATAGCTGAAACTGAAAAAAACCAAAAAGCATAAAAACACTGGATAGGCTCAATAGCAGAATGGAAATGACAGAGGAAACAATGAACTTAAAAACAAATCAATAGGGCTTCCCTGGTGGCGCAGTGGTTCAGAGTCCACCTGCCGATGCAGGGGACACGGGTTCGTGCCCCAGTCTGGGAAGATCCCATGTGCCGCGGAGCGGTTGGGCCCGTGAGCCACGGCTGCTGAGCCTTGTGCGTCCGGAGCCTGTGCTCCGCAATGGGAGAGGCCACAACAGTGAGAGGCCCGCGTACCGAAAAAAAAACCCAAAAAACCAAAAAAACAAATCAATAGAAAATGTCCAATCTGCACTACTGAGAGCAAAGAGATTCAATAGAAATGGACAGAGCCTCAGAGTCCTGTGGGACAATAATAAAGACCTAACATTTGTGCCACCAGAGTCCTAAAAAATGAGAAGAAAAAGAATGCAGAGATAGAAAAAATTATTTGAAAAATAATGGCTGAAAACGTCCCAAATTTAGTTAAGGATATAAACCTTCAAACTGCTGAAAACTAGTGAAAAAGTCCTGAAAGCAGCTAGAGAGAACTGATACACTATTTCTAAGAGAATAACAATTTGAATGACAGCGTATTTTCCATCAGGAACTATGGAAGCCACAAGGAAGTGTACAGTATTTTTCAAATGCTAAAAGAAAGGATCAAGCCAAAATACATTACAGTAAAAATATCCTTCAGGAGTGAAGATGAAAGAAAGACATTGGCAGATGAGGGAAACAATGTGTCATCAGCAAAACAGCTCTAAAAGAATGGCTAAAGGAATTTCTTCAAATAGGAAATAAATGATAACAGAAGGAAACCTCAAACATCAGCAATAGTGAGCAGTATAAAGAGTGTGTGCACACACTGTACATATACATAAATACATATACACTAATTAAACAATTTTTCCCTTCTTGAGTTTTTAAAATTATGTTTGATGGTTGAAAGTAAAAATTTTAACATTGCCTTGTGGTTCTCAATGTATGTAAAGGTAATACTTAAGACAACTGTATCATAAAGAGGGTAGGGTAAAAGGCCCTAAAATGTAGTAAGGTTTCCACTTAAAGTGGTAAAAAGGTCGATTATTAGTAGACAGTGATAAATTATGTACATATATTTTAATCCCTAGAGCAATCATATAAAAAAACTTTACAAAGAGATACACTCAAAACACTAGAAAAACCAAAATGGAGTGCTAAAAAAATGTTCGGAACTTCCCTCGTGGTGCAGTGGATAAGAATCCACCTGCCAATGCTGGGGACATGGGTTTGATCCCTGGTGCAGGAAGATCCCACATGCTGCGGCACAACTCCCATGTGCCACAACTACTGAGCCTACATGCCACAACTACTGAAGCCCGTGCACCTAGAGCCTGTGCTCTGCAACAAGAGGAGCCACTGCAATGATAAGCCTACACACTGCAATGAAGAGTAGCCCCTGCCTGCCACAACTAGAAAGCTTGCATGCAGCAACGAAGACCCAACACAGCCAGGAAAAAAAAAAAAAAAAAATTCAAATAACCCACAAGAAAACAAGAAAGAGAAAGCAGAAGACGAAAAATATGAAAAAACAAAACAATTCATAAAATGGCAAACTTAAATAGAAAAAATACTGAAAATTACATTAAATATAAATGGTCTAAATACACCACGTAAAACACAAGGATGAGCAGAATTGGTTAAAAAAGGAAAAAGACCCAACTATATGCTGTCTATAAGAAATTTACTTCAAATATAATATAACGATACAGACAGGTTAGAAATAAATGGATTCCATGTTTTAGGGGGAGGGAAGGAAGGATAAAAAAGTAGAGCACAGAAGGATTTCAGGGTAGTGAAACTATTTGGTACGATACTATAATGGATACATGTCATTATATATTTGTTAAAATTCATAAAATGTACAATACAAAGAATGAACCCTAATGTAATCTATGGACTTTAGTTAATAATACTGTATCAATATTGGCTCATCAACTGTAACAAACTGACCACATTAATGCAAAATGTTAATAAGGGAAACTGGTGGGGGGTGGTGAGAAGAGGGTATATGGGAACTCTGCATTTTCTACTTTAAACTGTTTTTCTATTAATTTTTTAAAAATGGATGAGGAAAGACACACCATTGAAGTACCAAAGAAAGCTGAAGTAGCCATATTAATATTGGATAAAGTATTCTTCAGAGCAAGGAAAATTATCAAGGACAAAAAGGAATAATACATAATGATACAAGGGCCAATTCTAAATAGACATAAGATTCTAAATATGTAGGCACCAAAAAGCAGCTTCAAAATACATGAAGCAAAAACTAGCAGAACTGAAAGGAGAGACAGACAAATCAATAACCCCCCTCAGTAACTGACAAAACCCCTGACTGAAAATCAGCAAGGATACAGAAGAACTGAACAATACCATCAACCAACAAGACCTAATTGACATTTATAGGACACTCCATCCAACAACAGCAGACTAGACGTTTTTTCAAGCTCCTATGGAATATTCCCCAAGACAGACCATATGCTGGTTCATAAAACAAACCTTCACAACTGTTAAAGAAGGGATATCACTATAGAAACCACATACATAAAAAGGATAAGGGAATACTAAGAACAACTCGATATACAGAAATCCGACAACTCAGACAAAATGGATGAATTCCTTGAAAATCACAAACTCCTATAACTATTAAACATTTAACTTCAGAAAAATAAATCTTCAGGCCCAGATGGCTTCACTGGCAAATCCCACAAATATTTAAGAAGGAAATAACACCAATTCTACACAATTTCTTCCAAAAAACAGAAGAGGAGGGAACACTTCCCAATTCTTATTTTTATACTGGCATTATCCTGATAAACACCAGACAGTAAAACAAAATTCCAGACCAATTTCCCTTATGAACACAGAAACAACAATCCTCAGCAGAATACTACTAAATCAAATGTAGCAATACATAAAGAGAATAATATCCCATAAACAAGTGGGGTTTATCCCAGGAATTGAAGGCTGGTTCAAAAAAATTTTTCTTTTCAATTTTTATATTAATTTTATTTATTTTTTTATACAGCAGGTTCTTATTACTCATCAATTTTATACACATCAGTGTACACATGTCAATCCCAATCACCCAATTCATCACAACACCATCCCCACCCCCACCCCCATGGCTTTCCCCCCTTGGTGTCCATACGTTTGTACTCTACATCTCAACTTCTATCCTGCAAACTGGTTCATCTCTACCATTTTTCCAGGTTCCACATACGTGGGTTAATATATGATATTTGTTTTTCTCTTTCTGACTTACTTCACTCTGTATGACAGTCTCTAGATCCATCCATGTCTCAACAAATGACCCAATTTTGTTCCTTTTTATGGCTGAGTAATATTCCATTATATATATATACCACAACTTCTTTATCCATTCGTCTGCCAAAGGGCATTTAGGTTGCTTCCATGACCTGGCTATTGTAAATAGTGCTGCAATGAACACTGGGGTGCATGTGTCTTTCTGAATTATGGTTTTCTCTGGGTATATGCCCAGTTGTGGAACTGCTTGATCATATGATAATTCTATTTTTAGTTTTATAACAGACCTCCATACTGATCTCCATACTGACTGTATCAATTTACATTCCCACCAAAAGTGGAAAAGGGTTCTGTTTTTTCCACACCCTCTCCAGCATTTGTTGTTTGTAGATTTTCTGATGATGCCTATTCCACCTGGTGTGAGGGGATACCTCACTGTAGTTGTGAATTGCATTTCTCTAATTATTAGTGATGTTGAGCAGCTTTTCATGTGTTTCTTGGCCATCTGTATGTCTTCTTTGGAGAAATGTCTATTTAGGTCTTCTGCCCATTTTTTGATTGGGTTGTTTGTTCTTTTAATTTTGAACTACATGAGCTGTTTAAATATTTTGGAGATTAATCCTTTGTCCATTGATTCGTTTGCACATATTTTCTTCCATTCTGAGAGTTGTCTTTTCATCTTGTTTGTAGTTTCCTTTGCTGTGCAAAAGCTTTTAAGTTTCATTATGTCCCATTTATTTTTGTTTCTATTTCCATTACTCAAGGAGATGGATCAAAAAAGATCTTTCTGTGATTTATATAGAGTGTTCTGCCTATGTTTTCCTCTAAGAGTTTTATAGCGTCCAGTCCGAACTTTAGGTCTCGAATCCATTTTGAGTTTATTTTTGTGTATGGTGTTAGGGAGTGTTCTAATTTCATTCTTTTACATGTAGCTGTCCAGTTTTCCCAGCACCACTTATTGAAGAGGCTGTCTTTTCTCCATTGTATATCCTTGCCTCTTTTGTCAAAGGTTAGTTGACCATAGGTGCATGGGTTTATCTCTGGGCTTTCTATATTGTTCCATTGACCGATGTTTCTGTTTTTGTGTCAATACCATACTGTCTTGATTACTGTAGCTCTGTAGTATAGTCTGAAGTCAGGGAGTCTGGTTCCTCCAGCTCCGTTTTTTTCCCTCAAGACTGTTTCGGCTATTCTGGGTCTATTGTGTCTCCAAACAAATTTTAAGATATTTTGTTCTAGTTCTGTAAAAAATGCCATTGGTAATTTGATAGGGATTGCATTGAATCTGTAGATTGCTTTGGATAGTATAGTTGTATTCACAATATTGATTCTTCCAATCCAAGAACATGGTGTATCTCTCCATCTGTTGGTATCATCCTAAATTTCTTTCATCACTGTCTCATAGTTTCCTGCATACAGGTCTTTTATCCCCCTAGGTAGGTTTATTCCTAGGTATTTTATTCTTTTTGTTGCAATGGTAAATGAGAGTGTTTCCTTAATTTCTCTTTCAGATTGTTCATCATTAGTGTATAGAAATGCAAGAGATTTCTGTGCATTAATTTTGTATCCTTCAACTTTACCAAATTCATTGATTAGCTCTAGTAGTTTTCAGGTGAAATTTTTAGAATTCTCTATGTATAGTATCATGTCATCTGCAAACAGGGACAGTTTTACTTACTTTCCAGTTTGTATTCCTTTTATTTCTTTTTCTTCTCTGATTGCCGTGGCTAGGACTTCCAAAACTATGTTGAATAATAGTGGTGAGAGTGGACATCCTTGTCTTGTTCCTGATCTTAGAGGAAATGCTTCCAGTTTTTCACCATTGAGAATGATGTTTGCTGTGGGTTTGCTGTATATGGCCTTCATTATGTTGAGGTAGGTGTCCGCTATGCCCACTTTCTGGAGAGGTTTTATCATAAATCGGTGTTGAATTTTGTCAAAAGCTTTTTCTGCATCTTTTGAGATGATCATATGGTTTTTATTCTTCAATTTGTTAATATGGTGATTCACATAGATTGATTTGCGTATATTGAAGAATCCTTGCATCCCTGGGATAAATCCCACTTCAGCATGGTGTATGATCCTTTTAATGTGTTGTTGGATTCTGTTTGCTAGTATTTTGTTGAGGATTTTTGCATCTATATTCATCAGTGATATTGGTCTGTAATTTTCTTTTTTTGTAGTATCTTCGTCTGGTTTTGCTATCAGGGTGATGGCGGTCTCATACAATGACTTTGGGAGTGTTCCTTCCTCTGCAATTTTTTCGAAGAGTTTGAGAAGAATGGGTGTTAGCTCTTCTCTAAACGTTTGATAGAATTCACCTGTGAAGCCATCTGGTCCTGGACTTTTGTTTGTTGGAAGATTTTTAATCACAGTTTCAATTTCATTACTTGTGATTGGTCTGTTCACATTTTCTATTTCTTCCTGGTTCAGTCTTGGAAGGTATATCTTTCTAAGAATTTCTCCATTTCTTCCAGGTTGTCCATTTTATTGGCAAAGAGCTGCCTGTAGTAGTCTCTTAGGATGCTTTGTATTTCTGCAGTGTCTGTTGTAACTTCTCCTTTTTCATTTCTAATTTTATTGATTTGAGTCCTCTCCCTCTTTTTCTTGAGGAGTCTGGCTAATGGTTTATCAATTCTGTTTATCTTCTCAAAGAACCAGCGTTTAGTTTTATTGATCTTTGCTATTGTTTTCTTTCTTTCTATTTCATTAATTTCTGCTCTGATCTTTATGATTTCTTTCCTTCTGCTAACTTTGGGTTTTGTCTTTTTTTCTTTCTCTAGTTCCTTTAGGTGTAAGGTTAGATTGTTTATTTGACAGTTTTCTTGTTTCTTGAGGTAGGCTTGTATAGCTATAAACTTCCCTCTTAGAACTGCTTTTGCTGCATTCCATAGGTTTTGGATCCTCGTGTTTTCATTGTCACTTATCTCTAGGTATTTTTTGATTTCCTCTTTGATTTCTTCAGTGATCTCTTGGTTATTTAGTAACGTATTGTTCAACCTCCATGTGTTTGTGTTTTTTACATTTTTTTCCTTGTAATTGATTTCTTATCTCATAGTGTTGTGGTCAAAAGAGATGCTTGATATGATTTCAGTTTTCTTAAATTTACTGAGGCTTGATTTGTGACCGAAGATGTGATCTATCCTGGAGAATGTTCCGTGTGCGCTTGAGAAGAAAGTGTAATCTGCTGTTTTTGGATGGAATGTCCTATAAATATCAATTAAATCTATCTGGTCTATTGTGTCATTTAAAGCTTGGGTTTCCTTATTAATTTTCTGTTTGGATCATCTGTCCATTGGTGGAAGTGAGGTGTTAAAAGTCCCCCACTACTACTGTGTTACTGTCGATTTCCTCTTTTATAGCTATTAGCAGTTGCCTTATGTATTGAGGTGCTCCTATGTTGGGTGCATATATATTTATAATAGTTATATCTTCTTCTTGGATTGATCCCTTGATCATTATGTAGTGTCCTTCCTTGTCTCTTGTAACATTCTTTATTTTGAAGTCTGTTTCATCTGATATGAGTATTGCTACTCCAGCTTTCTTTTGATTTCCATTGGCATGGAATATCCTTTTCCATTCCCTCACTTTCAGTCTGTATATGTCCCTAGATCTGAAGTGGGTCTCTTGTAGACAGCATATATATGGGTCTTGCTTTTGTATCCATTCAGCAAGCCTGTGTCTTTTGGTTGGAGCATTTAATCCATTCATGTTTAAGGTAATTATCGATATGTATGTTCCTTTGACCATTTTCTTAATTGTTTAGGGTTTGTTTTTGTAGGTCCTTTTCTCCTCTTGTGTTTCCCACTTAGAGAAGTTCCTTTACCATTTGTTGCAGAGTTGGATTGGTGGTGCTGAATTCTCTTAGCTTCTGCTTGTCTGCAAACCTTTTCATTTCTCCATCAAATCTGAATGAGATCCTTACCGGTTAGAGTAATCTTGGTTGTAGGTCTTCCCTTTCATCACTTTAAGTATATCATGCCACTCCCTTCTGGCTTGTAGAGTTTCTGCTGAGAAATCAGCTGTTAACCTTATGGGAGTTCCCTTGTATGTTATTTGCCATTTTTCCCTTGCTGCTTTCAATAATTTTTCTTTGTCTTTAATTTTTGCCAATTTGATTACTATGTGTCTCAGCGTGTTTCTCCTTGGGTTTATCCTGTATGGCACTCGCTGCGCTTCCTGGACTTGGGCGGCTATTTCCTTTCCCATGTTAGGGAAGTTTTCAACTATAATCTCTTCAAATATTTTCTCTGGTCCTTTCTGTCTCTCTTCTCCTTCTGGGACCCCTATAATGCGAATGTTGTTGCGTTTAATGTTGTCCCAGAGGTCTCTTAGGCTGTCTTCATTTGTTTTCATTCTTTTTTCTTTATTCTGTTCCACAGCAGTGAATTCCACCATTCTGTCTTCCAGGTCACTTATCCGTTCTTCTGCCTTAGTTATTCTGCTATTGATTCCTTCTAGTGTATTTTTCATTTCAATTATTGTATTGTGCATCTCTGTTTGTTTGTTCTTTGATTCTCCTAGGTCTTTGTTAAACATTTCTTGCATCTTCTTGATCTTTGCCTCCATTGTTTTCCCAAGGTCCTGGATCATCTTCACTGTCATTACTCTGAATTCTTTTTCTGGAAGGTTGCCTATCTCCACTTCATTTAGTTGTTTTTCTGGAGTTTTATCTTGTTCCTTTATCTGGTACATAGCCCTCTGCCTTTTCATCTTGTCTATCTTTCTGTGAACGTGGCTTTTGTTCCACACGCTGCAGGACTGTACTTCTACTTGCTTCTCCTGTCTGCCCTCTGGTGGATGAGGCTATCTAAGAGGCTTGTTTAAGTTTCCTGATGGGAGGGACTGTTGGTGGTTAAAGTAGCTGACTGTTCCTCTGGTGGGCAGAGTTCAGTAAAACTTTAATCCGCTTGACTGCTGGTGGGTGGAGCTGGGTTCCCTCCCTGCTGGTTGTTTGGCCTGAGGCAACCCAACACTGGCGCCTACCTGGTTCTTTGGTGGGGCTAATGACAGACTCTGGGAGGGCTCACGCCAAGGAGTATTTCCCAGAGCTTCTGCTGCCAGCGTCCTTGTCCCCATGGTGAACCACAGCCACCCCCACCTCTGCAGGAGACCCTCCAACACTAGCAGGTAGGTCTGGTTCGGTTTCCCCTGGGGTCACTGCTCCTTCCCCTGGGTCCTGATGCACACACTACTTTGTGTGTGCCCTCCAAGAGTGGAGTCTCTGTTTCCCCCAGTCCTGTCAAGTCCTGCAATCAAATCCCAGTAGGCTTCAAAGTCTGATTCTCTAGGAATTCCTCCTCCCGTTGCCAGACCCCCAGGTTGGGAAGCCTGACGTGGGGCTCAGAACCTTCACTCCAGTGGGTGGACTTCTGTGGTATAAGTGTTCTCCAGTCTGTGAGTCACCCACCCAGCAGTTACGGGATTTGATTTTACTGTGATTGCACCCCTCCTACCGCCTCATTGTGGCTTCTCCTTTGTCTTTGGATGTGGGGTATCTTTTCTGGTGAGTTCCAATATATTCCTGTTGATGACTGTCCAGCAGCTAGTTGTGATTCTGGTGTTCTCAGAAGAGGGAGTGAGAGCACATCCTTCTACTCCACCATCTTGGTTCCTCCACCAAAATTTTTTTTTATATATGTGAGTCAACAGATCCTATCAACTGATGCAGAAGAAATATTTGAAACAATCCAACCACCACTCATGAGAAAAACTCCTGGCAAACTAGAAATTTAAGGATTCTTCCCCCTACCTGATAAAAGGTATCTAAAGAAACAAAAACTCTAATCTGAATACTTTCTCCTAAAATTATGAACAAGGCCAGGATATCTGCTCTCACCACTCCTATTCAGCGTAGTACCAGAAGCCCTAGCCAGTGCAGTAAGGCAAGAAAAGGAAATAAAAATTTCCACAGATTGTAAAGTAGAACTAAAACTGCCCCCATTTGTAGAGGACATGAACATCTTCATAGAAAATCCCAAGGAATCAATTTAAAAATTCTTGAAACTACTGAGTTTAACAATGTTACAAAATATTAAGATCAACACAGAAAAATCAGTAATGTTTCAATATACTAGCAATGACTAAATGAAAAACAAACTTACACATAACACCATTTACAATCACTCCCCCAAATAGAAAATATGTAAGTATAAATCTAAGAAAACATGTTTAGGATCCTGTATGCTGGAAATTACAAAACACTAATGAAATAAGGCCTAAATAAATGGAAAGACATACTGTGTTCATGTTTTGGACAACTCAACATTAGTATAGCTGTCAACTCTCCCCTAAATGAACTACAGGTTTAACACAAATCCTATCAAAAATCACAGCAGCTTTTTTTCTGGGTTGGGGGGGGGGGCACACCATGTGGCGTGCAGGATCTTCCCCAACCAGGGATTGAAACCATGCCCTCTGCAGTGGAAGTGCAGAGTCTTAACCACTGAACCACCCGGGAAGTCCCACAGCAGCTTTTTTTTAGTAGATATGGATAAGTTGATTGTAATGTTTACATGCAAAGACAAAGAATTTAGAATAAAACAATACTGAAAAATAAACTTGGAGGAACCATATTACCCAATTTAAGACTTACTATATAGCTATAGTAATCAAGAGTGTACAGTACTGGACTTCTCTGGTGGCACAGTGGTTAAGAATCCAACTGCCAATGCAGGGGACACGGGTTCAAGCCATGGTCCAGGAAGATCCCACATGCCACGGAGCAACTAAGCCCGTGTGCCACAACTACTGAGCCTGCGCTCTAAAGCTCGTGAGCCACAACTGCTAAAGCTCACGAGCCACAACTGCTGAAGCCCTCATGCCACAACTACTGAAGCCTGTGTACCTAGAGCCTGTGCTCTGCAACAAGAGAAACCACCGCAATGAGAAGCCCGCACACCACCATGAAGAGTATCCCCTGCTTGCCGCAACTAGAGAAAGCCCGTGCGCAGCAACGAAGACCCAATGCAGCCAATCAATTAATCAATAAAATCTAGTTAAAAAGAAGAGTGGGGCTTCCCTGGTGGCACAGTGGTTGAGAGTCCGCCTGCCGATGCAGGGGACACAGGTTCGTGCCCCGGTCCAGGAAGATCCCACATGCCGCGGAGTGGCTGGGCCCGTGAGCCATGGCCGCTGTGCCTGTGCGTCCGGAGCCTGTGCTCCGCAACGGGAGAGGCCACAAGAGTGAGAGGCCCGCGTACCGCAAAAAAATAAATAAATAAAAAGAAGAGTGTATGGTATTGAAGAAGGGACAGACATGGAGATCAGTAGACCAGGATAGAGAATTCAGAAATATACTTACAAGTATGCCTAAACTGATTTTTTGCAAAGATATAAAAGCAATCCAATGAAGGAAGAATAGTGTTTTCAATAAATGGGGTTGGAGTAAATGGACTTCCACAGGCAGAGAAAAAAACAGAGATACAAAATTTATGTAAAAATTAACTCAAAATGGATCCTAGATGTAAATTTTTTACGTTTTATGGTAAAACTATAAAAATGTTACAAGAAAACACAGGAGAAAACCTCTGTGACCTAGGGTTGAGCAAAGAGTTCTTAGACATGACACCAAAGCAAGACCTATAAGAGAAGAAATCATAAATTGGACTTCATCACAATTAAAAATCAAGTTTCTCAAAGACCCTGTTAGGGAGATAAAAAGACATGACACAGATGGGGGGAAAACACATATCTAATAAAGAACATTTATCCAGAAAGTATAACTAACTCTCTAAACACAACAGTAAGAAAACAAAGAATCTCATTAGAAATGGGCAAAACACATGAAGAGACATTTCACTGAAGAATATATTCAGATGGCAAATAAGGACATGAAGATGTTCACCGTCATCAGACATCAGGGAAATGCAAATTAAAGCCATGATGAGATATTATTATACAACTATCAGAATGACCAAATTTTTATAAAGGTGACAATGCCAAATGCTAGTGAGGATACAGAGAAACTTCATCTCTCATATAATGCTAGTGGAAATATAAAATTGTTATAACCTGTCTGCAAAATAGCTTGGCAGTTTCTTTAAAAACTAAACGTACACTTACCACACGACCCAGCAATGGCACTTCTGGGCATTTATCCCAGAGAAATGGAAAACGTGTCCACACATAAAATGTGTACATGAATGTTCATAACAGTTTTTTGTATACCACCAAACTGGAAATAATACAAATGTCCTTCAACAAGCAGATGAATAAACTGTGGTACATCCACACAATGTAATACTACCGAGATCCAAAAAGAACAAACTATTATTACTTTTTTTGAGAACAAATTATTGATACACACAAAAACTTGGATAGATCTCAAAGGCATCATGCTGAGTGAAAAAGCCAATCTCAAAAGGTTACATACATTCCATTCATATACCACTCTTGAAATGAAAAAATTACAGTGATTAGGCTGCCAAGGTTTAGCTTGGGGAGAAGTTCTGATATAAAGGGGCAGCATGAGGGATTTTTTTTTCTTTGTGGTGATGGAGCAGTACTGTGTATCCTGATTGTGGCAGTGGTTATACAATTTGATAAAATTTCATAGTAGTATAGTGCTGGGTCAGAAAGCCAATTCAAACCAGTCCTTGTCTTCAATGAGCTCATGGCCCACAGGCAAACTTCTTTTTTGTGCCCCTAACTTACACTATACACTCCTTGAAAGCAGAATCTAAGTCTACTTCACTCAGCAAATGCCCAATACATGAGAAATTGAGAAAGCAATTATTTTCCTTAGAGAGGTGACAGGATGGAGTGAAAAAAGCATGAAATGTGAAGTCACACAAACCTGTATATGAATCTTAGCTCTGTCACTACTACAGATTAGAAAAGCTCTTGGTATTTAAGTTTTGAGTTTTCATCTCCTCATCTTTAAAATAGCAATGTCTCCCACTGATGACAGAGGACTGCTGTGAGTACTATAAAAAATGCAATACAGGGAATTCCCTGGCGGTCCAGTGGTTAGGACTCCATGAGTTCACTGCAGGGGGCATGGGTTCACGCCCTGGTCAGGTATGCTGCACAGCTCAGCCAAAAAAAAAAAAACGTAATATAAATGTAAATATATCTACATGTAATACTGTAAATCCACATCATAAAGTCTAGTATACAGCAGGCACTATCCAAGTTTTCCCCTACACATGTTCCTTATTCACTAATCCTTCACTATGATTAAATGACCATTTGTATTCAAATTATACATTTCTTTGCCTTGATTTTTATGGTGTACACTTTCGAGATGAGGAACTCAAATTCCATATAACTCAATTTCATAACACCCAAATTTGTAAGACTTTACACAAACTTTTTCCCTAAGAAGCATTCTACAGGTTCCTTGAACCTCAAAATTTGCACATGTAGTGATGAGAATGAAAACAGTAATGCATTTATGTTGGTAGTAACAGCTCACTCTGTTCCTCATTTCTACAGCCACTCTGGGATGTGATTAGAGGCTGGGAGCTTACTCTGGGGTTCCTTCTACCATAAACTAGAAATCTTCTGACTCCAGGCAGCCTGGCTTTAGGTGGGGTTTGGAGTATCCACAAACCTTTAAGTAAATTTTCTTCAGTCAGTGCCTGCCTCACTGCCAACATTTCCAGGTTCTGGGCCTTTCCTACTACAGATCCTTCCTGATCCAGAGTCCATCCCATGAGTTCTCTGGGCTGTGGCTTCCTCCATTTAGTTCTTCTCTTCCAATTCCCTTTCTTTCACCTACTATGGGCCCTATTCCAAATTTCTCATTGTTAAACTTCTTTTATTATTCCTCCACTATCGTTTCAGTGAGGTGTTATCAGGAAGAAAGAATGAATAAATGTCTTTAATCTGGCAACATGAACCAGAAGTCTGCAACTTGATTTTTCTTTTTTTTGTCCTACACTATTTTATGGTCACTTTTTGATGTCAATACCTACAATCTTACCTCACTCATTAATGAAGACACAGTGTTCAAAAGCAGGGATGTACATTAAATAAATAAGAAAGAATGTGTGTAAACACACAGCAAGGGCTAAAGTAAAGCTGGAGAAATAAGAAGAATAAAGAGAGCTAATGCTGTGGTCAAGCCCTCTGCATTCTTCAAAGTTTAACAGCCAGCTAATGCCCACTTAACTCTGCCAGCTGACAAGCCCTGCCTATGTACTCAAAGCTCTTACTCAACTTTTCTAATCTTTCATTCTTGAAAATGAAAGAACAGGCAAGGATCACCAAAGATAAACAAGCATGAAAAGAAAATGACTGGAGCAAAGAGGAATAATTCCAGAAAAAAAAAAAAAAAACTTAAAAAACTATCTTTACAGAGAAAACAAAAACAGAATGCAATTTTTAAAAATGATAAAACAAGAAACAGTTCTAGAAAATTTTTAAATAAACTGAAAAATATTCAATAGAAAGATTGAAAGATAAAGTCATGACAATCTCCCAGAAGAGAAAACCTAAAAAAGGAAACCAAAGGCAAAGAGTTCGAAAACAGGAGAGAATAGATAAGAACAGTATAAGATCAATCCAGGAGGCCCAATATCAAAGAGTTTCTGACAGAAAGGAACAAGAAAATGGAGGGGAGAATATTATCTAAGAAAAAACATAAGACAATCATTAAATATGAAAAATATGGGTCTTCAGATTAAGGGGGCCCATCAAGTACACCACTATGGAATTCTAGAATACAGCTGATCCTCGAACAACTTGGGGGTTAGAGGTGTCGACTAGGACCCCCCTCCACTGCCCCCACACACAATCAAAAATCCATGTATAACTTTATAGTCCGCCCTCCTCATCCCAGGTTTGGCATCCCCAGATTAAACCATCATGTGGTGCTATAGTACATTCACCCATGCTTCCTTTTATTGCACTTCACTTTACTGTGCTTTGCAGAAATTGTGTTTCCTACAAATTGAAGGTCTGTGGCAATCCTGCATCAGCAACTCCGTCGGCACCATTGTCCAATAGCATTTGCTCACTCCGTGTCTCTGCACCACGTTTTGGTAGTTCTCGCAATATTCTGAATGTTTTCATTATTATTATATGTGTTATGGTGATCTGTGATCAGTGATCTTTGATGTTACTACTGCAAAAAGATTACGATTCACTGAAGGCTCAAATGATGGTTAGCATTTTTCATCAATAAACTATTTCTTAATTAAGGTACTTATATTTTTTTTAGACATAATGTGATTGCACACTTAATATAGTATAAACTTTTTTTTTTTGGCTGCACTGTGTGGCTTGGGGGATCTTAGTTCCCTGACTAGGGACTGAACCCGGGCCCTCGGCAGTGAATGTGCCTAACCACAGGGCTGCCAGGGAATTCCCCCTAAACATAACTTTTATACGCACTGAGACACCAAAAAAATTTGTGAGACTCACTTTATTGCAATATTTACTTTACTGCGGTGGTGTGGAACCAAACCCACAATATCCTTGAAGTATGCCTGTTCTTTATTGAAATAAATCTGTGTATAAGTGGACCTGTGTTATTCAGGGTCAAATATATGGAAAAAAGAGAAGCTTCCAGAGAAGGGAGAAAATAAATTTCCTACAGGAAACAAAATGAGACTAAATTTCACCTCTCATGAGGAACAATGGATGCCAGAGGAAACCGAGCAATGACTTCAAAGTTCAGAGGGAAAATAACCTGCAATCTAGAATTCTAAACCCAACCAAACCAACACTCAAACATGAGGGAAGAACAGACATCAGAAAGAGTCAGTTTATCTGCAGGTACTCTTTCTCTCAGGAAGTTACCGGACACAGATGTAGAGAACAAACGTATGGGCACCAAGGGGGGAAAGCAGGGAGTGGGGGGTGGGGGTTGGGATGAATTGGGAGATTGGGATTGACATGTGTACACTAATATGTATAAAATAGATAACTAATAAGAACCTGCTGTATAGCACAGGGAACTCTACTTCACTTCGCTGTACAGTAGAAACTAACACAGCATTGTAAAACAACTATACCCCCCCCAAAAAAAGTCACTTGAGAATGAACTCCAGCAAAAATTTTAAAAAATTTTGTTTTAATTTAAAAAAGAAGACTGAGATCTAAGATCAGCGGGATGGATCCAACTCAAACATGCAATAAGGAAAATCCCAAGAAAACAAGCTGTTCAGATGACCTAAAGAACAATTAGTACAAATTGGAGCAGGGTCTTGATAGACGAGAATGTGTGTGATTGAGAGCTTGGGGGAAAGTAGGATAATAATAAAGACAGACAGATAAAAAAAACTCCAGGGAGAAAATTATATGAGAAAGTTATAGTCCAAACAAGAAATAAAGATATGACTGGAAGCAACTGATAGTTTCAAAGAGAATTAACTTTTTCTTCATTTTCTCCTTTGAACAGCGCAGGGTCCATAACATAAAACCCACAGAGAAAGAAATATAAACCCAGAAAACAATGCTTGGCTTGACAATGAGCAATATTTACAAAGCTATAATAATATAAATGCTGATTACTGGCTTTCCAGTTTAAAGAGAACCTATGGACAGACCACGAAAGGCTTTGCAGTGTTTACAGGACAGTATGCAGAGATTAACAATTCTGACAGCTTAAAATGAAAACTAGGGCTTCCCTGGTGGCGCAGTGGTTGAGCGTCCGCCTGCCGATGCAGGGGACGCGGGTTCGTGCCCCGGTCTGGGAAGATCCCACGTGCCGCGGAGCGGCTGGGCCCGTGAGCCATGGCCGCTGAGCCTGCGCATCCGGAGCCTGTGCTCTGCAACGGGAGAGGCCACAGCAGTGGGAGGCCCACGTACCGCAAAAGAAAAAAAAAAAAAAAAATGAAAACTATACCTGACAGAAAGGCAGGGGTACTAACCTCCACATCTGACAAAGTGGAAGTCAAGTAATACTGCTTAAAATTAACACAACAAAAAACAGAAGTTCAAGAACACTTCTGATAACTGGAAAGGTAACCAACTTGTTATGGGTTGATTTGTATCCTCCCAAAAGTCTTAACACCCAGTACTTGTGAATGGGACCTTATTTGGCAATAGGGTCTTTGCAGATGACTAAGTTAAGATGAGATCATTAACGTGGGCTTTAGTCTAATGGACTGTTATAAAAAGCGCAAATTCAGACACAGAGATAGACATGCATAGAGGGAAGACTATGTAAAGATATGGGGGGAAATGCCATCTACAAGTCAAGGAATGCCTGAGGCTACCAAAAGCTCGGAGAGAGGCAAAGAACAGATTCTCCCTCACAGCTCTCAGAATGAAGCAACCATAGCGACACCTTGCTTTTGGACCTCTAGCCTCTGGAACTGTAAAGCAATAAATTTCTGTTGTTTAAGGCACACAGTTTTGTGGTACTTTATTAACAGCAGCCCCAGGAAACTAATACATAACAGAAGAACAAAAAACAATGAAAAATATCAAACGAGGGGTGGTGATGTGCGGTAACCCTCTTCTTTCATACTGGAGGAGCAGAAAATTGTGCTGATTTCTTTTAAGGTTAAACAGCAATATAAATATATAATCTAGAATTATGGAGGTCATGAAAAAGTCTCAAACAATTAAAGACTGTCTCAGCAGAGCGGGATGGGGAGCTGAAGAACATGTTTATTTCAGGCTCTTTCACTTCTTTCATATGTGCTGCAGATCATTCATGTGCGCGTAGTATAATAAAAATTAGAATTTTAAAAACAAGTTATTAAAACATGAATAATCTCACTTTTGAAGAAGAAATATGACAATGCAATTTTTTAAATGACCTAAGGACTTGAACAGACATTTCTCCAAAGAAGATATACGAGTGGCCAATAAGCATATGAAAAGATGCTCAACATCACTAATCATTACGGAAATACAAATCAAAACCACAATGAGGGCCTACCCGGCTCTTTGGGGGGTCTAATGGTGGACTCTGAGAGGGCTCACGCCAAGAAGTACTTCCCAGACTTCTGCTGCCAGTGTGCTTGTTCTCATGGTGAGCCACAGCCACCCCCTGCCTCTGCAGGAGACCTTCTAACACTAGCAGTCCCCCAAACAACAAACTGTTAAACGGAAAGTAACACAGGAAGCCAGCAGTACAGTTCTGTTGCCACGGAGCCTCAGCACACATTTTTTGAAGTATGAGAAATTGAACGTTCAGAGCGGTCAAGTAACTTGCCCAAAGTACCTAATTTGGATTGTGCAGGAATCACAGAATCATAACAGCAAGAACCTTGACCACTTCGCCACAGCACAGCCTGCAACGTCTGTGCTTCCCAGCAACCAAGCTGTAAAACACCCTTCCCTGCTCTTCAGGAAACAACTGTCAGACGGGCTGGCACCCACAGTAAGGGCAAAGCTTACAAAACGCTACAAAAGTTTCTGTTGATGAGGAGTGGGCTCCGAAGCTGACTGCTAGGAGCCTGACAACAAACGCACTGGTGAGATGCACCTGAGCCCTTTGAATTACTGTTCTTCTTGTACGCCTGGTGAAGGCTTATTAAGAACCTATGAGAGAAACAAAAAGAAATACAATCCTGCAGCCTGTGGAACAAAAAACACATTCACAGAAAGATAGAAAAGAGGGATAGGTACCAGATGAAGGAACAAGATAAAACTCCAGAAAAACAACTAAATGAAGTGGAGATAGGCAACCTTCCAGAAAAAGAATTCAGAGTAATGACAGTGAAAATGATCCAGGACCTCGGAAAAACAATGGAGGCAAAGATCAAGAAGATGCAAGAAATGTTTAACAAAGACCTAGAAGAATTAAAGAACAAACAAACAGAGATGCACAATACAATAACTGAAATGAAAAATACACTAGAAGGAATCAATAGCAGAATAACTAAGGCAGAAGAACGGATAAGTGACCTGGAAGACAGAATGGTGGAATTCACTGCTGCGGAACAGAATAAAGAAAAAAGAATGGAAATAAATGAAGACAGCCTAAGAACCTCTGGGACAACATTAAACACAACAACATTCGCATTATAAGGGTCCCAGAAGGGGAAGAGAGATAGAAAGGACCTGAGAAAACATCTGATGAGATTATAGTCGAAAACTTCCCTAACATGAGAAAGGAAATAGCCACCCAAGTCCAGGAAGCGCAGAGAGTCCCATTCTAGATAAACCCAAGGAGAAACACGCTGAGACACATAGTAATCAAATTGACAAAAATTAAAAACAAAGAAAAATTATTGAAAGCAGCAAGGGAAAAATGGCAAATAACATACAAGGGAACTCCCATAAGGTTAACAGCTGATTTCTCAGCAGAAACTCTACAAGCCAGAAGGGAGTGGCATGACATATTTTTAAAGTGATGAAAGGGAAGAATTTAAAACCAATATTACTCTACCCAGCAAGGATCTCATTCAGATTCAATGGAGAAATCAAAAGCTTTACAGACAAGCAAAAGCTAAGATGAATTCAGCACCACCAAACCAACTCTACAACAAATGCTAAAGGAACTTCTCTAAGTGGGAAACACAAGAGGAGAAAAGGACCTACAAAAACAAACCCAAAACAATTAAGAAAATAGTCGAAGGAACATACATGTCAATAATTACATTAAACGTGAATGGATTAAATGCTCCAACCAAAAGACACAGGCTTGCTGAATGGATACAAAAACAAAACCCATATATATGCTGTCTACAATGGACCCACTTCAGACCTAGGGACAAATACAGACTGAAAGTGAGGGGGTGGAAAAAGATATTCCACGCTAATGGAAATCAAAAGAAAGCTGGAGTAGCAATACTCATATCAGATGAAATAGACTTCAAAATAAAGATGTTACAAGAGACAAGGAAGGACACTACATAATGATCAAGGGATCAATCCAAGAAGAAGATATACAGTATCTTATACATGCAACAATAAATATATATGCACCCAACACAGGAGCACCTCAATACATAAGGCAACTGCTAACAGCTATAAAAGAGGAAATCGACAGGAACACAATAATAGTGGGGGACTTTAACACCTCACTTACACCAATGGACAGATGATCCAAACAGAAAATTAATAAGGAAACCCAAGCTTTAAATGACACAATAGACCAGATAGATTTAATTGATATTTATAGGACATCCATCCAAAAACAGCAGATTACACTTTCTTCTCAAGCGCACACGGAACATTCTCCAGGATAGATCACATCTTGGACCACAAACCAAGCCTCAGTAAATTTAAGAAAATTAAAATCATATCAAGCATCTTTTCTGACCACACGCTATGAGATTAGAAATCATTACAGGGAAGAAAATGTAAAAAACACAAACACATGGAGGTTGAACAATACGTTACTAAATAACCAAGAGATCACTGAAGAAATCAAAGAGGAAATCAAAAAATACCTAGAGATAAGTGACAATGAAAATCACGACGATCCAAAACCTATGGGATGCAGCAAAAGCAGTTCTAAGAGGGAAGTTTAAAGCAACACAAACCTACCTCGAGAAACAAGAAAAGTCTCAAATAAACAATTTAACCTTACACCTAAAGGAACTAGAGAAAGAAGAAGAAACATAACCCAAAGTTAGCAGAAGGAAAGAAATCATAAAAATCAGAGCAGAAATAAATGAAAAAGAAACAAAACAATAGCAAAGATCAATAAAACTAAACGCTGGTTCTTTGAGAAGATAAACAGAATTGATAAACCATTAGCCAGACTCCTCAAGAAAAAGAGGGAGAGGACTCAAATCAACAAAATAAAAGGAGAAGTTACAACAGACACCGCAAAAACACAAAACATCCTAAGAGACTACTACAAGCAACTCTATGCCAATAAAATGGACAACCTGGAAGAAATGGAGAAATTCTCAGAAAGGTATAACCTTCCAAGACTGAACCAGGAAGAAATAGAAAATGTGAACAGACCAATCACAAGTAATGAAATTGAAACTGTGATTAAAAATCTTCCAACAAACAAAAGTCCAGGACCAGATGGCTTCACAGGTGAATTCTATCAAACGTTTAGAGAAGAGCTAACACCCATTCTTCTCAAACTCTTCGAAAACATTGCAGAGGAAGGAACACTCCCAAAGTCATTGTATGAGACCACCATCACCCTGATAGCAAAACCAGATGAAGATACTACAAAAAAAGAAAATTACAGACCAATATCACCGATGAATATAGATGCAAAAATCCTCAACAAAATACTAGCAAACAGAATCCAACAACACATTAAAAGGATCATACACCATGCTGAAGTGGGATTTATCCCAGGGATGCATGGATTCTTCAGTATACACAAATCAATCAATGGGATACACCATATTAACAAACTGAAGAATAAGAACCATATGATCATCTCAATAGATGCAGAAAAAGCTTTTGACAAAATTCAACACTGATTTATGATAAAACCTCTCCAGAAAGTGGGCATACAGGGAACCTACCTCAACATAATAAAGGCCATATACAACAAAACCCACAGCAAACATCTCTCTCAATGGTGAAAACCTGAAAGCATTTCCTCTAACATCAGGAACAAGACAAGGATGTCCACTCTCACCACTATTATTCAACATACTTTTGAAAGTCCGAGCCACAGAAATCAGAGAAGAGAAAGAAATGAAAGGAATACAAATTGGAAAAGAAGAAGTCAAACTGCCACTGTTTGCAGATGACATGATACTATACATAGAGAATCCTACAGATGCCACCAGAAAACTACTAGAGCTAATCAACAAATTTGGTAAAGTAGCAGATACAAAATTAATGCACAGAAATCTCCTGCATTCCTATACAATAATGATGAAATATCTGAAAGAGAAATTAAGGAAACACTCCCATTTACCATTGCAAAAAAAGGAATAAAATACCTAGTTAAACCTACCTAGGGAGACAAAAGATCTGTATGCAGAAAACTATAGGACACTGATGAAAGAAATTAAAGATGATTCAAACAGATGGAGAGATATACCATGTTCTTGGATTGGAAGAATCAATATTGTGAAAATGACTATACTACCGAAAGCAATCTACAGATTCAATGCAATCCCTATCAAATTACCAATGGCATTTTTTACAGAACTAGAACAAAAAAATCTTAAAATTTGTATGGAGACACAAAAGACGCCGAATAGCCAAAACAGTCTTGAGGGAAAAAAACGGAGCTGGAGGAATCAGACTCCCTGACTTCAGACAATACTACAAAGCTACAGTAATTAAGACAATATGGTACTGGCACAAAAACAGAAATTGGATCAATGGAACAGGATAGGAAGTCCAGAGATAAACCCATGCACCTGTGGTCAACTAATCTATGACAAAGCAGGCAAGGATATACAATGGAGAAAAGGCAGCCTCTTCAATAAGTGGTCCTGGGAAAACTGGACAGCTACATGTAAAAGAATGAAATTAAAACACTCCCTAACACCATACACAAAAATAAACTCAAAATGGATTCGAGACCTAAATATTTGACTGGACACTATAAAACTCTTAGAGGAAAACATAGGCAGAACACTCTTTGACATAAATCACAGCAAGATGTTTTTTGATCCACCTCCTAGAGTAATGGAAATAAAAACGAAAATAAACAAATGGGACATAATGAAACTTAAAAGCTTTTGAACAGCAAAGGAAACTACAAACAAGATGAAAAGACAACCCTCAGAATGGGAGAAAATATGTGCAAACGAATCAACAGACAAAGGATTAATCTCCAAAATATATAAACAGCTCATGTAGTTTAATATTAAAAAAACAAACAACCCAATCAAAAAATGGGCAGAAGATCTAAATAGACATTTCTCCAAAGAAGACATACAGATGGCCAAGAAACACATGAAAAGCTGCTCAACATCACTAATTATTAGAGAAATGCAATTCAAAACTACAGTGAGGTATCCCCTCACACCAGGCAGAATGGGCATCATCAGAAAATCTACAAACCACAAATGGTGTAGAGGGTGTAGAGAAAAGGGAATCCTCTTGCACTGTTGGTGGGAATGTAAATTGATACAGCCACTATGGAGAACAGTATGGAGGTTCCTTAAAAAGCTAAAAATAGAATTACCATATGACCCAGCAATCTCACTACTGGGCATATACCCAGAGAAAACCATAATTCAAAAAGACATGTGCACTCCAATGTTCAATGCAGCAGTATCTACAATAGCCAGGTCTTGGAAGCAACCTAAATGCCCCTCAACAGACGAATGGATGAGGAAGATGCGGTACATATATACAATGGAATATTACTCAGCCATAAAAAGGAACGAAAGTGGGTCATTTGTAGAGACGTTGATCAATCTACAGACTGTCATACAGAGTGAAGTAAGTCAGAAAGAGAAAAACAAATATCGTATATTAACGCATATATGTGGAACCTAGAAAAATGGTACAGATGAACTGGTTTGCAGGGCAGAAATTGAGTCACCGATGTAGAGAACAAACATAAGGACACCGGGGGGGAAAGCGGCGGGGGGGCGCGGTGATGTGATGAATTGGGAGATTGGGATTGACATATATACACTAATGTGTATAAAATGGATAACTAATAAGAACCTGCTGTATAAAAAAATAAAATAAAATTCAAAAATTCAAAAAACCCACAAAATCCCACAATGAAATACCATTTGACACCCATTAGAATGGCTATTATCAAACAAAAAAACAGAAATTAGTGTTGGTGAGGAAGAAAAACTGGAACCACTGTGCATTGCTAGTAGAAATGTAAAATGGTACAGCCAGTATAGAAAATACTATGGTGGTTCCTCAAAAAATTAAACATAGAATTACCATCTGATCCAGTAATTCCACTTCTAGGTATGTATCCAAAAGAATTGAAAGCAGAGACCTGAACAGGTATTTGTACACCAATATTCATAGTAGCATTATTCATAAGAGCCTAAAGGTATAGACAACCCAAATGTGCATTGAAGGATGAATAGATAAACAAAATGTGGCATATACACACACTAGAAAATCATCCGGCCTCAAAAAGGAAGGAAATTCTGATCCATGCTACAACATGAATAAACCTTGAAGACATTATACTAAGTGAAATAGCCACAAAAGGACAAATACTGTACGATTCCACTTACATGTGTACCTAGGGTACTCAAATTCACAGAAACAAAGTAGAATGTGGTTGCCAGGAGCCCAGGGGAAGGGGAAATGGGGAGGTAGTGTATAATGGGTACAGAATTTCAGTTGGGGAAGATTAAGTTCTGGAGATTGTTGGTGGTGATGGCTGCACAACAATGTAAATGTACTTAATGTCAATGATTTGTACGCATAAAACTGATTAAAACGGTAATTTTTATGTTATGGACAACACAATCTTTATTTTGCACAACAAAGAAAAATATTTATATGAATATATTAACGTGTAAAACCTTTACAATGCTGCTGTCTCATACCTCCTCCTTCTCCCACCTCCGGCCAGAGGAACCACCAGTCTGATTTCTATCATCATATCTTCTGGCAACTGAACTATATCTACTTTTTTTCCGTCTGGCTTCTTTCACTCAAACTTATATCTGTGAGATTCATCCACGTTGTTGTACAGTAGTTCATTCCTTTCTATTGCTGAGTAGAATTCCACCGTATGAATATATCACAATTTGTACCTCTTTTCACCTGTTTTTAGACATTTGATTATTTCCTTTTTTTTTTTTGCTATTTTATAAATAAAGCTATAGTGAATGTTCCCATGCACGTCTTTATGTAGACATATGTTTTCATTTCTCAAGGGTAAATACCTAGGAGTGGAATTTCTGAGTCATTGGATACATATATGTTTAGCTTTGTAGAAAATATTCAACAGTCTTCCAAAACTGTAGTACTGGTTTACACTGCCATTTCAAACTTAGAGTGATGGCAAAGTTGAATAATGAAAACCTGTTTTTCCTTTTTAATACAAGTTGTTTAATGCTACACAAACTAAGTACTGAATGCTTTGAATCTCTCAGTGCATCAGTTTTTCAACAAGGATCCATATTCGGTGTCTACTAAAAAACTGCACAACTTGAGAGTTGTGAGTTAAGTTTTATGTGGGGCAGATTGAGGACTACAGCCCGGGAGTCAGCATTTCAGATAGCTCTGAGAAACTGCTCCGAAGAGTTAGGGGGGAAGGTCAGTATATATGCGATTGGTGAAGGTGGAGTACACGCAATCAAGCACGCATTTTTGCAGAAGGTTGCTGCTAGTCTCGTGAAGGTTACTGCCAGTCACAAGGAGCAGATGTCACCATGAAAGATTTTAGTGCTTTTCTAGATACAAGGAGATGCAAGAATTGGGCTCATAAAATCTTCTCCTGAAAATATCTATCTGAAGGGCTGTTCTGCCAGTTTTTCCCAGAGCACAGAATGCCTCATTCCTGATCTCCAACCTGAACTCCTTTCAGGGTGTGTTGAAGGTCAGCGGTCGCTGCAGCTTGTGATTTGATCCTTGTAGAGGCAGATGGCAAGTGCCAATTTGTAGCTGACGTCAGGATCACCTGTGCTCTACCCACAGAAACTTTTGCTCTACCCACAGAAACTTTAATTCAACAAGGGCAGGACAGCAGGCCACAGACTTTGGTTTTTTATTTCTTAAAGCTCTTTAAGTGATTCTGATACATGACCAGGTTGAGAACCACTGTCTTAAAGGATGATAATTACAACTTTTTTTTTTTTTTTTTGCGGTACGCAGGCCTCTCACTGTTGTGGCCTCTCCTGTTACGGAGCACAGGCTCCCGACGCGCAGGCTCAGCGGCCATGGCTCACGGGCCCAGCCGCTCCGCGGCATGTGGGATCTTCCCGGACCGGGGCACGAACCCGTGTCCCCTGCATCGGCAGGCGGACTCTCAGCCACTGCGCCACCAGGGAAGCCCCAATTATAACATTTTTAATCATAAAAAATACACTACTCTTATAGCTTGGAAATAAAATGGAGTGGGAGAGAATCTGATTTTAGCTATATTTTGTGAGGACAATAAGTTGGGTGACAAAGTTTCCTTGCAGCTCAGGTTTTATTTCTCTTACTTTAGTTACTTGAACTGGATCATCCATCAACACTCATTGGAATTCCATAAATAACTTTTTTCAGTTGTGCCACCTGCAATTACAGGAAAAAACCTTTAGAAAGATAAACCAGCCCTATTTAAATACCACTGGTTGTTCCAGGGGAGAGGAGTACACTCTAACAAGATGTCTCATAGAGCTGTGCTGAACATTTCAGTAGCCACAGGACAAAGCTCCATCTTAAACAGTTAATTCAGATCACTGAAGAACTCATGAGAACGGAATTCAACAATATATTAGGTCCTTCCTGTGGAGGACCTTCCTCCCTAATCCCCAAACCTAGACTATTCCACTGTAGGGTTGTTTATGTACCATAAGGTCCCCCCCAGGGGACATCTGGCAATGTCTGAAGATAGTTTTGATTGTCTAACAAATCACAGGACAGCCCTTCCATGACAAAGAATTATCCCAAAGGCCAAAGTTGAAAACCCCAGCATTGGTCAAAAACTCACCTTCAGGTCCAAGCTCTGCAACCCATTAGCTAAGTGACCCAGGCCAAATTTATTAACCTCTCTAAGCCTCAGTTTTCTCCCTTGGAAAAAGACTAGAGTCTGAATTTAATATTCTCTCCCATTCTAAATGTTAAGATACTAAAATAATCAAATTTATATTGAAATAATACCTAACACTTAAGCATATGCAATGGGCCAGACATCATACTAAATGTTTTTATGTGTTCTACCTCATTTAACCTTCAACATAGCCCTATAAGGCAGATGCTACCACTATCCTTCTTATTCAGATGAATAAACTGATGCACAGAGACTTGCCTAAGGTCACAAAGTGGTAAGCAGCAGAGCCAGGATTTGAACCTGATCAATCTGATTCTGGAGCCCTCATTCTTAACATTATCTTCTCCATCCTTTTGGACTTTTGGACAGAGGACTGAGTTAACCAAATCCCTCAATTCACAGCCCACTAAAGACCATACAGACTGCAGGTCAGAAACAAAGAGACACTATTTTTAAGCTACAAATTAGACAAGATTAAGAAACAAAATCTGAAACTGTTGAGGATCTGATGCTATAGGCTGCTTATACCTTGCACTGACACTGTAAAAGAACTTTCAACATGAAGAGCCATAAGAATATTCACTCTTCAATCTACTTTACTTCTTGGAGTCTATTCAAAGAAAACAATCCTAAGTACAGTAAAGAACTTCACAGAAAGATGCTCATTGCTCTATTTTTATTAATATAGAAAATTTAGAAACTTAGGGAATGGATATATAAACTTGTTAGAATATTATGTATCCATTTAAAAAGTTTAGAAAAATTACAAAATAACCCACTTATGTAAATAGGAAAAACGGGAAACTTTTTTTTTCATTTTTTTATTATGTTAAAACACGTTACATAGAATTTACCACCGTAACCATTTTTAAATGCACAATTCAGTGGTGTTAACTACACTAGCATTGTTATGCAGCCATCATCACCATCTAGCTCCAAAATTCTTTTGATCTTGTAAAACTGAAACTCTATATACCTATTAAACAATAACTCCCCATACTCCCCTCCCTCAAAGCCCCTGGCAACCACCATTCTTCTGTCTGTCTCTATGATTTTAACCACTCCAAGTACCTCATATAAGTGAAATCACACAGTATTTGTTACTGGCTTATTTCACTTAGCATAATGTCCTCAAGGTTCATCCATGTTGTAGCATACCGAAGAATTTCCCAAGGCTGAATTTTACTCCTCTGTATGTATATGCCACATTTTGCTTATTCATTCATCTGCTGATGGACAGTTGGGTTGTTTCCATATTTTAGCTACTGTGAATAATGCTGCTATGAATGCTGGTGTACAAATATCTCTTAAAGACCTTGCTTAAATGCTTTGGGGCATATACCAGAATCAGAATTGCCAGATCATATGGTAATACTATGTTTAAGTTTTTAAAGAATCTCCACACTGTAGTCCACAGCTTTTACACCACTTTACATTCCCACCAACAGTGCACAGGGTTCTAATTTCCCCACATCCTCACCAACACTTGTTTTCTGGTTTGTTTTTTGGATAGTAGCCATCCTAATTAATGTGAGCAGGACAGTACATTTTATGTCCTAGCAGACACAAAGATATACTGCTCAGATCCCTCTTCGATAAGGGAATTCCTGTCTAGTTGCAAGGACTGTGGTTAGCTGACAGCTTCCTGCTGTTAACCCCTTTAGAATCCACCTTAGCTTTCAAACAGAGGGCACACTTTCCTCAGGACTGCCCCCAGCCAATGACTGGGCAATGTGGTGGTACAATGGCCTAGCCCTTTCCAACCAGTGAGGCAATCTGGCAATCTGGGCTGGCAGAGATTTTGTCAGGTGTGAACTGCAGTCTGATGGCTTCCCATGCCCAACCTAATCCTTTCTCTTTTTCTTCACAGGCATTACTCCTCAATAAGCCCTTTGCCCTCCTACTCCATCTCAATCTGATTCCTGAAGAACCCAACTGGCACATATATTAAATGTACTCTGATTGAGAAACAAAAACCAGTGGGGAAAAATAAGACTCCCAATAGATAAACTAAAATGTTAACAACAATGGTGGGTACTATCCAAGTATTCCTTAACCAACATCTATTGCTTGTACATAATAAAAAAACATTAAAAGAAGACTCTATACTAAATTTTGCTCCTGAGGAAATATTCTAAGGGTAGGATAAATTGGTATATTCTGTACACAATGTGACCAAATATTCACTGAGGGGTGTGTCATAAACTGCTGGTGTTCTTCAAAAAAAGCACATGCCCAGGTACTAAGGAACTAAAAGATCAGGCAGTGGGCTTCACAGACATTTCACAGGCTTTTCATAGACATTTCATAGGGTTCCTCATTCGTGTAATTAAAATTTGTACTCATTTAAATGAAAGATTTTCAGAAGAGATAATGGAGCCTGTTCAGTTCACCCTCCTATTCTCATGGATGAGATCAATGCCCCAGACAGGATAAGGGAAGAACAGTTGTTGGCCTTGTTTCTCAATGCCTATGTCCATTTCTCTTTCCAGCTATACAGATACTGTGTCCAAATGTAGGAAGCACATTAAAGATACAATTCCAAAAAGGATAAAATAAGATTATTCCAAGAACTATTCAAAATCTATCTCTTTCTATGAAAAACTGAATGGTGGCATCTGATATTGCCATTCCAAGCAGTTTCCTTGCCAAGTGCTGACTCCCTCAGTACATGAATAGACACAAGCATTTATCATCTTAAAGAACTTCTCAAACCAAATCTCCAATGCCTCCCCTTCCCAGCTATCAATTTCTCCCCTTTCCTTCCCTCAATAGTACACTCAGTTTCTCTCAATAGTACACTCAGTTTCTCTCCTCCTCTACCTCAAACCCTTTGACATACACTCTCACTTGGTCTCCACAGGAACTCCTCTTGATAAGAGTCAACAGCGATCTCCAAAGAAGACTTCACAATCCTTATTTACACCACCAAACTGTGAATCTGACCATTGCCACAGGTCCCATCATTACTCAATCAGCACTTCATCTCAGTAAATATAGAACTGCCCCTTAAATACTGGTTCCATGCCTAACCTTCTCACTCTATCCCAGCAGTTCCCAAAGCTGGCTGCACATTAGAAGGCTGGGGAATTCTTTAAACCACCTCCCCACCGCCCCCAACTCAAGGACATCACAATCTCAGAGGGTGGGGGTAGGAAGTAACCCTGGCAGTGTGTGTTTGGGTTTTTTGGGTTGTTTTTAATTAAGTACCCAGGGTGATTCCAATGTGCAGCCAGGGCTGAGAACCACTCCTCCATCAGGCTTTCTGGATCTCATCTTTTCTCCCCCCATGTATCTCCAGCCTCAAATTCTCTTCAGAATCCCATATCTATATATGCCCTTGCCTTCTAGACCTGCATAGCTCACAAGCACCTCTGATTCAAATAACCAACATTCATAGAAATATGTTATTTTCTCCTATATCTATTCCTCCTTAATTGCTTATCTCAGTGGATAAAAATCACCATCTATTCCAGGAATCAGCAAACCTTTTCTGTGAAGAGCCACACAGTAAACATTTGGCTTTGTAGGTCATACAGCCTCTGTCACAATTATTCAGCTCTGCTGTTGTAGCACAAAAGCAACAAAAGACAACAGGTAAAGTTTGAGTGGAGCTATAGTCCAATAAAACTTTATCTATGAACACTGAAATTTGAATTTTATATAATTTCCACAAGTCATTAAATATTCTTCTTTTGATTTGACTTTTTCCAACCATTTAAAGATGTTAAAACAATTCTTAGTTTGTGGGCTGTGCAAAAAACTGTCAAGCAGGTCAGTTTGCCAACTCTGGTCTTCCCCCTTACCCAAGCCAGAGATCCTAGATGTCCCAATTCCTTCCTCTCCTTTAGCCACAAGAATCAATCATTACCTCTAGTAAAGTACTTGTTACAAACTATTATAAGTGTTTATGGCCTCCTTCAACTGACAGTAAGATCCTTGAAGGTAAGAAACATGTCTGTTCTAAGACATCGGTTTCTTTTTAGTTCAGCTCATTTTTGAACTTAACAGTAAGGTTTAAAGGGAAAAGAAAAACACAACAAATGTTAAAATGCATTAAATAAAGGCTCAGGCAAACATGAAGGATATTCCTTATCAAGTACAATTAATAATGATCTTTGCTATTCAATGCTTCAATAACTGCTCGATTTCTGTTTTCTGGGTGTTTTCTGCTTTTCAAGGCCATGAAATGTTGTATGGATCTTTGAAACAATCAACTTGAGATGCCAATACTGTTGCTATCACCACGAGAGCTGGGTCTATAAGCAGCCTTTATGCCTTCTACACACATTTCCTTTCTAAGTGGCACCTTCAACTATAATCACATCTTGAAAGTCATTCAATAAAGAAGGAAAAACCAGGCATACTAAGAAAAAAAAAATTTAAAGACATAACCAGAAACATCAAAAATCAGCAGCTCAACAAGGATCAGAATAATAACCATTTGTTAATGCTTAGTAAGTGTCAGGCACTGTGTCAAAGTGTATAATGTTCAGAATTTAACATATCTTCAAAACAAGCACAGAAAACAGATGCTTCATTTTGCACATGCAGAAACTGTGGCACAGAGTAGTTAAATAACTTGTCCACAGTCAAACAATTGGTAGGTGACAAGACTGAGACTCAAACCCAGGTATATATGATTCCAAAATCTATGCTCTCCCCACTGGTTGAATAGGGCCTATAACCAAGGTAGGTCAATAGCCACTGGAGGAGAAGGGCTTCCTCCAGAAGGAAAGTTTCAAAGCCCTGTTTGAAATGTATCATAACTGTCATATAATTACAAAACTCCTGAGTATGGTGCCACGTACACAACCAGTGAGGCTTTCTAATCACTGTCTAACTAAATGAATAAAATAAACTGGAAGAGCCAATTCCTTGATATAGTGGAACCTCTTACTCTAAAGATGGGAAACAAAATCTTATGGCAAATTAGAACACTGCCATGGTTCCATTTCCTACTGTTAATAGAGCCATTGTCAGGAAGTCCCATGCTTACTATAGCAACCACTGGTCTTGCTATTCACAAAGTTTCTGCCTTTTTGCTTCCTCAGGAAACAGACAAGAAAATCAGGCTCCTGATCTCTTTCTTTAAAGGGAAAGCTGTCGTTTAAAACTGGAAATTAATAAATGAATATGTAAAAGTAATTTTATATTTTGGCTGACACCCAATATTTCTGTACATTAAACTCAATCTTTAAAGCACACGGTCTTATCTTTTTAATCTTCAAATACAGGAGTCTAGAAAATCTGCTACAACTCTCCAGCCACAAAAATCTAAAGATACTGGATAAATGCTTACATGCTTTGAAAAGTTTAGCTAAGTTCTGAAGAAAGTAGAGGAAACTGCTAAAGGCATAACAAGTTACCACAAGGTTAGAGGTCAGAAGTCCAGGCACACCATGGCTAGATTTTCTGCTCAGGATCTCATCAGGATAAACTCAAGATTTATGCCATTCTGTGTTCTCATCTGGAGCTCAAGATTCTCTTCCAAGTTCACATGGTTGTGGCAGAATTCAGTTCCGTGCAGTTGTAGGACAATGGTCCCTGCTTCTTTGCTACTTCTCATTCAACGGTTGCAGGAGAAGGGGGCATGAGAGAATGGTCACATCCCACGTCTCGGGCAAGTCCCTGGGATAGGCCGCCAAGTGAGGGTCCTTGGCTTCGCACAGGGAAGAATTCAAGAGTAAGCCAGAAGTAGAGTGAAAGCAGATTTATTCAGGGAGATACACACTCCATAGACAGAGTACGGGCTGTATCAGAAGGTGAAAGAGCCCTAGGAGATACACATTCCATAGACAGAAGGTGGACCATCTCAGAGGGTGAGAGTGGCCCCGGGCTGTGAGGGTGATTAGTTTTTATGGGCTGGGTAATTCCAATTATTTTGGGGAAGGGGCAGGGATTTCCAGGAATTGGGCCACCACCCACTTTTTGGCCTTTTCTGGCCAGCCTCGGAACTGTCATGGCGCTGGTGGGTGTGTCATTTAGCATGATAATATATTACACTGAGTGCATAATGAGGCTCAAGGTATGCTGGAAGTCATCTTGCGACACCTTGCGCCTAGTTGGTTCTAACTAGTTTTTATCATATTCTCAACGGCTGTGTCACTCTTTCAATGGTTGTGCCCTGTCCCCTTCCCTCCTGTCTCACAAGGGCCATTGTCAGCTGCTAGAGGCCATCTGCAATCCTTGCATATGGACTCTTCCATCTTCAAAGCCAGCAATGGAAAAATCTCCCTCTTGTTCAATCCTTCTCATGTTTTAAATCATCTGATTCTTCCTTGCTGACTCTGGACCCCCAAATTACAACTTTCTGCTCTTTGAGAAACACCATTAAAAACTGAAAAAGCAACTCACAAGCTGGGAGACAACATTTATTTTATTTATATAGTTGGCTAAAAAGTTCATTCAGTTTTTTCCATAACATGGCTCTAGTGACACTTAGTTGTCTTTAACTTCATTTGAAACAATTTTGTTCGACTGTATGTGACAACTGTCATATCAGCGTGCATTTAAAAAGACTTATCAGGGACTTCCCTGCTGGCACAGTGGTTAAGAATCTGCCTACCAATGCAGGGGACACGGGTTCGAGCCCTGGTCCGAGAAGATCCCACATGCCACAGAGCAACTAAACCTGTGTGCCACAACTACTGAGCCTGTGCTCTAGAGCCCACATGCCACAACTACTGAAGCCCGTGCTCTTCAACAAGAGAAGCCACCTCATTCAGAGAAGCCCTCGCACTGCAACAAAGAGTACCCCTGCTTGACGCAACTAGAGAAAGCCCGCACACAGCAACAAAGACCCAATGCGGTAAAAAATATTTAAATAAATTAATTAATTTAAAAAATAAATTAATTAAATAAAATTAAATTTTCATATCAAAATTGGTGAATTTTTGTGTAGCCATTTTAATATTGAAGATGGAAGAAAAGAAGCAACATTTTCGGCATATTATGCTTTTTTTTTTTTTTTTTTTTTTTTTTTTGCGGTACCTGGGCCTCTCACTGTTGTGGGCCTCTCCCGTTGCGGAGCACAGGCTCTGGACGTGCAGGCTAAGCAGCCATGGCTCACAGGCCTAGCCACTCCGCGGCATGTGGGATCTTCCCGGACTGGGGCACGAACTCGTGTCCCCTGCATCGGCAGGTGGACTCTCAACCACTGCGCCACCAGGGAAGCCTGTATTATGCTTTCTTATTTCAAGAAAGGTAAAAACGCAACTGAAATGCAAAAAGAGGTTTGTGCAGTGTATGGAGAAGGTGCTGTGACTGATCAAACATGTCAAAAGCGGTTTGCGAAGTTTCGTGCTAGAGATTTCTCCCTGGACAATGCTCCATGGTCAGGCAGACGAGTTGAAGTTCACAGCAATCAAATCAAGACATAAATTGAGAACAATCAACATTATACCATGAGGAAGATAGCTGACATACTGAAAATATCCAAATCAAGCGCTGAAAATCATTTGCACCAGCTTCGTTATGTGAATCGCTTTGATATTTCAGTGCATATAAGTTTAGCGAAAAAACCTTCTTGACCATATTTCCGCATGTGATTCTCTACTTAAACAATGAAAATGTTCCGTTTTTAAAACAAATTGTGACGGGCGATGAAAAGTGGATGCTATACAATAATGTGGAACAGAAGAGATCGTAGGGCAAGCGAAATGAACCACCACCAACCACACCAAAGGCCGGTCTTCATCCAAAGAAGGTGATGTCTTGCAATAAACCTTTCTCCGCTCCCAATTCCACGTTTTGGTTTGTTTGGCCTCACTGTGGGTCGGCACACGAACTTGGGTTCGACAACAATTTCACTACTTATTGAGCCCCAAACTTATACACCATACTGAACATCTGCCATTGGCCCTCCCACAAACACCTTGAACTCAACATGTCCAAAATCAAATTTAGCAACTTGGAAGCATAATGCTTAGGAGGCAAAGGTTCTGGAATGAAGACTACCTGGGTTGAAATCCTGGCCCTGCCTCTTTCTTATTAAATGTCTGACCCTGGAAAAGATACTCCAATCTTTCTTTGTTTCTCTCATCTGTAAAATAGAAATAATAATTTAAACTATCCCACACCGACAGGTTATGGTTTATGACAGTGAATAAAATCAAGGTCTGAAATGGTCAATCCTTGTTTCACCATGGAGGTTCATGCTATGTTGAGATGTGAGTTTCATGACAATGGGTTTGTGAAACCAAAAAACTACAGTGCTTCTTAGAATCAAAGATGTAGTTTCCATACCACCACATTTTAACCACATTTCTGTTATCAATGATGTGTACATCTTAAAATATTTTTTTGAAAAACTGACATTAAATTGATAATGAAGGAAATATTAAAGTAGATATTGCCTCTCAAAAAAAAAAAAAAAAAAAGGTGATGTTGTATATATGGTAGGATTGGAAGGGAGTCCTCTATTATGAGCTCCTTCCGGAAAACCAAACAATTAATTCCAACAAGTACTGCTCCCAGTCAGACCAACTGAAAGCAGCACTTGATGAAAAGTGTCCAGAACTAGTCAACAGAAAACACATAATGTTCCATCAGGATAACGCAAGACGGCACGTTTCTTTGATGACCAGGCGAAAATTGTTACAGCTTTGCTGGGAAGTTCTGATTCACCGTCATATTCACCAGACATTGCACCTTCAGATTTCCATTTATTTCGATCTTTACAAAATTCTCTAATGGAAAAATGTCAATTCCCTGGGAGACTGTAAAAGGCACCTGGAACAGTTCTTTGCTCAAAAAGATAAGAAGTTTTGGGAAGATGGAATTATGACGTTGCCTGAAAAATGGCAGAAGGTAATGGAACAAAATGGTGAACATGTTGTTCAACGAAGTTCTTGGTGAAAATGAAAAATGTGTCTTTTATTTTTACTTAAAAACCAAAGGCACTTTTGGCCAACCCAATATTATATACATATACATATATATGATTAATGACCTGTATCCAGAATATATAAAGGACTCTTAACAACTCATGTGTAAGATAATTTTAACAAATGATAATCCAAAAGAAAAGGCCAAAGATTTAAGATGATACTTCACAGAAGCAAATATGGCCAATAAACACATAAACAGATGTTCAACATCATTAGTTATTAGGAAAATGCAAATTAAAACCACAATGAGACACAACCACAAACTCGTTACAATGACTAAAATTTAAAAGCTGTCAATACCAAGTGTTGGTGAGGATGTGGAGGAACTACAACTCTTGCACATTGCTGATGGGAATATAAAGTGTAAAACTATGAAAAACAGTTTGGCAGGTTCTTGTAAGGCCAAACATACACTTAAACCATAAAACTCAGCAATTCCATAAACACATATATCTACAAAAAGACGTGTACACATATGATCCTAGCAGCTTTATTCATAAGGGAATCAAATTAGAAATAACCTAAATGCTTATTAACGTATGGAAGATAGACTATAGTATATTCATACAATGGAAAACTGCTCAGAAAAAAGGAATTAACTACTAATATACCTAACAGCATGGATAAATGTCAAAAACAACATGCCGAGTGAAAGAATCCAGACGGAAGAGTACTACTGTATGATTCTAGTTATACAGCACTCTAGAAAAGACAGTCTAATCTACAGTGACAGAAAGCAAATCCACAGTTGCCTGGGGTGCAGGAAGTAAGGGGAGAGAAGAATGAGAAGGGCACAGGGAACTTTCTGGGTTTAAGGAAATGTTATATATCTTGACTGTGGTGATGGTCACTCAGGTATATAAATTTGGCAAAACTCATTCAACTGTATACGGAAAATGGGCACATTTTATTGTAAGAAGATTGATTATACCTCAATAAAGTTGATTTTAAGAAGATAATATCATTTAATATTTGATATCCTGAAGACATGCCTGCAATACAATCTTGCAGAACAGTCATTCATAATAAACCCTACATACAATGCAAAAGATAGGATAAAACACAAGATAACAGCTAATTAATTACTACTTAAAAGTCTACGTATCAATGTCATACATCATATTAATAAAAGGGAAAAATACATCATCATCTCAACTAATGCAGAAAATAATCACTTAACAAAAATCAAACACCCTTGCGTGACAAAAACACTCAACAAACTTGGAATAGAAGGGAACTACCCTAATATGACAAAGGGAATTACGAAAAACCCACAGCTATATTCAATGGGGGAAAATTGAAAGCTTTCCCCCTAATAGCAGGAATAAACAACAATGCCCACTTTTGCTGCTTCCATTCAACAAGGTACTGGGAGTTTTTGCCAGAGCAATCAGGCAAGAAAAATAAAAATAAAAGGCATTCAAAATAGAAAGGAAGAAGTAAAACTATCTCTCTTCATATATAGAAAATCCAAAAAAAACACACACAAACTGTTACAGCTAATAAATACAGCAAAGCTGCAAGATCAACACAAAAATCAGTTGTAGGGGGCTTCCCTGGTGGCACAGTGGTTAAGAATCTGCCTGCCGATGCAAGTGAACACAGGTTTGAGCCCTCGTCCAGGAAGATCTCACATGCCGCGGAGCAACTAAGCCTGTGCGCCACAACTACTGAGCCTGTGCTCTAGAGCCCACGAACCACAACTACTGAGCCCATATGCCACAAATACTGAAGCCTGCGTGCCTAGAGCCCATGCTCCACAACAAGAGAAGCCACCACAATGAGAAGCCCGCACACTGCAACAAAGAGTAGCTCCAGCTCGCCGCAACTAGAGAAAGCCCGCGCGCAGCAATGAAGACCCAACACAGTCAAAATAAATTAATTAATTAATGTTTTAAAAAAATCAGTTGTAGGGACTTCCCTGGTGGTGCAGTGGTTAAGAATCTGCCTGCCAATGCAGGGGACATGGGTTTGAGCCCTGGTCCGGGAAGATACCACATGCTGCAGAGCAGCTAAGCCCGTGCGCCACAACTACTGAAGCCCGCGCACATAGAGCCCGAGCTCCACAGCAAGATAAGCCACCACAATGAGAAGCCCGCGCACCTACTTGCTGCAACTAGATAAAGCCTGCTCGCAGCGACAAAGACCCAACACAGCCAAAAATAAATTAATCAAAAAATAAAATAAAATACATCTTTAAAAAAATCAGTTGTATTTCTATACACTAGCAATGATCAATCCAAAAATAAAGTTAAGAAAAATCTCATTTAAAATAGCATCAGAAAATAAAATACTTAGGAGTAAATTTAACCAAGGAGGTACAAGACTTGTAAACTGAAAAGTACAAAACACTGCTGAAATAAATTAAACATGACCTAAATAAATGGAAACATATCCTGTGTTCAGGGATTCCAGGACTTGATATTGTTAAGATAGCAACACTCCCCAAATCAACCTACAGAGCCAATGTAATCCCTTTCAAAATCCCAACAGTACTTTTTTTTTTAACAGAAATAAAAAAGCTGATCCTAAAATTAATATGGAACTGCAAGGGATCCCAAACAGCCAAAACAGTCTTAAAATATAAAAAAAATGGGGCTTCCCTGGTGGCGCAGTGGTTGAGGGTCCGCCTGCCGATGCAGCGGACGCGGGTTTGTGCCCCGGTCTGGGAGGATCCCGCATACTGTGAAGCGGCTGGGCCCGTGGGCCATGGCTGCTGAGCCTGCGCGTCCGGAGCCTGTGCTCCGCGGCGGGAGAGGCCACGGCGGTGGGAGGCCTGCGTACCGCAAAAAAATAAAAAATAAATAAAAAAGATGGAGGACTCATACGTCCCAATTTCAAAACTTACTACAAAGCTACGGAAATCAAAACTGTGGTAGTAGCATAAGGAGATAAAGATCAAAGGAATAGTACTGAAAATCCAGAGATAAACACATACATCTTTATTTAATCAACTGATTTTTTGACATGAGTGCTAAGATTATTCAAGGTTGAGGGGAACAGGCTCTTCGATAAATGGTGCCGGGAAAACTGGATATCCACATACAAAAGAATGAAGCTGAACCCTTACCTCACACTGTTTACAAAAATTAAAACAAATCAAAGACATAAATATAAGAAAAGAATGATAAAATTCATAGAAGAAAACAAAGGGGTAGGTCTTCGTGATACTGGATTTGGAAATAGAGTCCTAAAAATCTTATCTAAATGTGACACCAAAAGCACAAACAACAAGGACTTCCCTGGTGGTCCAGTGGGGATGACGCCATGCTCCCAATGCAGGGGGCCCGAGTTCAATCCCTGGTTGGGGAACTAGATCCTTCATGCGTGCTTCAACTAAGAGTTAGCATGCTGAAACTAAGAAGTCTGCATGCCGCAACTAAAGATCCCTCATGCCGCAACTAAGACCCCATGCACCCAAAATTAAACAAACAAAAAAACACCCTAAGGGCTTCCCTGGAGGCGCAGTGGTTAAGAATCTGCCTGCCAATGCAGGGGACATGGGTTTGAGCCCTGGTCCGGGAAGATCCCACATGCCATGGAGCGACTAAGCCCGCGCACTACAGCTCTGAGCCTGTGCTCTAGAGCCCACGAGCCACAACTACTGAGCCCGCATGCCACAACTACTGAACCTGCGTGCCACAACTACTGAAGCCTGCGTGCCTAGAGTCCAGGCTCTGCAACGAGAGGCCACCGCAGTGAGAGGTCCACGCACCGCAACGAAGAGTAGCCCCCGCTCACCGCAATTAGAGAAAGCCAGCATGCAGCAACGAGGACCCAACGCAGCCAAAAATAAAAATTAATTAACTAATTAAAAAACCAAACCAAACAAACAAAAACACCCTAAGCATTAAGGGCACAATTTAGATTTAAGAAAAAACTAAAAAGCACAAATAAAAATATAAAGTGTACTTCATCAAAATTTAAAATTTTGCACAACATAGAACACTATCAAGAAACTGAAAAGAGGGGTTCCCTGGTGGCACAGTGGTTAAGAATCCGCCTGCCAATGCAGCGGACACGGGTTCAGGCCCTCGTCCAGGAAGATCTCACATGCCGCGGAGCAACTAAGCCCATGTGCCACAGCTACTGAGCCTGTGCTCTAGAGCCCGTGAGCCACAACTACTGAAGCCCGCGTGCCTAGAGCCCATGCTCCACAACGAGAAGCCCTGGCTCGCTGCAACTAGAGAAAGCCCGCAAGCAGCAACAAAGACCCAATGCAGCCACAAATAAATAAAAAATTTTTAAAATAGAGTGAAAAGATAGAATGAGAGAAAATATTTGTAAATCACCGGGCTTCCCTGGTGGCACAGTGGTTGAGAGTCTGCCTGCCGATGCAGGGGACACGGGTTTATGTCCCGGTCCAGGAAGATTCCACATGCCGCGGAGCAGCTGGGCCCGTGAGCCATGGCCGCTGAGCCTGCGTGTCCGGAGCCTGTGCTCCGCAACGGGAGAGGCCACAACAGTGAGAGGCCTGTGTACTGCCAAAAAACAAAAACAAAACAAAACAAAAAAAATTTAAATCACGTATCTAAGTGTCTAGTAACCAGAATATACAAAGAACTCTCACAACCTAGCAACAGAAAGACCCCGTCCCCCAATTAAAAAATGGGCAAAGGACTCACCTAGACATTTCTCCAAAAAGAAGATCTACAAATGGCCACCAAGCACATGGAAAAATGTTCATCATTAGTTGTTATGGAAATGCAAGTAAGAACCACAATGAGATCCACTTCATTGAGACACCTTGTACATTGCTGGTGGTAACGTAAGATGATGTGGCCACTGTGGAAAACATATTGGTGGTTCCTCAAAATGTTAAACAGAGAATTACTATATGACCTAGCAATTCCACAACTAGGTATATATCCAAAAAAGTTGAAAACAGGTATTCGAACAAAATTTTGTACATGAAAGTTCACAGCAGCATCATTCACATTAGCCCAAAGGTGAAAACAACCTAAATGTCCATTGCTAGATGGATGGATAAACAAAATGTGGTATACAAATACAACAAAATATTATTGAGCCTTAAAAAGTAATAAAGTACTGTGAGGAAAAATAAGGTAAGGATGAAACCAACATAGTGAGAAAGAGCTGAAAGCATCATAAACAAATGGATATGCAGCCTTAAAGATACCATCAGACAAAGTATTTATTCTCTAGCTCTAAACTTTTCAGCTAGTTAGCCAAAAAAGTGCCTTTATTACTAAATGAGTTAATTGAATTTTATGTTATTTTCTCTGACTGATATTCTAAGTAATATAGATAGATGATAGATAAATATAAAGAAGTAAATAGATAGATATATATTGGGTTGGCCAAAAAGTTCATTCGGGTTTTTCCATACCATCTTACGGGAAACCCAAACAAACTTTTTGGCCGACCCAATACATAGATGATAGAGCACAAACTTCATGACACAGGATAAAGAAATAAGATGTATTTGCCCTCAGAATAAAATGGGATAACTTACTGGAATGCATATTTACCTGTGTGATGTATGAAAAATCTATCTGATTTACTGGTTACTAGAATACTTTAATTTTCTAAATGCTGAAAGCAACCAAACTCTTCTACATGACCATCTTGATTTCATCAAAACAGTTCATGTAGGTGACAGCTGGTGATCAATCTTCCAGTGCAATATTTGAAAGAATACAACGACCTTATGTCAGTTGATCCAGTTGAGTTGCATATAAATGATTACATTCATTCTGAAATTTTAGTTTTTATAAAGCAAAAAAAAAAAAACCACTTTTTTTTTAATAACCTCTAAAGGGCAGCAAAAGGAAATGTTTAGTTTTTAGAGGATAAACTAACAGTAGTCTCAATACAGTGTGAAGCTAGCAAACTATCACTTGAATTAGAGCATTTTATGTCTAAAGAACAAAATTAAATACCTAAAATTTGCCAGCCAAAATTTGAATAAGATTTTTTCTCCCAATATAATAATGGCATTATTTATGGTAAAGTAATTTATGCAGATTCAGAAGAACAGGGTTGAATTCTTGCTCTGCCATTTCTTGCTCTGCCATTTAACCATTGGTAATCTGAAGCAAGCTATTAAACCTCTGTAAATTCCATATAAATTCTAAATAAATGATAGACATTATTGTTTAAAAAAAAGGAATAAAGTACTGATACATGCTCCAACATGGATGGACCTCGAAAATGTTACGCTAAAAGAAAGAAGCCAGAAAACAGGTCACATACTGTATAATTTCATTTATACGAAATGGAATATGTAAATCCATACAGACAGAAAGCAGATTAGTAGTTGGTTGCCGGGGATAGGGAGGAATGGGGAGTGAGTACCTAATGGATACAAGGTTTCCTTCTGGGCTGATAAAAATGTTTTGGAACTAGAGAGAGGTCTTGGTTGCACAGCATTGTGAATATACTGAATGCCAATGAACTGTACACTTTAAAATGGTTAACTTTTTTTGTGTGTGTGTGCGGTACATGGGCCTCTCACTGTTGTGGTCTCTCCTGTTGCGGAGCATGGCTCACGGACCGGGGCACAAACCCGTGTCCCCTGCATGGGCAGGCCGACTCTCTACCACTGCACCACCAGGGAAGCCCTAAAATGGTTAACTTTATGTTATGTGGATTTTGCCTCAATTTTTAGCAAAGTCCATGTAATTTAAAGTATGACTAAGAATTCAGCTATGCAAGCAAAACCAATTAAGGTGGTACAGTCTGCACAAGTGAGGTTTTTACACCAACTGAATTTGAGATAACCTCTTTTTCTGCCTGTGATACCTCTTCACATGTATACCATGAACAGTGAAATCTTCACTTTGAGATTCTCAAATGCGTGTGTAGAGAGGAAGGATGGGACCAATCACAAACTGGGAGAAAAGCTAAGACTTTGAGTTTTTAACAAGGTTTTTCTCAAGTGATACTAAGACTAAAGATAATAAATGATGCTACTTCTATGTGGAGAATAAAAATCAACTGTTTTGGGACTTCCCTGGTGGTGCAGTCGTTAATAATCTGACTGCCAATGCAGGGGACACAGGTTCAAGCCCTGGTCCGGGAAGATCCCACATGCCGTGGAGCGGCTGGGCCCATGAGCCATGGCCGCTGAGCCTGCACGTCTGGAGCCTGTGCTCCGCAACAGGAGAGGCCACAATAGTGAGAGGCCCGCGTACCACAAAAAAAAGAAAATCAACTGTTTTCTTAAAAAAAAAAAAGTAAAACTACAGCCAATGCTTGTTATTCGTGGTAGTTATGTTCTGTAAAGTTGCCATGAACACTGAGTTAGCAAATACTGAACTACTGCTCCTAAGGAGAAATACAGGGTTATGTTATCATGGTCACAACATTTTGTCAACCAAAATGCCATTTGTGTTAATATAAGTTCATTCGTCAATGTCTTTATAAAACAAACCAATCTCAGAATTGAAAACCTACTTTTCCACATAACCCTTTCCCTGAATGACACTTAGCAGGTATTTAGAAATTTTTTTTCAAAGGTTCCTGATCTGTAGAACCTGCACTGCCTGCAAGTTTACCATTTTTCACACCTTTAGAAATGTAAACCAGCCAGCACTAGCCAAGAAGTGTTTAATATTTTCTTTGTCCTGGATAATGTAACTGTAAACTTCTTTGGCCTTCAGCCTTATAACAGTGCTGTCCACTATACCTTTTTCATGTTTATCACCTCACAAATCCACAAATTTACCTACTTTCCCCTCTTTTCCACAGATTCACATGCACTATACATGTTACCTTAGTACTTTCATGTATAGATCAGCAAATTTCCTTTCCTTTTTCTGGATGTTGATTCATTAACACTGAATTTACAGCCAACAGAACTGTAAGATATGACTGAATGAGGTTTACCTAAAACATGTATTTTCCCCATAAGGCACATCACAGCCTTCTTGAAACTTAGTAATACTAGACAGCACACTTGGAGGCCAATTACCAATAAAAGCACAAAAATGTAAAAAAACATAGCACTAAATAGACTGTAAAAAAGAACACTTGTTGACAGTATGAGAGCTGAAACAAGAAGGCAGAGAGTCACCTTGTTTGACTTTAGCTGGGAATATACGTGTTGGATGATGCAAATTTTGCACCCCTCTGCACATGTCCCCAAACAACCGTGAAAGCTCAAGTACTGATTCTGGGGTCACAAATAAATTTTAGCAAGTAGATAAATCTACAAATAATTTTGATCCACTGCACTTCCTTCCTTCTTGAATAATTAAGTCTAAAACTCATTAGGTGGTGCTGAGCAAGGTACTGGCATCCACCTGGTTTCAGAAGGAAAGAAAGACTGGGTACATTAAAGGGAGGATCTGAGCAAGGACTTCCCTAGTGGCACAGTGGTTAAGAATCTGCCTGCCAATGCAGGGGACATGGGTTCCAGCCCTGGTCCGGGAAGATACCACATGCCGCAGAGCAACTAAGCCCGTGTGAGCCTACTCAGCAACTACTGAGCCTGCGCTCTAGAGCCCGCGAGCCACAACTACTAAGCCCGTGAGCCACAACTACTAAGCCCACGTGCCGCAACTACTGAAGCCCGTGCGCCTAGAGCCCGTGCTCCACAACGAGAAGCCACTGCAATGAGAAGCCTGTGCACTGCATCAGAGTAGCCCCTGCTCACCAGAAACAGAGAAAGCCTGCATGCAGCAACGAAGACCCAACGCAGCCAAAAATTTAAAAAATAAATAAATAAATTTATTTTTAAAAGGGGTCTGAGCAATTAAATAAATATATTAATACAAGCAAGATTCTCTGTCAGAGAAGGGTGTTTCAAGTACAAAAAAGGGAGAAAATAAAATGAACTCTGAGGTGTTAGCCTGGAATTGGAGGAACTCACAGCATATATATACAGAGAGAAAATATAGATATGGATGCATATGTAAGAGTATATTTTGTGTATGTATATGTATATCCCCTAGGTCTGTCCAGAGAGGCTTACAAGCAGCAATGTCTCAGTAGAACAATCATACCTAGCATCCAGACCTGCTTTTTTTTTTTTGGCTGTGCTGTGCAGCTTGTGGGATCTTAGTTCCCTGACCAGGGATCAAACTCATGCTCCCTGCAATGGAAACTCAGCGTCCTAACCACTGAACCACCAGGGAATTCCCAGACTTGCTTTTTTTTTTTAATTTTAATTTTTTATTTATTTTTGGCTACGTTGGGTCTTCGTTGCTGTGGGCGGGCTTTCCCTGGTTGCGGCGAGTGGGGGCTACTCTTCGTCACGGGCTTAGTTGTTCCGTGGCATATGGGATCTTCCCGGACCAGGGCTTGAACCTGTGTCCCCTGCACTGGCAGGCGGATTCTCAACCACTGGGCCACCAGGGAAGCCCAGACCTGTTTTTTTCTTTTTCTTTTTTTAAAAAATTTATTTATTTATTTTTGGCTGCATTGGGTCTTCACTGCTGCACACGGGCTTTCTCTAGTTGCGGTCAGTGGGGGCTACTCTCCGTTGCAGTGCACGGGCTTCTCATTGCAGTGGCTTCCCTTGTTGCGGAGCACAGGCTCTAGGCGGGCGGGCTTCAGTAGTCGTGGCTCGCAGGCTCTAGAGCTCAGGCTCAGTAGTTGTGACGCACGGGCTTAGCTGCTCCGCAGCATGTGGGATCTTCCCAGACCAGGGATCGAACCCATGGCCCCTGCATTGGCAGGCAGATTCTTAACCACTGCACCACCAGGGAAGTCCCATTAGACCTGCTTTTTAAATATGCTCTTCAGTAAAAGGAACCAGGGCTTGTTGAAATGACTGATTCTAGGGCTGAGGGAGGAAAAGTATAATACAAGAGATTGGAACATCTTGTTGTGCTAGAAGGTAAAAAGGGAAGTGATTAAAGAATGATAGGACATGTCAAAAGGAAATAGGAGCCAACTTGAAGGGTTTCCACTGGCCAAATGTGGGACAAATTCAGGCTCAGAGTAACAAATTATATTAATAGACAATAACTCACTGAATAAAATAGGAATCCGTAAGTCCATATCAATTTAGTAAATGAATGGAAGAAAAGAAAGCTTTTTGTTACAATGGAATGTCCACTGATGAATGTGGAAGGAATAATAAAATTAGAAAACTGTCATTTGGCAACCATCATAGTAATAATCCTGCCAAAAATTATCGATAGATGCTAAAACCAGTGGGTGAAAGCTTGACAAGAAATGAGATAATTTACATGGTCTCAAAGTACCTCCTCCTCACAAAACACTTATTAACTACAAAGGGAAAAGTGAATAAATTTACAGTAGAGAAAACTGGTAGACACCACCTTAGTATCAAGTCATCAAGGCTAACATTACGAGAAACAGGACACAATGGAAATTGTGAATAAGATTAGAATAAAAATACAGCATCCTTTATGTGGTATTCCTGACAAAATGCATATTCTGAATCAAACCATGATGAAACATCAGGCCCAAATTGAGGAATATTCCTCAAAATAACTAGCCTATACTCTTCAAAAGTATCAAGATGATCAAGTCAAAGACAGACATGACAACTAAATGCGATATGTGATTCTGAACTGGATTCTCCTGCTATACAATATTTTTATCAGGACAAATGATATCTATGGATATCTGATATCAGTGAAATCTAAGGATTAGCTGGTACTACTGTATCAATATTAAGGTCCTGATTACATGGTATGTTGAGGTTATACAGGAGAATATCCCTGTTTGTAGGAAATACACACTAAAGTATTAGGGCTGATGGGGCATCAAGTGAGCATCTTACTCACAAATGGTTAAGGAAAGGAAAAGGCTCTTTGTACTATTATTGCAACTTATCTGTAAATTTAAAATTATTTCAAAATAAAGGACAAAATGCAAGTAAAACAATAAAGGACACACCAATGTCTTAGTATTATAAAAATCTAATTCTTCCTTAGCAAAATTTCTGGACAGAAAAGTATCCTTATACCCCAACTTACTTTTTTACTAGCTTTTCTAATAATGTATCTCATTTTTGAAGCACTCCCCAACAGAAATTTCTGTGACATTGGAAATGTTCTACATAGTGCTACCCAATACAGTAGCACACGTGGCTGATGACTATCATATTGAACAGTGCAGTTCGAGAGAACAGCAGTAAAAGCCATAAAAGATTTAAAAGCTTTTTCATAAAAAATTAGTTTAATACTAATTAGATTTTAAGAGAAGTTAAGTTACTTTACTTTTTCTATATTTGCTGATAGACTAATATACCCTGTATATTTTTCAGTACTCCTATCTTCTAATTTCTTATTCAAGTCTGAATGGTTATCAGAAGCAACCACCTATCTTTAGTTTGAGAGCAGTTTTTGTTTTTTTCTAAACTGACGTTCCTTTTGGTATACCACTCCTATTGATTCATACCCATGTCTTCTCTACCTTTTTGAAGAATGCCTTCCTAAAAATCTAGGGACATGTACATGCCTATCCAATATTCTCACCTCTGTCTCTCACAAAGTTAGATCACAAAGTCACTTTCTCTCAAACTTCTTATAATTTATACTTTACTTTTACTTACTCTCTCTCATATTCATCTTCCCCCAATCATAGCTGCTACACTGTATGTAATTGGTGTTACAAGTTTATTTCCTGCCATGCTTAGGATAAGGTTCCTCCTGATCAGATCAGCTTATTTCAGGACAAGCATATTATTCCTTTTCCACATGAAATATACTTAATTATCACTTAGTCAATCAGTGTTTTAAACCAAGATCTAAAAGTCAAAGTCCCTATAATGAAATCATCTACATAGAAAATAGGAAAAGAATAACACAACATGCTTCATACACATCAAATTCTACAACTCCTGATTTGAAAAGAAATGCAAAGTAGAATTTTCATTCCTTGTGATTCACCTTGCTAACCTAATGCCTTGAGCAAATGCAGTAGCAGTCACACACCTAGCAGGTTCGGTTATTGCTCGGGACTGACTTAATTCAGAACCAGAAAAAGAAAAAAAAAAATGGTTTGTATACAACAGGCCCACGAAGTGTTAATACCTACGCCAAACATCTTTAGAAATATTTAACAAATCTAGGAGAATATAGAATCCTATCAAAATTAGAACTATTTTAAACAAGAGTTGGTTTAGAAAATTCTCTCCCCCCTCTTGCTTCTATTAATAACTATTTAAAACAACAAAAACGGAATTAAAAAGCAATTCAAAACTCTTAACATCAAAGTTATTTATAAAATGCTTAATGGAACCAGCAAAGTTCTAGCTTCGTTTGAAAAATCAAACTCTAGACTTCAAGGTCAACAGGTATCAAATGCAAGCAGTGCTTGTCATGCTTTCCCAGTAAAACACCCGAGATGATACAAAAGACAGAGGTGGGGGAATTTTCTGGGGCCTCAACTCCACATGCTCTGGCTTCTGAACCGAAGCAACATGTATAGTACAGCAGAGGCAAGAAAGGGACAGGACTCACCCTCTTCTACCTCTGTTCAGGAATACAGAAAACTTAGGTACCAGGAAAAAAAGCAGCAATTCAAACATTACAAGAAAAAACATTTTTTTGGTTTCTAAACACTGATAAATGTAGTATTTGCTTGCTGTAAAAGTCTCAAGCAATACTCAAGTTTATGAAGTGAAAAGTGAAAGCATCCCGTGTTTTCATTTGCCTTTCCTGGTTCAGTATTGGATCAATAGTTCATACAGTTACTGACATTTGTATTTATTTGGTGAATTGTCTTTGCCCATTTTTCTAACAGGATATATTGGTCTGTTTCTTATCTGTAGGTACTCTCTCATATTAGGATGATATTAACCTCTTCCTGACATATGGTTGCAAATATTTTTCCCCAATTTGCAGTTTATATTTTAGTTTTGTTTATATTATCTTTTTTTTTTTTTTTTTTTTTCGAGTACGCGGGCCTCTCCCGTTGCGGAGCACAGGCTCCGGACGCGCAGGCTCAGCGGCTATGGCTCATGGGCCCAGCCGCTCCGCAGCAATGTGGGGTCTTCCTGGACCCGGGCACGAACCCATGTCCCCTGCATCAGCAGGCGGACTCTCAACCGCTGCGCCACCAGGGAAGCCCTATATTACCTTTTAAGCAGTCAAATTTTATGCAATCTTTTCCTTCTTGATTCTGGCCTTGTGTAATGCTTTACCCTAAATAGAGGTGAGCAAATCATCTGATTTTAGTAAGACCTGCAAGCTAAGAAACAATTTTATATTTTTTATTGGTTGGAAAAAATAAAAAGAACAATATTTCATGATACGAAAATTATATGAAATTCAAACTCCAATGTCCACAAATAATTATCAGACACAATGGTACTCATTCATTGATGTATTGGCTATGTATGGCTGGCTTCAACATTACAATGGCAGAATCGAGTGGCTCCTTGTATATGTGGTACTCACAGAGCTTTGCACTGCTACTCAGTGTACCACACATCGCAGTGATAAAGTTGCAAGTCAACAGCGTTTTGAGTGCTACACATGCATACTGGCATACTATGATAGTTTTTTTGGGTTTTTTTTACCAGTGCATAGCCATCAAGTCAAAACAAGAAAAGAGAAAAGTGGACTTTGTCATGCTTTTAAGGCACAGTGGAAAGTGTGGATTATTTTGTTATCAAGTCAGATGGGAAAGCATTGTGTTTATTATGCAATGACACTACAGCTGTGCTAGAAAAATTCAATATACATCAACATTACCAGGCTAAGTAGTCATCTCAATATTCCCAATTCACAGGAAAGCAATGGTCAGAAAAAATAGAAAATGTGAAATGGAATATCTCATCACAGCAGAATTTCTGGAAGGAAGAAAGAGAGGGAGAGAAGAAAAAAAAAAATGAGGCTGCAACCAAAGTAAGTTTCCAAGAAGCTCATTTGTTAGCCAAGCAAGGAAAGTAATTTGCCAATTGTGAGTTGATAAAATCATGCTGGGAGTTCCCTGGCGGTCCAATGGTTAGGACTCTGTACTTCTACTGCTGGGGGCCTGGGTTCGATCCCTGGTCAGGGAACTAAGATCCCGCAAGCCATGTGGGGTGGCCAAAAATTAAAATTAAATAAAATAATGTTTGACTGCAGGAGCTCAAGAAATGTATTCAGAGAAAATAAACTTAAGACTCTTATTAGCCTTTCAGCAAAACCAGCTGCTCCAAAAGTTGAGGACAATGGGAATAAAATTAATAATCTATTTTTTTAAAAAAGGCAAATGATTTCAAGTTGATTCCCCTGTCCCTTGATGAGTTAGATGTTACCAATACTGCTCAGTTGCTGTTGTTTACAAAAGAAGTCAATGCCAAGTTTAAAGTATTTGAAGAAGTAGCTTTATGAATAGTCTGTGTGGCTAGAAGCTGAGAAAATACTAATTTAGAACAACCTGAAGTAGAATCTGCTAAGATGAGTTATAATTGATGATGTTTGTAAAAAATATATATGGAGTAGAAAAAGGCTTAGTTGGAACTTACAAAGCTTGTGAAGATATAAGGTGGTTGTTTATTATTTTTCATCAGCAAGTACTGAAAATATTTGAATTTATCATGGTACTGAACCAATAGTGTCAATGGTGAACTTCATTCACTGTCACGGGCTAAATCACTGTCAGCAGCAGAAACAGAATAACCTGTCTTGCCTGCCCATGCAGCAGTTTGATGGCTTAGCAGCTGTAAAGTTTTACTGTGATATCTATTTTTTAAAGCTCAGGGCTGAGATTGAAGTTTCAGAACAATAAGACCGTTTTCAGTCACTATTATCACTATCATCACAAATGAAACTTAGCTTTTGCTGCAGACTTTATACTATTTAATAAATTCAACCTAACCTTATAGGGCAGCACTGGACTTACATGTGAAACTTAAACTGCAGTTAATTCATTTACACAAACGCTAGTAATGTCAACCTGCTGTCAAAAGTTAAAACAAAAAGTGAGATCTCAGTTCTCAAACAAATTTGCAGTGGATATATATTTTTAGCTCAAACTATAATTCTGGAAGCATTTTTAGGACTTCAACGCAAGTGCAAAGAAAATTTCCATCTTTCAAAATCTATTTAACAGTGCAATTATGGCACTTACACCTAACCTTCAACTGGAAGTAATTAATCTACAATGTAATGATATACTAAAAGGCAAATACTAAGAAAAACCTAATATAGTTCTATAAATGTTTCCCAATTGATTAATATGTTCAATTAAAATCATATGCTTGTGGGCTGACACCAATATTTGGCTGTACATCTGTGTGAAGATATTTCTTTCCAAAGATGAAATATGTAAAATCTCATTACAGATCAGCATTAACAGATGAACATTTGCAATCAATTTTGATGACAGGAAACAGTAACTCTGAACCCCAATTAAGCAAAATGTATCACCTAAAAAAGAAGTCCATTTTTCTCATTAGTATACCTGTATTACAAAAAGTTGTACTCAGTAATAAGAATAATTATTATTACTATTATCATATTTGAATTTCATCAATAATAAATTTGGGGAAATGTGTTTTCTTTCTTGTTATAAAGTACCTACATAAGAGCCTCAATTTTGCTTTTTGGACTGTGAAGTCTAAAATACATACTCTTTGGCCCTTTACAGAAATTGTCTAATTACCTTGCTTTGGAGAAAGGGTTTTCTTTAGCCTAAGCACATAAAAGTATCACCTCTTACTTCCTCCAGGGAATGGTAAAAACTTTTACCCAACACAAATAGGATCTGGGCCTGGTTGGTTACATGAAAAAATACAGTAAATCAGGTAATCAAGAAATATATATATGTATGTAAATTAAATATTTGATTTTTACTTAAAAAATACATGTACATTCATCTGCCAATATTTTGGAAGAATACCAAGGCCTTGTCTTTAAGTACAGATATGCTAATTAATGTTTCTTGCATAGATCATCATATCCATAATACATATTGATGATTTCAAATTTCAGTTTCCTTAGCGTGGAACAAAAACTTAGACAACTGTGAGACAAATGAGCACAGAACCTTTAATAAGATTTTTATGGTTTCTTTCCCTTAATCTTTTAAAGTGTTCATGCCCAAAACTAGTAAGAAAGTAATCTGGAAGGGAGGGACTTATATTTATCCAATCCTTCCAGGATCTTCAACTTAACTTTCTTAAAAACAACTATTTTTACATATTTCCTTGGTTTAAATAATATATAATTAGGTTACAAGATTACAATAAGTATAATTGGCATAAAAGCAGGTTTAGAACATACTGACTCCTGAAAGTAAAAATTCAACTAGTGATTGCAGAAGGCAAGGTATACTCGAGAGTAGTCTGTCAGCCATCAGTGTTCAGATCACTTTAAGAATCATTCAGTACATTCTAAAGAATGCAAAGTGTGGTGTGGAATTCCCTGGTGGTCCAGTGGTTAGGACTCTACACTTCCACTACAGGCAGCATGGGTTCAATCCCCGGCGTTGGGGAATTAAGACCCTGCATGCCGTGCATAGCACGGCCAAAAAAAAAAAAAAAAAAAAAGCGTGGTTAATTCAGTAATCTGGTTAAGCATACTCTGTAATCTCGTGATTATTTGAGCATAGTCTAAATTAGTAATCTTTACGTATTTTCCCCCAAAACAGCCTACTGTGGCAGGACCATTTATTGAATACTCCATCCTTTTCTCCCTGATTTATTTTATTTATTTATTTATGGCTGCGTTGGGTCCTCGTTGCTGCACGCAGGCTTTCTCTACTTGCAGTGAGAGGGGGCTACTCATCATTGCGGTGCACGGGCCTCTCACTGCAGTGGCTTCTCTTGTTGCAGAGCAAAGGCTCTAGGCGCGCGGGCTTCAGTAGTTGTGGTGTGAGGGCTCAGTAGTTGTGGCTCACAGGCTCCAGAGTGCAGGATCAGTAGTTGTGGCGCATGGGCTTACTTGCTCCACCACATGTGGGATCCTCCCAGACCAGGGCTCGAACCTGTGTCCCCTGCATTGGCAGGTGGATTCTCAACCACTGCGCTACCAGGGAAGTCCTCTCCCTGATTTTTATATGTTATTTTTATCACATTCTAAATTCCCCACATATCCAGGTCTGTTTCTGAACTTACTATTATGCTCTAAATACTTGTTTTGTCTATTCTAACACAAATGCCAAACTGTCTTAAACACCTTTAACTTCCTGCTATATGGTACTATCTGGAGGGTCAAGGGTCACATACCCTCCCCACTTCTACTGCCCTCCAATTATTGTTCTTCTTCAAAGTTTTTCAAAATTTTTCAACTACTGCATTTACTCTTCCAAATGAACTATATATGTGATTTGTCAAGATCTCGAAAAGGCTCACATCACTGGCTTTACCAACAATTTGCATTAAATCTGTAGAATAACTTGGGGAGCACTGACATCTATATAATATCTTTATAATATTTAAGTCTCTCACATTGAGGAACAGAGCATAAATATTGAACTTATATCTTTTAAAAGATCCTTCAGTAAAGCTTTAGTTTTTCATATTAGTTTTGCATATTTCTTATTAAGTTAATTTGTGTTCTCTCCTATCACCGTATCATTTTTTTTAATTTAAAATTCTGCTAGTGTAGTATTTAACACAATTTATAAAGAATTAAGTTTTGTAAGAATAGGTCATCCTCACTTCTTTACCCTTCTCCATTCATACCCTTCCAAAACAGGATGTGCCTCATTCACCTTTGAAATCTAAGTACCTGCCTAGTATGTAGCAATCAATCAAACAATTACTGTTTCCCAAACTGACAAATATCTTGCTAAGTTATGTAAACCCGATACTAAATCTTTAAAAGAGAGAAGAAAACAGATGGTTTATTCATTTGGGATACGGAGGAGATTCTAAATCCTCCACCACCCTTGTTAACCTAAAAAATAGTACACGTCAAAAAAGATATCTTGGGAGCTTCCCTGGTGGCGCAGTGGTTAAGAATCCACCTGCCAACGCAGGGGACACGGGTTCGAGCCCTGGTCTGGGAAGATCCCACATGCCGCGGAGCAACTAAGCCTGTATGCCAGAAGTACTGAGTCTGTGCTCTAGAGCCCACGAGCCACAACTACCCAGCCTGCACACCTAGAGCCAGTGCTCCGCAACAAGAGAAGCCACCGCACTGAGAAGCCCGTGCACCTCAACGAAGAGTAGCCGGCGCTCACCGCAACTAGAGAAAGTCCGCGGGCAGCAATGAAGACCCAATGCAGCCAAAAATAAAATAAATTTTTTTAAAAAAAGATATCTTCCTTCCTTTGAAAGTCTTTCATAAACGAACTCAGTACAAACCTTCTCTGGATTTATTTTTCAGCCTTTACAACCTCACCAATAATTCTATTCCTTATGTATAAATGGAATGACCAACATTTGCTGAATGCTCCTGGTGAGTTAGATGTGTTACATAATTTAGCTCATTTACTCCTCACCACAACCCTATGAAGTGGATGTTATTATGCCCCATTTTGCAGAGAGGAAACTGAGGCACAGAGAGGTTAAGTAACTTGCCCAAGGTTACATATCTAAGATGGAATTTGAACCAAGGCAGTCAGCTTCAGAATCCACAAAAAATATTTTAAAGAGCACATTATTTCATATTTTTATTTCATCAGTGGATAGCCTTTAGTGGGCCAGTTGAAAACCTTCATTGTGCTAAATAAAGGTCAGCATATCTACAATTCTTAACATTTTAAATTCATAAAGTTAAAAACAAGAAATAAAATCTTCAAATTATACTTAGGAATGTTTTAAAATATTCTTAAAAAGAACTAAACATTAATAATTCTGTATTTTAAATTCCAGTTTAAATTAGGCATAAAATCTTTAGTTAAATCACCGCAGTTTTGTTTAGCAAGCTCTTAATACTTAACTGAATCACATCTATTTAACAACATTCCCAACCACCCCTCTGGGATGACCCGGAATCATCTGGCCCCAACCTTCCCAAAATGAATTATTAAAGAATCTCATGCCTTTAAAAGAAAGGATCAGACCAGTGGTGGCAGCTGCCAAGAATGAGTTTACTGCCTGGTTTCCATGACTACATCAATCTGAGACCCGTGTAAGAGAGAAGACGTATCCTTGGAAACCAACTCTTGGCTTCTCTCAATTAAGAAAAGGAGTGGGGAAAAAAAGAGAAAAGGCTTCAGAATAATTTAACTTGTGTTTAATGTGTTCACTGCACATGATAATCAATGGCAAAAGTCCTGTCCCAATCAAACTTGTGAGAAAGTTATATGGTGCCTAGTGGAAAACCCCAAATTGGTTTTACAGAGATTATCTTATGACCCATAAACAATTATTTTCGTTTCAGACTTTAAAAGAAAATCACAACAGAAGCTCTACCAGTAGAACTTCATAAATAACGTCTAACTGGGACCAGTATTTGGTAACCCCTCAACTGTACAACTGCATGCCACCATCTGAACTGTCCACACACATCCCATATACTCTAGAGGTGTCCTTTGTTTTAGGTGCTACCAATTGTGAAATTTCAAAATGGAAGGTTTTTCCAAATTCAGGAGCAGACTGAATATATTTATGAAAATAAATACTTCATAAGTATTTATTATAAATAAATACTTCATAAGAAAAGTTACAGGTCCATTCATTTCAACTTCACTTTCTATGAAGTGCAAATGAGCTTTAATGAAATATATTAAGTACAGCCTCCCAGGTTTTCTTAAACCAGGACCCTACTTCCCTGGAGCTATAAATATACTTCCTGTCATCAATAGCAATGGCTGTAGCAACCTCTCTGTTCAAAAGAACTAAAAATACATTTTTGTACATATCCTCTCTTCTGCTACCCACCCACCATTCCAAGAGGAACTGACAGAGGGAAATGCAGAGCTGTGTAAAGTTAAGCTGAGAGCAATGCAGAGACTGTAATTTTCCTTTAAAAAATAAAAAAAGGCTACCTTCAATTGAATACTGTCTAGGGGAGGTATTAATCAGCTATTACAGGGTCAGAGTAAATTTTAAAGTTTTTGGAGAAGCTATTCCTGATCACAAGTTATATTTACTGTTATTTGGGGACCAGTGTCATTCCGTTAAACCATGTTAGAAATTCATGCATATTGGAACTATGCAAAGTAAGAATTTTCTGTATATAAAAGTGACTCATGGAACTAGATGGGGGTGCTCAGCCAGCACTTTCAGTGGGGCTGGGGTCAATGAGATAGCCCTCATGCTCACGAGACTGTTACCCACAATGGGGCTGGAGTAAAAAAAGACGGAAAGCTAGATTCTAAATGTCAGAGAAAGGAGGTACAAATTCAGAAAGGGGAAACACTAGAAAAAATCCTGTGGTACTGAAACAGAACTAATCATATCAGAGTGAAATCATGGCTTTCAATATTTATAGGCATATATCGATGTTTGTGTATGTTTTGTATATACATGTGTATGTATATGTATAAATTATTACAAACCCTCCAACCACAAACCCCAGCATCTGTGTTTCACTTCCTGCCCAATAGGGAAAATTTCCACCTAACAACTTCCCACCACCACGATGATAAAGGCCCTCATCCATATTTTCCCCTCATTCCTTCTGCCTCCTGACCCTAGTGCTTCTCCCATGTGGCCCTGCATAGCATGGTGCCTCCTGCATCTGAGGAACTATGAGTAATAAACTTCCTTCAATGGCATTGACTTCTTCATGCCATCACTCAGTCGTACTTATAAATTAAATCCCAGGTATATTTTAAAACAATATCCTACCTCTGGACTCTAATAGAGCCTAAGAGCAATGATACCCCAGAAGAAAAGAACATATCTGGTATTCAGATCTTGTTTTCTAAATATAGCCCCTAATAAAAGGTCTGAACCAGAGTTCCTTGATGAAATGGTTGATTCCACAACTGGGGCAGTGAAAGTACAAGATGAGCATGGAAAATCTCACTGTGCAAAAAAGTTAAGAAAAGTAAGTGATCAAAGAATGATGGGGACGTGAAAAAAGGGCCCAGGAGCCAGCTTGAAAGAGTTCCTATGGCCAAATTTGGGACAATTCGAGCATCAAAATAAATGATAAATGAATAACACAGGAATCCAGGAGTTCATGCTAATATGTTTAAATGATTTTAAAAAAGAAAAAAGGGACCACTTGGTGGTCCAGTGGTTAAGACTCTGCACTTTGGGACTTCCCAGGTGGCGCAGTGGTTAAGAATCTGCCTGCCAGTGCAGGGGACATGGGTTCAATCCCTGGTCCGGGAAGATCCCACATGCCGCAGAGCAACTAAGCCCGTGTGCCAGAACTACTGAGGCTGAGCTCTAGAGCCTGCGAGCCACAACTACTGAACCTGTGTGGCACAACTACTGAAGCCCATGCGCCTAGAGCCTGTGCTCTGCAATAAGTCACCGCAACGAGAAGCCACCACACCTCAATGAAGAGTAGCCCCAGCTCGCTGCAACTAGAGAAAGCCCATACGCAGCAGTGAAGACCCAAAGCAGTCAAAAATAAATAAACAAATTTATTACAAAAAAAAAAAAAAAAAAAAAAAACAGGCTCCACACTTCCACTGCAGGGGGCACGGGTTCGATCCCTGGTCAGGGAACTAACATCCTGCATGCCACGTGGCATGGCAAATATATAAATAAATAAATACATAAATAAATACAAAGAAAAAAAGGGGGAGAGAAAGCTTTTTCTTAAGTGAAATGCCAAATGATGAATGCAGAAGGAATGATGAAATTTTAAAAATTTTACCATCTGGTAACCACTGTAGTAATAACTGACTCAGGCACAAATCATCAATAGATGCTACAACTAGCAGGTAAAAAGTTGATGAGAAATGAACTATTCATATAGCCTCAAAGTATCATCTCACAAAATGTATAATGTTTACTTACTAGGAAGTGCAAAACACTTCCGAACTAACTTTAACAGAAGAGACACGAAAACTAAATGCAATGTATGGTCCTGGATGGTCTCTGAATTAGAAATATGAGGGAAAGGAAGAGGTTTTTCTGCTTTTGTTTTTGGAGGGGGGAGTGGGTTTTTGTTATCTTTTGGGTTTTTTGTTTGTTTGTTTTTACTGTAAAGAACATAACTGGAAGATCAGCGAAATCTGAGTGGTGTCTGTGAATTAGCAGTATTATATCAATATTTATTTCCTGATATTAATGAGTGTGCTGTGGTTCAACAGAAGAGTATCCTTGTTTTGAGGATATACATACTGATTAAGAGGTTACAGAGCCTTCTGTCTGCAATTTACTTCTCAAATGATTCAGAAAAACTGTATAGCTACATGGATATAGTGACAAAGATAAAGCAATTATGGTAAAACGTTAACAATTTACCATTAACAATGTGTAATCTCAGTGAAGAATATACTTGGCCAAACAGCAAATAAATACGAATTTCCAAAGGACTAAAATCATATAGCCCGTATTCTTTAACTACAATGCAATTAAATCTATAAGCCAATATTAAAAAACCTCACAGTTGAAAATTAAAAGACACACTTATAAATAACCCATGGATCAAAGAATAAAACCACAATGGAAATTAGGAAATAGTCTGAACTGTTACTGAAGAAATTCCAACCAAAATATTAGTAATCTGATGCCATCAATGTATAAGATAAAAAGATAATATGGTACACACCATGACCAAATTGTGTTTCATTTAAAAGCTACCTTTCTAATTAATGAAAGGTAGTTGCCAGGGGCTAGAGGGAGGTAGAAACAGGAACGTCCTGTTTAAGAGTTCCACTTGGGGATGGTGAAAAAGTCCTGGAGATGGATGGCGGTGATGATATCACAACAATCAATATGAATGTACACTGAACTGTATGCTTAAAAATAGTAAAAATGGTAAATTTTGTTACGTATTTTTTAAAAATTATTTATTTATTTATTTATTTTTAAAAGGCAAATCCATTTATTCATCATTTTTGGCTGCATTGGGTCTTTGTTGCTGCACACAGGCTTTCTCTAGTTGTGGTAAGTGGGGGTTACTCTTCGTTGTGGTGCACAGGCTTCTTATTGTGGTGGCTTCTCTTGTTATGGAGCACAGGCTCTAGGCACACGGGCTTCAGTAGTTGCAGCACACGGGCTCAGTAGTTGTGGCGCGTGGGCTCTAGAGCGCAGGCGCAGTAGTTGTGGCACACAGGCTTAGTTGCTCCACGGCATGTGGGATCTTCCTGGAGCACCGCTCAAACCCGTGTCCCCTGCATTGGCAGGCAGATTCTTAACCACTGCACCACCAGGGAAGTCCTGTTATGTATATTTTACAATAAAAATTATATAAAATGAGCCCAAAAGAATAAAACAGCATTCTCTCATGGAAATTGATTAATGTAATTTATTATACTGACAGATTAAAGAAATAGCATATGAATACCAATAGATGCAGAAAAAGCATGGGATATAATTCAACATTCGCTCATTAAAAACTCTTTGCAACAAGGAATGGAGGGGAACTTCCTTAATCTGATAAATGGTGTCTACAGCCCTAAGATCACACGGTAGGATTCAACAGACTCCTGCCAGATCAGATAACACTGCACAGAATATAAAACCTTGCACCCTTCTTTTAAAATTCTACTACAATTATTTGAAATGTAAAAGACAGAAAAAGTAGTTATCTCTTCTGTGCTGATAAATATTGTTTTGATGTCAAGAACAATTACCTTAACAGAAAAGCGATTCTTCTAAGCTACTAACAGCAAAAAATGGCTTCAGATCAACAACTTTAAAATCAAAATGAGGGACTTCCCTGGTGGTCCAGTGGCTAAGACTCCACGTTCCCAATGCAGGGGTCCCGGATTCGATCCCTGGTCAGGGAACTAGATCCCACATGACGCAACTAAGACCCAGCACAGCCAAATAAATAAATAAATATATTTTTAAATAATAAATAAAATCAAAATCATTTTGAGCAGGAAGTTAATATCCAACAATTTTTTAAAATAGTACAATTCTGTTTTCTAGAGTAACCTTTTCCAAAAGAGTTGTCCTTATTAGAGGACTCAGCAGAAAACTACGCTCTTTGAAATTTGGCAGATTAGTGATATCTTTCTATAGCTAAAATGAATAACCAGGTACTACAACTTTGACATTTTTTTCAGACTAAACTCATTCAAGTCATGTTCTCTTCAACTGAGAAGGTTGGAGCCTGGTCTATCCATTCATTTGTGCCTTAGAGCAGGTGAACTCTTTCCTGATAACCATCTCAGTCCTGCCTGCAGTTGCTCCATGTAAACAGAGATGGAGTCACCACCTATTCAAGGCACCACTGCTGTCTTCAGCCTTCTTTATTTTCAAAGTAAGTTGGATGTGTCACTAATCAGCAATTGTACTCATGATTTCAAAGTATTTTCCTAATTCAACAAAATTCAATTATGAGAAATGATGAGTAGAAAACTGCCTCTTATTTGGGCAACTGTGGACTCAGCTTAGAATAAGCAAAGCTGTAATCACTACTGCAGGATTTCTCAAATTTGAGAGATACAAATTACCTTTTAAAGGAAACAAAATTTTTAACACACCTTCAATGCTAATTAAAAAATTTTTATTAATGAATAAACGTAACACTGTGCTATTATACAGCTATAAAACCAAAACAAACTTATATAAAAATATAAAACCAGTAAGATTCAAATTAACAATATTAATAGATAACAATCGATTTAATGCTGAAATTAAATCACTAGTCACAACATGGCTATTGCATCACCTACTACAACAGTTTTCTTTTTTTTTTAAGCTTGGCATGCCTAAACACATACGTCATATAATACTAATTCTCCCATCACTTTCCCATTCAAACAACTGCAAACAAGTTGCCCAGCGTGCCCAGCACTACTTGGCCTTCCACTGACTGGTCCCACTAACTACTTACTTACAAATAAAGACATAGATAACCAATGATCCTAAACACACACACAAACATGGGCACTGAAATTGTGTGGCAATACTCAGTTACAAGGTGGGCAGTCATTCATATGCTTATAGTTCAGGTTACTGAAATTTTAAAAACTATTAGAGTCTACTCAGAGAAATTTCTCTTCAAAATATATCCAAGGACCCCCATTTGAGATACTGCATTACAGTATGACTGTAGAGGTTCTATTGAAAACATTCACCATATCACACAATATCCCATTTAAGAGGAAAATGCCTCAAACCACAGTGCCAGGAAAGGCTGTTTCTCACTACTGATGATGGTTTCTATCTTGTAAGTCAAGTGAATCTCTTGGAACCTTCGGCTAATATAACTTGAGAGCTCAGTATACAGTCTTCTTTAAATAACTGCATAGAATCTAATGGTCTGCGCTACCATAATCAAGCACACACTATAAAAATCAAACATTACAAAAGAAAATACGCTGAATAGAAGGTATCCTTCCCACCAGGCATCCAGTTCCCCACTCCCCAGTGATCATTATTACTGACCAGCTTCTTTGGTGTCTTTCTGGAGAACTCCTAAATGCACTCTCTCTAGAAACACACACACAATGGTATTATATTTGTATCAGTAAATTACTTCAAATTCTCCTTAGAATGAGCTAGGCCATGAGTATTTCCTTCACTGGTCCTAATATTTTAGAAATTACAGTGGTTTTTTGTTTGTTTTTTTTTTAGTTGTTTTTTGTTTTGTTTTGTTTTTATTGATTTTGGCTGTGCTGGGTCTTAGTTGCAGCATGCAGGATCTTCGTTGTGGCACTCGGGATCTTCGTCGCAGCATGCAAACTCTTAGTTGCAGCATGCGTGTGGGATCTAGTTCCCCGACCAGGGATCAAACCCAGGCCCCCTGCATTGGGAGCACGGAGTCTTACCCACTGGACCACCAGGGAAGTCCCAAAATTACAGTGTATTAGAATTAAATAATTTTAGGGATAGAAGGATGTTAAACCATCAAGTCCCTTACCACTTTACAGAGGAAGAAACTGTGACCGGGAAAGACTTGCCTAAAGTCTCAAGGCTAATTAGTACTACCAGAAATAGAACTCAGGTCTGCTTACTCCAAACCCTTTCTTTATCCAAGGTGTACTCAAATTTCTTTACATTTTCCACAGTCATCAGGTGATTAATTTGTCTTAACCGTATGAAATTAGAAGCAAGAAGTTCCCCTTGTAACAGAGTTTTTCTCAGGGGATGAACGACTGATTATTTGCAATTAAGTCTGTTTAGTCACCATCGATACACAGATCTGTCTGCACCAAACACAGCAACATATTGGGTTGGCCAAAAACTTCATTCGATTTTTTTCCCTCAGATGGCTCTGGTAGGGCTTAGTTGTCTTTAACTTCAATTGAAACAATTTTGTCAGACTGTATTGTGACAGCTATCATATCAGCATGCATTTAAAAACAAAACTTATCAAAATTGGTGATTTCTCTGTAGCCATTTTAGTATTGAAGATGGAAGAAAAAAAGCAACATTTTTGGCATATTATGCTTTCTTATTTCAAGAAAGGGAAAAACGTAACTGAAACGCAAAAAAAGGTTTGTTCAGTATATGGAGAGGGTGCTGTGACTGATCAAACATATCAAAAGTGGTTTGTGAAGTTTCGTGCTAGAGATTTCTCCCTGGACGATGCTCCACGGTCAGGTAGACCAGTTGAAGTTGATAGCGATCAAATCGAGACATTAATTGAGAACAATCAATGTTATACCATGCGGGAGATAGCCGACATACTCAAAATATCCAAATCAAGTGCTGAAAACCATTTGCACCAGCTTGGTTATGTGAATCGCTTTGATATTTGGGTTCCACACAAGTTAAGGAAAAAAACCTTCTTGACCCAATTTCCACAGGTGATTCTCTACTGAAATGTAATGAAAATGTTCCGTTTTTAAAACAAATTGTGACGGGCGATGAAACGTAGATATTGTACAATAAAGTGGAACAGAAGACATCATGGGGCAAGCGAAATGAACCACCACCAACCACACCAAAGGCCAGTCTTCATCCAAAGAAGGTGATGTTGTGTATACGGTGAGATTGGAAGGGAGTCGTCTATTATGAGCTCCTTCCAGAAAACCAAACGATTAATTCCAACAAGTACTGCTCCCAATTAGACCAGCTGAAAGCAGCACTTGATGAAAAGTGTCGGGAATTAGTTAACAGAAAACGCATAATCTTCTATCAAGATAATGCAAGACCGCATGTTTCTTTGATGACCAGGCAAAAACTGTTACAGCTTGGCTGGGAAGTTTTGATTCAACCGCTTTATTCACCAGACATTGCACCTTCAGATTTCCATTTATTTTGGTATCTATAAAATTCTCTTAATGGAAAAAATTTCAGTTCCCTGGAAGACTGTAAAAGGCACCTGGAACAGTTCTTTGCTCAAAAAGATAAAATGTTTTGGGAAGATGGAATTATGACGTTGCTTGAAAAATGGCAGAAGGTAGTGGAACAAAACAGTGAATAAAAAGTAAACAACTTTACTGTTCAATAAAGTTCGTGGTGAAAATGAAAAAATGTGTCTTCTATTTTTACTTAAAAACCGAATGAACTTTTCGGCCAACCCAATAATCGATCATCCCTAACATTCTTGGTAATTTCCAAGAAACAAAGTTGAAATTTAGGGTAGCTACACAGCCCTTCGAATCATCAAAAGAAAAAGAAATGTTATATTACAGAGTCCCCAGATTTTGGTATCGATACCTGTTCATCAGCAAACATGTCTGTTTACTATATGCCTAGCACTTGGCTCAATGTTGAACATCAATGTATTGAACACCTAATGGAATTAATAGACATGCTCAATACATAATTGTCCTCAATAAACTAACAGGAAATTAAGACATGAAAATGAGTAATTAAAATACATTGTGATTGGAACTTCCCTGGTGGCTCAGTGGATAACACTCTGCGCTCCCAATGCAAGGCGCCCGGGTTCGATCTCTGGTTAGGGAACTAGATCCCACACGCATGCTGCAACTAAGAGTTCACATGCCACAACTAAGGAGCCCACGTGCCAAAACTAAGGAGCCCAAGTGCTGCAACTAAGACCCCGTACAACCAAATAAGTAAATAAATATTTTTTTAAAAAACCAAAAAACATCGTGATCAATACTGTATTTGTTATACCAACCCTAAAAGGAGGAAAAAACAATTCCTAGGAGAATTCAGGAGACTTCCATAAGTGGGTGATACTTCAGCAGGGTCTAGAAGACTATGTAGTAGTGCGGTTACTTAAGTTTTTGTTTATTTAATGAATTCAGTTTCAAAGAGAAAGATAAACTAAATCATATAGGTACAGTCTTTGGCAATTACAGTGAAGGTTGCAAACTGGTAGCACACTGTGTTATAAAAATATTGAATATGAACTCTTTAGATAGGCCATGGAAACTCCAGTATGACATATGACCCAAGAGATCTACTTCTCTCATTCATATAAGCTGCCCAGCTTCCAAAGACATATTTGAGTTTGCATCCCCCGACAAACTTAATGCCAAAGATAAGGGAGATGGAAAGAAGAGAGTAGAAGAAAAAGACATCTTAAAAACCTTCTGAGTTTTCAAGCCATTACATGGGCTTACAGTTTCTTGTTTAAAGGTATTTTCCAGTTTTGGAATCAGAAAACTTACAAAACTAGGAAACGAACAGGAAAAAGAAGGAAATAATAAAAAGACAGCTTTAGATGCTGAGTGAGGTTAGGCTCACTGAAGAACTAAGGGAACTCACCTGCTGCCACCAAACTCAAAGTGCAAGTAATATGAATCCATGCCTCAGAAAAATTACATATTACTATACATCCTGGACCACCAAGATCCTTCTAAAACCATTAATCTGCATGTGTCAGTGTATGGATTATTATATAAGTGTCTGGATTATCACATAATATGATTAAGTGACTTGATAGAAATAGCACAAGGATCTATACCTAGATCAGAATTGAGACAGTCAGTAAGGTAATGCTCATTGGAGGAATTGATCCCTACCTAAGAAATTATAATGCAAGGTAAAAAAGAGGGAGATGGGCAGTCCAAAAGACAGAGGGTCTGAAAGAGCACAGTACAGTCAAGGATACGGGGAAAAGGTAAGGCTAAAGGGTTAAGAGGGGTTGGTCACAAAAACTTGCTCTGATAAGGAGTCTGGATTTTACCCAGAGGATTTTAAACTGGGGAGTGCTATGATTAGATAGGGAAGTCAAAAAGATCACTCTTGGCAGCAGTGTGATACATGACGTAGAATAAGGAAATAATAATGGGTAGACAACTAGGGAATCTGCAGCAGTCATCTAAATGAGAAGAAACCAGAACTAAGGGACAGAAGAGGTGGGGGAAAGCAGGCAAATTTGAGAAATATTAAAGGTAAAACAGATGGGAATGCAACACCAACCAGAAGAACAGTGTCATCCAAATTTCTGGTTTGGGTTACAGGGTTTTGTCATTCATCAAGACAGAGAATACAAAAGTAACACATTTAAAGGGAAGATGAGGTCAGTTCTGAGCCTGTTACAGGTGCCTGGGAAACAGTCCAGTGAAGATTACCAGTAGGTTGCTGGCTATCATCCAGCGCGAGGACGAATTTTCTCCTACTTAGCAAGGAGCTGGCAGCCGAAACCCTGGGCATAGGCATATGCTTCCAGGAACAATGCGTAGGATGAAACACAAGAGGGCTAAGGATGTACTCTTTGGTAAGTCAAAGAGTGGTCACCGAAGAGAGGCCTAAGGGAACTGAGGAGTGGCCAGAAAGGTAGAGAAAAACCAAGAAAGTGTGTCACAGAACTCCGGGGAAGATGGTTCAGGAAGCAAATGTTGTACGGTTTATCCCATTTACTCAATTCTTCTCCCTCTCTCTTCCCTCTCCCATCCTTGCCACATTTTCCCCCATTGAAACCCCAGGAAGATAAAAGTTACTCTGTGATCAATTATGCAGCTACACTGTATCCTGACCAACTACTACAGAGGAAAAACAAAATCAAGGTCATTATAATATTTCCTAACATTTACTGAAAGTTTACTACATGCTAAGAACTCTGCTAAGCACTTGGGGTGAACGATCTAATCCTTAAAACAAACATGCAGTAAAAGAGTACTACTGTTGAACCCATTTATTAGGTGAGGAAACAGTCTCAGAAGGGTTAAGTATTAATACTTTGTCCATGTTCACAAAGCATGGCAGGTATGGGATATGAACTCTAGTCACTTCCAACTCCCCAAATTAAAATAACTATAAAGCCTGACAAGGAAAATATGAAAGAAATACAAAATCCAATCTGGGGACTTTCCTGGCAGTCCAGCGGTTAAGACTCCATGCTTCCAGTGCAGGCAGTATGGGTTGAATCCCTGGTCGGGGAACTACGATTTCCACATGCCATGCAACGTGGCCAGGGGGCGGAGGGGGGAGGAACTAATCTGATTCAAGGACTGGCAGTGTTTGACAGACTGACAGTATAAATGTATTTTAAATATCTAAGAAAATTTAATTCACTAACAAAGGGGTATGAAGGAATTTAATCAGTTAAGCTTGAATTAACATTAATTAAAGAGCAAGTGAAAGTTACTGTTCTTATTTCTATGTATAAATTACAATGCTTACAAGTACAATAACAAGACTAAAGAAAAACTAGGTTTTTAAATTTGCCACTTAAATAAATTGAACATTAATTTGAAACCCAAGTAATTTTTAGTCCTTTTCATGAACAAAAGCCCCACTCAGACATTACAAAACACACATAACTGAACTGCTCTGTTAACCACTACTTGCTCTACAACAGCATTCTTCAAAGTAGAACTTCTGAAAGCTAAGTGCAAGTGAATAAGCAGGAAATGTTAGTTGAAATGTCAAACTTAAGTAACTCTCACAGTATACGGGCATGACGCTTTCTGGAAGGTTTCACAAGTACTGTTCATAGTGCCTAGGGATGCCTCTGAGAAGGGGAACTTGGAAGATGAGGGAGAGAGAATTACCTTTTACGTATATTTTTAGTACTAACATTTGAATATTTTAACATGTACATGTATCATTCAAATGCATACATGATTTTAAATGAAGCAAATTTAAAAATATACACACTGGGGCTTCCCTGGTGGCGCAGTGGTTGAGAGACCGCCTGCCGATGCAGGGGACACGGGTTCATGCCCTGGTCCAGGAAGATCCCACATGCCGAAGAGCGGCTAGGCCCGTGAGCCATGGCCGCTGCACCTGCGCGTCCAGAGCCTGTGCTCCACAACGGGAGAGGCCACAACAGTGAGAGGCCCACGTATCACAAAAAAAAAAAAAATTTTAAATAAAAAATAAAATAAAAATATACACATTGATTAAAAAACATAAAGCCATTATTTTTTCCATTTTCTAAAAAGATGCTTTCTCAAATTTCCCTTCTCCTTCCCACCACAGTCAGCCACTATTGAGAATCACTGCCTCAGAGCTTCACAACTGCTACCAACAGCACTATTGCTAACTGGGTATGAACTATAGGAAGAAAAAGGATCTTCTATCACTTCCACCAACTAGTAGCAAGATCCTGGGCCAGGCTAACTCCCCAGAATGGAGAAACAGAGAAACACCAGTTGGAAGTCACTGTATATTCAGCCCCTGTTAACAAAGCAAGCAGGTCCAGGTGGGAAGCAAGGTGCGCTGGAGAGCAGTGGTCTCACAGACAGCAGCAGAAGCACTGATTCAGGAACTGGCCGCATTCCTTGAAAGGTGGGTAAAGCATTCAAATCAATTGAGGCATGGAAAGGGGCACCAGAACAGAAGCATTCCTGTGAAAGCTCTCCCCCACACTTCCCCACCTTTCCTTTTAGAGGAACACTGGAAGTCCTGGAACTATTCCATATACTGATGTACTGCTGATACACCAAATGGAAGACATTCTCTTTATTAATGGGGTATTACTAATGCATTTATAATACTGCATTAAGCCACCTGTCAACCAGTGTTTGAAAACTAATTGATGGTTATTTGTCAATCAATATTTGAGAACTCTTGAACAATTTATAGCAGCCGGGTTTTAACTTCTCCCCACACACAAAAGCTCAGTTCACTTTCAAAAAGCCAAAAATGTGGAACCCTACTAATGCTTCTACTGCTTAAATCATGCTTATCCACAAATCTCCATTCCCCTATGCCTAGCCAGTCCAGAACACCATCAACCCTGGCCAAATATGCTCTAACAATCATGAAACTAGTCTCTATGCTCTGTCCAGTTCATTCTCCACAGTAATGACAATCAAATTTTTTGACTGCACACCAGTCAATCAATCAACACGCACAACCCCAACATGTGTTCACCAATAAATATGATAAAGATACTAATATATATAAATACTACAAAAAACAGTCATTCATTTCCAAATGTAATAATGATTGTAATAATGGTTTTTATATGGGAAAATATAAAAACCATTACTGCTATCACTAAGATGTTAATATCAACCTTGTTTTAAAAATATTTAGTGTGATCCATATGATCAAATATTTATTATGCTTGAAAAATCTCATTTTAATACTTTGTGACAAAGCAATCTGAAAGCCTGGTTTCAAATCAATACTTGGTTTTAATGGTTATCATAGTCCAAAAGAAATATGGGTCCAAAAGGAAGAAGCACTACGGTTGTGCTTACTAAAGAGTGGTATTTCTTTTTCCAACCCCATCCAATTATACAAACATTTCCCTTCAAATTTGGCTAGCAAATGTCTATCTTCCCTTGAAAAGGAAACGACTCTTGAAATTACTCTTGAAAACTAGTCAGAAGATTTTACTTTTTAAATTTCTAACAAATGGATGTGAAACCCACTAAAACTAAGAGCAAGAGTAACTCTATAATAAACCCTTATATACCTATTATCCAGCTTCAATGATTATCAGTAATGGTAAATAACCTACAACCCTCAGACACAATGAATTATCTTAGAGCAAATTCCAGACATCCTATCATCTCATCCATAAATACTTCAGTACATATCTCCAAGGGAAAAGAGTTTTTTCTTTTAATATAACTATACTATTATCATATCTTTAAAAACTTAAAACAATAGTTTAAAAATCATTTAATATATTAAGTGGTATTCAAATTACTCCCAATTGTCTCATAAATACCTTTTTACAGTTAAATTGTATGACACAGGATCTAATCAAGGTCTACACATTACATTTAGTTAATATGTCTCAAGTCTTTTCTAACCTGTAATAGTTTCTCCACTTTTTTTCTTGCCATTTATTTGAAGTAACTGGGTTCATTTGTCCTACTGGATTTCTCACATTCTGAATTTTCTAATTACATTCTATAAGCTGATTGTTAGATCTAGATGTTTAATTAGAGTCAGGTTTGATTTGATTTTGGTAGGGAAAGACTATTTCATGAATGGTGTTATATTTTTCCTATTGTACCACATGAGAGGAACATAAAGTTTGGTTGTACCCATTTTAGAGATGTTATGACTGATTAGAAGATTGTCATTCTGATTCTTCTATTATAAAGTTCCCTACTGGTTTTAATTGCAACTGATGATCAATGTCTAGGTCTTTTATTTCATTAGATCATCTGGAAATTTTTTTAGAAATACATTTGGAGATGTTTATCAGGTAAGAAATTTATGCTTCCAAGTTTTTCATGTGTAAAAATATGAGAGTTCTTATAGATGCAACAAAATCACAATGAGCCCATGAGTCACTGGGGAAATGCAAATCAAAACTACAATGAACTATCACTTCATACCACTAAGATAGCTACAGTCAAAAAGACAGCATAACAGGGGACTTCCCTGGTGGCACAGGGGTTAAGAATCCTCCTGCCAATGCAGGGGACACAGGTTCAAGCCCTGGTCCGGGAAGATCCCACATGCCGCGGAGTAACTAAGCCTGTGAGCCACAACTACTGAGTCTGTGCTCTAGAGCCTGCGAGCCACAACTACTGAGCCCACATGCCGCAACTACTGAAGCCCGCGTGCCTAGAGCCCGTGCTCCACAACAAGAGAAGCCACCGCAGTGAGAAGCCCGCGTGCCGCAAGGAAGAGTAGCCCCCGGTCGCCGCAACTAGAGAAAGCCCGCACACAGCAAAGAAGACCCAATGTAGCCAAAAATAAATACATAAAATAAATTTTAAAAAAAAAAGACAGCATAAATATTGGTGAGGATGTGAAGAAACTGGAACCCTTGTGCATTGCTGCTGGGAATGTAAAATGGCACAGGTGCTTTACAAAACAGTTTGGCAATTCCTCTAAAGTTAAACAGACCCATTTAACCCAGCAATTCCGCTCTATATCCAAGAGAAATGAAAACGTATGCCCGCACATGTACTTGTGCATGAATGCTCACAGCAGCATTAATCGTAATAGCCAAAAAGTGGAAACAACTCAAAAATTCACTAACTGATGAATAGATAAACAATATATCTAAACAATGGATTATTTATTCAGCTATAAAAAGGAATGAATGAATTCATGCTACATGAATGAACTCCCCAAAACATTATGCTAATTAAAAGAAGTCAGTCAACAAAGGCCACATTTTATATGATTCCATTTATATAAAATGTCCAGAACAGGCAAATAGAAAGAGTAGGGGCTGCCAGAGGCTGGAGGGAGGGTGGAATGGGGAGTGAAGGTAATGGGTGCAGGGTTTCTCCTTGGTGTGATGAAAATGTTCTGAAATTAGATAATGGTGATGGTTGCACAACTCCACAAATACACTAAAAATCACTGATTGTACACTTTAAAAGGCTGAATTTTATAGTATGTAAATTATATCATGATAAAGCTTCTTTTTTAAATTACAAGGAAAATGTTATCCCATAGCATACTTGTAAGAAAAAAGACGTTACTTTCTCATTCACTGTTAAAGTAACATCTTTACTTGAAGAGACAGATTAAGGATATTAACTTCTCAAATAATATTAGCTAGATAGCCATTTATCACAGAAAAAGTAGGCTTTTTTTTTTTGGTAGAAGTAAAATGTATAACATCAACAACTCCACCACAAGATAACCAACAAGATAACCTGCCTCAATAGTTCATGAAGAGGCAATGAACGCATTTCATTTTTCATTCAAGTGTATGTTCTGTTTACACTTAGACAATTATTCCATACAACATTGTTATGAAGGCAGTCATTTACTATTAAGAATGTTTTCTCCAGTATAACTTTCTCCAGTAGCTCACAAAAGAAGTGATTTTTCTTGGATTTCTTTTAATAAAGAGAATCTAGCAAATACTAAGGCATGCTAGAAGCTTCTATACTTTTAAAAGTATGTAACAAACCTCCAACACTGAAAAATTTATTCTAATATTGCTTGTTCAAATCTTCAGCAACATTTACTACATCTTACAAGAGTATCTGCAAACAAAATTTAGTCTTAGTTTCTTGATATATTATTTTCCATACACTATATCAACCTTTTTGTGGGTGCAGGCAGTGCGGACAGGAGAACCTGCCAATGGTATGTGCCTTTTGTTCATTTATAAGAACAGAAAACCTTGAAATAGATACTTTAATCATTAGGCTAGTAAAATTATGTACAGTATCTGATTGAATAGCCTATGTCTTTTTTTCTTTTCTTTTTGGCTGCACCCCATGGCTTGGGGGGATCTTAGTTCCCCCACTAGGGATTGAACCTGGGCCACGGCAGTGAAAGCGCTGAGTCCTAACCACTGGACTGCCAGGGAACTCCCCAGGCTATGGCTTTAAACATCATTGGGGGAAAAAAAACATGCAGAGCTTCTCTTTATGCTCCAGATGCTTAGTTTTCAAATGTCTTGTTGTTAGTGATAGCCTCATATTTTACTATTTAATATCTCAGGTTCTATATAATCTTAAAACAAGATTCCTATAATGACAGAGGATGTAAGTCTATGTTTCAAACAGAGTTCTTGATACCTTCCAATGTAATACGAGCTGACTTATTTAATCTGACTTAATAGCTCACTGAGCGGGACTTCCCTAGTGGTCCAGTGGTTAAGACTCCAAGCTCCCAATGCAGGGAGCCCAGGTCTGATCCCTGGTCACAGAACTAGATCCCACATGCATGCTGCAAATAAGACTAGGTGCAGCCAAATAAATAAATAAATACTAAAAAAAAAAAAAACTGCTCACCAGAACTTCATAATAGGAGCTAGACAAGGGTCAGCTCTGCCATTTTGTTTGTTTCCTTGTGCTTGCGTTATTAATATTTTCTTCAATCACTGGTTTCTTTGCAGGGATCTTTTTAAGCCACTTGTTCATTTTGTGAAGGTTAGTTTAATGAAAGCTTAATAATATAGACTGTTATCAATATGTTGCAATACACTGAAAGCAAATGTATATATACAGGGATTTCCCTGCTGGTCCAGTGGCTAAGACTCTGCACTCCCAATGCAGGGGGCCTGGTTCGATCCCTGGTAGATCCCACATTCTGCAACTAAGAGTTCACATGCCGCAACTAAAGATCCCACATACCACAACAAAGATCTCTTGTGCCACAACTAAGACCCAGGTCAGACAAATAAACAAATAAATTTAAAAAAATTTTTAAATATATATACAAAATGTATATATACAGCTCTGCTTGCTTACTGCAGGACTCCCCTCTTACTTCTGGACACCCAAACACTGTTTGACCTACAGACCCAAGAAGATGCCAGTGACAGTCCCTAAATGTAATGTTTTATCATTTTTTAGATAAAAACAATAAAAAGTTCAGCATCCCAGCATCTTATCCACCTCACTTGGAAAACTACTGCTCTGGATTGCAGCCACAGTGAACTTTTCACAACTGCAAATCAGATCAGTTCACTCCTCTTTTAAATCCTTCAATGGCTTAGCCCTGCCTTCACGATAAAGTCCAAAATCCTTACGTGGTGTATAGGGCCCTCAACTCTGGCCCCTGCTTCTCTCTAGTCCAGTGGTTCTCAACCCTGGCTGCATATTAGAATCACCTAGGGAATTAAAACATACATATACATATATATATATACGTAAGGTACCAATTTCTTCCTAGCTCAGGGTCTCTGTGTTGTTTAAACTGCAAGCATTGTTGAACTTCTCTGGTGCTCCCAAGACATCTTATTCTTCCCCTTTGATCACATCTATAATTACCATCAGGTGATTAATGTCTGCCTTCTGCATTAGCCCATAAGGACAGACATCACAACCAAGTTACTGGAGTACCCAGTTATCTGGAGTATCCCTAACTACTAGCACAATGTCTGGTATTTTCTACTGAACAGCACCCAGTTTTCTATTTCATACCAGTATGATCTTATCCTAAATTTCCAAAATATTTCTGGCCTATCAACCATGTCTTTCTTCATAAAAAAGTTGACTTTAGCTACATAACACTTGGATATGATATAACACAGCACCGTACTTCATTCAAAATCTAAATGAGCTACTAAAACTCATTTAGTAGCTCATTTAGATTTTTTCTAAAGTTTTTCTAAAGAAATGTAAATTAAACCTAACTCAAAGTACTATTACATTTCTTTTAAATTAACAAAATCAAATATTAGGTTTTTTTAAATTTATTTTACTTTCGGCTGCGTTGGGTCTTCGTTGCTGCGTGTGGGCTTTCTCTAGTTGCAGCAAGCGGAGGCTACTCTTCATTACGGTGCACAGGCTTCTCACTGCGGTGGCTTCTCTTGTTGCGGAGCATGGGCTCTAGGCGCGCAGGCTTCAGTAGTTGTGGCACACGGCTCTCAGTAGTTATGGTGCACGGGCTTAGTTGCTCCACAGCATGTGGGATCTTGCTGTGCTCGAACCCGTGTCCCCTGCATTGGCAGGCAGACTCTCAACAACTGCGCCACCAGGGAAGCCCAAATACTCAGTTTTGTTTGTAACAGCATTGGCTGTATTGTCAGGAAATAGGGCCACAAAAATTGCTGATGATGTTGTAAACTAGTTCAACCTTTCTAGAGAGCAATTTGGCACTGAAACCATATTCTGATGCAGTGAACCCATTTTAGGGGTAAGAGTGCAAGAAAATAATCCAAAAGAAGTATTTGAACAAGGGTGCTCAGAAGTACCATTTATAATAGTAAAAAGGAGAAAGAAAAGGAAAATAAAAAACGATCGCACAAACTACAGCTATCAATGCATAGAATACTATTCTGTGATTTAAAATAATAAACAAAATGAGTAAATATAAAATATTTGATGTTATTCAAGAAAACAAAAATCATATGCTGTATTTACTTTACTCGCCATGTACATATAAAAGGTTTTAACTATAAAAAAAACTATGCCTATACACTGACACAAATGGATATGAATTTAAAGTAAATACAATTTCACATTTAATGGATTCTCTTTTCCACAGAGAATATATTAAAACAAATTTTAACACTGGGTTATTTGAGGGTTTGTTGCTCAATTGTATTGTTAGTGTTATATTATTGCTATTTTTGTTGTACTCAGACTCACTAAAAAAATTTCTTCAAATTTGTCATTTGGGAACATATTAGTTATTACATTAGAAGTAAAAAGACAAGATTGTATATTTGGCCAGATTCCTGCTTATAACTTAAGCTTCACCTGCACCTCATTTTTCCCACATGAAGGTGGAGAAAAACAATGCAACAATGTTTACAAACTGACTCTGAGAACCTCCAATGAAAGATGCTGGGCAAATACAAATATCAGAGCTGCTTAAAAAAATCACCACCACCCAGTGTTTTGCACAAGTCACTTTATCCTTCTGAGACTCAATGTCTCCTTCTGCAGATAGAAAGAAATAGGCTAGAATCACATGAGGGGAGGAGGTTAGATGAGGGAAAAGCACCTGAAAAAGCAGTCTATCTGAAAAAGCATCCCAGGCTACCCTGATAAATACTCTGATGAAGATCTGTTTGAGGTCCATTCACATTTTTGCAAAGAGGATAAGTTAGTACAACCCCCTCCAAGGGGTGGTAATTTGGCTACATGTCTACAAATTTAAAATGCACACGTATCCTTTGACCCAGTAATTCCACTTCTAAAAATATACAATTCAGGGGCTTCCCAGGTGGCGCAGTGGTTGAGAATCTGCCTGCTAATGCAGGGGACACGGGTTCGAGCCCTGGTCTGGGAGGATCCCACATGCCACGGAGCAACTAGGCCCGTGAGCCACAACTACTGAGCCTGCGCGTCTGGAGCCTGTGCTCCGCAACAAGAGAGGCTGCGATAGTGAGAGGCCCGCGCACCGCGATGAAGAGTGGCCCCCGCTTGCCACAACTAGAGAAAGCCCTCGCACAGAAACAAAGACCCAACACAGCCAAAAATAAATAAATAAAAAATATACAATTCAGGTAATTTTACACATGAGCTCTTAACAAAGTATGTAGAAGGATATTCATTATAATGTTGTAATAGAAAAACCTGGAAACAACTTAAATGTTGTTTGATCCAAAAACTAGTTACAAATAATAGTGCAGCCAAACAATGAAATAAGTAAAAGAATATCAATAAAATAAAAAGAATAAATAGCTCTATATGTACTAACATATAATGATTTCCTAAGTTAAGTAATGATTTTCCTACGTTAAGTAAAAAAGAGCAAGATATGGGAATTCCCTGGCAGTCCAGTGGCAAGGACTCCGTGCTTTCACTGCAGAGGGCCCAGGTTTGATTCCTGGTCAGGGAACTAAGATCCTACAAGCCAAGCCGAGCAGCAGTGAAAAAAAAGAAGAGCAAGATGTGACTGGTATGTACCATGGGGTAGGAGTACGGATAGGCAGATACATGTTTATACAGGAATAGTGTCTATGTAAAGCCACAGAAACTGGAAACTTCAACCATCTCTGGGGAGGTCAGGGTAGAAGGGAGGCATTTCTCTATACATACGCTTTCATACTGCTGGAATTTTTTCTCATAAGTATGACCTGTGCCCAAAACTCAGCAGTATTCTCTTTAGGCCTCACTCTGGGTCTAAGAGGCTATGATTCTGCCTCTGTGAAGCCTCACCATTGCCTCCTAAATTGGAAGGGTATTAACATCTGGCCCCATACTGCCCCTGAATGACCTTTCAAAAGCCTGGTGTGCCCAAGTCCCTGACCTCCTTTATCTTTTAGTTTTTTAATTTATTTTATTTTGTTTATTTTTATTTTTGGCTGCCTTGGATCTTTGTTGCTGTGTGCGGGATTTCTCTAGTTGCGGCGAGTGGGGGCTACTCTTCGTTGTGGTATGCAGGCTTCTCATTGCAGTGGCTTCTCTTGCTGTGGAGCACGGGCTCTAGGTGCGCCAACTTCAGTAGTTGCGGCACACAGGCTCAGTAGTTGTGGCTCGTAGGCTGTAGAGCACAGGCTCAGCAGTTTTGGTGCACGGGCTTAGGTGCTCCGCGGCACGTGGGATCTTCCCGGACCAGGGCTCGAGCCCGTATCCCCTGCATTGGCAGGCGGATTCTTAACCACTGCACCACCAGGGAAGTCCCCCTGACCTCCTTTAAAATCCCCCTTTAAAGTCTCCACTGCCCAAACTCTAACACAGCACTTACAGCCCTTCAAGCCAACCTAATCTCATCTCCCACTCTTCTTCCCTCTACCCTATCCAACTACGTTTAACCTCTCCCTGCTCCCCAAGGACAATGGGTTCCTTCCACCTCCAAGCCTGCCTGTGCTGCTCCTTCTTTCCTGTATCCTGTCCACCATACATAAACTCCTATCTATCCTTCATGACCCAAAGGCTCCCTTCCAGTCAAGTTTTCTCAGACCACCCAGGGAGGGAATGCTGTCTATACAGCCAGGCAGATACTCTGGAACTAGACTGCCAAGATTCAAATCCTGAGTATTCCCTCATCTGCACACTGTATGGGCTCAGTTTCCACCCTTGTCTAGTAAGAATCAGCCACCACATGATGGTAGAAAGAATTATATAAGATAATTCGTGGAAAGCATTTATTACCTAGCCTGACACAAGGCAAATAAAAGGTATTATTACACTCTCATAGTACCTGTGATATAAGTATTTGTATCCACTTGTCCTGCATTAAGCTGTGAGCCCCTCAAAGGTAAAGATGTGACTTCCTCACTTTTATTCTGTATGCCAAGCACTTCACCTGGCAAACAGAATACATGTGAACGTACTTCAGTCAGAGGACTGGCTTTTCTGGTTTCTGAATTTCACCTAGGTGGTAAATTAGTGTCTAAAAGGTACCCAGTGAACAGCCTCCTAGATTGTACCCTGCCCTACAGTACGCACATAGTCAGGCCACTTCAGGCAGGCAGAGGTGAAAAAGAGATGGTGGGGCTTTTAGCCTTTCAGAGACAGTCAAGCAGACTGAAGGCCAGTGGCATATGAGACCGGCCAGCTTCTGCCTGTTGATTACTTATGGAGGCTGGATGGGATGGACATGAAGAGATGGGGAATCAAGATACTAAAAGTCATAGGTGTGCACACCAAGCAGGAAACACTCAGGAAAGATTCTCTCAGGGGACTTCCCTGGTGGTGCAGTGGTTAAGAATCCGCCTGCCAATACAGGGGACACAGTTTCGATCCCTGGTCCGGGAACATCCCACATGCCACGGAGCAACTAAGCCCGTGTGCCACAACTACTGAGCTTGTGCTCTAGAGCCCGCGAGCCACAACTGCTGAGCCCATATGCCGCAACTACTGAAGCCCATGCACTCTAGGGCCCATGCTCCACAACAAGAAGGCACGGCAATGAGAAGCCCGTGCACCACAACAAAGAGTAGCCCCACCTGCTGCAACTAGAGAAAGCCCACGCACAGCAACGAAGACCCAACGCAGCCAAAAAAAAAAAAAGATTCCACTGAATTAAAAAAAAAAAAGATTTTCTCAGGAAGTGGGTACCTGGAAGTAAACATAAGTGGAAGAGATGGGACAGGACCTGTAAGACAATCGGGAGGAAGAAACCTCTCAATATGGAAGATGAACAGTTGAACAAGGCACAGCTCCTGCCCTCATCAAGCTTCTCAAATGAGAAGGGCTTTAAAGGAAGAGGTGGAGGTTGGCAGGTAAAGGTGGGGAGGAAAGAGGATCACACAAGCAAAAAAAGAGGCAGTCAAGCAATTCTGATTGGCCAGAGAGGGGGATGAAAGGAAGGAGAATTGAAGGATTCAGCTAAAAGTAAAAGAGTAAGTTGAAGCAAGACTGTCAAGTGCCCTGTAGGACCTGTTAAGGCATTTTGGGCTTCATTCACCCTATGGGAAAAGGAAAGCAAGGGAGTTTTAAGTAAACAAGTGACAGCATCAGATCTGTGTTTTGTAAAGGAGTGGCCAGGCAGGAAGATGTTCACCCATCTTCCACCACCAGTCCTCTCCTTGCCCACCATCTTCTGGTTCTAGAGCTGCCTTAATGGCAAGCAGGTGGCAAGAGAAGAGATCTTTCAGGAGATGTGACTGGTTCTAGAGCAGGGATTCCTACCCTGGGCAAAGGCTTCTGAAGGCATTCACCCTCCTAGAGAGGTCTTAAACATTCCTATTTTCCTGTCTTACAAACATCATTCACTGACCTCAAAAAAAAAACAAACAAACCCTCAACATTAGGCTCAGCTCTGCCATTATTATTTTTATCTTCAGGAAATACAATTAGGAACTAATTTTTCAAAAAACGGTATTCTTTGTGTTATTCACCAAAAGTAAAAAAAAAAAAAAGGAGGAGACCTGCATTCCCAATTGGCTCATTTTAAATTCTGGGCAGCTCTGAGCCCCTGCTTCCCTTCCTAAGCGGCCTCAACTGTAGGGAGTGGACGGTAAAGAGAGGGGCCCGGGGAAGAAAAGTTGGTCACTGTAAGAGCAAATTTTCTCGTGCCAGGAGTTTTCCTCTTTCTTCCCATTAAATGGACCTGAGCAAATTCTGTTCTCGCTGTCCAAATTTCTTCTTTCAGAATGAACTATGGCAGCGCCCCCGCCCGACCCCAGGAGGACACACGCAAAGTTCCTGGGCAGTAGAGAGGGGTCGGCGCCCGGGCCGGCGCGTTTCCGGGGACACCCCCCACCCCACCCCACCCACACAGACGGACAGCGTTTCCGGGGACACCCCCCACCACACACACACACACAGACAGCGCAAGGATGTGGGATCCCTGGAAAGCCGGATGGATCCGGCCCGGAAAAGAGGGATTTGGGATCGGGCCGGGGACCCCTCCCACCCGCTCCCGGGAGCCGCCCCCCCACCTCCGGAGCCCGCCTGGGCGGCGGCAGCCGCGAACACTCACCGAGTCCGGCGTTGGGCGGGACCGCTGGGGACGAGGACGGCGGCTCCGCCTCTGTGCCGCGGCGGCGTCTCGGCCCGCCACACGCCCTCAGGGCCGCCGCCCGGCCCACGGCTCGGAGCCCCGCGGCGGCGGCGGCGGCCTCGCCTCCATGGCGAGGGGAAGCGGCTGAGGGGCAGCGGCTGAGGGGCTACCGGGCGGGCGGCGGTGATGGCGGCGGCAGCCTCGGGTCCGAGCTGGAACGCGCGCGCGCGCGTCTCTGTCAGCGCCGCACTCGCCGCAGCCTCGCTCCCGACCCGGCCTTGGCTGTAAAGAGCCTCCTCATTGGTGGTTCAGAGACGGGCGCTGGTTGGCCCAGACAGAACGGGCGTCTCCTGGCCCTCCTGGGTCCCGCCCTTGCGCGCCTCCGAGCGCTCTCTCGCCTGCCAGCCTGGGGCGTAAGGCCGGGTCTCACTGTCACCGTCTCACTGATGGCCTGGGAGATGTGCACCCCAAGGCAGCGCACATGGACCCTGGGAGCACCGGCCGACCGTGCACCAACACCGTCCGCCTCTCTACTGTCCCACCTCCCTGGATGTGGGCCTTCTTCCCAGTTTACAGATGCGGAAACTGAGGCCAAACACAAGTTACACCAATGTCTAGCGATCAGGGCGGCCTGGAACTCAAAAATCGTCTTTCCACTCCTGTCTCCAAACGGGTTCTCTCGAACTCCCCCCTCCCTTTTTCTAATTGGTGCAAGGTATTTAAAGGACGGAGGCTCTCAGTGGGGAGGGAGAGGAACCTGCAAAACCGCTAGAAGAGGCCTAGCACCGTGGCTGTGGTCTTCCATCAAGTCAACCTAGCCATCCCCACTCGAGCCCCAGCGAAATCTCCCCAGCTTTCCAGATGCGCATATCCGGGCCTGGCTTGCACCGAGCCGGGTAGAAACACGACACACGGTGCTCTGCGGTGGGGGTGTTTGCGATAGGCCTGGCGGGGAAGGGGAGGTTCAAAGCGCCGAAAGGACCGGGAGATGCGTCTCCCCCTGAGGCCAGGGACCGGGGACCGGGTGGGAGGTGCGGAGCTCCTCCCCAGCTCACCCCGCCGCACGTGGCCACCTCAAAGCCATCGGTTGGTATGCCCGGCAACAGCGGGTTCCCAGGCTGCAGGACTTCAGGAATCGCTGAAGGCCGATTACACAGTCGTGGTGGGTGCCGGGTGAGACACTCCTCAGGTTGTAGTCCCCACGCAGGGTCCCACGGACGCACCGGGACCCGCACAGGGGGAGTGGCGGGGAGTCTGTAGGCTGGAGAAAGATTGTCCAGCAGTGTGCAAGCGGAGCTTGCTGGGAGACCCTTCATTCCTGACCCGCAGCCTGAGCTGCCTGGAGTTGGCGGTGGCGAGCCTCCCTCTCCCGTCCGTGGCCCGGAAGACAGTCCCACGTTCAACGCGCCCCATGGGAAGGGTCTGTGGCTGGTTGCAATCCATTTGCATGGCGGGGACATTTAGGCGAAGGAGCAGAAGCCCACATCAGTGACCACCTCCACTCCCCACTACCGCCTGCAGTTGGGGCGTCAATTTGGAACTCTATGCACCCCGCTGCCCCGATTTGTGGAATAAGCGTGTGCTGACCAGAGCCACGGACTGGGAATACCGGGTGCGGCGGGCGTCCTTCGGGGCATCCCCTCCCCAGCAGGGAAGTTCCTCCCTGAGTAGGAATTGTGTCTCCCACTCCCTCTCAGCAGGGCTGGCCCAAAAGTGTTGTGAAATGACCTAATCCTAGACGCCTCTGCCCGACAGACACTCCAGCCCAAAGACCCAGAGGCCACACACCCAGTCTCCTGTTAGAGCCCCAAGGGCAGCGAATGAGGGCAGGTCCTTATATATACCAACCACTTAGTTACCCAGAAAGTAGAAAAACTCCCTCTATCCACACACTGAACTGCCAAGGTGAAAAAGCCTGAACTCAAGGGTTTGGAAACCCTGAAAAATAATGACTGTGAGTGCTGGAGATACCTGGGTAGCTAGGATAGCAGTAGGCTAGAACTAATCTCCACCAGGCTTGCCCCACCTACATCTGACCTACACTACTATTTCTTAGTATGTTTCTTTTGGTTTATTTTTTTATTTATAGTTTTACTTATACTACCATAAAAGGGTTTCCCATGCTACTTATATTTCCTAACCTACATTAATATAAATATATATTAAAATAAAAAGCATTCATCCTTGAGGTCATCTGAAGGATCCCCACCAGATCTGACTACACTTGGGAAAATGCTGTGGTTGGGTGTGGTAGTCAGAGAGCCCTGGGGTTCAAGCCTTACCACTGGCTGCTTGACCCGAGTCTCCCTCTGCTACTCTTCCTGGAACCTCCCAAGGCTGCACCGAGAATTACAGGCATGTGCAGTTTGGTAAGTAACCCATCCTCAGGAAATGCAGTTCCTTCTCTCCATGAGACAGCTGCATTGGGGTCAGAGCATTTGTGGTGTGTGTGCAGGGGTGACAGGACCTCACACCAAGGAGAGACAGGGGCTTGCATATTCCATCCTGGGGACCCTGAGAAGGAAATTTCAGTTTGGCGACCACACAGACCCTATTTGCAGTGGGAGAGGACAGAGTCCCATCCTCAGCTGCCCACCTGTGGAGACCTGCCCAAACTCCCCATCCTACCTGATGCCCAGGGTGTCCACAGCTCCACCCATCACCACAAGGCAAAGGGCTATCTTCCAAGAGGAGAGGAGAGGAGAGGAAAGGAACTGAAAGAGGGTGGGGAGGCAGTCTTCTGCTCCAGACCCTGCTTTAGTTCCAGCCCAAAGGAGCACACACCTAGCGGTAGGCACTTGTCAGCCACCCCACAGGTGCCCCAGAAGTCACAGGTTTCATGAGAGAAGGATTAGACTAGAAGGAGAACTGGAGGGTGTGAGTAAAGGACTCCTGTTTCTTTAGGCAAGTCACTTCCCCTTTCAGGGCCTCCTTTCCCCATCTAGTAAATGGACCAATGAGTCATTTGTTCAACAAATACTTATTAAGTGCTGCCGACCATGAGCTGGACACAGCAGGGAATAAGACAGAAAAGGTCTCTGCTCTCAGGAACTTACAGTCTAGATGGGGAGACAGACAATAAACAAGTGAACAAAAAAATTTCCTAAATGCTCTAATGAAAATAAAGCAAGGCAGCATGATACGAAGTTGAAGTAAATGAGAGCCAAGTGACTTCCCAGGCCATTCACTGTTCTATTCCCAAGGGTCATTTGCCGGAGTTTTGTACCTAGAAGAAACTGCAGCCCCCTCACCCTGAGAAGATGGCTTATAGGAGCCTTTGCCCCAACTCTCACTCCAGGGATATCCATGGATATCCTAAACCAGAAGAAATGTTTCCAAATTCTCTGCCCCCAGGCCCAAAATCCTGGTCCAAGGCTCAATCCTAGTTCCTTCCATTGGCCATGATGACCCTACCTGTGACTGTAGGCCCAGGCCTGCTGTGCAAATCGCTCAGGGTAGAGAAGGCATTTTACACTAATTACAGTTGAGCAACCAAGGATTTGAAAAATAAATCTTAGTTGTTTTTTTTTTAATTTTTTTGTGCAGCAAACTAGTTGTTTTTAATATATCACTATTTAGGGACTTCCCTGGCAGTCTAATGGTTAAGACTCCAGGCTTCCAATGCAGGGGTTGTGGGTTCGATCCCTGGTCAGGGAAGTAAGATCCCACATGCCACATGGCATGGTCAAAAATAAAATAAAATAAAATAAAATCACTGTAAGTGTATAAGTGAGTTTGTCAAAACTCAGCAAACGTACAATTAAAAGCTGAGCATTATATATATTTTGCCTGAAAAGAAAAAATTGCACACAAATAATGAACTCCGGTTAATGAAATGCATTCTTAAGTATTTAGAGGGAGGTACTATACCAATGACTGCAACTTACTTCGAAATGCATCAAAAATAAGATGGATTAATAAAATGGATAGAGGGATAGAGAGATGTATGCAAATTAAGCATAGTAAAATGTTAATGGTAGAATCCAGGTGGTGGGTATACAGGTGTTCACTGTAAATTCTTTCAACTTAGCTGTATGTTTTTAAGTTTTCAGGATAAAATGTTGGTGGGGGGAGATCAAAGTTTATCTTTACTAGAAGGTACACAAAACTGCTTTTAATTTTCAAACAAGTCTCCCCATGGACAATTCCAGTGCTTCTCCACATGCATACACACTTTTTATAAAGTTGTAATCACTGTTTGTATGTCATCGTTCTCACATATTTCTAAAACTTCACGTGTACAGTGCTTTTTTAAAATTAATTAATTAATTAATTATGGCTGCGCTGGGTCTTCGTTGCAACACAAGGGCTTCTCTAGTTGCAGCATGTGGGTCCTAGAGCGTGCTGGGCTCAGTAGTTGTGGCCCGCAGGATTAGTCAAAGCATGTGGGATCTTAGTTCCCCAACCAGGGATTGAACCTGGGCCCCCTGCACTAGGAGTGCCGAGTCTTAACCACGGGACCACGAGGGAAGTCCCTACATGTACAGTGCTTAGAGTTTGTATATCATACGAGTAAATATGCTGTATGTTTGAGGACACAGGCTTTTATTGTGTACATTCTAAATGCACTGCCCAGGGCCCCCCTTCCAGAGAAAGAGGACTGGGTTGGATGGTTAAAACCCTTTTTCTAGTTAGAAAAGCTGGAGAAAGCATTTGTTAAAAGCACTGAAGGGAATTCCCTGGCGGTCACGTGGTTAGAACTCCACGCTTCCACTGCCAGGGGCACAGGTTCGATCCCTGGTCAGAGAACTAAGATCCCACATGCTACACAGCATGGCCAAGAAAAAAAAAGGCAATGAAGAGCTACCAGGGCAGTGGAGAACTGTGGGGGCAAGACTGAGGAGGAAAAAAAATCCCAGAGTGACCCCAGTATTGGGAACCTCCTTTCCTTTCCCTGAAGGTGTCTGCTGATTCTAAGAGGGAAGGCTGATAGATTGTGCCAGACTGTGATTCCAAACACTGGCCAAATTTCCAGTTTTACACACTCTTCCAGAGCCTTGCTACTCCTCTATCAAAAGATGGCATCGGGGCTTCCCTGGTGGCACAGTGGTTGAGAGTCCGCCTGCCAATGCAGGGGACACGGGTTCGTGCCCCGGTCCGGGAAGATCCCATATGCCGTGGAGCGGCTGGGCCCGTGAGCCATGGCCGCTGAGCCTGCGTGTCCGGAGCCTGTGCTCCGCAACGGGAGAGGCCACGGCAGTGAGAGGCCCGTGCACCGCAAAAAAAAAAAAAGATGGCATCTATTTCCCCTTGGAATTGGATGGGGTAGGTCCATGTAACTGCCTTGACAAACAGAATATGGCAGGTATGATACTGTGTGACTTCCAAAACAAGGTTAGGGAAGGCAGTACAGCTCTATGTGGCTCTCCTGGGATGCTGCCCTTGGGACCCAGATGCTATGTCGTGAGGCAGGTGTTATGGCTGACAGAACTAAGGTTCCGGTCAACAACCAGCTTCAACTGCCAGACATGTGAGTTGCCAAGCCCTCAGATTCTAGTCCCTAGCTGTCAAGTCACCCCCAAACTTTGAGTCTTCCAGCTGATGTCCTAGACATTGTGGAGCAGACAAACCATCCCTGTTTTACCCTGTTCAAGTTCTCTAAGTGGTGAGAATAACAAATGATTATTTTACAATTTGATTTATATCCCCTTGCAGGATTTTCACAAACTTACATTTACAAATCAGGTGGAGGAAGAAAAAGAATCAGAAACATCTTAGCAAGCTTGAGTCTCACTCTTTTTAAGCATAGCCCTAGGGGCGTCAAAGAGGGGAAAGCCAGATGTTCCAGGGAGGCCTACCTTCTCTCTGGGCTTTGGTTTCCTCCTTTGTCTTCCTTCAAGACTTAACGGGGGCAACAAAAAGAAAGGTAATGCCCTCAGTGTTGGGTAGGGGCGCTGGGGCATGAAGCCAAAGTGCACTGGAGTACAGAGGCTAGAGGCAGAGAGCCTGGAGGGCCACGAAGGCATTCCCACTGACCAGGGGCAAAGCCTCCATTGAGGGGAGTGGGGAGCCAGGGGTCTCCAGTTTGCAGTTCTTCCTTGACAGAACTGCCAAAAGGAGAATTCCATTCTCCTTTTCTCTTCAGCCCAGAGACCACTCAGAATTGCTCACCACTATCCAAGGGGCAGGGCTTCCAAAGGCTCCTCCTTGATCCCTCCAATCCAATGGCCACATGCCTCTCATTAGTCCTCCAATTCTCACTGTAGTGCAAACCAGGGGGGCCTTCCTTCAGGATCCCCTGCTCAGAGGGCCTGATTTCAGGTCCAGCTGAGTCATCCCTCCTCTGTCACAACAGCCAAGGAGAAGCTCTAAGACTCCCAAATGTCCAATAAGGTTTCAATTCCCATCTTGCCACATACTTGCTCCCCCGTCCTCGATCCTCTTCTGTAAGAGGGGGTGATATTAACTATCTCACAGGGCTGTCTTGTGGAATAAATGAAAACAATGGTAAAGTGTTTAGCATGTTTCCTGTGTGTGTGTGTGTGTGTGTGTGTGTGTGTGTGTGTGTGTAATGCTTTTCAGTGTGGTTCTTGATGACTTGGTGCTTATTATGTTTTGTGCCACCTTTCCCCATAATCTTCCTAGGGGCTGTGGGCTTGAGAGGACTTTCCTTGGTAACTGTGGAGAGGGGTCTGTAAATCTCACTGGAGAAGCTCCCTCTCCAGTACCCCACAATCAAACACATGGTTCTGCTGAGGTATCTGGAAGGTTCTGCCTCCAGCTTGCTTTTGCTTAGAATGGACTTGCATAGACAAGTACTCTAAAATGTTTCGACTTTATTTACAACCAGAACCCTCATTCTCACCCCAGCTCTTCGGGCTTTGCTCTGGGGTAAGAGCTAGATGAGCAGTGACACTTCTGCCAGGCCCAGGGCTTGCGGAGATGAGCAGGTAGGCCCCTCACTTCTTCTGGGCTTGAGCCCGGGCCCGCTGAATCTTGTCAGCTGTGGCCCCATCTGTGGCTCCAGTGCAGTGGGACAATACGAGGCTCATCTCTGCCTCATTCCGGTGCTCGATGGCAACGTCTGCAGCCTGAGCCACGTCCCTGGGGTTTCAGCAGGAGGGGAGATGGTATTGCGCTGCCCAAGGGCACAAACCATGCCTCTCATCAGCCCACTGGCTCAGCCACCCAGCACCCTTAGGGCTCTCAGCAGACGCACCCAACGAGAAGCAAGGCCTTGACCTTCTGCTCAGGACCCACGCGGGAAGCATACTTTTTGGCTTCATATTTGTTGTGTTGTTTCATGCAGATTTCCACAAAGGGCTTAGGAGAGGGAGAGGGTGGAGAGGGAAGATAAGGCAGAGATCTCCTGTTCTCTCTCTTATGAGCAAAGTCCAGTGGATTTATTATCCCAATGTATTTTATATACCCTTCAGTCTGTATAATGCCCGCCCATTCCCACCCAACATACACATACAACAGTTGTGATCTCAACATTCTTTGGGCAGAAACAATCTACCACAAAGATCTGTTAGAGCTTTGGGACCAATTATTTCCATGTGTCCACTCCACCATCCACCGCTACTCACTCACAGCAGGCACCTTCCTGCCCTCCCAGGGCCTGAGTTTTCTCTCATGGCTGCCCTTATCCCACCGACCCACCACACCTCTGAACCACCTGCCACAGAAAACAAACCCCTCAACAACCTCCACTGCCTCACATATGTGCCCTCCCTGTGCCCCTCCCTCCCAAACAGGACTTTCCTTCAGGCACGTGGTGTCCCTTGTGGCCCTCCTTTGGGAAAGCAGCTCATTCTCCCTCCCCCTCAACATTTGCAGGCAGACTCAGGCCCATCCTCCCATGTGCCTGGCCCAGGAAGCTCCCACTAGCTCTGCGGGAGAGCTGAACAGATGTGTGAACAGACTGTCTGAGCCTGGCCCTCTCCCCAGTACTACCTCACTGGAGGTGGGGTAGAGGGAGGGCCCCATCTCACCAGGTAGCCGATGGGTGATTTCTTGCTCTTAGAAAACTTCTCTAGCTCCTCCCAGTCTTCCAGATCTGCTAGGGCGGTCAGCTTCAGCCACCAGAGCCTGTGGGAAAGTTGGGGATGGAGGTGTTCCAGGAGGGGCAGGGGGTCCTGGGACCTATAGGCACACCAGGCCCTCATCTACCTCTTGTCAGGGATGCGGAAGTCACGTGTCAGCTGCTCCGCACGCTTGTTTTGGCCGCTGAGGATGAGGGTGGTGACCGTGTCGTGTACAGACAGGTCTAAGAACCGGCCCCCCAGCTCATCTTCTAGGCGTCGCTGCAGCCGTAGGAGCCGCATTTGATCCTCTGTGGCCTGGGGACAGGGATAAGGCAGGACAGGGATGAGAGGGACAAGGAGGGAAGACCGGGAGGGGAGGAGAGGAGGTTGTTAGAGAAGAACGGGACAAACCTTGGCTGCGAACTCATTCTTGGCCTTGTAGAATGCGTCGGCTGCCGCCTGCAGAGCTGCGACTCGCCCCTCAATACGCTGCAAGGGCAAGAAGGGACACCTGAGTTCATAGCACAAAGGACCTCGGCCCTCCCACCCAGGCTATGGTTTTCTCCCCCATCGCTGTGCCCAGGGTTGCCACTGCCAGCCTTGGCCACTGGGCACACGGCTCTGCTGTCCCTAATGGAAAGACCAGCTCCTCTGGGACCAATCCCCAGCCTGGCCTCATGTCTTCTCAAGCTCTCCCCCCACAGTGAGGACCAAATGGGGTATGTGCTGCATTCAAGGCCTAGACTCCTGGAGAAGGAGCCAGACCACCGGCCCAGCCCGTGGGCCCCACCCGCCCTGCGGCCCTCAGACCTCCTCTGCAGCGTAGCTGGCTCGGACGTGGAAGCTGCCCAGCTCCTGGTGGTTGTCATCCTGATTGTAAAGGTCCTTCAGCGTCTCTAGCTCTTGATGCTTACAGAACTGGGGCCACAGCAGGTGGGCAGTCAGCAAAGCCAACTCAAGGGCTCAGGAGGCTCCACCCCACGCTGCCCCCTGCACACACCTGTCGGTACAAACTTAAGGCCATGGGCTGGTTCCGAAGCGTCATGAAAAAGTCTCCTCGGTTCAGCTCATTCTTCAGGTGCAGCAGCACCGTGAACACTATGGGACAATAAGGTGGGATGAGGGTCCAGCCCAGCCCCTTCCTCAGCCCAGGGTCCCCAGCCTTGTCCTCACCCAAACCCTGCTCACCCAGGTCAGTATCCCCACTCTCGATGGCCTTGCTTAGCGCCAGTTTGCTCCTCTTCATCTTTAGGAGAAGGGGAACCTGTTCCCCAGAGCGTGGCTCATATTCCAGCAGCTGTGGGGTGGGGAGGAAGGCACAGAGAGAAGGAGCTGGCCTGGGGACCTCTAACACCCACATCAGAGCATCCAGGGAGGGCTAGGCACCCGCACCTTGATGGCCAGCTCCGTGCGGCCACAGCCATAGGCTCGTGCAGCAATGTCAGAGTAAGAGACACCAGGTGTGTCCCCCAGCTTCTGGTTAATGGCACGAGCAACATCCTCGTCAGACACGTCCTTCTGTTGTACCTGCAGAGGGAAGGGGGTGTCACACAAACCTGGCTCTCACCCCTTAACCCCCACCCCCACTGCCTTGATCAGGACCCACCCTTTCAGCTCTACACTTATTTCCTACACCTCACCAGGGCCTGTAAGCCCCTAAATGCCCTTAAACTCTGTCCTATATCCTCACCTTGTAGCAGGCCCAGTGGGCCAGGATTCTGCTGACGCCCTGCACTTCAGGAAGCCGCAGGTACTCACATATCTGAATGGCCAGGGGGTAAAGCCTCCGCAACACAAGCCTGGCAGACAAGGGAGGTGAAGGGCACAAGGGATAAAGTGGGGTAGAAAGAGGGCAGAGTGGTCCCAGCCTGTAACTCCAGCCTCTCAGATCCCAAGGAAATGAATCACGAGCAGTGACCACAAGAGCACACCAGGGGCTGTAATGCCCACCCACTTACGGCCCTCCTCCCAGCACCCTGGGCTTGCTGTACCTGTCCAGCAGCACCTGGATGGTGAGCTGCTTGTATCTGTATTTTATTTGGTTAAGGATCCAGTTGGGAGATAAGTCCTATTTGCCAAGGACCTTCAGGAGGCATCTCCATCCCCTTGCCCTTCCACCCCTGGAAGTAAACACCCTGTCAGCACACTTGGGGATACTGGCTATAGGTGAGGGGAATCCCGATGTGATAGTCCCGAATGGCATTGAGTACACGAAGGTCCTGACACATGCGCACAAAGCTGTCGGGTGGAAATCTGTCCAGGAAACACTTTCCAAAGGAGGCCGCCTGAAAAGAGCCAGAGGGCAAGAGAGAGCTTCCCTCTCTGCCAGCCCACCCTTGCCCAGCACCCCCTCCCTCCAGCCCTGCCATCCAGCCCAACCCTGAGCAGACTCTTCTGCATGTCTGGCCAGTGCTCATGTCCCGCGGCCTCGATGCACTGCTGCACGGCCTGGGGCAGCTGCCCCAGCTCCTGGATCTCCCGTAGGTACTCATCCGCCTTCTGGCTCTCTTTCTGGGGAGGGGGGAAGGTGCCAGGGACAGTGCGTCATGACTGAGAACACCTCCATGTCTGGCCCCTAACCCCTCCGGGCTGTGGTTCAAATGGGCTGGTTTGGAAGGCTGCAGAGGCCAGGCCCCAAATCCCCTCAGCCCACTCAGTCCTCCCCGCAAGGTGCCCACACACACCCCCATAGCAGCCCACAGTTGCCTGTGAGGGCCCTGAGACCTCTCAATAGAGCCCTGACTTGTGCCTAGACTGGGGGTTCCCTGCCCCTCCCTATCACCACACGAAGGACACCATGTCCCTTCAATCCACCTGAGCCAGCTCTCTCTAGCCCAGCCCACCCCAATGTCCTGTCTGGACCCCTGTCTTGACAGGTAGCACTTGGCTGCAGGGGCATGGGCTGGGCCAATTAGGGGAAGGGGAAGGACAGCATCCTGAGGCCCAAGGAGAAGCCCAAGGCTTTACCTCATATTCCTTCTGGGCCTCCAACAGTAGCGCTCCGGGGGCCATTGAGGCAATTTTAAAGATCTCCTCGCTGGCCACTGGGAGGAAATTGGTAAGTGGGAAAGGGGGTCAGGAAACCCTCATCCCTACCTCAGTACCCTGATCCTACTCCGGGGCACCGGCCCAGGGCAGCTGTGGTGCCGAGGAGCCCCTGCCCTGGGTCACCCGGTGCTCTTATGAGGGCCTCACCTGGAACCTCGTGCAAGAACTCATGGGTACTGCGGGAGAAGATGCGGACCCCATCCAGCTCAGGCACCAGGTAGGAGTCCTCATCCAGCACGAACCTGAGCTTGGTCAAGGTTCCTAAGAGCACCCAGAGATGGCGCAGGGCAGGCAACCCTCCTTCCCCCTCCTCACCCCCAGCAGCCCTCCAAGGATACTGGATGCCCTCAGGTGCGTCGCCCACCACCATTAGCCGCCTCTCCCAGGCTACCACAACGGCCCTCTCCTTGCTGCGAGGACGGCTGCACCTGTGGACAGCACCACACACACACACACACACACACACACACACACACACACACACACACACACACACGGACACACGGGATGCCTGGTCCACAGCCATGTCTCCCACATCGCTGCTTGTATCACTCTGCCTTGGGACAACCCTGCATAGGCTTGCTGCCGCTTATCCCATTCCTCTGGCTGACCGGTCTGCTTCCCTCTCATCCTGTGCTGTCAACTCCCAGGGGTATCTGGGGCCCACAGGGGACTGGCCCCTCAAATATGCACTGGCAGAGAAGACAAGATTCAAGCTCCACTTGGCTGGGTCAGTAGACAGGATGAATCAACTTGTCCCAGGAGACAAGGCTATGTCCACTTCTACCCCCAGGATAACACCCTCATCCTCACCAGACCATCTGCTTCGGGGGAGCCCGGATGTTGCAGTTGAACTCACACAGCTTCTCCTGAAAGGGTGCAGGGAATGTCATGGTCCTGTCTCAACAGTCACCAGTCTGGTTCAAAAGCCCTTCCCCTACCCACAAGAGATCTTTCCTAGACAAGGCATGGTGCCCCTGTGTTGTCCCAGGATCACACCTTGAGAGACGCTGTCCCCATCCAGATGTACCCTGTGTCTGTGAAGAGCGCCAGGTGTCTGTAGGTGAAGGAGACAGCCATCTGCAGGAAGCTGCTCACTCCTGCGGCTAGGCCAGGGGGTGTCTGGGGCAGGGCCGGAGAGGACACCAAAGATACTGACTTCTCAGAGCCTCCCACTGCCTCCCCCAGTCCCTCCAGTTCACTCCCACTCAAGGCCTCTCACCACTGCAGAGCAGGCTGCGTGATCCAGGAGGTAAAGATCAGGTCCTACAGCCAGAAGAATGTGTGCCACTCGGTCCTGGCACATTGTGGTCCAGCATGATGGTGCACTCTGCAGACCTGCGGCCAGGGAAGAGGACAACCTCAGGCTGACCAGAGCCCACAGTTTCTGCCTCTGATGGTCCCATGGACTGGAGGCACATTTGTGGGCAGTGAATGCTGCCTCAGGGGTGTCAGGGCTCACCTGGCACCTCTGGCATCCGGCGGAGTTTGAGGTCGCCCACGTTGGCACTGAGGGTGAAGCGGTGGGCCCCTGTGAGGATGGCCACCCCAGAACCAAACTCAGTATGGAAGATCCGGGCATCTAGAACCCGGTTCTGGAGCACCTCCTGGAGAGAGGGGCCGTGGGTTGAGGGAGCCGCAGATTCCCAGACTCCATCCCTTTTCCCCAGCCCCCTGGGGCCCCTACATTGCCCATGCTGAAGTGTCTCCGGAAGTCACCATGAAGCCCATAAACCAGCACGACCCCGTCTTCCTGCACACAGAGCAGCTCCTCCTCAGCTGACCAGCCCAGGGACACCACGGGCCCACTCTTCCACTGCAGAGGAGAGGGAGGTTCTGGAAGCTGTCCTCGGGATGCAGAACCCTGTCCAGCCCCCAGCCGCAGGGCAGGCAGGGTGCTCACCAGCAGACTGGCCAGAGGCACACCAGAAGCTGAGTAGATCTCAAGAACTGGCCGTGCGCTGGCAGGCTTCTCCTTCCGCCCGGGGTTCCTCAGCAGCGCTGTGGTTTGAGAAGAAACCTTCTGTCCTAGCTGCCCAGGCCCACCCCATGTGAAGCAGGCCTTATGAACTAGCTCCTTAGGCCCGCCCCACATGTGGCAGGCCTCCCGAGAACCAGGATTAAAAGCATCTCAGTAGGGTGGAGTGGGGGTGGGTAGCATATGCCAGCAAGAACCACCCAACAGCAAGGACCCCAAGTTCATCCCGCGGTCCCAGAGCATGCAGTGCCAGAGGGGAAACTTACCAATGGGGCCCCCATAGGGCGCAGCGGCCACCAGGCAGTCCCTCAGTTCCTCCTTCAGGTCCCAGTCCATGCTATACAGCTCATATTTCCTGCCCACACAGTGACAAACAGAGATTAGACTCGTCATGATCCTGCATCCAGATGGGCTGAGCCCCAGAGGAGCCCCTAATGCCTCCATCTGTTCCCCCCCAAGGGGCAGGGAGGGGGGTGATGACTAGAAACAGCTAGGCCAGCTGACCACATGCATGCTTAGGGATAGCAGGTGAGGGAGCAGAGGGTGTTTGGAGGGCAGGCTGTGTGGCCAATATCCAGGGCACAAAGTGAGGTGGGACTAGGGTGGGGTGGTTGGCTTGAGCCTGCATTAGCAGGAAATAAGACCCTCCAGGAGGGCCTCCCAGGATAGACAGCCTTTCTTCTATTTCTGATTCTTAACACTGAATCTGTTTATAGGCTTTACACCCAGGGGTCCAGCTCAACGCCTGTTGATAATGAACTCAGTTTTAGAGGTACTGAGTGAGCAGTGCCTGAAAGAAATCCAAGAGGAGCTCTTTAGTAAGCCTAGAGCTAGGGAGAGTCCTGGGTTGCAGATGCCAATATATGAATGCTTGACTCACAGGAGGTAACTGAAATTACAAACTGGCAAACTGGCACGAGATGACTGCAATCTGAGATATGCATGGATCACCAAGAGACGTGCTGCATGGGAAGACAGAGTAGGAGGCTTGAGGCATGCCATCATTTGAAGGCTGGAGGTGGGGAAAAGGGGACAGAGAAGAAGTGGACACTACACCAGGATACCAAGAGAAGACAATGTTCAAGAAGGAGGGTGTTTCGGCTAGTATCATTTCAGGAAACTTCCCGTTAAAGATCAGGAAGATGTCCATCATTTCTTTCTATTGACATTCTTCTCGGCATTCTAGCCAAAATAATTTAAGAAAAAACCCCCAGAGGTTTCCATTTTGAAGAAGGAATGAGGTTGCTACTATTCATTTACAAATAACGAGATAGTCTACTTAGAACATCCAAAGCAGTCTATGGAACAATGAAAGAAAGAGCTCAGTAAGTGATCAACAAAAATCAATATATTTTTTTCTATACCAACTAGTTTTCTATACCATAGCAAGAACTAATTAGAAATATAACTCTTGATAGCAATAAAACTATGATACCGAACAATAAACCTAATAAACATTTTTTGCAAAATCAAATCAGTTTACTCAAGGATATAGAAGACATGAAGAAATATTCTAAAGGATGTATAAATACAAGAGAATTCCATTAAAAATCAGTCCAATTTTCTGGTGGGTAGGGAAGCACAAACTGATTCTACAGTTCATCTGGGGGGGGGCAAAAAAATGTCATCTGAAAGAGAAAATACTGGATAATATTTAAGAACATTTGAAAATATGAAAACAGATATATATATCAGATATTGAATACACTTAAAAACTAAAGTTAAGGACTTCCCTAGTGGCACAGTGGTTAAGAATCTGCCTGCCAATGCAGGGGACATGTGTTCGATCCCTGGTTCGGGAAGATCCCACATGCCACGAAGTAACTAAGCCCATGTGCCACAACTACCGAGCCCGCGTGCCGCAACTACTGAAGCCCGCGTGTCTAGAGCCCGTGCTCCGCAACGAGATGCCACCACAATGAGAAGCCTGCGCACCACAACAGAGTAGCCCCTGCTCACCGCAACTAGCGAAAGCCCACGCGCAGCAACGGAGACCCAATGCAGCCAAAAATAAATAAATAAAAACAAAAATACTTTTTTAAAAAAGCTCTAATTAGTTGTGAAAAAAATGAAAATAAAAGTAAAAGAAAAATGGTCAAGGGCTATATCATAACTGTGAAAATATTTTAAAACGAAACATAAAAAACTTGAGAAAAATGTAAGCTAATATTTTCATAATGTGAACTATGGAAAAGTCTTTCAGAGTAAGACACAAAACCCAGAAATTAAAAAGGAAAAGACTGATAGACGTTATCACATAAAACTTAACATATGTATGTTAAACATTAATACATAAAAGTCAAGTGACTACTGTGAAAAAATCTGTAACATTTGTAACAAAGGGTTATCATGGAGAACACGTAAAGAACTCCTTTACAAATCAGTAGAGACAACACAATAGAAAAATAGTCAAAGGATATGAACAGACATACTTAACAACTAGGTAAATATGAATTTAAAAATTATTTTTATGTTTTGGCTATCTGAATGGCAAAAAATTAAGAGGTTAATAAATAACATGGAATATTGTTGAAGATGTGGGAAAATGAACACTTTCCTACATATTGGTGGGAGTGTAAAATGGTTCAACCCTTATGGAAGAGAATGAAGCACTTATGTATCCAATTTTTAAATGTGTATGCACTCTATCTTAGCAATTTCCTTCCAAGAGTCTAACCTATGAAACTACTTGCACAAGTACACAAAGGTATGAATTCACTGCAGCACTGTTTAAAATAGTTTTTAAAAATCCTGGAAAAATCTCCTTAAATGCCCATTAAAATGAGACTGGTTAAATAAACTACTTATGCCCATTTTGGGGAATATTATGTGCCTATTAACAAAGTGACTGGGTATGTTGACATGAAGTGGCCTCTAAGATATATTGTTAAGTAAAAAAAAAGGCAAGCTGCAGTGCAGTATGAACCATATGAATCCACTTACACAATAAAAAACAGCACATATTTTTATAAGTATATTTACATATAATCACACGTATGTGTGTAAATACATAGAAGAACTCTCATAGGCCTCCACACTGAGCCAGCGTGGAGAGACAGTGGTTACCTTTGGAGAGGGTGGTGAATGGGGGAGGGGAATAGGGAGACTGACAATTTGTAGGCTATATACCTTTGCATTATTTGAATTTTTCAACCCCATGTACATTTCTTTTGACCTTTTGTTACTAAAATCCCTTAGATTAAATCTGATGGGAAGATAGATATCCAAACAGACCTAGCATGCCAGTTATCAATTCACTGACACATAGCTCCAAATTCACTCTTCCATATGTGTTTTGTGATAACAGACAGTATTCTTTTAAGAATTTCTCCTTCACAGTGAGCCTGATGTTAAGCCTCCTCAGTAGAGGGCGCTGGAGGAACACTGCACGAGGAAGAGGCTTCTCCTGCTGCTTCCAGCAGGGCAGTCACCCAGCAGCTAGGGTGTGAGGACATCTGGTGGTGCTCTGACCAGCCATGCAGCAACCTCCAAGGCTTGCCCAGACTGGCTCCCTGGACAGACATGGCATTCCTGGCCTCCTGCCTACACCAGGCCCTACTCCCTCTGCATGCCAAGATGCCAGGCCACTGACTGCCCTGCCCGTAGCCTTGTTTCCACTGACCCCCTCTGCACAACCATGCACCCAATCACTGGCTGTGGCTTGCCTTACAGACACTAAGTGCTCCAGGCTGCCGGCATCAGCTCCCCAACTCCCTCTGCACGCCCACACCACTGACCCCTAGTTGCAGCTCACCTGTGGCCCCTACCTGCTGAACCCCAGAGGGTTGCTTCTTGCTGGCCAAGCAACTGTGGACCAGCTCTGGCCCAGGGAAACCGGTAAACTTCACTGCCATCCGGCGGGCTGCAACTGTATTTTCTCTGAGGTCTGAAATGAACCCCAGCCTGGGGAAGGTCCCTCCTGCCAAGTTTGCTGTTTCTTGAGTACTCTCCCTTAGCCCTAGGCTACCATATAAAAATTTCTCACATCTTATAGTTACTCTTTATGACAGCTTAATAATTCCTTACATTTATTAAACTTGCCCAGTCTACATCTCTTGACTGGACCCAGACTAATTGGTGCAGGGAGTGGCCCCAGGAGACAGACTCCTAAAGATGGGATTTGAGGACTGGTTTGGTCATGTGCTTGGGCTTGGGTGCAGTGCCGTGTTCCCTGACAATGCAAAACGGATGCTAGTAACCCACTGCGTGCAGCAGCATCACAATTAACCAAACCTGTAGTTCAGTGTAGTGAAATGCCAAGTCAAACACGTGCTTGACTGTATGGCAATAACGATGATTATAAAGGCTGTGGTGTGGATGGGTTATTTTGAGTGTACTTGAACATTTACAAAGAGAAAATGACAAGGTTAGGTCCATTAACTTTCAGCTGCAGTCACGGTCTGAGAAGCAGAAAGCTTCTGTAACAGCCTAAAAGAATCTCTTATTTCTTGTAGTCACACAGCTGCTACTGCTGAAAATCAAAGACAGAGTTTAATCTTATGGGTTGTTAAACAATGACAGTTAAATTCTCTGGCACATGTGAAAGTTAGGGCACTAATTAGAAAAGAAAGGAATCCTGAAACTTGGAAGGGAGATAACTGGTTAGACCCAGATGAAACTGACAATCTTGAGCCCCCAAGTCATTCTGAGTCTTCCTTACCAGTGGAAGTAGCTTGCCTTCCTGTGTCCGAGGAGACTAGCCTTCCTCTACTTGAAGACCCTGTTATGCTCTCACTTGAGGTAGATGTCTTGGGAGCCTCCCTCTCCAAGGCTGACCTGGCTAACATTACTGCTGAGTGGTTAATCGGCCAAGAGCAGAGACCAATACATGGTCCCAGTATGGCACCATTCCCAGGGGGAGCAGTCCGCAAGTCGATTACACTGGACCTCTTCCATCATGGAGGAGACAAAGATTTGTCCTCACTGGAATACATATTCTGGATGTGGATTTGTCTTCTTTACCTGTAATGCCTTTGCTAGCACCTACCATCGTGGACTTACAGCATGTCTCATGTACCATGGGACTTCCTTGGTGGTCCAGTGGGTAAGACTCCATGCTCCCAATGAAGGGGGCCCAGGTTCGATCCCTGGTCGGGGAACTAGATTCCGTGTGCATGCCACAACTAAGAATCCTCATAATGCAACTAAGAGCCCGCATGCCGCAACTAAAACGCACCACAAGCAAAATAAATAAATAAATAAATAAATAAATAAACAGAACGTCTCATCTACCGTTGTAGCATTCTGCAAAGCCTTGCGACTAATCAAGGACTTCACTGCACAGCAAAGGAAGTGCAGCAGTGGGCTCAGGTCCATGGAATCAACAAGTCTTACCATATATCCCATTACCCAGAAGTGGCTGGTCTAAATGTACTGACGACTCAGTTAAAGCACCCATTGGGAGACAGTATCCTAAAAGTATGGGGCCCTGTCTTACAGGATGCAAGCTTATGCTTTGCATCAGAGACCATTATATAGTATTATCTCCTCCACAGTCAGAATATGGGGGACCTGGAATCAAGGAGTGGAAGTGGGAGTGGCTCCTCTCACTATTACACCTAATGACTCTCATTAAAATATTGCTTCCAGTTTCACTAACTTTGAGACCTATTGGTTTGGAGAGCTTAGTCTCCAAGGGGAGAATGTTTCCACCAGGGGACACAACAATGGATTCACTGAATTAGAAGATAAGAGTGCTACCTTGGGGACTTCCCTGATGGTGCAGTGGTTAAGAATCCGCCTGCCAATGCAAGGGACACGGGTTCAAGCTCTGGTCCAGGAAGATCCCACGTGCTGTGGAACAACTAAGCCCGTGTGCTGCAACTACTGAGCCTGAGTGCCACAGCTACTGAAGCCGGCGCGCCTAGAGCCCGTGCTCCGCAACAAGAGAAGCCACCGCAATAAGAAGCCCGTGCACTGCAATGAGGAGTAGCCCCCCTCGCCGCAACTAGAGAAAGCCCGCAGGCAGCAACGAAGACCCAACGCAGCCAAAAAATAAATAAATAAATTTATATTTTTGTATATATATATATATATATATATATATATATAAAGGGTGCTACCTTGCCATTTGGGGCTCCTTATGCCACTGAAACAACAGCCAAGAAAATGGGGTTAATTTACTGGTTGAAGTGATTATCCTGATGGCCAAGGGGAAATCAAGCTGCTGCTACACAATGGAGGCAAGGAGGACTGTCTGAAACCCAAGGGATCCTCTGGGGCACCTCTTAGTACTTCCGTGTCTAACAAAAAAGGTTAATGAAAAACCTCAGCAAATCAAAAAAAGCAAAAAAAGCAAAAAAAGAATGACTGAGGTTTGGGTCACTTCACTATGTAAAGAGCAGAGCAGTGAAGGTTCTGGCTGAGAGCAAGGGAAATATGGGATGGGTAGTTGAAAAAGGAAACCATAGATACTATGATCTTGTGACCAGTTACAGAAATGAAGACTATAGCCACTTTGTGTATTTTCTCTGTGTTTGTTGTATGCATGCGTTTATATATATATACCAGCCACTATCTTCTCTCCTTCCCATTTTTATTTTATACACAAATTATTAGAGGTTAACTTTAAAATTCAATTTTTAGGTAACAGAATATTCAGTGGGACTGTAATTCAATTTGAGGAGTAACTAATATAGTGATTGATACAATGACTGTTAAGACTGTACGTCTTCTCACTTTGGGAAAAAGAAGTTTACTTGTAAGAAGGATGGTATCTTGTTAAGCAGAAATATAAAGTTGTTTTGTTGTTGTGAGGGAGTTGAAGTGTAGAGGGCACTTGTGGAAGCTGATCAGCCGAAGAATGGACTGTGCCAGTTATCAAATTATTGCCTCCCAGCTCCAAATTCATCCTTCAATACATGCTCCACAGAGAGCTAGATGTTAAGCTTTCTCAGTAGAGGGCCCTGTAGTAAAGGGATATTGTAGGAGGAGGGGTGTCTCTGGCTGTTTCCAGCAGCTGCAAGGTCAGTCAGCAGTGTGGGTATGAGGACATCTGGTGATACCATGCACCCAGAACACACAATCCCTTGGTGACCTCACAGCATTGGCCTGGACTGGCATCCACCTTCCCGTGGTTCTCTCCACAAGACACCGCATGCTCCAGGCCTCCTGCTCATACTGGTGCCCCCTGTGCAAGCCCATGAACCTGGCCACCAGCTATGGCTCACCTGTGCCCTATCTGTGCCCAGGAGGGCTGCTTCCTGCTTGTCCAGTGACTGTGGACCAGCTCTGGCCCAGGCAAACCAGCAACTCCCCCACCATCCAGTGGGCTGCAACTATACCTTCCCCAGCGAGGTAGGAACCCCAGCTTGAGAAGGGCATTCCCCGCCCCCCAACTTGTCCTTCCTTTCTCCTCAGCCCTAGGAAAGGACAGTTTTATTTTATCTTATAGTTACTTTGTTATCACTGTTTAATAGTTCTTTATACTAAACTTCCCCTATTTAATCACTGTATGGTTTGTCTCCTAATTAGAATCACAGTGATATTAACTGTGTCACGTTCCACAGACCACTTGCTTGTCACAGGAGGGAAAACGGGTGAGGATGTGGCCATCAGCCTCCAAACTACCTGTCAATCTCAACTTCCCTCGTAGCAGACAACCCGATACAATGATGCCTCCAGATGAACACCACACACACATCACTGTACAAGGTGTTTCTGCCAAAAATGTCAACCTGAATCTGATCAAGCCTTTAGATCTAACACACAGTTTCAGGAAATACAGGCTATGATAGAGAAAAAAGTTCAAAGGCACCACGAGGAAGCAAGGGGACAAATCCAGAAAGCGACTAGGTCTCTAAAACAAGTCAACGTCATGAAAACAAAGGGTAGGGGTGAGAGTAAGGATGATAATGTTCAAGTTTACAAGAGACTTAATTAAGAGAGATAAGCAGGGAATCCCCTGGTGGTCCAGTGGTTAGGACCCAGCACTTTCACCGCGGGGGCCCAGGTTCGATCCCCGGTCAGGGAACTAAGATTCCCTGCAAGCCACGCAGTGCGGGCGTGGGGTGGGGTGGGTAAGCAAATGAATAATTCTTATTTGGGTCTCAATTTGAACAAACCAGTTATAAAAAGGCATTTTGAAGACAACTGGAGAAGTCTGAAGAAGGACTGGTTGCTAGATGATATTAAATGTTCATTTTGTTTGGTGTGAAATAACACTATAGTTTTCTAGGAAACTGTCTTTTTTTTTCAAAGTAATACACATTTAAGGTGTGACTATAATTTACTTTAAAATATAGCAGAAAATGTATTCGATTGAAAAGATGTCTGGATATTGTTTTTAAATGGTCCCAAAAAGTGTGTGTGTGTTGAGGGATGGGGGGCGGGTAGATGAAAAGTGAATGGCAAAGTGCTGACACTTGTTGAAGCTGGGTGATGATGAGCACATGGATGTCCACTACACTACTTTTAGAACATTTACGTATATTTGAACTTTTTCTTAAATTTTTTTAAACTTACAAGTAGTTGAAGCAAATGTATTACAACACAATAACAATTTTTAAGCCTAAACAATGGCTATGGGTATTCACTCTACTATTCCTACTCTGTTGTACATTTAAAATTTTTCACTGTAAAAAGTTATATACAAATTCCAAGAAAAAAGGGAGGTCACCTCTATCCAATGCCCCAGGCAGTCAAGCTCAAATGAGGCCTGAGCTGTGTCCAGTGCAGTAACAGGATGTCACTGAGAAGAGGGTGGTCAGACCATAGTGAGTGATAGGTGGGAAGAGAGAAAATGGAAGCAAGTATAGGTGGCAGTTTTCAGACCTTTGGTGAGGTGAGGAGGAGGGACTTGTTTATTTTTTGAATAGGGAAGTTTATTTTTTGTTAGGATGGGGAGATTTGAATATAGAGGTTGAGGTCTGAAAGGGAGCCCTTGGGGGTAAGGATCGTGGAAAACAATGTAGAGGTCTTCAAATTTTCCTGCAGCAAAGAAACACCTGGCTGCTTGTTAAAATACAGATCAAATTCCTAGGACCCAACCCAGAGATAATGGAGTAGATCTGGCCTAGGAAGCTGCGTGCAGCCAGCATCTCAGGTGACCTTGATGCAGGGGGTCCTGCGTAACAACAGCTGGAGAAACCTATGGTGGCGGGAGGGTGGATGGACGGCGCATGGTTTCTGAGAAGGCAGGGAGACGGGGCACACCTCCTTGGCAGGTTGGCAACACAACAGGCAGATTTCGTCAGGGGAACCCTACACTCTTCTAGGCAACGACTTCCAGCTCTCTGGGAAGCACAAGGTGAAGTCAGCGATTGGCAGGAGAGACCCAAGGAGGCTTTCGCTGCAGTCCAGGAGGTTAGCATCGACACAGACTGGGGTGGGAAAGAAGCATACGGGTACAGGAGTAAGGGTCAGGGAGCGAAGAACAGCAAAGCGTGGGCCACCTCTTCAAGCCTTCAAGGTAAAGAAGGCTTCTCAGGGACAGTGAGGTGACTCAAGCTATGCCTCGAGGTCGGCCTGGGGCGTGGATGGACAGACTGAGAGCAGCATCTCAGAAAAGTCTAGAGGTGAGAACTCTGTGACGCTAGGCCGTATCTTCCGTGAGGAAGGTCAGCTACATATTTCTCCTCTACCTGCAGGTCCTGGAAGTGGAAATCCCCAGAGCAGCAGTAAATGGACCCTGGGTCTAATACCAGAAAATCACTAAATCTAGCAGGTATGGCAGTCTCAATTCCAGCCCCCTCCGGGAAACAGTGACAAAATCCCTGCTGCAGTGCAGCTGAACTGCTGGAAAAGCACAGTCCACTGCAGTAAGAGAAGAGCTTGTGTGAAAATAGATGATCTCCAGCCTGTCCAGGCTGAGCTGTCAGATCACTGTGGAGGAAGAAGCGCATCAGGTCTAGCCTTGGGGAATAATCCATCAGTTCCAAAATCCCCAGGCCCCGAAGAGAGACCACAATCACCCCCGAAATCCCTTGACTCCAGCCTGCCTTAAAAATAAATAGTACTAAAGTATCCTTGTGCTGGAAATGTAAAACGGTGCAGCTGTCATGGAAAACAGTAGGATAATTCCTCAAAATATTAAACACAGAATTACTATATGATCCGGAAATTCCACTTCTGGGTGAAAACAGGGTCTCGAAGAGATATTTGTACACCATTGTTTATAGCAGCATTATTCACAATAGCCACGAGGTGGAAGTAACCCAAGTGTCCACTGACAGATGAATGCATAAATAAAATGTGGTATATACATACAAAAGAATATTATTCAGCCTTAAAAAGGAAGGTAATTCTGATACATTCTACAACATGGATAAACCTTGAGGACAGTATGCTAAATGAAATAAGCCAGCCACAAGAAAGCCAATAGTGTATGATTTCACTTGTATGCGCTATCTAGAGTAGTCAAATTCATAGAGACAGAAAGTAGAATGGTAGTTGCCAGGGCTGGGGGAATGGGAGAATGAGGAGTTATCATTTAATGGGTATAGAGATTCAAATTTTTTTTTTTTTTTTTTGCGGTACGCGGGCTTCTCACTGTTGTGGCCTCTCCCGTTGCGGAGCACAGGCTCCGGACTCGCAGGCTCAGCGGCCATGGCTCACGGGCCTAGTCGCTCCGCGGCATGTGGGATCTTCCCGGACCGGAGCACAAACCCGTGTCCCCTGCATCGGCAGGCGGACTCTCAACCACTGCGCCACCAGGAAAGCCCTAGAGATTCAATTTTGCAAGATGAAAAAGTTCTGGAGATTGACTGCACAATGTGAATATACTTAACACTCCTGAATTGTACTTTATAATGAATAAGATAGTAAATTTTATATTATGTGTATTTAACCACAGTTTTTTTTAATGTTCACGTTTATACGTGCAAAACAGACAAACGTACAAAGCCATAAAACCAACTAAAACAGTCAACCTCTCTTCTACTAAGAGTTCCACAAGTACGAAATGTATCTTCGGTCTCCTTCACCATAAAGGATGTTTCTAAGGGCTTCCCTGGTGGCGCAGTGGTTGGGAGTCTGCCTGCCGATGCAGGGGACACGGGTTCGAGCCCCAGTCTGGGAGGATCCCACATGCCGCGGAGCAACTAAGCCCGTGCACTGTAGCTGCTGAGCCTGCACTCTGGAGCCCACAAGCCACAACTACTGAAGCCCCCACGCCTAGAGCCGGTGCTCTGCAGCAAGAGAAGCCACGGCAATGGGAAGCCCGCACACTGCAGCGAAGAGTGGCCCCCACTCGCCACAGCTAAAGAGGGCCCGTGTGCAGCAACAGACACCCAATGCAAGCAAGAATAAAAATAAATAAATACATAAATGAATAAAAATAAATTTATTAAAAAATAAAGTACCTGAAACACTGTGTTCAACACCAAGCTCACTCTTTTCCCCACCAAACTCACTCTTCCTTTCTCATTATGTTAAGCCAAAAATCCAAGTCATCCTCGATTTGTTGCTCTTCCTCCTCCCTACTAAATGCAACTCATCACAATGTCCTTCAATTTTACCCCCTTAATATCTCTCCTATTGGTCCCCTTCTCTCCATCTCCAGTGCTCACCACCATCAACTTCTCCTTGGTCTATTCCACCAGCCTCCTAACCAGTCTCCATTCTTGCTTGCCCCTTCCAACTTGTCCCCCCATTGCCTCCAGGAGGAACTTAAAACACACACACACACACACACACACACACACACACACACACACATCCTGCAAATCCAATCACATCAATCCTTTCACTCAGGCTTCTCACTGGTCTTCAGATAAAGTGGTCTCTTACCCTGTCTCCTTGTCTGTGGCACTCCAGCCACACTGGCTCTCTCTGTTTAGGTCACTGAGAGTGTCCCTGTCTCTCTCGCTTCAGGACCTTTGTATATGCTCTTCTTGGATCCCATTCCCTGCACCTAGGTCTACTCATCTCCTGGATGGGGTATTGTTTCCTTCAGAAAGTCTTCTTTTCCTCTGACTTATCAATCTGTTATATGCTTTCTGAGGACCCTACACTCTCCTTTACCTCACTGCTTATGATCAAACAAATACAGAGTCATTAGTGGTTATCAACTGTCTCCCTGCTGGCTATAAGTTCTGAGGGCAGAAAGGGTCCATGTCTTTTTATTGGCCCAATATACATTCAGTGTGGCAAAGGGTTGGGCAAAATTATTTAATGGTATTATCTCAAACTGGGTTTTTAGAATAAAAATGGTTAAAATTCTGGAGCCTCATAAGAACTAATCACCATTACCTCTCCTTGCCCTCCCAAATTAGTGATTTTTCCAGAACATTACTTCCAATGCAAAAGAATCCCATCCTGTAGATAGGACTTGAAATGTCCGCCACCCTGTTTATCATTCATTCACTTATTTGAACATGTATTAAGTCTTGGCATAAGGTTATGCACAAATACAAATAAACCTAGTATCTGCACCTAAAATATTTTCTACTTATTTTATTTTCCTACTTAAAAACAAAAACCCTATGCTTTAACACAGGTTCTAGAAGAAGACCGAGCTCAAATCCTGGCTCCACTATCTGTGTAACCTGGTCACCTTAACTTCTCTGTGCCTTGGTTTCCTCATCAGTAAGATGGGGTTAAAATAATGATACCTACCTCATGGGGCTGTGAGACTTAGACAATTTATACACATAAAGTACTTAGCATGGCGTCTAGTACATAGAAAGGCTCAACACCCATTACCAAGAGCAACACATCGTCTGCAGCAAGGCTTATACCTCTACTCCCTTCTGGCGGTACAGTACAGGTAAGGGTAGGCTAGCCATGCAGATCATGTCTATAGCATGTACTCAACATTTACACTCATTTAAAACTTTATTGAGGGACTTCCCTGGTGGCCCAGTGGTTAAGAATCTGCCTGCCAATGCAGGAGACACGGGTTCGAGCCCTGGTCCGGGAATATCCCACATGCCGCGGAGCAACTAAGCCCGTGTGCCACAACTACTGAGCCTGCACTCTAGAGCCCACGAGCCAACAACTACTGAAGCCCACGCGCCTAGAGCCTGTGCTCCACAGCAAGAGAAGCCACTGCAGTGAGAAGCCCACGCACTGCAATGAAAGTAGCCCCTGCTCGCCGCAACTAGAGAAAGTCCCCGCACAGCAATGAAGACCCAATACAGCAAAAAAAAAAAAAAAAGTAAAATTTTATTGGTGTATAAACAAAGCTAAGACTTCATATGATAACCAGGAGTTCTATGGCAATGAGGTCACCATTTTCAGTACTCTATTTAATAAGCCTGTGTAGGCAACATATATTTTCAAAAGTAATACATATTAATTTTTTATTGATTGATTGCCGCGTTGGGTCTTCATTGCTGTTCGCGGGCTTTTCTCTAGTTGCAGTGAGCGGGGGCCACTCCTCACTGAGGTGCGCAGGCCTCTCATTGCAGTGACCTCTCCCACTGCAGAGCACGGGCTGCAGGCACACGGGCATAGTTGCTCTGTGGCATGTGGGATCTTCCCGGACCAGGGCTCGAACCCGTGTCCCCTGCATTGGCAGGCAGATTCTTAACCACTGCGCCACCAGGGAAGCCCCAAGTTAATATTTTTAAAAGTATATGCTGTGTCGTAAACACCAAATTACACGCTACCTATGTCAACTGACAACCCTTCTCCACAAAAAGTTTAAATCACTGTTATTTCCTACTGACTTCCCTGATTTTTAACTAAATTTTTGCAACTTTTCTCACATTGTACAGGCACATTTATAAGAATCAGAAATAAACAACAAATGCAACAGATCTCTAAAAATTGCATCAAGGCATTTGTCCACCTCAGAAGTGTTAAGGGCTGACATTTTGTGTATTAAAGATTACAGTGAAAAGTTTTAACATGTGAATAACAATGGTATATAGTTTCACTAGCATTAACAGTTGTCTTCTATTGAAATAAGACCCCAACGAGATGCCTTTGTGATCTTTAGTTGCAATCAATAAAGTATTTTTTTAAACTTTATTAGGCAACCACTACATAGCAGGCACTGTTCTAAATATGCACTGGAGATAAAGAGATGCAAGAAATGCTCTCAGCCCTCAAGGAATTTGGTTTAGCAGAAGAAACCTATACAAACATTGCCCTACTGTGCCATACATAACAGACCTTAGCACTGGGTCTTGTGAGACCCAAAGGAAAGTCAGCTGAAAGTCAAGTCTGTTGGGCTTAAATCAGGGAAGGTTTCAGAATGAACCCTTAAACTAAGTCCTGAAGGATGAGTAAGAATTCTCCAGTGAAGTAAAGAGGGAAATGGCAGTGCTCACAGAAGGAACTGCAGGCTGGTGTGAACACAGGGAGCCCTGAAACGTCATGATGTGTTGGGATCCTGTTCTGTGCAACTGGAACACAGATTTAGGTAGGAGTTGAAGAAATTGAAGTCGAAGTTGAAAAGACAAATAAGGCCAGTTTATAGATATAACACGAGGAGTTTGTACTTTGTTTTTCAAAGAAGAGAAGTCATTGGAAAAAATCCTAATTAGGGTAATGATGTGATCAGTCTACACTTTAGAAAGATTAGTGGTTTAGGACTCCACGACTCCCATGAGAGGGCTGCCCCTAGCAGGGGGTCCTCACTCGTGCTGCCTCTGGATTTAGTGGCGATTCGCCTCCTTCTCCCGGCCTTGGTCAGCACTGTTACCCCGCCCGCCGTGCAAGCAGGCCCCCGTAGGAGCACCCCTGGTCTGACTTCAGCAGCACTTCCCGGCAGGAGACCGATCACTCACTGTCACCCGTGGGCGGCCACCCTCAACGTGATCTGAGCATCCTTCCAGAGGCTGACAGCCCTGGGCTTCAGTTGGGCTGTGCCGCTACCAGTGTGACCACTACGGTTGCCTCAGTTTCCTTCTCCGGAGAAGGGGAAGGCCCGGCCCTAGGTGGCTGTGTGTTAAGTGGTAGACGCCGCGGGAGAGCCGGCGAGGGGCGGACCCCAGCGCCGTAGAGACCGCGACGCGCGCGTCCGGCTTCGCTCAGAGACTCAAGCCGGCGGGCGAGCGGGATAAGCCAGGCCGTGGGAGGCAGGGCGGGGCGGCTCACCGGTAAAAGGCAGAGTCCCCAAGCGGGTTCCAGTTCGCGGTGTAGCAGTCCATAGCTGGTGCAGGTGGCAGCCAGCCAGCGCCGAGGGGACACGCACCTAGCGCGGGCTCCAGGCAGGCACTTCCGCTTCCGCCCGTTCGGGTCACGTGGCGAGGCCGCGGCCACGGCCGTCACCGCTGTGGGTGGCTGCACTTGGCCGCCGCCGCGCCCCTCCCACGCCCGGGTGGGCCTGGCCCTGGCTCCTACTCCCCACGGCGGCCACCCCTGCTGCCTTCCTGTCCCCTCGGGCGTTGGGGGGTCGGGCAGAGCAGGACATGGGTGACCGGAAGTGGGAGTTGTGAGTGTCGCAGCCCGGGGCGGGGAGGGCCCAGGCGCTGTCGGGCCTCCGCGACTCACGCATGGAGAGTGCTGGCCGTCGGGCTGCGGACCGACCGCTAACCGGGACGCACGGGCTCTGCTGGGCAGAGGCTGTGCTGAAGCGACCGGCCTCTTCGGGCGCGGGAACATGAGGCCAGGCCCGGACCCCGCTGCGGGAGTGGCGCGCGGTGTGCGGGCCTGCCCGGGTCGCGGGTGAACGGCGCGGCGCCCCGGGACTCGGTAATTGGCGCGAGCGAGCGCGCGCATGCGCGGGGCGGCGGCGGGCACGTGGCGGGGCGCAGGGCTGCACCGCGCGGGAAGCGCCTCGGTGTCCTGGAGCCCTGCGGGCCTGGCGACCTCCTGCCTCATGTGCCAAGTGTAATGGAGACCGGCGCCACCATGGGCCCCACTCTGCTAACGCCACCTGGTCCCTGTAGCCCAGAGCAGCCCTGAAGGGGCCGCCGCTGGTCTCGTTTATTCCGTGTGGACCCTGGAGCCAACCTGTCCTGAGTCTCCACCCTGCAGCCCGTCGTTGTTGGCGGCGGCATGGTCTTCTGTCTGGAGAACGAGGAAGCGCGCCGCCCGCTGGGAAGCACCATGGTCCAATTCCAGGCCTCTGAAGTCCAGCAGCTGCTACACAACAAGTTCGTGGTTATCTTGGGGGACTCAAGTGAGTGCCCTTCTAGAATCACACTTCCCGGTCCCACACCTGCAGCCTGTTTTCTGCATCTGAACCCTCTGCCTCCATCTCAAATCTCCTTCCTGATACCTAGTCTGGAACAGTCCAGTAGGTTTTCTCTTTTTATTTCCCTAACGCCTTACACAGGTGTCCTGACAGATGTAGCCTGTCAAGCTTTTCACCCCATCCTTGCTCAGCATTTTTCTTTCTGACAGTCCCCCACAATGTCCCTCATGGAAGCAGTGGATTGTGCTGTCTGTCTCTTGGGTGACTTGGCTGACTTATTTCTGCCAGGTGATCTTGGGTCACTATATACTGAGTTGAGAAGTGATGTACAGCTAGAAGGAACAGAGGTAGTGCCAGGACTTTGTAACCTCACCTTCTCTTCTGTCTCTAAGTCAACACTCCACAAAGGTGGTGTTGGGCAGCCCCAGCCCTGGGAAGATGGGAGGCCTGGATTTGGAAGGAGCTGGGGTGGAGTGCAGCCTGCCTCAGCCGCAGGATCTCTGTCTCCCTGCAGTCCAGCGGGCTGTGTACAAAGACCTGGTGCTTCTGCTCCAGAAAGACTCACTGCTCACAGCCGCCCAGCTGAAAGCCAAGGTGAGGGAAGCTTGGTGGCCATGCCAGTGGTGGGTGGGCACAGACTCTGGCCTGGTAGGGTCCTCCTCCTTGGCATGGGTCTGACCAGCTGGGTCGGGGGGTGGGCAGGGGGAGCTGAGCTTTGAACAGGACCAGCTGATGGCTGGGGGTCAGCTGGGTGAGCTGCACAACGGGACACAGTACCGAGAGGTCCGCCAGTTCTGCTCGGGTTCTGGCCACCACCTTGTACGCTTCTACTTCCTCACCCGCGTTTACTCCGAGTACCTCGAGGGAATCCTGGAGGAGCTGACATATGGGCCTGCCCCGGACCTGGTGATCATCAACTCCTGCCTCTGGGATCTCTCCAGGTTGGGGCAGGGGGAGAGGGAAACCAGGGGTGGAGGTATGGCTCAGAGGCCACCCACCCCTGTGCTCTTGCCCACCCTTTGTGCTACCCAACAGGTATGGCCGCTGCTCGATGGAGAGCTACCGAGAGAACCTGGAGCGGGTGTTCATGCGCATGGACCAGGTGTTGCCAGACTCCTGCCTGCTGGTGTGGAACATGGCAATGCCCCTAGGAGAGCGTGTCACTGGGGGTTTCCTTCTGCCTGAGGCAAGTGACCAGAGCCCCTTAGGATAGAGGACGGGGCAGCTGACTGGTAGATAGAGGACCCTCCCTTCCAAACCTGCTTCATTCTGTGGCTCTTAGATGCTGCACTTTATCACTCAGCTCCAGCCCCTGGCAGGCTCTCTGCGGCGGGATGTGGTTGAAGGGAACTTCTACAGCGCTACACTGGCTGGGGACCACTGCTTCGATGTCTTGGATCTCCACTTTCATTTCCGGCATGCAGTACAGCACCGTCACCGGGACGGTGTCCATTGGGACCAGCATGCCCACCGCCACCTCTCACACTTGCTTCTGACCCACGTGGCTGATGCCTGGGGTGTGGAGCTGCCAAAGCGTGACTATCCCCATGGTGAGCCCTACCACAAGTGGGGACGGTAGTGATGCAAAGAGGGCCCTCAAAGCATAGGGCTCATAAACAACAGGACAGAGATCCTCAAGGGGAGTAGAGGCCCCTTGAAGGACCGTTGTGGATCCTGAGTGCTCCTTCCTTCCCCTGGGTTTCTGTATGGTCTAGCCGTGTGGTCACCCATGTGTATGTGAGTGAGCATTGAGCACATAAGGCAGCATGTCAGAGACCCTTATGCTACAGATAAACGGAAAAGGAATGGGAATACTTTTAGACAGGAGTAGATGTTGGGGGTGGAAAGGCAGAAACAGAGGAAAGGTAATCCAGGCAGTGTGGCAGAAACAACGAAGCCCCTTGGCTGGTGCTGTCACCCCCTCAGTTCCTGCCTGCTTATAAAGGGAACATCGTGGGTGATTGTTCCATGTCTGCTTCTGCCCTGGATCGTGTCCTCCAAGGCTAAGGTTCCTGCCTCACTTGTTGACAACTCATCCCTTTAAGCCACTTGTCTAGGACAATTGCTGTGTACATACTACCTACAGGATAGTGTTTATTGAATTGGAGACACGAATCATGTTAGAAGGCTGTAGTAGCATTAAGGGATGTGAGGGCATAGAGAGGTCAAGAATGTCACTTTTAGCCTGGAGTTGGAGCATCAGGGAAGTGAATTAGGATCTTGATTATATAATAGTCCAATTTCTTTGTTTTTTTAGGTGAGAACTAAATCTCATCTAAATCAGTTGGAGAACTGATCCCCAACAAATGAAGGGTTGCTCTAAAAGTTGTAAGGCTAGTTTATCGTGGCTCAGGTCTTCTGAATCCAGTTTGGAGCCACAGAAATAGGAACATCAAAGGGAAGAGTTGGGTGGGAGGATGAGTTGGTGAGTTTGGTTAGGGCAGATCTCTTTGAGGTACTGTGAAGATGTTGAGTAGATTTGGAGTCAGTGATGCCCAGCAGGGAGATGGCAGCTGAGGGCATGAATGTGAACAGACGGAAAGAGCAAAACAATAGCCATGTTTTGGAGTTGGAAGGGAAGAGGGGCTGATGGAGGAAACAAAAGGAGACAAGGGTAGAGTCACTTTCAGGGAGGACAGAGGCTCTTGGCCACGTGACTTGTCAGGAAGCGAGGAAGTGGTTACATTTCATAGGATAAGTGTTGAAGGAGTGGAGTAGGGTTAAAAGAGGTAGTGAGCAGTTGATGGAGAGAATGGCACCTGGGCAAAATACTCTTTGTGGGAGGAAATATGAAAGGAACAAGGGCCTACTGGGAGAAGGAAGTGACAGGATCTTTGTTTTTAAGAGAGAAGGTTTACTAAGCTTATTTATTGGTCTGTGGCAAGGAGCTGGGAGAGGAAAAAGCTAAAGATACAGGAGCTGGGCAACAGAGGGAGGAGACTGGAGGGGAGCATGAGGTCAGAACAAAGGCAAATCCACTGACTATTGAGACAGGCAGGGAAGAAAGAGTGCAGCTTGGGCTTGGCCTGAAATGAGAGGGGATGAGGAAACCTGTGTAGGAAGTAGAGGGTGCTGTGTTCTCCAAGAGGAGGGAGTAGAGGTTTAGAAGTGTGGACAGCCACAGTTCAGGGCGGCCTGGCTCCCCAGGCCTACCTAAAACAACCATCCCATTCCTAGACCCATGGATTGAGGACTGGCCAGAGCCGGATCATCTCTTCCAGGGGAGCCAGGGGCAGACCCCAGCCTTCAGGGAGCAGCTGGCCTTGCCCCCACCCTCTCCTTTACCCCTTCCCATGCATTTTCCCTACCCTCTTCCTCAGCCCTCCCCACCTCCTCTGTTTCCACTCCTGCCCCAGGATCCCCCTTTTTTCCCAGGCCAGCCCTTCCCACCCCATGAATTCTTCAACTTTAATCCAACAGAAGACTGCTCGATGCCACCCCACTTAGGTAGGTGCCTCTACAACCTCCCAGCACACCTTTCCCAGCATCCCCTTGAACCTCCCCCATCCTAGCCTCCTGTGTCCAGGTGGGCTGAGAGGAGTTGGGTAGCCCTTGTGCCCCCCAGGCTTGGGTTCAGTCACAGCTGAGTCTGGAGCAGCATCCGTAGACTCATTAATTAGCTCATTGATTGTCACAATTTCCTGACTTGGAAGTAGGGGAAGTAGTATTGCCATTTTGCAAATGGGGAAATTGAAGCCCAGAGAAACTCACCCTGGAGGACCAGAACTGCCTGAAGGCAGAGCTGGGCTCACCCTGGCCAGAAGCCCATTCTGATAATGGCTGGTTCTTTTGTAGGATGTAGCCCCGCAGTGAACTTTGTGCCTGGCCCCCTGCCTCCTCCAGTCTCCAGCCCTATCCCCCATGGTCAGCACCGGGGCCTGGCCATCCACCGGGGGATGCCACGCTGTATTCACACCAGCCCCTACCACGTGCCAAGGACAGGGGCACCCTGCAGGCAGCGTCCCAGACACTCAGACAGGCTGATCCATACATACAAACTGGACAAATGGCCTCCTCCCCATTCGGGGACGTGGCCTGGGTAGAGTGGATCTTATGCTGGAGCTGAATGTGCCAGTGGCCCTGCAGTGCCTGCTTCCCACCCCAGGTGCTGGGCCAGGGTATCTTGCTATGCCTGGCATTGTTGTTGTCCATTGCTGTCACCAATAAAGGCATGGAAGAACAGAGTAGCATCTTTTTGTGTAAGGGAGTAGGTCTCCCAGCCATGATCTTAAAAGTTGGGGAGGCTGCCTCTGGGCTCTCTGCGACCTTGGACCTTTTAACCCACGCTGTTTAGAAATCATTGAATGCATCCTTCCTACTGTCTCACACACTTGTTTACACCCTCACCAGAACACACGTGTACTTAACAAAGACCCTGGAGGGGTTCTTTGTTGTCAGCAGCTCTTTGGGATTGGGAAATATCAAGGGCTGAGTTGAAATTGTCAATATTTTATATGCAGTTTGGAATCTGGCTAGATCTCACCTATACCAGTCTCACACATTCATGTGTATGTTCAACACTCATCTGCTCCTGGAGATACAAGATACATACCTTGCACAATTTCTTGGCACATGGTAGACACTCATTAAGTGGTTGGAACTAAACAAAAAGCTCCCGAGCCCATGTGGGAGACTGATTAGAACCCTCCTCCTCTCAGAAATCACCCAAGCGAAAGTGAAAATGAGAAACAAATGTAAATACCATATCTGATGACCAGGAAGGAGCAGAAACTCCAAACAGTGAATTAGGTGGATAGGCTGAAAAACGCAGTGGAACCACTGCTTGGTACAAATCAGTTTGGAAATTCTTGGGCAGCATTTACTAAAGTTGAACATTTATGTACTCTGTGATTCAGCAATTTCACTTCAAGAGAAATGAGTACATCTAGACAGATTTACCAAAAGACTTGTGCAAGAATATTCATAGAAGTTTTTTTCATAGTAGCCAAAACTTGGAAACAAGCCAAATGTCCATCAACAGGAGAGTGGGGGCGTCCCTGGTGGCGTAGTGGTTAGGAATCTGCCTGCCAATGCAGGGGACACTGGTTTGAGCCCTGGTCTGGGAGGATCCCACATGCCACGGAGCAACTAGGCCCATGTGCCACAGCTGCTGAGCCTGCGCTCTGGAGCCTGTGAGCCACAACTGCGGAGCCTGTGTGCCACAGCTGGTGAAGCCTGTGTGCCTTGAGCCTGAGCTCCGCAGCCGGGGGGAAGCCACCGCAATGAGAAGCCTGCAGTGAAGAGTAGCCCCTGCTCGCCGCGACTAGAGAAAGCCCGCGCACAGCAACGAGGACCCAATGCAGCCAAAAACAAATAATTTTTTTAAAAAAAGGAGAGTGGATATTCGTCCCATACAATGGGATAGTAATAAAGGAAAACAAATGCTGATAGATGCAACGACATGGATAAATCTCACAGATATAATGTTGAAAGAAGCCAGAAACTAGAATACATTTTATATGATTTTATTCTGCATGATTTCAAGAATAGGCTAATCTATGGTGATAGAAATCAGAATTGTGGTTACCTTTTGGAGGAGGTATTGATTGGGAAAGGGCATGATGGAACTACCTGGGGTGATGGAAAAGTTCTATCTGGCTGGTAGTTACATGGCCACACAAAGACACACAAATATGTTAAAGTTTATTGAGCCAGAGACCTCCCTGGCAGTCCAGTGATTAAGACTCTGCCCTTCCAATGCAGGGGTATGAGTTCAATCCCAGGTCAGCCTGCATGCCGTGCAGTGAGGGCAAAAAAATTTTTTTAATTGAGCCATACCCTCGATATTTGTGCATTTTATTCATATGTAAAATGTATGTATTATATGTCAATTAAAAGGGAACCAGTGGAGTTCCCTGGTGGCTTACTGGTTAGGATTCACTGCCATGGCCTGGTTCAATCCCTGGTCAGGAGCTGAGATCCCACAAGTCGTGCAGTTTGGCCAAAAAAAAAAAAAAAAAAAGAATCAGGATATCCAGGAGTGGTTTAACATTAAAAAGACACCTAAAAATTTAATTCACCATATAAGCAGCATAAAGCAGAATAAGTAGTCCTTTTAGTAGATGAAGAAAAAAAAATTTTTTTTAACATTCAACATCCACTCATGACCAAAACTGCTACTAGCAAACTAGGAGTAGAAAGGAATTTCCTTGACTGGATAAAAGTTAACTATCAAAACTCCACAGTAATTCTTAATGGTGGAAACTTAAAAGCAGTTCTTTTAAAATCAGGATCAAGTCAAAGTTACCTGTGAACAGCAATTCCATATACCATTGTCTGGGAATTCCAGCTTGTATAGGCAGAAGATGAACACAAAGGAAGAGGACCTATTCTCATAACATCTGGCTTTTAGATGGATGTGGTATCCTTGGGTTTAGAGGGCTTCACAACTTACATATATGTTACAAATATTTTGCAAGTATACAGTATCACATATCGATTTTAAAAACTTTTTTGGTTTTAGACATTTGAAGACACAGGCCAGAAAATATGATAAAAGCTACAGCTCCTAAGTTCTTTTATTTTGAAGATGGAAAATATTTGAAAGGTAATAGAAATGTTTGCTCAGCAGAAAATAACTTGTCCAAAGTTGGTTGCATCCAGATCCTGACAGAACCTTACAAAAGACAGGTCTTTACCCCCGGAATAATAGACTAGGGTTGGGACAGCAGTCGGAGACAGTGAAGCCAGCTAGATTGGGCCCTTCCTTCTCCTGGATTCTCATGAGCTCTGCCCTCGATGCCTCTGGGTTTCAGGCTGGGGAACTCAGGCTAGAGTTTTGGGTTAAGGAGATTTTGAGGAGTCAATGAAGCCGCCAGTGGGCCGGAGATGCTCCTTCCTGGCCCCAAGATCTACCCTCTCCGCCACTGCCGGCCCGGCCCGGGAGATACCTCTCCCCCTCCTCATTTCCTTCCCGCACCCAGCCAAGCCCGACTCTTCGTAGCCAGAGCTGGAGGTCTCCGCTAGGGGAGCAAGCCATGCACCGAGTCAAGGGGCTGCGATTCCGGGGGTGGAGTGGAGGTGGGGGGAGGTGTTGATTTACGGGGGTGGCTAGCACTTACCCTATGTGAGTGCCCACAGCCCTCTGATCCCTGGCAAGGCTAGGGATTTCCTTCCCAACATAAGGCCCATGCCCACCCAGCTGTGCCTCCACGGTCAACGCGCGAGCTCGGCGCTCTCCAGCCGTCGCCCTGACCCCTCTCCCGCGCACCTGAGCCTAGAGGTCGCTCCTGGGGCAACCTCCCCGCGCAGCGCAGGTCTTCTCCTCCTCCTCCTCCCCCAAGGATCCAGTCGGCCCCCTCCTTCTCTGTGACCACGGACTCTCGGCGAGCAGTGCTGCTCCCCTCACCCGCTAGCGGGGGCGGGGCCGCCCCCTTTCCCCGGCACAGAAGCGTCTGGGTGAGAGCGCCCCCTCCCGGCTCCCCGTAGCTGGTCCTGAGCGGTTCCCTGGGCACCGCACCGCCTGCTTCCAGAGACCCCTCTTCTTCCCTCTAGGGTGGCCACTGACAACTCTAGCTCAAGTGGAGCCCCCAGCCTTATGATCCCCCTTGACACCGCCCTCTCTGACCCTCCCGCATCCTGGCCGCTCCTACTCATTGCTCCCCGGTCCTTGGGGCAGAGGAAAGTCCTACCGGGCGCTCCTGCTCCTAGGCGCTCCCCCAGGGTGCGTGTATGCCGCTGTGGATCCTCTCTCTGCTTTCTCACATGCAAGGCCCCTCGCGGCTGACACCTCCTCCACTCCGGTTCTTTATGCTCCGCCTGATCTGATTATTTTTCTGGCCAGGCCACAAGCGTTACTGGAACCCCACCCCATCTGAGCCCGCTGCGGGGTTGGATGGGGTAGGGCCAGCAAAGAAAACTCACCCAACCTCCCAGGTCACTGAGGCCAGTGGGACAGCTTTCCCTTCTTGGCCCAAACGGAAGGGCTTAGAACTTCATTCTAGCATGTTCATTCTCCCCAGACTTGCATTATTAAGCGTTTTAAGTCTAAATGGATGACTTTGTCTACATTTAAAGTAATTTCAGGAGTTATGTTTTTCTTCCCTCTCTGCAAGGTCCCTCACTTTATTTCCTTTTATCTGTGTACTCCATCCATCCCATTTGGCTGGCTCTAGAGTTCGCCATTCCATTCTATTTTTTGTTCTTATCAAGAAAAAAAAAGAAGAAGAAGAAGAAGAAAGTGTCTGGTTTTGTTGGCATGCATTTTAAGTTTGTGTGAAAAAAAATTGCATTATTTTTCATTCAGCTTCTTTTCACTCAACGCTAGGATTTCAAGATCAATCCATATAGCTTCCACCCTTTCTAACTGCTGCCTCCTCTCCACAGTGCTCATCCACCATGTTTCACATTTTCCATTTCCTGCCACCACCAGTGAGTGCAATCATCATTCTCAGACGTATCCCCTCAACATATCCCCTCACCTGCAGTGCTTCTCACAGTGTGCAAACTTATCCCTTGGGAGTCTTGTTAAAATGCAGGTTCTGATTCATCACACCTGGGGCGAGGCCTGAGCCTCTACATTTGTAGCCAGTTTACAGGTGATGCCTATACTGCTAGCCCTGGGACCACACTTTGAGGAACAAGGCCATTATGGGCCTCTGTGAGAATTCATTTTGGGTTGCTGGGTCACAGGGTATGTGTTGATCTAATTTGATAAGTATTGCCTATCTGCTCTCCAGTCTGGCTGTGCCACCCTACCCCACACCAGCAACGCAGGAGGGTAGAAGATATATATTTATGTGGGGAAGGGAAGAAGGCCTTCTCCTTGCTCCTGCCAAAATCCTGCCCCCCAGCGTGTCTGGTCTGGGCCGAAACCTCCTCTCTCAATCAGAGTGGCCCCAAGGCTCTGGAGTGATGTCCCTGGCTAGCAATGCACGGCCAAGTCAATGATGGGCCCAAGATTGGCATCCTGGCTTCATCTCTGACAGGAGCTTAAAGAACAGGCATTGAGAAGCCCTGGGGTCTTCAGTTAGGTTATATCTCCTCCATTGCTTTCCCGTTAGTAGCCTGTTAGGCTGGACTAGGACTCAAACAACCTGGCCTTGCCATTGGCAAGTAGCTATCCTGTGCCTGACTTCTCATCTCTAAAATGGGATGGTAACAGCATAGCTACAGTTTGTGGTGTGAGGAGTCAGTCCAGAAACTTTGCCTCACATACCAAGTGCCCCACAGGGGCCCCAAGACAGGTGTTCTTGCCTTTGTTTTAACCAAGAGGAAAATGAAGTTCAAGAAGGCTTAGCAATTTTTACCAAAGCCATGGAGCTGGAAAGTGACAATGCTGGGATTCAAACCCAGCTTCAGCTAATACACCAGAGCCCGTGCTAACCATGAACCTATTCCACCTCCATGTCCTGCCTTTGCCCTTGCTACCAGGTCAGATTTCAGGGAGAACTGAAAGGAAAAAAGGAGGACTGCGTCTGGGGTTTCAGGAGCTGCTGTTGATGACTAGTGGCCAGATGACCAGAGTTATGAAACTCTGCAGCGAATGGGTTTTAGCAAAAATGAACCTGGGTTCTAGGGGCTGGTCACCAGGGCTTGAGTATTTAGCTGGCAGGAGAGGGGCCTTTTGGTTGAGGGATTTAGGAACAGGGATTTTAGGGTTATGTATATAGTGGGGTCAAGACTAGATTGGGGAAGGTCAGGGATTAGGTGGAGGTCTGGAGTGAGGTGGGGGTCAGGTGGTGGGTCTTATCTATCAAATGTCTTACCTGTAGTAACTGATCACTCACTGTTTTATTTGGAGGGTTAGCTGATGTGTGAACAGCCAGCATCCTGGGCATCAAGGGATGCCACCTTCCAAGGCCCTCCTGGTGCTGTAAGCAGCTTGTTGGGTTGGTTTTAGAAACCCGTGGGCCGTGCTTTCCCCACTCACATAGCTGTGCAAGACTTTTCCTGGCGCCAAGCCCCAGCCCCAAGCATTTCACAATCAGAAGAGTTCAACACCTGCATATTTTGAGATTTCATGGCATACAACCTTTTACATTTTGTTCACATTCGTCCATCCGCTGTTTACCATGGTAGGGCCCCAGTTGTATCCATGACAGAACATTTCTCTGAAGGCCTGGAGAAGCTATCTGCTCTTTAGAGTTCAATACAATATCGTGCAGTTTTCTGGTCTTTTCAAAGTACTTCACACATAGGTATTATTGCCTTTGACTCACAACAGCTCCATGACAGGACCCACTTAATACCAAAGCTCAAAGAAACTAATTGGCCAAGGCCACACGTTGCATAGGTGGGTGAAATGGGACTTCTTGTTTGTTTTTCCATAGCAAACCTCAGGAGTCTTAAAGAGTAAGTGCTCTCTGGGAACCTCACTACACTGGTTGGCCCATTTCCCAGAGGTGGGGATGTGGACTGAGGCAGGAGGTAGGAAGTCTAGGGAGTGGGGAATGCTTGGGCAGAAAGGTCTGGAAGGTGAGTTGGCTGAGGTCCCATGAGGCTTCTGGCTAGACCTCTCCCAGCTAAGTTTCTGTCAGTGGGCACTTTCTAGAGCCTGGGGAAGTGGAAAGAGGAGGTTGGTGGGGGGAACGGCAAATACAGAGGTACCCAAGTCGTTCTCTATGAGTCTGAAGCTGAGACAGTTGAGCAGCTGCAAAAAAAAGATGCTGCCAGCTGCTAAGGGGGCCCCAGTGGTGTCACCACATGCATGTGGGAGCTCTTGACGGCTTGGTCAAGCTCTGCCCCTGGCTAAGCCTTCTGCCCTAATGTCTCTTCTCAAAGTCCCTGCCCCCGCACCCCAAGTACCTGCAGCATCAGCTTGAGGGAGGTGCCCAGAGGTCAGGACAGTCTACCCTGCCAGTTCCAGCAACATCATGCATGCCCTGACCAGTCCCAACTAAGGCCTGAAGGTCTGGGGCCTGCTGAGGCAGGAAGGCCCTGGTCCCAACTGCCCTCCCTCTCCCCTGGGCTTCAGGCCCTAGGCCAGGGCTCAACAGACACAAGCAGCAGGATGGCGTTGCCCTTCTATTGGTCCAAGTCCTGAGCATGGCTTGGGTGAGACATGGAGGTGAGGAGGCCCACGAGGCTCAGCAGTGTGGAGAAAAGCAGCAGGAAGGAGGCGGTGAAAAGCAGGGCGGGGAGGGCACTGAGCACCAGCAGCAGGACAGCCGGCAGCAGATGGAGCCACGCTGCAGCTGCCACGGGCCACAAGGAGCTCAGCAGGTGGGAGCCGGTGGTGAAGAGCGCGTGGCACAGCATCAGCACCAGCAGCAGGTAGAGGATCCCCTCCAGACCCCACAGCACACGCTGCAGCGGTTGCTGCCAGCCTGATGTGGTCCACCACTGTGTCCAGCTTGGGGGCACATGGCACACGCACCAGCGCACCCAGCCCTCCCGCGTGACCCAGGCCGACCAGGGCACTGCACGCTGTGGCCCCTCACCAGCCCCGATGGCATGCGTCTCCGCTCGCGGCTGCTGCATCACCTCTGGTGCACCTGGGGAGAGAGCCACGCCAGCTGCAGGAGCAGCCCTGGAGATGCCTGGCACCTTAGGGTGGGTGAGGGTGCAGGGGTCAGGAGGGTACCAGCATGGGTGTGGTGGGGCTTTGAGCTGGGGCATGGGTCTTACCTCTGGGCAGAGCCACTTAGGTCATGTTTCTTCCTGCAGCGCCCAGCCAGAGTGGAGCCCCCACTCTCACTGTCCCCACCCTTCCCAAAGAAGCCCCATTGTGACCTGGACTAGGGTGGGGTCCAGCCAAGAGAGGAAACACTGCAGGATGTGAGGCTTACCTGAGCCTCTTTCATGGACCCTCCAGGCTGGCAGGGAGCCTGGTGAGCCCACAGATGTAGTTTCTCATGTTTTCTTGTGGAAAGACCTCTCTGGATCCTCCTTTCCCTGCTGGCCGATATCCAGTCCCACTCCACTCTCTTGCAGTTCTTTCTCTCTGGACCCTCATTCTCCAGAACCACAGTGGAGGCCAGAATAGTGACCCCTAACCTAGAGGTTCTGAGATGGCTCCATTCCCTGCACTGGGCTCCCTGTCCCTTATCTCACTTTTTACTGATGCTCTCGGACTCAGACCTAGGTATCTACTGTCCACATTGTGGGGAGACCTCAGAGGTCCCCCAATGTAGGTGCAGGCTGGGGGATAAAGGAGTATCCTCCCACCTTCCCAGACCAGGGTGGAGGAAAGGAGGCCTGAGGAAACAGCACGGTCAGTGTATTTCCGGAGGGCATTCAGGCCCAAGGATGGAGGCAGAAAGCCAGGGCAAGCAGTGCCAAGGGCATGCTGCGGGCTCCCAGAAGTAGCCCCAGGCCCAGGAGCAGCAGCAGCAGAGCCTCCTGGAGGCTGAGTCATCCTGTGGCTGCCACTGTGGGCAGGAGTGGAGCCTCCTGCTGCCCTGGACCCTCGCCGGCCCCCTGACTCTGGCCCCCTGTGAGATGTGTGTGCTGTGGCCAGGTGGGACCTGCAGGCCTGTGGAGAGAAAGGGTGGCAGCTGGGCTTTGGGAGGTTGACCCCTTGCTCACCTGCCCAACCTTCCAGGCTGCTGTCCACTTACCGGTGGAGCAGGTCGAAGGCCAGTAAGCTGACCAGTAGCAGCAGCAGCGAGGCTGAGCCAGCTGTGGAAAAGACTGCCCGAACTGTCAGCCCCAGTGCCCCCAGCCCTAGGACACTGTCCAGGACCTGGGCCTGGCTAGGGCCCCAGGGGGACACACATGGACCCACTGGGCTACCCGATCCCTCCCCACATCCACGCCCCTGGAAGGGACTGGGACAGGATAAGCAAGGGCTTCGGGCCTGGGTAAGCAGAGGCGGGTCATGGAGGGAGGTGGAGGTTACACGAAGGACTAGGGCTGGGAAGGAGTATTGGGGGGAGGACCATGGGAGGGGGTGGGGCCCTGGCAGACACTCAAGGGTGAGCTCAGGCAGTGGGGAGCTGGGGTCCTTAGAAATCTCCCCCTCCCCACGCACCCACCCACCAAACCCTCCTCACCCCCTCCCACTTCAGTCAGCCATTCTGGTGGGTTGGGCGGCTGGAGCATTGTGACCTACTGCCAGGTGGGGACCTGGGGTAAGGAGCAGGCTAATGCTGGTTCTGGCCTCATAAGTAGCGGGTAGCTTAGGCAGAGTTTAGCCAAAGGGAGGTCTGACTTTTGAGCGCTAAGACTAATCCTCTTGTCTTTGCTAATTCTCCGCCCTAGGGCCCTCCGGTGGGCATTTGAGTTGCCAGGAAGGCACTATAACCCCATCACCACCTGGGCAGCTTACCACAGGATGAAGGGCTGCTTGTCTCTCGGGTTCCCGGGACTGGGTGTCCAGGGGCAAGTCACTCGATCTGTCTGTCCCCAGCTCTCTCCCCTGAAAGTAGGGTGAGGCCTGTGGGCTCCTGTGGGGGAATCCCCTGTGGGGGATTTTTCAGAACTGCAGTCCTGGAATGCAGAGATAGACTCTGCCAGGAAGCAACCAGAGGCTTTCTGGGGCAGGGCTCCCACATGACCTACTAAATGGGGGTGGGGCAGGAAGGGGCTGTTTAGCTGTTTGAAGCATTGTTGTTTGTGGGAGGTGTTCTGGATACTGGCATTCCAGAAATGGCACAGAGAATGACTGTAAGAGGGCTACAACATAGTAACCCCAAAATTGGAGATTACGGTCACCCTCCAAGAATGAAATTATGGAAAATGAGCATTATGAAGGGATTGGTCACCTGGAAAAGAAACCTATCTCCACTAATAATCTGTAAATGGTTACAGAGGCTCAGTTTAGTGACTTGAGAGGCAAGAGTGGAAATGGGTCATAACTGAGAGAACTTAATCCTTGTTCACATATCATACTTCGAAGGAAAACTGATGGAGGTAGGGGTAGGGGAACAGTGACCATACAGGCCCTAGGAGAGGAGGAGACAGAGCAAGGGTCCGGCTGCATATCTGCCTCCAGGGGATTCTGTTCAAAGATTCAAGTCTGGTGACCTTGACATCTTTGGTGGTGGTGAGCTCAACAGTCATAGAGCCAATGCCCCCAGCCCTTGGAACCATTCATTGATCGCCTTTTTCTGAGTCTTCCCAGAGCAATAAAGCAATGCCCACAAAATTCTGAGGGAAAATGATTTACAACCTAGTAACATATCTGTCTAAACGATTATCAAGTATGAGGGTAGAATAAAGACATTTTAAGCCAAACAAGGTTTCAAAAACTTGACCTTGCATACACTCTTTCTTAGGAAGCTACTGGAGCATGTGCTTCAGAAAAATAAGGAACTAAACTAAGAAAGAAGTGAGACTAAACACAGGAGAGTGGTGATGAGAAAGACCTGGGACATCAGCTATGTTTCCAGGTGAAGAAAGCAAGCAACCCAGCCTGGAATCAAAAGATAGATGCTCCAGGAGGGATGTCTCCAGAAGAAAATGAAACTGATTATCTGCTGGGTTTTTTTTGTTTGTTTGTTTTCTAATTTATTTATTTTTGGCTGCATTGGGTCTTCATTGCTGTATGAGGGCTTCTCATTGCAGTGGCTTCTCCTGTTGCAGAGCACGGGCTCTAGGCGCGCGGGCTTCAGTAGTTGTGGCACACGGGCTCAGCTACTCTGCAGCATGTGGGATCCTCCTAGAACAGGGCTCGAACCCATGTCCCCTGCATAGACAGGCAGATTCTTTTTTTTTTTTTTTGTGGTACGCGGGCCTCTCACTGCTGCGGCCTCTCCCACTGCGGAGCACAGGCTCCGGACGCACAGGCTCAGCAGCCATGGGTCACGGACCCAGCCGCTCCACGGCACGTGGAATCCTCCCGGACCGGGGCACGAACCAGCGTCCCCTGCATCGGCAGGCGGACTCCCAACCACTGCGCCACCAGGGAAGCCCTGCAGGCAGATTCTTAACCACCGTGCCACCAGGGAAGTCCCTATCTGCTGTTTTTAGACATATGCAAAATGTTTAGTTCTGTTGGAAGCTTTGGGATTGAATTAGCAACTAGTGCCTTGAAAACCAAGCAAATGATAAAACAAAGTACTTGCTAACTCCAGCGAACAAAAAAAGTTGAACAATAATCTTTACATGGTCATAATATAAGCACTGAATATTGACTCCAGTGATTTAGTTCTTTTGGGAGGATGGCAGGAGGAAATGTGTATGTGTATTTTGGTGTATGTTGAGGGGAGGGGTGGTAGGAAAGCGAAATCCTTAATTCCATAGCAGGAAATCCACAGATAACATCTAAACATAAAAATCCAAGAAATAGCAATAGAAGCATAAAGGTAAATACAAGAAGGAATAACAAACAGAACTAAAAGTGGTTGACTTGAGAATAGAGAAGCATAGAGAAGAATCTTCTGTTATAGGCCTATATGTGATTTACCTTTAAAATTATATTCTGCATGGACTTCCCTGGTGGTCCAAGTGAGTAAGACTCCACACTCCCAATGCAGGGGACCCAGGTTCGATCCCTGGTTGGGGAACTAGATCCTGCATGCATGCCACAACTAAGAAGTCTGCATGCTGCAGCTGAAGATCCTGCATGCCTCAACTAAGACCTGGTGTACCCAAAATAAATAAATAATTTTTTAAAAGGTCTTAAAAATTATATTCTGTAGTATTTCGATTAAAATGATTTCATTTAAAACAAGCAAATCAATATAGGGTCCTTTGGTGGAGATCAGGAATATACCCTCCCAGGATGAATGAAATACCAATTTCCTAATGTTACGTGGGTGTCCTCATACGGCTTGAGATAAAATTTCCAGTAACAGCATCAAACACCATCAACCTCAGAAAGCTGTGAATCTCATGCATTTTAGATGGAGTTGCTCTAAACCTCCATCTAATGCTTCTCAGCCCACCTGAATCTCCTGGGGTTGAATCCTCTGGGGATCTTTTTAAAATGCAGATTCTGATATAGTAGGTCTTGGCAGGGATTCTGCATTTCTAACAAGCTCCCAGGGGTTGCTGATGCTGTTGGTCCTCGGCCACACTTTGAGGAATAAGGCTCTAGAAGACGTTGATGTACAAAAGAGAGATAGCTGGGGGAGGTAGTGGTGAGGGGAGACGGGCACGTGGGGAGATGCTTCTAGGTGCCACAGGAGTGCCCATCAAAGCTCACCTGCATCATAGGGAGAGCACTTAGTGGGGAGTGAGTACCAGGGACAGGAGATTAGGAGGCACAGAGAGGCAGCAGATTTGCCTACTTCTCAATTTGTACAGCCAGACACATAGCCTCCTCTCTTCTCTTGATAATGTTTTATTCCATCTGCGTATGTGGGAGCAAGAGGACTGTGTTACGCTGTTTCCCTACCTTTAATTCATCTGGTAGTGGCCCCCAAGAACCACATATTATCTCACTTCACAGCAACCCAAAGAGGAAGATATTATTGTTCCCATTTCACAGATGAGAAAATTGAGGCTCGGAGAGGTAAAATTACCGCCCAAGGATACGCAAACAAAATGAACAGCAGAAGTAGGATGTGACATTAAGCCTGTGTGGCACCAAAGTCATCTATCGTCTCTGCCTCCAGCCACCTGACCACACTGGGGAGCAACCAGGAGAGTCCCAGACCATCCCTTAAGCCAAAATCCCTTTGGGGCAGGTATCTCCACCCAGTCCAGCTCAGTCTTGCTCATTTGTGCTTTGCAACATAGCCTTGCTCTCGGGGGGCCACGAAAAAGCCTCCACCTGGCTCCCAGGGCTAGAGATCTGGCTGTGCAAGTACCTGCACCCTGGAAGCCGCCACCTCTAGACCCTGCTTCCGGACTTGGTGCCTTTGCAGCTCTAGGCAACCAAATGGCAAGGGCCAAAGGCAGCAGCTGAGCAGGGAGAACAGAAGGGATGAGCAAGTTAGAAGGGGTGTGAGGAGGTGGGAGATTGGTGGGAGATGGCCAGCATGCCCCGTCCCACCAGTCTCTTTGGGGGCATGTCTCCCAGTTCATTGCTGGCCAACTCCTCTCCTGTAAAACCTGGCACTGTTGAGGAGGCCAGCTTCCCTCCAGCCCTGCTGGGTCCCCTCTAACCTTGAACATATTATACACATACTTTTTGAGCACTGACTAGAGACCAAGCACTGTTCTAGGCCCTGAGGTACAGCTGTGAACATTTGGGTGCAAAAGGCTCTTGTGGGGTTGCTTACCTTCTGCTGGGTGGGAGTGGGGACCCAGACAAAGAACACATAATAAATAACACAAGATATATTCAGAGAGGGTTGAGTACCTTGAATCAATAACAAAACAGAGTGAGAGGATATAGTACGTGTGGAGGCTGGAGTTTACTTTTGTCAGGATGGTCAGGGAAGTAAGTAACATTGAAAGGCCATCTGAGTGATAGGATACAAACTTGGTGAACCAGTGCAAAGGCCCTGAGGCTGGATGGGGCTGGTGCATTGGAGGAACAGCTAGAATGCCTGTGGGACTGGAGAGATATGAGCCAGGGGGAGAACACAGGGAGATGAGGTGGGAAAGCTGTGGGTGGGGAAGAACATTTTCAGGAATAGCCTGGAAGGTGAGCGCACTAGGACAATTTGGCTGCGGTGTAGGGAAGGGCTTGGAGGAGGTGGGAGCCTCAGGAGGCTGACCTGTCCTAGCCAGGTTCTGCCCCGACCCTCTCGCACCACTCTGTGAAACTTGGATGAGGGTGGGGCCCGTGAAGTGGGCAGACTGGGTTTTGGCGGGAGGTGGAGTAGTCCTCAGGACTTGTACAGACCCGCTTCTAGCTCCACAGAGCCTCTCCCTGCCTCCCACCTCTGCGAAGCCTGGGGCCGCAGTACCGTCTTTCTGCCGCTGACTCGGCCCGGCGCTTCAGGGACCCTCCGCTTCGGCATGCCTTCCTTGAATTTTTCTAGATCCTCCTCTGGTGACTGGGTCCCGGCAGTGGTGTCCAGGCGGGGCGCTCTAAGGCGGGAGCAGGACCCGCGGGGGCCCTGTCCCAGTTTCTCCCTTTCGGGGGTTCTCTACCCAGAGCGCATGGCGTGGACCAAATGCCTTGAGGAGCTCCGGGACTCGAGTCTATGAGATCGTTCTTACTGGGGGTGGGTCTCAGTTCCAGGAGCGCATATTCCTTTCGAGAGATCTGACGAGATTGGTGCTGACACGCTGATTTAGGGTAATTCAAATTGTTCATATGGGTAGTGACCTTGCAGAAAACATTTGCTCAGGGGCCCCGCGCACTCCGGAGGATTCCCGGCCACCTCTGGGCATCTCTTCTTACTTGGGGATGGCAGAGTCTCCCTGGCGGGATCCTTGCAAAGGCAAAGCCCCGGCCAGAGGCGCACAGTGGACGAATGCCTTCCTTCTGGGGAGGCGACCCTGGTTTGGGGAGCCAAAGGGGACCTCGGAGGGGGATGGGGAGGGTCCTGCGCCCTGGAATCCCGGGGTCGGAGGTGGTCCCGAAGACACAGACCAGGGCTGCCGGCTCCCAGAGGAGAGTGAGGAGGGGGAGGGCAGGACATGCATCAGCCTCGCCCTCCACCCCCTGCCCCAGCCCGCTGGGCATAGGCTTGGACGCCTCTACTCGGATTATGTAACCCCGGAACGTGGCAGCCGGGTGAGCAAAGGAGAGGAGGCTGGGGAAAGGAAGAGAGAGGAGAGGCGGGGCGCCGCGGTGCGGGGGTGGGAAGCACCGCCTCTAGCTGGGCCCCTTGGGTGTCCTTCAGAAGAATTCCTGGAGAGCCAGCCCTCCCCCACCCCGTACCCCAGCCGCCGCCTCAGTTTCCTCTCACCCTCCTTTCCGTTCCACCCGTCCTGGCAGGGGGTTCTGACTGGATAGATTTCCCTCTCGGTTTGTAGTTTCCTCCCCAAAGTTCTCGGCTTCGCTACCTAGGCTAAGTCAGTTAGCCACCCTGAGCCTCAGTTTACCAGTTTGTAAGATGAGATTTGTCTGAGAGGCCACGGGTAAAGCGCCTGGCACGGGGCATGGTACACAGTAAGTGCCCACTGTGGGACAGGCGCACAGGATCGCGTGGAATCCAGGGTGCAGGGTCTTTGCCGAGAGAGGATAATATGTGGTTAGGTGCAGGGGGCTGGGGCGCGGGGCAGAGAGGGAGGGGGAGGGTCGGCGGGTGCGGAGACCCTGGGCTGCAGCCCTGGCCCCTCCCCGCTCCTTCCTCTCCCCTCCCCTGCCTACCCCTCGGCTCCAGGGTCCGAGGCCAACTAGCGGGCTGTGGGCGTGTCGAAGGCCGCAGGGGGAGTGCGGCGGCGGCAGGAAGGGGCGGGGGGCTCCCGAGCCCCAGCAGGAAGAGGCGAACCCACCGGCCATCGCGGGCCCAGCGCGTGTCCTCGCTTTGGACCCAGCCATGTGGGGTCTCCTGCTCGCCTTGGCCACCTTCGCGCCTGCCGTCGGGTTGAGTCTGGGGGCGTCCGGCGCCTCGGTGCTGGGCCTGGCGTCGCCCGCGACCACCGAGGCCCCGGTCTCGACCCTGGCCCCGCGTAGCAGCCAGGCAGAGCTGTCCGCAGGGAACAAGAACGGTGAGCTTCCGACCCACGGCCCGCTTCTTCCGCGGGCCGGTTGTCCCACTCCTCTGCCCTCCGTGTGGCGACCCCTCCCCAGCACGCGCACACACACCACACACACGCCACACACGCCACACTCCGTGCCCAGCGCCTGTGTGGCGACCCTTCCCCACGCACACACACTCCCTGCCCGGTACAATGGCTGCTGAGTCAGCAGCCCCAGTTCCCTGCCAAACCAAGTCAGCAGTCCTGGGACAGGAACCAGTTGGATGCTATCTCTTCCAGCCCCAAACTTTCCCTTTTCACAGATGAGGAAACTGAGACCAGAGCCCGGAGGAGGGGAGAAAGAGGTGCAGACAAAGGAGGAGGGTGCAGAGCAAGACTGAGGGCAGGGCCTGGAAGGAAAGAACTGAGGAAGGGAAGAAGAGCTCTCTGCCAGGAGGAACGCGGCACTGCCTGGGGAAGGGAGGGGGAAGGCTGCCTGACTTCCCACCTTTTCAGATGTGGGAGTAAGAGAGGAGGAAAGCAAGGAGATTGGCAGCCTAGGAGGGCTTCTTGGGAGAGGCAAGTGGAACTGGTCCTGAAGGGTATCTCTGAATTAGGAAGAGCTGAAGAGGAGGGCAGCCAAGAAGGAAACAGTCAGTGCAAAGGCACAGGGCACCTAACACAAAAATGTACAGCATGTTCTAGGGGCATCTGTGGAGCTAGGCTGGGTGGGGAACTAGTGGCACCTGCCCTGTGCAATGAATACTTTGTACTGAAGGGCAGGCAGGGCAGGGGTCCAGCTCTGGAAGGCCTGAGCACCCGGGCAGACATGGATTTGAGGACAGGACATCTCAGCTCAGACGGCAAACATAATGATGGAGGTGGTACAGAGGCTTTGGGGCATGAGACCGAGTCTGGAGCTAAGGAAGGCTCCTTGAAGTGTATCTGGGCTGGGATGCAAAGGAAGAATGGGAATTAGGCAATAAAATCAAAGGTGGTGGATGACAGGGAAAGGGACAGCCGGGCAAAGAAGGAGTTAAAAAACCAAATTCAGCTCTTTGGAGTAAGCAGATAGTTCCTAGTGGCAGTGTAGCTCTCTATTGGTGAGGGCCAAGCCGTCAGAGGGGAGAAGGAATCAAGGAAGTGGCTGGAGAGGTAGGTTGGGGGTCAGACTGTGGGCCTTTAAGTCCATGCCAAGGTTCTTGGATATGTGTGGTGGGGCCTGTTGTGGACTTGCAGGCTTTCTTGGGCTGGCAGACCTCTCCATCTGGGGTTTTGTGTCATCCTTTCCTTCCCTGGTGCTCTGCCTCCTTGGTCCCCAGGGACCTCAGAACAGCATGTCCGGATTCGAGTCATCAAGAAGAAAAAGATCATCATGAAGAAGCGAAAGAAGCTAATTCCCCCCAGACCCCCGGTGACTGCCAGGGCTTCAGTGACCACCAGCCCCGCAAGGACCCTTGACCTCCCCGAGAAGCAAGAACCAGGTACCACCGTTCCAGGGGCCCTGCCCAGACTTGCAGTCTCTGGGGCACAAACTAATGTAGCTCTTGGTCCCCTGGGCATAGACATGCTCCCAGCCTGTCCAACACACTGGCAAGCTTAGGCTCAGCTTCCTGTGTGCCCTGACCACTCTTTCTCTGGTCCCATTTTACTGCTCTGTCCCTGTCCCAGACTGTCCCCCTTTGGGCCTGGAGTCCCTGCGAGTTTCAGATAACCAGCTTGATGCATCTAGCAGCCAGTCCTTTGGTCTTGGACCGCACCGAGGACGGCTCAACATCCAGGTCAGCAAGGCAACCCCTAGGACCTCCTTACGTGCCCCTCCCACCTTCGGTTAAGGCTTACCCCATACTGCCTACCTGGTTCTGATGACTATGTCCTGTGCCCACAGTCAGGCCTCGAGGATGGTGACCTTTTTGATGGTGCCTGGTGTGCCGAGCAGCAGGATGCCGAGCCCTGGCTTCAGGTGGATGCTAGGCACCCCACCCGCTTCTCAGGCATTATCACACAGGGCAGGAACTCCATCTGGAGGTGAGGCAGGATATCTCCAGACCAGGGAAGTCATGGGCAGACTCAGGAGGACTGGGGTGGGAGTCCTGGGAGCCACCCATCATCTCTACCCATCTTTCCTGCCAGGTATGACTGGGTCACATCATACAAGGTCCAGTTCAGCAATGACAGTCTTACCTGGTGGGGGAGTAAGAATCGCAGCAGTGGGATGGACGCGGTGAGAGGTCCCATGGTGGCTGGGGCCCTCTATGCTGAGAGTTGGGCTCCTGGCCCACTGTAGGGTGCTGGGCTGGGCTGGGGCTCCTCTGAGGACAAGGAACAGTGTCCACTTGGGCATCCCAGGAGAAGGGGAGTTGTTGTCAGGATGGGTGGCACCCAGCAGACAGCCTTGGGAGGCAGGCTGCTTTGGATGCCTGTATCCTCCCCAAATCCTTTCTCCATGCCACAGCCTCCTGCTGGAACACCCTTTCTGGTGATGGGCCCCTGGTCCTTGCATCACTTCTCAACTCCTCATAGCTCTGGCTTCCCCATCTCAATGACCCCTTTTTACCCCAGGCTACAGTGTGGGGTCCTGGCCACCTCCAGGATTGGCTGCTCCTGAGTCACATGGCCATATTGGTCTAATGAGCTGTGACCAAAACGGAAAGCGTGGCTGCCTAGGGCTGCCTGCTGGCAAAGGCTGTGGGCAGCGGTCTGTGTTTGACATAGTGGGCAAGTCTCCAGCTGAGCCTACCGGGGTGGATTTTTCAGTGAGCTCAGCGGCCTGAGCTCCTTCCCTGGGCCCTCCGCCAGGCTGGCTGCTGCGGTTCAAGCCACCCTTACAAAGAACTTGATGCCCCCAGGTATTTCCTGCCAATTCGGACCCAGAGACACCCGTGCTGAACCTCCTGCCTGAGCCGCAGGTGGCCCGTTTCATTCGCCTGCTGCCCCAGACCTGGCTCCAGGGAGGTGCATCCTGCCTCCGGGCAGAGATCCTGGCCTGCCCAGTCTCAGGTGGGCTATAAGACAAGGGTTGGATGGGCAGGGCGCACCCTCCACTGGGAACTCCCCCTTTATTGCGAACTCATCCTCTACCAGATCCTAATGGTCTGTTCCCTGAGGTCCCTGTGCTGGGATCCTCCGACACACTGGACTTCCGGCATCATGATTATAAAGCCATGAGGAAGGTAACCACTATGACCCAGGTGGGAGGATCTGCCCATCTCAGGTCCTCCGCCTACCAGGGCATAACTGGACATGATTGCCCTCATGTCCACCCTCATCTCACCCTCCTGTTGACCCCTAAACTGCCCCCATTTCCCTTGTTATGGCGCCTCCCTTATTCTGACCCTTCCTTCTGGTCTGCTGCTGCCCACTCCTGTACTGTGCCATGGTGTCCCCATCTGTATGGGCCACCACAAGCTTTTGAAGTCCTTCCGTGGCCACATGTGGTCTGACCCCTGGGTCTGATCCTCCCATGCCCTGCACCATGGGAGGTGCACTCCACCCCCCAGCTGATGAAGCAGGTGAACGAGCAGTGCCCCAACATCACCCGCGTCTACAGCATCGGGAAGAGCCATCAGGGCCTGAAGCTGTATGTGATGGAAATGTCGGACCAGCCTGGGGAGCATGAGCTGGGTACTGGCAGGTGGGGTGGGAGAGGTGGGCACAGTGGCGGGGAGGGACAGGGGCACGAGCCAGTTGCGAGCACCTGTGTGCTCCCAGGAGAGCCTGAGGTGCGCTACGTGGCCGGCATGCATGGGAATGAGGCCCTGGGGCGGGAGTTGCTCCTGCTCCTAATGCAGTTCCTGTGCCGTGAGTTCCTGAGAGGGGACCCGCGGGTGACCCGGCTGCTCACCGAGACGCGCATTCACCTGCTGCCCTCCATGAACCCTGACGGCTATGAGACTGCCTTCCGCCGGGTAGGCCACTTGGCACGAGGGCCAGCCTGCTCCTTCCGTTGTGGTGCCTGGAGCCTGCTCGGCTTGAACAGACTTCGTCCCTGGCAGGGCTCGGAGCTGGTGGGCTGGGCAGAGGGCCGCTGGAACCATCAGGGCATTGACCTTAACCATAATTTTGCTGACCTCAACACACCACTGTGGGAAGCAGAGGATGATGGGCTGGTGCCTGACACTGTCCCCAACCATCACCTGCCACTGCCTACTTACTACACCCTGCCCAATGCCACTGTGAGTATTCTGGGGGCAGTGGTGGAGGGCCACCCTAGGGGCCTTTGTCTCTGTCTCCCACCCCCCTGACCTGCCCTTGTCCAGGTGGCTCCTGAAACGCGGGCAGTGATCAAGTGGATGGAACGGATCCCTTTTGTGCTAAGTGCCAACCTCCACGGGGGTGAGCTCGTGGTGTCCTACCCCTTCGACATGACTCGGACTCCGTGGGCCGCCCGTGAACTCACGCCCACCCCAGATGAGGCAGTGTTTCGCTGGCTCAGCACTGTCTATGCTGGCACTAATTGGGCAATGCAGGACCCAGATCGCCGACCCTGCCACAGCCAGGACTTCTCCTCGTATGGCAACATCATCAACGGGGCTGACTGGCACACAGTTCCTGGGAGTATGTGCCCAAGGGTGGGGTTAGCTCCGTCCCCATAACTGCCCAGTAAGACAGTCTGCTCTCACATAACCACTGGTGTCAACTGTCACCAGGAATGTGTCCCAGAGGAGGGCACCAGGAGGGCAGGGCTCCCATCCCGCCCCTTTAGGCTCCAGTGTCTGCGGTACCCCTAGGCATGAATGACTTCAGCTACCTACACACCAACTGCTTTGAGGTCACTGTGGAGCTGTCCTGTGACAAGTTTCCTCACGAGAACGAGCTGCGCCAGGAGTGGGAGAACAACAAAGATGCCCTTCTCACCTACCTGGAACAGGTCGGACCTGAATCCCCCCTGTGCCCAGCCTGCCCGAGTCACTCCTGACTGGTCTCTTCTCCATGTTGATGCAACTCCCAATAGGGAGCTGAGCCTAAGGTCAGGCTGAGCATTCTGACTCACAGGTGCCATGGGTCACACTCACTCAGCATCAGATTGACTTGGAGGGATACAGGACAGGAATCACGGTTTGCCAGCGGGGTGGCGTAAGACATTGTTAGCAGGTGGGAATAGACCTGACAGCAGTCCAGGCAATTGTCCATAGAGCTGACCCAGAGCTGTTCTCAGAAAAGAGTCCGATTTTGCAAGTGCAGGAAATGCCCTGGCATAGACACTTCACTTTTCACAGAACTCATGTCCCTTGGAATGACTCCGTAAGTATAGTTTCCAAGAGTTCTAAAACACAAGGCCAATAACAAGAGTCACTGAACTCGGGAAAGCCCATAGATATGCCCTCCTGCCAGGCGTTTATAGTTCTCCCAATCCAGATGCAATTTGTCAATAAGGAGATATTTTTACCAGAGTATTGTCACGTAGAAACAGAGTAGACGCACCACCTCTATCAAATTTGTGGGAAACAGAGCCAGAAAATGAACTGAAGTCCACATTTTCACACAGAAGGAAAGGGGTTTTGATAACCTTTTCCCACACAGGTGCGCATGGGCATTGCCGGAGTTGTGAGGGACAAGGACACGGAGATTGGGATTGCTGATGCTGTCATTGCCGTGGATGGGATTAACCATGATGTAACAACGGGTGGGTGTGTGGGGGAGGGGATGGGGGGAGGTGTGGGAGGCTTTAGCTGGGTCAGAAGCTGAGGACCACTGGACTCTGATCTTGCCTTTCACTCCTCTCAGCATGGGGCGGGGATTATTGGCGCCTGCTGACCCCAGGGGACTATGTGGTGACTGCCAGTGCTGAGGGCTACCACGCAGCGACTCGGAACTGCCGGGTCACCTTTGAAGAGGGCCCTGTGCCCTGCAATTTCCACCTCACCAAGACTCCCAAACAGAGACTTCGAGAGCTGCTGGCAGCTGGGGCCAAGGTGCCCCCGGACCTTCGGAGGCGGCTGGAGCGACTGAGGGGACAGAATTAACACCTCTAGCCGAAGAGCCCCAGAGCCTTGGGCAGGCTGGACCTGTCCAGAACTGAAGGAGGGGGCACGGAGAGTTGGGAGGGAGGGACAAAGTAGGGGGAAAGATGCTCAGGCTCATTAAAGCTATTTGGCACCTCAGCCAATATTCCTGTGGTCTCTATGTCCCAGGTCCTCCAGCTGGGCCAGGCCTCAGCTTCCCCGATCCTATTCTGCACACACTTGTATACTCTCATCAGTCGACTTCTGGAAAAATAGTGTGGAAAGAGGATCCCACCTGGGTTCTTCCTGAACCAGGGCTTGACAGAGCAACTCTTCAACCCATCAACTTCTGCGGCAGACACCACTTGGTGATGTGAAACATTCTGTAAGCACCTGCTCAGTGCCAAGCATGCAAGGAGTCAAGGATAAACAGTGCCCATCAACCTCCTGGGGCTCCCAGTCAAGAGGGGACAAGCGTGCCAAGGTGGAGGCTGGCTGCTGTGGGAGCAGAGACCGGGGAGGTGTACACATGGGAGTGAAATACAGTGCTGCGGGTCAGTCCGGATGCAATAGAGGTGACGGTTCTCGAAGTTTAGGTGGGAGGTGGGTATGGTGTCGGGGTGTGGACAGGGACAGCTCCAAGGAGAAAACCAGAGAGAACAGCTGAGAGCATTTGGGTTTGCTTCACCAGCCATTTTGGAGAGTGTTGGTAAATGACAGCATTCGATTCATTTCTTTCAGATTGAAGGGGAAGTTATGTGTCCGTCAGTATCTTGCCACGAAAATAACCCACTCTAGATATTTCAAGAAGAGGGGAATTTAATGTTGGACATTGGGTATAAAGGTGTTGGAAGAGGGCTTCCCTGGTGGTGCAGCGGTTGAGAATCCACCTGCCAATGCAGGGGACACAGGTTCAAGCCCTGGTCTGGGAAGATCCCACATGCTGCAGAGCAGCTAGGCCCGGGCGCTACAACTACTGAGCCTGTGCTCTAGGGCCCGCAAGCCACAGCTACTGAGCCAATGCACGACAACTACTGAAGCCTGCACGCCTGGAGCCCATGCTCCACAACAAGAGAAGCCACTGCAATGAGAAGCCGGAGGACACAGCTAGAGAAAGCCCGCACGCAACAACGAAGACCCAATGCAGCCAAAAATAAAAAAAATAAAAAAAATATATATTCCAATGAATGAAACATACCAAATGTCAGTAATAAGCAAGACACATTCCTTTGGGGAAACTGTTAAAAAAAAAAATCAAGTCTGTATATGCAAATAAAGCAAGGAAATGCAGTCTTTAAAAAAAAAAAAGATGTTGGCAGAGCTAGATGAGAAAAAGGGAGAAGGGAGTTTTACTTAGAAGTCAGGAAGCTGATAACACCCTTGGTTTGGGTTTTTTGTTTGTTAGTATTTTTTGGCTGTGTTGGGTCCTTGTTGCTGTGCGCGGGCTTTCTCTAGTTGTGGCGAGTGGGGGCTACTCTTGAGGTGCACGGGCTTCTCAGTGCAGTGGCTTCTCGTTGCAGAGCATGGGCTCTAGGCGTGTGGGCTTCAGTAGTTGTGGTGCGCAGGCTTAGTTGCTCCGCGGCATGTGGGATCTTCCTGGACCAGGGCTCAAACCCGTGTCCCCTGCATTGGCAGGTGGATTCTTAACCACTGCGCCACGAGGGAAATCCTGGTCTGGTGTTTATAAGCCTGATGTTGGTGCTGGTGCTGGAGCCCACTGTCACCTGTGGCCACCAGTAGCCAGCTGTGATCACTTGTGGTTGCCTGTTGTGGCTGGAATCAGATTTCTCCCTTCCTTCCACTTTCTAATCTCCAACCTATGAAGTCCACTGGCAAAATCTAACTGTAACCTAGTTTGCAAAGAAGTCCACGAAATGTAGTTTCCAGGCACCTTAAGCCCCCTGCAATTCAGAGGAGAGCTTGCAAGGGCAGGAATGTGGCAAATACTAACAGGCAAACTATGGCACAAAGACATCCATGTAGCCTATTATGTAAGCTTTGCCTAGTGCTGGGCTGTTGTATTGTCTCTGTCTCTGCCTGTCTCTCATTTTCAATCTCAGATCACCATGAGGGATTAGTACCACATCTCCCATCTCCCTGCTCCTTTTCTCCCCATCTCCAATGCTTCTTGTACAGCAGAACTTTTTCCAAAAAAAAAAAAAAATTATTCATTGAAGTTTAATATATATAATTAAAAGTACACATAAGTGCACAGCTTATTGGCACAGTAAATTAGAAGACATGACTCAACTGTAATTACAACAAACTCCAAGTGTTAAGATACAGGCACCTTGAAAGTAAAAAAAATAAAAAAAGATGTATCATGCAAACATTAATTAAAGGAAAGCAGGAGTGGCTATCTTAATATCAGATAAAGTTGACTTCAGGGCAAAGAAAATTACCAGAGACAGAAAGGAACATTATATAATGATATAACTGAACACAGCCAGCCTTGTCTGCTGGAAGTTTCCAGTGAATCTTTCCCTTCTCTCTTAGGTACCCTAGGAACAGCTAGTTCAGCATAACTGAAATGACATGTGAACTCAAGCTCTGAATTTCCCCCATTTCTAGTAAGACATTTCCCTGGCCAGCAAACTCCCTCTGTTACATAGTTGTCAAGGGATTCCAAGGTTCCTTCTACTTTCCTCATAAATATGCAAAGTGGAGTGAAAATGGGGCCCCTCTCCTGCTCTTTTAACACCGAGATCAGCCCTTCCTGGCCTAGCAAGCCATCTTTTGGATAATGGGACTTTGAGGCATTATATGCATGATCCCAGCTCTTTGCCGAGAAGTTCCCTCCAATAAACCCTTATTTGTGTCTGTACCATGTGTCATTAGAGGTGTTTGTCTTTGCATTATGCTTGACATATATGACAAGATGAAGAACACTCAGCGTCATCTAGTAAAACTGAAGGCACACATGCCCCTATTCCTGGGTGTACAATATAAACTGTAGGGAATGTGGACTCGGCATGTGGACTCTCAACCACTGCGCCACCAGGGAAGCCCTCCATATAATTCTTATATGAGGTATCGGAAAAGGCAAATTCATAGAGACAGAAAGTGGAATAGAGGTTACTTCATACAACTCAATATCAAAAAAACCCAAACAACCCGATTAAAAAATGGGCAGAAGAACTGAATAGACATTTTTCCAAAGAGGAAATGCAGATGGCCAACAGGCACATGAAAAGATGCTCACCATTGCTAATCATCAGGGAAATACAAATCAAAACCACGATGAGATATCACCTCACGCCTGTCAGAATGGCTATCATAAAAAAGAACATAGGGCTTCCCTGGTGGCGCAGTGGTTGAGTCCGCCTGCTGATGCAGGGGACGCGGGTTCGTGCCCCGGTCCGGGAGGGTCCCGCATGCCGCAGAGCGGCTGGGCCCGTGGGCCATGGCCGCTGAGCCTGCGTGTCCGGAGCCTGTGCTCCGCAATGGGAGGGGCCACAACGGTGAGAGGCCCGCGTAACGCAAGAAAAAAAAAACCAAAAACAAAACAGAAACAAAAACAAAAACAGAACATAAAAAGCTAATGTTGGTGAGGATGTGGAGAAAAGGCAACCCTCGTACACTGCTGGTGGGAATGTAAGTTGGTGCAGCCACTGTGGAAAACATTATGGAGGTTTCTCAAAAAACTGAAAATAGAACTACCATATGACCCAGCATTTCCACTCTTGAGTATACATCTGAAAAAAACAAAAACACTAATTTGAAAAGACACATGCAACCCAATGTTCATAGCAGCAGCATTTACAATTGCCAAGACATGAAACCAAATTAAGTAAATGGATAAAGATGTGGTATGTATATATACAATGGAATACTACTCAGCCATAAAAAAGAACAAAATTTTGCCATTTGCAGCAACATAGTTGGACTTGGAGGGCATTATGCTAAGTGAGATAAGTCAGAGAAAGATAAATACTGTATGATATCACTTATATGTGGAATCTAAAAAATATAACAAACTAGTGAATATGGCATAAAAGAAGCAGACTCAGAGATACAGAGAACAAACTAGTGGTTACCACTGGGAGGGGGAGGGGCATTATAGGGGTTGGTGAGTGAGAGGTACAAACTATTGGGTGTAAGATAGGCTCAAGGAAGTACTGTACAACATGGGGAAATCAGCCAATATTTTGTAATAACTGTAAATGGAAAGTAACCTTTAAAAATTGTATAAAAGTTAAAGACATTTTAAAGAAAAAAAGAGTAGAGATTACTAAGGATTGGGGGTAAGGGGAATGGGGAGTTATAACTTAATGGGTACATGTTTCTGTTTGGGATGATGAAAAAGGTCTAGAAATAGATAGCACGTCCAGCATTACAACGTTGTGAATGTATTTGATGTCACTGATTGTACACTTAAAAATGATTACAATGCTAAATTTTACCACAATTAAAAAACTAAATTAAAAAAACCCTACAGAGACTTCCCTGGTGGTCCAGTGGTTAAGACTCCACGCCCCCAGTGCAGGGGGCGCGGGTTCAATCCCTGGTCAGGGAACTAAGATTCCACATGCTGTGTGACGTGGCCAAAAGATTAAAAAAAAAAACAAACCTACAAAAAAGTGGTTAATGTGAATCCTACATCTTTGTTTTTGTTCTTTTTTAAATTTATTTACTTTTTAAAATATATTTATTTTATTTATTTAGTTTTGGCTGTGTTGGGTCTTTGTTGCTGCATGTGGGCTTTCTCTACTTGCGGTGAGCAGGGGTCACTCTTCCTTGCGGTGCACGGGCTTCTCACTGCGGTGGCTTCTCCTGTTGCGGAGCACAGGCTTCAGTAGTAGTTGTTGCATGCAGGCTCAGTAGCTGTGGCTTGTGGTCTCTAGAGTGCAGGCTCAGTAGTTGTGGTGCATGGGCCTAGTTGCTCCACGGCATGTGGGATCCTCCCGGACAAGGGCTCGAACCTGCATCCCCTGCATTGGCAGGCGGATTCCCAACCACTGCGTCACCAGGGAAGCCCTGTTTTTCTTTTTCAAAATTGTTTTGGCTATTCTAGTTTCTTTACCTTTCTATATACACTTTACTTGAATTTTTTTTAATGTTTATTTATTTATTTAGGCTGCACTGGATCTTATTTGCAGCATGCGGGATCTAGTTCCCTGACCAGGGTTGGAACCCGGGCCCGCTTCATTGGGAGCGTGGAGTCTTACCCACTGGACCAGGAGGGAAGTCCCTATATACATTTTAGATTTAGCTTGTCTCTATCTACAAAGAGTCCTGCTGGAATTTTAATTGGAATTACATTAAATTTATTGTTCAATTTGGGGGAGAATATATATCTTAAATATACTATGTCTTCCAATCTATAAATATGGTATGTTTTTCCTTTTATTAATTCTTCTTTGATTGCTTTCATTAGCATTTTGTAGTTTCTAGCATACAGATCCTGTATATGTTTTGTTAGATATATTCAAGTATTTCATTTTTTTGGAGCTATTGTAAATGGTACTGTATGGACTGAATTCTGTCCCCCTCAAATTTGTATGTTGAAGTCCGCTCCCACACACACCTCATAATGTTACTATATTTGGAGATAGAGACTTTAAAAAGGTAACTGAGGTTAAATGAAGTCAGATGGGTGGGCCCTAATCCAATGTGACTTGTGTTCTTATAAAAAGAGGGAGTGATACCAGGGACATGTTTGCCCAGAGAAAAGGCCATGTGAGGACACAGTGAAAGACCTCCATCAATAAAACAAGAAGAGGTCAGGCAGGAGAAATGAAATCTTGAAACACCTTGATCTTGGGCTTCATAGCTAGAACTGTGAGAAAATAAATTTCTGTCCTCTTAGCTACCCAATCTGTGGCAGCCCTAGCAAAAATATACAGTTACTATTTTCAAAAATGTCATGTTCCAGTTGTTCATTGCTTATATATATATATATATTTTTTTAAGGAACACTTTTTTTTATTATAAGTACATTTCTTTTCTTTCTTTTAAATTTATTATATTTATTTATTTTTGGCTGTGTTGGGTCTTTGTTGCTGCTTGCGGGCTTCCTCTAGTTGCGGCGAGTGAGGGCTACTCTTCGTTGTGGTGCACAGGCTTCTCATTGCGGTGGCTTCTCTTGTGGCAGAGCACGGGCTCTAGGTGCGTGGGCTTCAGTAGCTGTGGCACATGGCTCAGTAGTTGTGGTGCATGGGCTTAGTTGCTCTGCGGCATGTGGGATCCCCCCGGACCAGGGCTCGAACCCGTGTCCCCTGCATTGACAGGCGGATTCTTAACCACTGTGCCACTAGGGAAGCCCCTTGTTGCTAATACATTGAAGTATGATGGAATATTGTATATTGATCTCAAGTCTTGTGACCTTGCTAAACTTGCTTATTAGATATAGAACTTTAAAAAAATATAGATTCCCTAGAATTTTCTGCATAGATGATCATACCATCTATCAATAGGGGTAATTTTATTTATTCCTTTACAGTATTAAGCATTTTATTTCTTTTTCTTGCTTTATTGCACTTGCTAGAACTTCCAGTACTATATCAAATAGGAATTAAGTAACAATGGCTGAAAACTCCCCAACTTTGGTGAAAGATATAAATCTGTAGATCAAAGAAGTACAAGAGTGGTAAGAGTGGATTTTAGGAGGGAAACATTCAGTTTGACGTTAGCTATTAGGTTTTTATAGATGCCCCTTATCATGTTGAGAAGGTTCCCTTCTAATCCTAGTTTGCTGAGAATTTTTATCAGGAATGAATGTTAGATTTTGTCAAATGCTTTTTTCTGCATCTATTGAGATGATCATTTCTATTTTTCTTTTTCAGTTTGTTAATACGGTGAATTCCATATTAGAATTCCATCCCAGTTAGAAAAGAGGATCAGAAACAGTTCTAGTTCACAATGAATGATCGAAAATAATCACTTGGAGTTTCACACTGATGTTAACTCTCCCGGTCTCTATCATAATATAGTTTGAATATATCTGGACCATCTGTACATTGTGAAGAATGCTACAATGGTTCTTTACATTGCTGACATCATACTGGTTGGGCAGGATGAACATGACACAGCTAGCACACTAGAGACCTTGGTAAGACACACACACTCCAGATAGTGGGAAATAAACCCTATGAAGATTCAGGAAACTGCCACTTTGGTAAGGTCCTATGGGATCCATTCATCAAGGGCATGCCATGATATTTCCTCCAAAGTAAAAGACTAATTGCTGCATCTTGCATCCTCCACCACAAAGAAGAAAGCACAGTGACTGGTGGTCTCTTTGGATTCTGGAGACAACACATTCTTTTTTTTTTTTTTTTGTGGTCCACGGGCCTCTCACTGTTGTGGCCTCTCCCGTTGCAGAGCACAGGCTCCGGACGTGCAGGCTCAGCGGCCATGGCTCACGGGCCCAGCCGCTCCGCTGCATGTGGGATCTTCCTGGACCGGGGCACGAACCCGCGTCCCCTGCATCGGCAAGTGGACTCTCAACCACTGCGCCACCAGGGAAGCTCTCTTTTTTTAAAAAAAAAGATTTATTTATTTAATTTATTTTTGGCTGTATTGGGTGTTAGATGTGGCACACAGGATCTTCACTGAGGCATGCGGGATCTTTCGTTGCAGTGCGCAGGCTCTTCATTGAGGTGCATGGGCTTCTCTCTACTTGTGGTGTGCGGGTTTTTTTCTTGTCTAGTTGTGGCACACAGGCTCCAGGGAACGTGGGCCTGTAGTTGTGGCGCGCGGTTCCAGAGCATGTGGGCTCTGTAGTTGTGGCACACTGGCTCTAGTTGAGGCGCACAAGCTCAGTAGTTGTGGCATGCAGGCTTAGTTGCCCCATGGCATGTGAGATCTCAATTCCCTGACTAGGGATCAAATCCACAACCCCTGCATTGGAAGGCGGATTCTTTACCACTGGGCCACCAGAGAAGTCCCTGGAGACAACACAGTCTTCATCTAGGAATACTCCTCCAGCCCAGGTACCAGGTGACACAAAATGCTCTCAGCTTTGGGAGGGATCAGGTGCTCATGTATATTTGTCTTTTTTTTTTTTTTAAGATTTTTTTTTTTGATGTGGACCATTTAAAAAATGTTTACTGAATTTGTTACAGTACTGCTTCTGTTTTATATTTTGGTTTTTTGGCTGCAAGGCATGTTGGACCTTAGCTCCCCGACCAGGTATGAACCTGCACCCCCTGCAATGGAAGGTGAAGTCTTAACCACTGGACCACCAGGGAAGTCCCTGTATATTTGTCTTAGTTATTATTGTTAAGAAACAGATAATATAATATAACTTTTTTTGTTTGTTTTACTTGAAAAAGGGACGTCTTTTTCTAATTTGAACCAAGACACCATATGTACTAGAATGTGCTTGAGATGAAACCTGTTTGATATCCACGGAGAGGAAGACAACGGTGGTTCTAGCCTGTGAGATAAGACACAAGCTAAATGCCCCCAAGTCTGTGAAAGCTTGGAAAGTGTGGAAGAAATAAAGGCCAAAGGCTTAAAGTTGAATGTCAAACTATTGCTTACGAAACTCTGCGTGTAGGAGGAATTGCAGAAACAATGTAGTGGCCCAAATCCTCAGGTTTCTTGGAACTTTGAAGTTACAGATGTTCTTTTTTTTTTTTTTCGGTACGTGGGCCTCTCACTGTTGTGGCCTCTCCCGTTGCGGAGCACAGGCTCCGGATGCATAGGCTCAGCGGACATGGCTCATGGGCCTAGCTGCTCCGCGGCATGTGGGATCTTCCTGGACCGGGGCATAAACCCACATCCCCTGCATCGGCAGGCGGACTCTCAACCACTGCACCACCAGGGAAACCCACAGATGTTCTTTTAATTACAGCTGTATAAGAAACACAAAAATATGGAATTGCCTTTCTCAGAGGTTGGGGCCCTTAAGACCTGAGTGAGAAATGAACATTTTTCAGTTATTTCTTCAAGTATTTTTTCAGTCCTAACTTTTTTATCTTTCCTTCTGGGACTTGGTTGACACTAATGTTAACTTTTTAAAAAATATATATATTTTATTTATTTATTTATTTTTGGCTGCATTGGGTCTTCGTTGCTGCGTGCGGTCTTTCTCTAGTTGCGGCGAGTGGGGGCTACTCTTCGTTGCAGTGCACGGGCTTCTCATTGCAGTGGCTTCTCTTGTCGTGGAGGACGGGCTCTAGGCGTACAGGCTTCAGTAGTTGTGGCTCGCAGGCTTAGTTGCTCTGCGGCATGTGAGATATTCCCGGGCCAGGGCTTGAACCCGTGTCCCTTGCATTGGCAGGAGGATTCCCAACCACTGTGCCACCAGGGAAGCCCCGAAATTTTATATTTTAACTGGCTTTTTCTGACACCAGGCTACCAGGGCAAGGCGGGGTGCTGCCAGGCAGAGGTAGAGAGTCTAATTTTCTCACTTGACCTCTGTTGACACCCAGGGGGTGGTGTTCCTTTTCACTGATGGGCAGAGGTGGGAGGTCTGGCTCCAAGTGTGATCTCCACTGACACCACAGGTTGGGGGTAGACTTTTTACCTCTGGGCCATGGTCAAAGTCCTGACTCATTAGGTTTCTTGTGACACCATCCCAGCAGGGAGAATGAGAAGCCGCTTGTTACTGCTGAGTGGGGTGGAAATGCAGGCTTTTCACATGGTTTTCACTAACATGGTGAAACACGAGTGAGGCCCCAGGGGAGGCCTCATCGCCAGCCAGCGGGGATGAAAGTCTCTGCCCTTTACTTGGTCTTCTCTGGCATCACACTGGCAGGGTGTTGGGGTACCTCCTTGCAGCCTGGACAGGATGGAAGTTTAGGCTCCCCACTGGGCCTTTGCTGGTGTGAGTGTAGGTGGGGCTACAGTTTCTTCTGGGGGATTTGACTGGAGTATAAACTTTTTTGTCTAAAAGTTTCTGTCTTACCGGGTTGCTCCTTTCTTGGTTTCTTGACTAGAGAGACAGCAGGTTTTTGTTGGGGCCTTTTGTTGTTCTTTTCACCCACTGGCATTTCTGAGTTGCCAGCTTCTTCTGTTCCAAATCTGGGGTATGTGGGGCAGAAAGTAAACCTACAGAGGGACTTCCCTGGTGGAGCAGTGGTTAAGAATCCGCCTGCCAATTCAGGGGACACAGGTTCGAGCCCTGGTCTGGGAAGATCCCACATACCACTGAGCAATTAAGCCCATGCGCCCAGGGGTATTACAGCCATCTCCTTGCCAACTGTCATGCCCTTCAAGCTCCAGGGCTCCCTATGGCATCAGGTTAGGCTCCGCTGATACCACATTCTTACTTAGCATCCCCCCATCCCCACCCCAGCCCTGTCCTGCCTCCCTCAGCCCTTTTCTTCTAGAGAGCACTTCCACATGCACCCCAGCCCCCATTTCAGCCTCTGCTTCCAGGGAATCCCCTTACGGCAAGTGCTGCATAAGTTGTGGGTCTAAATGTCAATGTCGCCACTCCTCCTGGGCAGTGTTGAGGGAAGAAGAGGCCTTGCTACCTCTCTTTCTCCTGCTCTGTCAGCCCCGACTCCACACGTACACACACAGGCACATATGCCTCCCTGCAGCCCCTCCTCCCCCACCTTCTGCTACTGAGCTGCTCCCCCGAGGAAGTGGGCTTGGAGGAATTCTGTCAACCTTGAGGCTTGATTATGAGTTTTTGGTTTTCAGATGAGACCAAGAGAAGGGATGCCCCACCTCACTCAAAAAGGGACAGAGCGATGCCTGGCAGCCAATTTTTTTTTTAAATTAATTTTTACTGGAGTATAGTTGCTTTACAACTGGCAGCCTCTTGTTACCTGCTCCCGGCCTGGCCTGACCTGACCCTGGGGACCCTGTAGGGCTCCACACTGCAGAACCGCGGGGGCACCACTGACAGGCCTGCCGGGTTCAGGCTTGCTGAGCAGCCACTCGACCACATTCCACGCGGCAGCCACAGTTTGTCTTGGCGAGGTGGCCCTCTGGGCCCGGCTCCAAGAAGGGCCTGGGGAGCAGCCCAGACAAACCCGCTTTCGCCACAGAAGCCAAAGCTGGCTGGGCTTGAGTCGGTGCCAGCCTCAGTGGCCAGACCCTCCTCCACCCACCGGAAGGTGGACTCAGGCTCTGGGTGAGGGGTTGGATGTGTGGAGGGGGCTAGGCTCCCAGTTGGGGGAACCCCAAGAGAGGCAGCAGGGGCAGGGACGCAGGCCAGAGGGCTTTCCTGCCCAACCCTCCACCCTAAGGCAGGCCTTCAGGAACTGGACTCACAGGATGGCTGCCCACTATAGCGTGGCCCTTGGCCATGGTGCTAGATGGATAGCCCCTTACACCCTAGCCATGGAGAGGCACCTACACCTCCCCTGGGAACCCTGGAAGCCCAGCTCGAGGAGCCCACTGCACAGCGAAGGGTCTCTCAGGGGCAGCGTTCACTCCCAGGCTGGCAGGGAATGAGGAAGGAAAGGCTTTGGAGAACCAAGATGCCAGGATGCTGGACCCCAAGGAATAACAGACCTGCTGTTGATGGTGTTTTCCTTCCCCTTTTAAACACTTGGCTCTTTTTCCGTCATGCAGAAACAGTCTAGTTTCTGTTATTGCCCTGGTGGGAAGCCTCTTCTATATCTTTAGAATCATGAAGTCTCTTCCAGTCTGTCTCCAGTGGGGGGTGTCTATGGACTCAGAACACCCCTCCTTCCCCTTGGCAGTCCCCTCAGCTCTAATCCCAGCACTTGCCCCCCTCACCCCCATCTACCCGGGGGTGGCTCTCTGTGCTCCCTGCCAGGACTGAGGCAAGGAGGGGGTGGGAGTGGGGGTGGACACCTTCCCCTTTGAGAAGTGAGTGGAGGTAGGGGCTCTTGGACAGGCGGTCCACGAGCACCTTTCTGGAACTCCAAAAGAGGAGACCCAGAGCTCAGAGTCCAGCTGAGGACAGACAGGTTAGAATCGAGGTAGAATGACTTAGTGAGAGACTGATTTGCTTTTGTTCTTGTGTTTTTCCCTCCCCCTCTCCCAGAAGGCAGCAGAAGGTATCATGACAGGGTGAAGTACTGAAGTGGTCTTCAGATCTCTGCATTTTGTTTCCCAGAAACCTAGCTTCTTGAAGAGAAATGGGGAAGGTGAGGACCAATGGGTACATTCTGGGAGAGTAGCACAAAGAGAGAAAGAGATAGAGATAAAGAAAGAGAAAGAGACAGAAAGAGAGAGAGAGAGAGAGAATGGAACTATATGTTAACAAATGGTATACCCTGGGTAAAGTAGACATGGAAGTGTACCATTAAGCATACAATTAATGCAGTTAATGCAGTGGTTTAACATGAGACATATAATGAATGTAATTCAGCACATTAACAAAATAATGGAGAAATTCACACGATTCTCTCAATGTATGCACAGGAGCATTTCATAAAATTTGGCATCTATTCATAATTAAATTTTTTTTTAGAAACTCAGGAATAGAAGGATGCTCTAAAACCAAACATGATACTTAATGTTAGAAGTTTACCTTTCGAGATCAGGAGCAAAATAAAATTACTCACTAACTCTACTTCTAATTAACATTGTATTGAAGGCAGCAGTGATGTATTTTGGCAAGAAAAGGAAAGAAAAGAAATAAGGATTGGAAATGAAGAAATAAGACTGTCCTTTACAGAAGACATAATTATCAACTTAAGAAAATCCAAGATGGGACTTCCCTGGTGGCGCAGTGGTTAAGAATCCGCCTGCCAACGTAGGGGACACGGGTTCGATCCCTGGTCCAGGAAGATCCCACATGCCACGGAGCAACTAAGCCCGTGAGCACAACTACTGAGCCCATGCGCCTAGAGCCCGTGCACCACAATAAAGAGTAGCCCCTGCTTGCTGCAACTAGAGAAAGTCCATATGCTTCAATGAAGACCCAATGCAGCCAAAAAATAAATTAAAAAAAAATCCAAGATAATCTATGGATAAAGTATTACTATATGTGAGCTAAGCAAGGTTGCTGAATACAAGGTTATTGTACAAAAATCAACTGTATTTCTATAAACCCACAACAAATAGCTAGGAAGTGGAATTAAGAAAATGATATCATATATAACAGCATAAAATAATCAGATACTGAGGAAAAAATAAACGATGTGTAAGACTTCCACACAGAGGCCTATAAAATACTGTTAAGAGAAGTTTAAAAGATTTAAATAAATGGAACAATACATAATATTCATAGATTGAAATATTCAACATTTTAAAGATATCAATTCTCCATTAACTGATCTATAAATTCAATACAATCTCAATGAAAATGCAGGAGGCTTTTAAAGAATTAATAAATTGGGCTTCCCTAGTGGCGCAGTGGTTGAGAGTCCGCCTGCCGATGCAGGGGACACGGGCTCGTGCCCCGGTCCGGGAAGATCCCACATGCCGCGGAGCGGCTGGGCCCATGAGCCGTGGCCGCTGGGCCTGCGCATCCGGAGCCTGTGCTCCGCAACGGGAGAGGCCACAGCAATGAGAGACCCGCGTACCACACACACACACACACAAAGAATTAATAAATTGATTATAAAATTCAAATGGAAATGCAAAGGACCAAGTGTAGCTAAGATAATCATGAAGAACTGAGTTCGACAATTTGCTGTACTGGATATCAAAACTTACTATAAATCTAAAGAAATTAAGATAGTGTGGAATTGGTATAAAGCTAGACAAAAAGACCTGTACACATATGGAAACTTAATTTATGATAAAGGTGCCACTGACTTGCAGTGGAGAAAAGATGGTCATTTTAATAAATGGTGATGAACCAGTTGACTATCCATACAAAAAATAAATAAACTTGACCCCTAGCTCACACCATATATAAAAATCAAAGTATCTTCTTGGTAAGACAGGAATAAAGACACAGACCTACTAGAGAATGGACTTGAGGATATGGGGAGGGGGAAGGGTAAGCTGTGACAAAGCGAGAGAGAGGCATGGACGTATATACACTACCAAACTTAAGGTAGATAGCTAGCGGGAAGCAGCCGCATAGCACAGGGAGATCAGGTTGGTGGTTTGTGACCACCTAGAGGGGTGGGATAGGGAGGGTGGGAGGGAGGGAGACGCAAGAGGGAAGAAATATGGGAAAATATGTATATGTATAACTGATTCACTTTGTTATAAAGCAGAAACTAACACACCATTGTAAAGCAATTATACTCCAATAAAGATGAAAAAAAAAAGAAATTAGTTTCATGGAACAGACAGAGGGAGGTATGCTAAATTAACAAATGCTTTTTTTTAAGGGAGAAGTGGGGAGTAAGAATCAGAAATACCTGTTACAATTTAATACACTAAATGTGGCAATAAATTATAGCTACATAAAAAATATCTTCTTGATTTGGGGGTAGGTGAAGATTTCTAAAAAGGATACAAGAAACATTAACCATAAAGAAAAGATTGATAACTTAGACTACATTCAACTAAGAAATTCTAGTTATCAAAAAATCCCTTAATGAGAGTGAAGAGCAAGGGAGTGTGAAACAAGTGATAGGAGGGCTCTCATGTTGGGGTTGGTGAGAGAGAGCTTGTCTGGTGTGGTGTTCTTATGAACACCAGACTTCAAAGCTGGTGGCTTCAAGGTGGCTCATGCCCTTCGGTCACCCAAAGGGTGTTGTTACCGTGTACTGGAATGGCAGCAGAGGAAGGAAGCTTGTGGGTATACGTGCAAAGGTGTGGACAGGGAGGGGAGGGTGGCCGGCCCAGGCGCAAGAGCCAGGAGCTTCTGAGAATCACTGAAGAGCCTGGCTCTTCTAGGGGACAAAGACACTGTGTGTGATCTGTGAATTTTTTCCTATTTGGAGAAATCATCCTCGGGAAGAGAAAAGAGATTTGGGGGTCCACTTGAACCACCTCAACCATGTTTAATGCTTGCCTCATTCTAAGTTGACCATATGGCGGGGGAAATAGACTTTAGAGGTTACTCTGGCAAACAACTACTAGTTCATCTTCAAGGGCATGAGGCTTTATTTTTTTAACTTTCACATTTAGGTCCACAATCCATCTTAACTGATTTTTGTGAACGGTATGTGATAGAGGTCAAGTTTCATTTTGTCTTATGAATATCCAGTTGACCTAATGCCATTTATTGAAAAGACCATCCTTTCTGCACTGCATAGCAGTTTCCATTTTTCTGGGAGATTTTTCTTTTTCTTTGTTTTTGGCTGCACCGTGTAGCTTGTGGGATCTTAGTTCCCCAACCAGGGATTGAACCCAGGCCACGGCAGTGAAAGAGCTGGACCACCAAAGAGTTCCCTGGGAGATTTTTCTTTTTGGAAAAAAATAAGGGCCCTGCCAATAAGGGCAGGAATGGGAAGAATGAGGACGTTTTGCAAAACAGTCAGCAGTAGGGCTGGTCAAAGCTGCTGCTGGGCTTCCCTTGAGTCAGTGAAACCTGTCCACAGTGGGTCCTGTCTGAGCCAAGTACAGCCCCAGAGGCTGCTCGAGGATGCAGGGCACAGCAGCCTGGTTCTGCTGGGAAACATATGTGGGAAGGAAGCAGAGGATTTCCTGGGAGATGCTGTCTCTCTAAAGGTCAAGCAACCAAGTATCTGACCCCCATCTTACTTCCACCCCATCGGCCCTGTGGAAAGAAAGCCTGGCAGTAGGCTGATGCTGGGAAGGGCCCCTTTGTCACCTGGCATCTTGGTACCTCAACTAGAAACAGTCTGAACAGAATTTCTGTCACCTGGTCCCAGGAGAGGCAGGACCTACAGATGACGAAAAATTCATAAACTTACTTCAACTAGGAAAAACTTCCTCTTCCACAGGCTGACTGCCCGGGGCCACCTCCAGTACACACTGTTGTGCCCCATCCAGACCCCCTCATCTTTACCTCTTCAGTGTACACCTGTCTGACCCCATCTGCCAGCACTGCATCTCTTCCCCTGAGAGCTTTCTCTAGCTTCTGTTACCACCTGCGAGGCCACCTAGAAGTTCCAGGAAGGTGGTGCTCCCCTCCTGCTGCCCCCGGAAACTTCTGATCACTGACTGACAGAAGTCGGTGTATAAGTAAGTACACAAGCTCCCTCGCCCCTCAGGTGGGAAATCTCTGAGGCGTGTGTTTTATACAGTTTCCCAGAGTTCCCTGGTGGGATTAAGCTCCAGAAAACTCACAGGAGTGACTTGCTCACCAGCACACTGTATTGGGCTCCCTTACTCTCCCTGCCTCCCTTCCCCCCTCCCTCACTGGTGCTTCCTGAGATTGCCTCCCAAATAAACCCTCTGAGCACAAATCTTTGTCTCAGGCTCTGCTCCTGGGGGAATCCACACAAAGACAACCTCCATTCCGGGTGCATGATGCCACTCTGACTGATATGAACGTAGGCACTGGGGCAAGGTTAGAACCTCCACCACTGGCCTGGGATGTCCAGCACCTGCAGGGGTCAGTCCCCATGAACCAATCAATCCTGTCTTGTCTACAAGGCCTCAGGACTGTCACTAGGCTAGGACCTGGTGATATGCTAGCATTTAGGGGCTTCCCTGGTGGCGCAGTGGTTAAGAATCTGCCTGCCAATGCAGGGGACAAGGGTTCGAGCCCTGATCCGGGAAGATCCCACATGCCGCGGAGCAACTAAGCCCGTACACCACAACTACTGAAGCCTGCGTGCCTAGAGCCCGTGCTCCGCAAAAGTGAAGCCACCACAATGAGAAGCCCGCGCACCCCAATGAAGAGTAGCCCCTGCTCGCTGTAACTAGAGAAAGCCCATGTGCAGCAACGAAGACCCAATGCAGCCAAAAATAAATAAATAAATATGCTAGCATTTACTGGGCAGTGGGTTCTCCATACAGATTTATGTAAGATCAAGACCGAGCTTCTGCCACTCAGTTTAATATCATCCTGAGTCAGGATGGCTGGATCTATGGAGAATGGTGTCCCTTTCGACTAGAGAATGTTGGAAGCCCAGAGAGGTGTTCTGGCTGTGAGGCCCAGGAAAAAATGCCCTTGTTGCTTTGCTGGAGTTGCTGCAGATCCAGATGCAGACCCAGACTTGGTTGCAGGCTTGTCTTGCACTGACCCATGACTCATGGTCCAGTTTCACTCACTCCTCACTGATTTATTGGCTACAAAATGACCTGGTGTGATATTTGCCAGATTTGGTTAATAGTTTTCATCTCAAGTGATGGCCCTGGCTAGAGACTGTGTTAAAAATGATTTTGTGACCCTGGTGGGTCTGTGGCATAGAACTGTTGGTTCTACTTGTTCATACCCCCTCAGACTCACTGCTCCAGAATTTGCTTACAATATCCTACAACAAAGTCTACTGATGGCTTTTTCTCTGCAGGAGGGACAGGCAGGCCAGAAGGGTCAGAGAGTTAATCTCCTGGGAGCAGCCCCCAGGCAGTGACAGATGAGGGCTGGAGGATCAATATCCCAGATCCTCTGCCCCTTGGGTGGGAAAACCCTGAGTTATGTTCTACACTGTCTTCCAGAGTTCTCCAGCAGGGAACCTGTCTCAGGTTCTGCTTCTTGGGGAACCAAAACCAAGACATGCGGGAAGAACATCGTGTTAGTCAGCCTGGGCTGCCATAATAAAATACCATAGACTAGGCAGCTTAAACAAAGAAATTTATTTTCTCATAGTTTCAGAAGCTAGAAGTCCCAGATCAAGGTGCAAGCTGATTTGAATCCTGGTGAGGACTCTTCCTGACTTGTAGGTGGCTGCCTTCTTGCCTGTGTCCTCACATAGTGGACAGAGAGCTCTGGAGTCTCTTCCTCTTCATACAAGGACACAGTTCTGTCAGATTAGGGCCCCACTCTTATGGCTTTATTTAACCTTAATCACCTCCTTAAAGGCCCTGTCTCCAAATATAGCCACAAAGGCAGAGGGGTTTGGGCTCCATGCATGAATTTTGAGAGGACACAATTCAGTCCAGAGCAAACATCATAGGGATTAGCTCTGCCTGCTGTGGATGAGGGAGTGGGCAGTATTTATCTATCTATCTACCTATCTCTCTCTCTCTCTAACCTGCCACACTGTGCTGCTTGCGGGATCTTAGTTCCCTAAACCGGGACCCCTGGCAGTGGAGGTGCAGAGTCCTAACCACTGGACCACCAGGGAATTCCCAGGAGTGGGCAGTGTTGACTCAAATGGTGGCTTGAGGACAGTTGTGAGATCTACGAGGACAAATATCATATCTTACTTATACCAACCACGGCACCTGACCCATTCCAGGAACCGGTAATAACCTGCATCTGGTACAGATTAGAGCTCAGCAGATTATCAACCTGGGAGGGCCCTGGACCGTGGAAACTGCTCGGAGCCTGAATGGAGCAGGGCATGGCTGGCAGGCTTTGGGGCTCTGCAACACAGGCTGAAGGCAGGAACTGAGGGGAGGCCAGGCGAGCACTGAGAATAAAGCAGGATTCTTAGGTAGGAGGCTATCTCATCACAGGCCCCGGTGAGATGAATCCCAGGTATTGGCAGGAACACAAGAGAGGAAAGTGGAGGACTCTAAAGGACAGGGCCAGCCTATCTGCCTTGGCAAGTATTATTTGTCCAGAGGGCTGCAAGGCATGGGCTCATGGGTTGGGGAAGGACAGGTTTCCAGAGGTCAGAGCAAAGGACTGCTGTCGGGAGGAGAGAAAAGGAAGCTTGAGGCCTGGAGTTGGACCCTGGGATCTCTGGACAGTGCATCAAAAAAGTGGCTTCCAGTGTCAGAAAGCTAGACCTTTGGGGTCTAGGGAACACGTTTCAGGGGGACAACTGGGATTCATCCTAGAAGTTGGGTAGATGAGCCTGGGAATCTTGCCTTTCTACCACCCATCCTCCCAAACTCTGAGACAGGAGAGATGGAAAGTGCCTAGGCCTGGGAAGGAGGGAGGAGGTTTGGGGTGTCACTTAATTATGCAATCCTAGGAGCCAAAATTTGCCCCACCCAGCAGCCTCCAGTCAAGAAGGATTTCACTTCTGAGCCTCTGTACATCTGGGTAGTATTTAGTTGGCTCTGTTCTGGTTCCCAGCAATGTCCTTCTGACACCCCCAACTTTGGTCCTGCTCAGACAGCTGGGGGACTGAGTCCTCAGTGCCCAGAATGGGCTCCCAGCCAGAGTTCTCAGGGCTGAGCCCGTGTCCTGGGTCTTCCCACCCCTCCCCAAACCCCCCAACTCAGTACCCAAGAGCAGATATGGGGCAGGGAATACTTGCTCAGTTGAACTCTGATGCTGTTGAAAAAGCCCAAGGTATAAGAAGGCTGCCCAGGGACATGGTTTAGAGTTGCAGAGCTGCTGAGAAAAGCAGACCCACACCAAGGAAGCAGACAAGAGAGGCTGGGTGGCCACCTGCACCTGTGTTTATTGTTTTCTCCAACCTCAGCAGAGCAGAGTATGAGACCAGGGGCAGCTGGACTCGTTCCATGGTTCTATGGGGCCAGCCAGAGTCATCTGTGTGTGGGGCCAGAGTCCATGAGACATCCATTGAGGGCGAGATCCACAACCAGGGGGCCTGGCACCTCCTCTTCTGCACCCTTCATGCCCAAAGCCCCCACCGGGATTCATGATGTGGCAAGCGTGAGTGCTCAGGACTCAAAGGAAGTGGGGCAGCCACAGAATCAAGTGGCTGTCAGAAGCTCCATGGGAGCCTAGGCAGGCCTCCTGAGGCTGCTGGGCACCACCCCTTGTCCTGGAGAGTAGTTGGGACGCCGGGATGGTTGAGATGGGTCAGACGCAAACAGGACCTCCCCAGGCCACCTCTCCCTGAGCTCCTTATCATACTCCCCAACCCATGCTCCTGTCACCAGATGCCCTTGGTCTGCAAAAGGTCCATCTCTTCCAGAGGAACCGACCCAGCAAGTGAGGTCGGGCATCCAGCACCTCCACGGGATGCTCTCCTAACAAGAGCATCAGCACAGTGCTGGGGCTTCCAACCAGCCTCAAGGGAGGTGAGAGAAGCCTGTGGGACTGAGGGGCCCTTGAGCACAGGGAGGAAGGCCTCTCCCTGTTCAGGCCTGTGGGTTGAAGTCTGCCTGCAGCCCTGGCCCTGCATCTGTCTGTGCTGCCATCCAGGGCATGGGCGTGAATCCTGGAGGGACCACTAGTCCGGGCTCAGTGGGGACAACACCTGTAGACCTGGTGGGGAGAGGAAAAGACGAAGGTCCTGTAGGAAGGCTGGCTGCAAGGGGACAGGAAGCCACTTCTCGCCTCTTGTTCAGCCTGGGCCACTGAGCTGGGCTATGTGGCCCAGACAGCTGTCTAGATGGGCCCTGGAGAGGGAGACATGGACCCCAACTCCCCATCCCTGCTAAAGTCTTTTGGAGAGAGCCCATCCAAGGTCAGGAAGGGAAGCAAGACTCAGCCAGAGACCTACCATAATTAGGAGTACGCCAGGCCCTGAAGCCCCCGAGCTGGAGAGTGGAACTTGTCAGAATCTTCAAAAGGCTGGTCTGCAGTAACCAAGCAGGGGAGCCATAAGCCATGTGTAGCCTGTGTCCCTCTCGACTGGGGGCAGCATGCAGGACATATGGCACTTTTTGAGGGCAGAACTATCAAGAGTCTTGAAGGTAGTCAGCCACCCCCAGTCCTAGCCTAGGCCCAGCACTGCAGACAGTTAGGTGAGGTGTGCCCCCCAGACCTCTTAGGAGCTACAGCCCCAAGCCCTTGACCCCCTAGTTTCTTCAATCGAGAGACATGACTCTGGGCTCTTCTTCCCAGCCTGTCTCCTTCAGAGGGCCTGTCTCAAGGTGAAGAAGCAGACGGCCATGTATCAGGACAGCAAAGGGAAGAGGTCAGCCTCCAGGAGTACAGATACCTAATGCAGCGGTAGCAGCATGTCTTCCTCCCACACCCCCACGAAATTCATCACTTCCATCACCCTTGCCTCTTTCTAACCCCCTTCCCATGGTTTGCTGCAGGAGAGACTGGTGGCCTTCTGTCCTTCCTATTCCCTGCATTTTAAGCTCCAGACACACTTAGTTTAAGAAAAATTATCCAAAACTTGGAAACAAGGCTAAATACAACTGTGTTCCACTTTGAGTTATCCTAGAGCATCACCTAACAAGCCCACCCCAAGAATCATCTTATTCTAAGGGATGCAACTCTTTTTGACTTGCTATATACACTACTGGTTAGAACCCAGGCTTTAAGTTGGATGTTGACTTGGAGGAGATTGATAAATGGCAAATAACAATCATTTCACTAATGGGCTGCAGGAGGGGTGACCTGGTCTCAATTCCCTATCTGTAAAATGCGGAAGGAGAAGCTGGGCTAAACCTTATCTAAGGTCAGTCCCCCTCCATCCAGCAAGTGACGTGGTCTCTCACAGTGGTGTATGCTATCCTCCAGTGGACATAGGGAGGTACAGGTCAAAGGTACACAGCCCACGGTGGGGTTTTTCCAGCTCTGCATGTTGGGTCTTTACTCTGGGCTCAACTGGATGAGGCCTCGAAGTGGTTTCCAGACCTTCTCCAACTGGTATTCTTGTCTCCTTGATGGTCCAGAGTGAGACCGTCCCAAGCTATGAGGCCCAGGGAAGTGGGGTCCAGATGGACCTCCTTGAACCCCTGCGGAGCTCCCTCCTCTGCAACCCCCAGGGAGAACTGGTCACCTGGCTTGAAGCTCTTGTGAGATGTGGATGGAGTGGGCTGCGCAGGCCCAGCTGTTCTGCCAGGTTCCAGCGAGGCAGCATGGAGCACTCACCTGGAAGCCCCTCTCCATGGGCTCTGGGGCAGGCCTGGGGTGGGGAGCTGGGTGGGCGCAGCACGGGGGCGAAAGCACTCCTCTGTTTGACAGCGGAGATCATGTTGACAGGCGAGAAGGAGAAGACGCTGGTGGTGGGGGCAGCCGCCGGGAGGGACATAGAGGAGGCAGTGGCCAGCGGGGGGCTAGAGGGCATGACTCCAGGGCGGGGAGGCGCAGGCGCAGCAGGGAAGGCGGTGGGAGACACAACAGGGAGACAGCACCAGAGTGAGCAGCTCGGTTGCTGCCTTGGCATGAGAAGTATGCCCTGTGTGGGCTGCTGACCTGGGTGCCAGGCTCAGCCCACACTGGGGGCTGTGAGCGTCCTGGGGAGACCAGTACAGGGTAGAGTCTGGAGGCAGGCTGGGAGCCTCTGGGGTTGCGGGCTAGCATTTGCCCTTTTGGGGGTTCTGGAGACCCTTTCTTAGCATTGGAGATGATAGGGCCAGATGAGGTTAAAAACAAACAAACAAACAAACAAACAAAACCCAAAAAACGAAAGCAAAACCAGAACATCCAACAAAATCAGATACTGAGAGGTGCCCGCAAAGATGAGGCATGAGCAAGAAATGGAACAGGTTAGGATTCCTGCTGAAAACCACTGGGGTTCTGAGACACCAAGAAACACTGACGGGCCCTGGGGCATCAAGGTTAGAGTCAAAGGTCAGGGTTCATAGCAGAGCTGGGGCAAGTGGCCAGGGACGAAGTTTGGGGGGTACACATAGGCTCTTGTTATAAGGCCCCTCTGTCCAGGATCACAGCTCACACAAGAACCCTTACTCCCCCCACAAATATGTTCCCCTTACCAATTACACTCCCCCCAACCCCCGACACTTTGTTCTCTTCCAGCTTAATGCAGGTCCTCATCATATTCAGCCCTGGTCCTGGATGCCTCCTGTATCTCCCTCTTCCAGCAGGTCAATTTTAAAGAAAGGTACAGAGATCCAAATCCTCAGATCTTCCTGTTCCCTAACCCCCTAGCCCCCATGGCTGTGGCTTGCTCTCCTGGGAACAGCCAGGGAGCCTCCTGCACACAGCCTTTGCCTGCCCCTTTCTTGCAGCCTCCTCTCCTGGGGGCTCCTGCCCAGGCCATCTCTGGATTCCCCTTTCTACAACCTCATCTGAACACAATTCCCTGCCTCTCTCTTCTAAAGACCAATAAGTCTGTGATTTGAGTGTTGTCCAGGCAGCGGGCAATGGGATGAGGGTGGGGGTTTCCTGAAAGAAACCAGCAGCCTGAGAAAGATGCTTTTGGTATCAGAACACCCCCCACCCACCCCCTTTGGAACAGTGATGCCTTCAACAGCTGCCCCTGTTCCAAATGTACTCGGCCCCATGGATCACCGTCTCCTTTTAAGACAATGCTGACTGCTAGCTCATGAGGCCCATGGAGCTCTGTGGAGGGCTTGAAATAAATGCCAGAAAATGTACTGTATCTCTCAAGGCCCAGAGCTCACAGCCGCATTTTGTAGCTTGGGTAGTACTGGGAGATGTGGTTCAGTCCAGGGCTGCTGGCGGCTGAAGCAGAAGACAGAGGGGAGGTCCGAGCAGACAGCCTCTGGCAGGGACAGTTCCGGAGGTCATTACAGGCACGTCCTGGCAAACTCAATGAGAATGATGCCCACTGGAGCTTCACCACAAAGCGTCGTGCACAAGGGGGAGTGGATGGGGACTGGACAGGACAATCCCACCAGATGGGACTGACCCTTAGGCCAGCCCAGGGTGTCCCCAGTTGATGCTGGAGTGAGGCTTAAGCAGCTGTAGAATTCTTGATCTCCTGGCTGAATGGGAAGACCCCGGGTGGCTGACTTTTGCCCACTGGGGCAGTGTGTTCCTCCACTGCTGACTGCACTGTGTGTGCGGCGGAGAAGGGGGGCTGGTGTTCCAAACTCCACCAGCTTCGACCTGGGGGGCACCCTGAGAGAGGTGGTAAGAATACTGTCCAGAACTGAAGGGAAGTAGGAGCAGTGGAGCCTGCCCTGAGCAAAGGGGAGACGGGAGTCTTGGTGGGGACACCGGAGGGTCATGGTCTGTGTGGACACCAGCAACATGGGGCTTCTGGTCCCAAACACTGAGCCCAGGCCAGAGGTAGAGAGCCAGACTCAAACCCACAGCCAAAAAGAGCAGTACTCAGGATGTAGGCCATGGGAAAGAAGGCTAGGCAGGTGCCAGATATGTTGGTCTTCAGCAATAGCAAACATATGACAGGGGACAGGGGAAGGAATGGCAGGAAAAGCCTTCTTGGCCAGCCTTCCCCATTCCTCTGGCACAACAGCGTCTCCCAGGACTCAAGGTGCAATCTCTCTTACAATTGATGGGGGAGGCTCCTTGTAGGTGCGCAGGGGTGGAGCTATCCCCCAAGCTGGGTGCTTTAAAAACATGTCTGCTGAATAGCTAAGCTATAAGAACCTGCAGACAGGCTGTTCTGGAATTTGCTGTTGGAAGGAGGGACTCGAGGGCAGTGCATGGTAAAAGCATAAACGCCCTGTCGCCCATCCACCCAGCTCTGAGCTGCCCACCCCAAGAAGCCAGACAGAAGACGGTTAATGCCCACAGCCAGTGCTGGGATGTAAATTCACACACTCTTTCTGAACTGCGTCTGGGCCCTTTATGCACAGTGGCACATTCAGGTCTGAGAACAACCCTAGGCAACAGGTGGTACCGATCTGGTTTTACAGAGAGGAAACTGAATGTCAGACAGCTCCTGATTTGGACAAACTGTGAGTCCAGGTGTCTGACTACACAGAATTCTGGCTCTGCCCAACCAGATTGCTGGGAGCCACGTCTTTCCTCCTCAGGCCCCTGCCTCTCCTGGGGGGCGTGGGGCCAGGTGGAAACCTACTTTTCTTGGGCCCTGAGTTCCCTTGGGCTTCCGGCAGGGGGCACCAGCCCTCCTCCTGAAGTCCTGGCATAAGATTGGAAAGGTTGGCGGTCCACTAGGTTTAAGCAGGATGTCCCCGTGTTAAAGCTCGTTTCAGTAGGAGGGGAAGGCTAGAAGCGATGTGCACAACTGCTGTCAGCAAAGAGAACTAAAAGTGCAAGAAGTGCCCCGGCGCCGGGGTTGAGGGCTGGGTCTCCAAAGGCACAGAGAGAGAGGTCGAACACAGAGAGGGCTGCCCTTGCCTCTGAGGGCAAGGCCAGGGTCGGTGCTCATGCGACAGGTGACAGGAGCTCCCCCCACCCCTCATAGGCTAGGATGGAGCTGGGCTGAGCCCCATTCTGCTCCCCGGGGCCTGGTCCCTCCCCCACTCCCCGGGAGGCAGGGGACACTCACTGGCGAAGGGCGATGTGGCCGTGGAGCCATTGAGGAAGCTGGGGGACGCGGGCACACCGAGGCCGGCCACGCCCGGCGCCCCGTAGCCGCCGAGGCCAGCTCCGAGGCCGCCGCCGTAGCCACTCTGCTGCGAGCCCGGGCTGGGCGCGAACCCGCGGGGGGACGCACTGCCGCAGCTGCGCGCGTAGCCTGCGGGAGAGCGGCCGTCAGGGGCGCGCGCCGGCAGGGAAGGGGCAGTCCGAGCTGCGCCGGCGGCTGGGAGGGCGAGGGCGGCGGGACGCACCCGGCTCCGGCCCTGGCGTGGCGTCCCCGACGGCAATGGCCAGCGGGCTGCTGAAGGCGTTGATGCCCACGACGGCGGGGTGCGGGTGGCTGGGGGCCAGGGGCCCGAGCGGCGCGGGCGCGCGGGGGGCGCTGTACAGAGCCTCGGCCACGTCTGCTGCGCGCTTCAGGAGGAGCTCCTGCGAAGACAAGAGCGGGCACGGCCGGGGCAGCCGCGGGCACCGGGAAGCGGGCAGCCCCGGGCCCGGCGCGGGGAGGCGGGCGGAGGCGCCATACCTGGTTGCCGCCGGGCACTCCGTACAGGGCCTCCGCCAAGTCGGCCGCCCGCTTCAGCAGCACTTCCTGGGGGCAAAGAGGAAAACAGCCGGACGGAGGGGCGGCCCCGGGGGCGGCAGAGGGGCCGGGAGCCGCCTCTTCTCCCCTCGGCCACCGGACACCCTTCTCCCCGCCCCGCTCCTCTGAGTACCTTGGGCAGCCTCTCGGGGTCTCCGGGGTGTCTGGGAATGACTTTCTGTAGCCTCTGGAATCCGTAGTCAATGGTAGGCTCATTCAGGGCTGGGGAGAGGGGCGGTGTTTGGAGGACGCCCCTCCAGGCACGGCCCCAGAGCAGGGCCAAGCCCGCCAGCAACCAGTCCGGGAGCCTTGCTGCAGACCTCCTCCAAGGCCAGCCCAAGCCTCTCGGAAAACTCCGGGCACTCGGGTCAGCGAGGCTCGGGAAGTTTCCTCAGTTCCTTTCTTGCTCATTCATTCAACAAATGTTTACTGAGCCAGGCCCTGTGCCAGCTGCTTGGCATTAACACACATGCACTATACGATCCCATTTGTGATTAGAAAAAAGGCAACTGTATATATATTAGGTTCAGTATTCCTAGGGGCAGGACTGGAAAGTTTTGTCTGCATTTGGTCTTATCAGGAGTGAATTATTTATTATAAAAAAAGAAAAAAAAATAACCAACAGTCTTCATGTATCACAGCTCTGGTGGCCTCTCAGCGGCACCTGACCGTTAAGGGTATGCCTGTGTCCCAGGAGTGGGCTGCCCCACACCCAGGGCTCTGGGGAGGACGCTGCAGCCTCCTGACCTGGCTCCCGAAGCCCTCCTCCTCCTCCTCACCTCCTCCTGTAGCCTGGCCCCGACCTATCTTACCAGCCTCAAAGCCCTACCTACCTTCTCCACCTCCAACTCTAGATTTAGTGAATTTCCTTTAGTTTCCCCTAAAACGTAAGGCACTCCTTCACCGGTCTTCGTACTTGCCATTCCTTCTCCGGGGATGCCTTTTCCTCCTCATCTCTACCTCCTTATTCACCCCTCAGGTTCCAGCTTAGCAGTTTAGTCCACACTCGTGCCTGGAGGTTTTCTCTGACAACCACTAGCTCCTCTATTGTGTAACTCTACCCACCTCATGCTGTGTTCCCTGTGTTCCCCCCTCACTCTTATACTGGAGCTCCCCGACAGTAAGTAGGGTCACTACTGAGTGTCCAGTGCCCCTTGAAGGGCTTGGTGAATGTCTGTTAGGTGGGGTGGGGGAATGGGGAAAAGTGCCAGATGGTGGAGGTGGAGAGGATACAGGCCAGTGGTCAGATAGACCTGGGAAGGGGGATGAAGCCACATCTTCAGGAGTAGCTTACACTCCTGTCTTGTGTTAACTTCTCGCCCTGGCTTCATGCAAGGTGTGTGTGTATGTGTGTTCATGTGCATGCAACGTGAAGCCTGCGGTGGCTTGGGGGAACCAAGAGAACCGGGAAGATTTGGGGAGCAGCAAGCTATTTGGGGGCATCTTTGAAATAAATCTCCCTGTGGAGATGTTCTAGACACTGGGGAGTGCAGAAGGTGAAGGGGGTGGGGGGAGTTGCTCTGGAGAATGCCGGAGGCAGAGAGAATGTCCGGGCAGGGCGTCTGAGGACGTGGAGGCCAGGGAAGGAAACAGAAGCACAGGGAAAGAAGTTCCAGAGAGGAGGTGTCCTGGGATGTGGGGTGAGTGCCAGCAGGGGCTTAGGGGGCCTGGCTATTCGCTGACTCCTACACCAAGGCTGGTGTGTGCGGCGTGGGGCTCCATCCCAAAACCCTGGGCCTCCCTTCACCCCCCTGACTCCTTACCTGTGTAGACAAAGCGGCCGGGGGCTCCCTTGCAAAATTGCTTGGACTTGTAGGACAGGGTCACCTCCACCACCCCAGGGATGTGCCGTGGGGGCGTCTGCACCCGTATGGCGTGGGGCGTGATGAGCTGCGAGGGGAGAGGGGAGGCCTGCGGGTTCTGACCCGGCGAGGGCAGGGTCCAGCCCCAGGCTGGGAGGGAGACCGGCGGGAGCGGCCCACCTCACTCCACACGAGCACGTTCCCAAACACGACCTGCAACCCGTCGAAGAAGTTGTCGCCGATGACAATGACGGTGGCGCCGCCCGTGGTCCAGCCCTCCCCAGGACTGATGGCCTTGATGCAGGGGGTGGCAGCTGGGAGGCAGGAGAGGAGCCAGGTCAGGGGCCCATGCCAAGGTGGGGACTGGGGCTGGCTGGGCCCGCGGCAGCCGGGGCTGGCCTGGGGGTCCTGACCTTCGGAGGGGTCCAGGCGGCGCGCCCTGCGGCCATGCTTGGAGTTGTTGTGCACAAACATGTTGTCGGACACGGCCAGCACGTGTCCATCCACGCTCACCGTTGTGGATACCACCACCTGTGGAGAGAACCAAGGCCAGCCTGGCTGGGGCTTCCAGTAAGGGACTGCTGGGGGGCACTGGCAACTTGAGGCCGGTGGCTGGATACTGTAGTTCAGGGTCACTGGCATGGGGAAGAGCTTCAGCCCCTCTGGAGCTGAGTTGGTGGGAGGGGGACCAACTGGGTTAGGTGACACCCTCAAATGCACAATCTCTGGCTGCCCAGGGGAACCGATCTCCAGGAGCTAGAAAAATCAAAAGCCCTGAAGAAAAATCTCTGACTCCTTGGGCAGAGTGGCTACTGTTTTTGCACCCACATGTACCACAGGCTGTATCCCTAGCGCTCCAAGGCAGGAATGGGTCTTAGGCAAGTGGGAGTGAGTGTTTTGATGGAGGGGGAGCATTGGCCTGAGAGCCCATCAGCAGGAGCCCCCGCTCTTGGGAGGAAATTGGGGCTACCTCCTTCTCCCCCCTACCCTTCACTGGGCGGGGTGTGCAGGTTGGGGATGTGCTAAGGGCAGCTGCTCTCCGCTTCACGCTATGCAAATTAGCTGGGTTGTTAATCATGTAAAAATGTCACAATTAGCATCTCCTTAAGTGGGACTCTAATGAAGCCTCCCTTGGCAGCCAGCTTAAGTTGAGACAGAGCTGCCCCACCCCCAGCAAGCACCAGGCTCCAAAGCACTGGTCTGCGCAGGGGTCTGTCCCTGGGGCCTTTCTCAGGGTGGCAGGGCCACAGCCTCCCTGGCCGCCCCATCAGGATAGGGCAGGTTTGCAGGGGAGAACTCTCTCCTCAGACCCACCTGGAAGCGGCGCATGTCTCGGGGATTCCCCGCGTTCTTTAGGCAGTTCTGGTTGCATTTGAGGAAGAACTTGAGGAAGAACCTGAAACAGTGTGGTCGGTGGGCTCAAGGGTCTGGGGGTTCTAGAAACAGATCAAGATCCAACTGCTTCCTGCCACGCCCTCTCCCAGCAGGGTAACTTCCCCTCTGCCTGCTCACACGAGGCACATACCCCATATTCCCATCCTAAGCTGCATACACACAGGGTACATGTGACACATTCAGTAGACCTGTCCCAACGACAACTTCCCTATACAGAAAATCCCCCACCTCCACAGTGTACAGATCACACAGTGCTTAATTATCTCACAAAGTATATACTCATCACATCTATACACAGTACATTCATCCTAGAGAATACATCCATTATATATACTATATATACCTAGTACTCATGAATTATTATATACATCATATGTAGCAGGTACTCCCACTTACCTGTAAACTTAACCCACACCATGTATGTTTGTCATAGTATATGCCCATCACACACAGAGGGCATCCATATCACATAGGGTATCCTTCCCCCAGAGTATACCTATCAGCCAAGATGTTTACTTACAACAGTTTACCCATTATATCCACACTGTATATGCCTTATATACTACTACTCACAAGATACACCCATCACACATAATGGAGACCTACCACACTCAGGGTATACCTTCACAGAGGCGTACACAATATGTACTCCACATCAGGTTGGACTCATCACACACATGTGGTATGCTAATCACACAGACTCTATACCATCATGCACAGTGTGTGCCCATCCTACATAGTATATGCACAGGAAGAATATGAGTGTATGCATTAGTGCACCATTTTTATGTTGTATATCATTACCCAGAATATAGTCATTACAAATATTGTACCGTCATTACGGTAAAATATAATGTACTGTATGTAGAGGTCCCCCCTACAACAAATCCCTCTCACACACAATAGACTCCCTGCCCCGGCACATCCCCCGCAAACAGATCTCCCTCATACACATTCTGTATCCCTTATACACATAGCAAAAACCTAACCACACAGAGCGTGTAGCCATCATACACACATGGTATACCTGTCAGACACACCGTACAGATACACGGTGAATACCTTCTTTTTCACATACGGTAATTAGAAAAAAGCACAGTATATGCAGTGATGTGACTGCTTTTTAGACAAACACATGAGAACTTGATCCTCCAGTCCTTCCGGGCAGTTGATGCGGATGGTGAGGCCTTGGCCCTGCCACCCCGCCGCGAGGTAACCATGGATAATACTCTGGATTTGTACTCTTCATGAACTCAGGATACTATCAGTAATCTGCCTTCACCCCTACAGGACTTTGTGAGTACCCGGGAAGATGCCCTTTGCAAAGCTGTAGTGTACTGGGCTAAAGTCTGTGGGGGTCCTGGCACATGGCACAGCTTCCTGGGCCGCTCTATGAGCTCCTCCAGCAGCTGCCTGTTTATCAGCCCCCTGGTCTTGAACTCCAGATATGTATATCCATTTAACTCATCAGAGTTGCCTCCAAACTCTACGAACATGAAATCAGATTTATTACAAGCTCTGAAAGCTTAGTTCCCAAAGAGGAGGTCCCCAAGTTCTGGGAGGGGTGGGCACCACTCCTGGACAGAGGTGTCCCAAGGGGGCCGTCCCTCATTGGGAGCTGGCAGCAGTCACTTTCCTGGAGATGCATCTCCCCTTGCACTCTGCCTGTGACCCCCTCAGCCCCTGTCATATTCCCCCACACAATGGGCACCCTTCTGGGAACCGTTTTTAGTTCCCTTTCCATAGAGACATTACATCGGCACGCATTTTCATCCATAGTGGACACCACCCAAAGAATACTTTCATGTAGTGTAGACCTTCTATGCACCCCCGCAGAGCATTTGGAGGCGCAGACACCTCATGTGACCCCCAAAAGTGCACACTCGTGTAGACACCACACACGTGCCCTCTGTACCCAACCCCACTCCCAAACCTGCAGAACCCTGGGATGTGGCTGGAGATGAGGGCTTTCCAGGCACTGCCTCACTGTGTGGCCTGGGGTAAATCCTTTCACATCTCTGGGATCCTTCCTTATTCATGAACCAGGAGAGTAGCAATTGATGCTTGCTGAGGTCCCTTCCGATCCTGTCTTCATTTCAGCCTCCCAAAGCCTCAGGCTGCTGTTTCCTGCAGGATCCGGGCTCCCCCTGGAGGGTCCCCCTTGTCATCCCCTCCTGCAGCCCTTGCCTGGCAGGTCTCCTACCCCCTCCCTTCCCAGTACAGGTTGCATCTGTCCTTTGGGTCCACACCAATCCTCACTCCCTGTCTGGCCAACCTCTTCTGGCCCTTCTAGGCTTTGGAGACCACCCCTCTCTGAGAACCTCAGGGCCCTGCCGGTACCTCCATCTATGCAGGCCTGTCCTGGGACATTTCAGTTTCTGAGCCTCGTTGGCATTATCTGCAGAGTGGTGTTGAGTAAAAAGCAGCCACACAAGGCCTGGGCCTTCTGTGGGGGATACTGACGGTCAGTCCTCTTTTTCTTTCTCCCTGAGCCTCTAGCTCAGAGCTGCACACAGTCAATGCCATCAGTGGTGGAAGAAGGGTGGCTGAAATCTCACCCACCACCAGGTGGTAGTCGGTGAGGCTGTGACCAGCCGGCACCCACCCAGTCACAAGCCAAGCCGATGCTAACACTGCAGACAGCCTGCAGCCCTACCACCAGTCTCAGGGTTGTTAAGCAAAATCACCTACAACTTGAAAATAAGGCAAAAAGATGACAGTGAGTCCTTTCAAAGTCATTCTGGAACAGTGGTTTTCAAAGTGTGGTGCCCAGACCAGCAGCAGCAGCATCACCTGGGAACTTGCTGGAAATGCAGAATCTCAGGCCCCACTGCAGACCACTGAATCAGAAACTCCTGGGGTGAGACTCAGCCATCTGTGTTTTCATAAGCCCTCCAGGTAATTCCGATGCACCCTGAGGTTTGAGAACCACTGCTTTACAGCTGCACTATCCAATATGGCAGCCACCAGCCCCGAGTGGCACTGAGCACTTGAGATTTGGTTAGTCTGAATTGCTGTAGGTATAAAATACATACTGAATTTCAAACACTTAGGAAAAAAGGAATGTAAAAATATCTCATTAGTAATTTTTTGGTGTTGATTACATGCTGAAATAATATTTTGGATATCTTGGGTTAAATAAAATATATGATCACAATTAATTTTACCAGTTTCATTTTGTTTTTTAAAATGTGGCTACTAGAAAATTTTAAATGACAAATGTATAATGGCTTACATCATATTTATATTGGACAGTACTGTTCCAGAGTATTATGCTGACAAAGCCACCTAAGAGTTAGCTGATTCTCTAGGAGAAAAAACTTTGACTAATATTTGCTACTAATTGGGGCCAGACTCTATAAAGTTAGGTGCTAATTTGCAGAAAACTGATAAGGTGCAAATGATTTTTGTTGGGAGAAATAAATAACTTCTGTTTGGTAGAGAAATGAGCCCTAAAGCTTACAATTTTATTGTCCTATGGACATTAACTAGCTTTGTGTCTAACTTGGCAATCTTATTCAAGTATTTTTCACATACCCTGTTTTCTCTCCCTCCCTCCCTCCTTCTCTCTCTTCTCAACTCTTTCCTCAACTGTCTATATCAGTTTCTCTTAGCCTTCTTTGAACCAGCTTTGTCATTCTGCTGGTTCCTTCATTAATAAGTTACAGAAAACCTCAACACACGCTCAGTAATAATTTGTATGAGAATCATACTTCTAACATTTTGAATATTATGCTTTAAAAAGGGTGAGTAGCACCCAAAGGGTCCTGTCTTCCAAGGTTAGTCTTGAAATTCTGCAGCACATGGCCTGGAGTTCGGGGATTTCCGTTCAGGTCTAGGAGTGCCTGGAAGTAGTGCCCAGACCTCTCACTCCTCCCAACAGTGCCTGGCTATCCTCAGCCTTGGAAAGGGGGCTCTGGGCCCTTCTTTCCCCACCACTGGGAGACAGACACACCATCCACACCCCCGGAAGCTGGAAGGCCAGGGTGGGAATAACGTGAGGACAGTCCAGGAAACTTCTCCACAGGCTGGCACCACAGGGTGACACTCTGTTCCACCTTGGGGGGTGGAGGAGAACCCAGAGCAGTCCGGGAAGGATGAGAATGGTGTCGGGAAAAGGAAGGAGGGACAGAAGATCCTTCAAGCCATGTCTGTGCAGAGGATAGATGTGGAGGCTGGGAAGTGGAGAGGGTCAGGTAACCCAGTGGGAAGGGGAGCTGTAGGAGGACACCCTACAGGGACCTAAGGCAGGAAGGGATGTGCACTTTGTTGAGGGCCTGTAAAATCCTGCTTTTCACCAGGGAAGCACCCCCCACCCCCCAAACCTGGATGAGCCCTAGTGCCAGTGTTTTTGAGCATATCCCCTCCCACCACCTAGGGGCTGGAAGAGAGCCTGGGGAAGCCCCTTTTCCCTGGCTGTGATGGGCCACAGCCCACAGGGTTGGCTGACCTGAGGGTGAGCATTTTAGGATGCCCCCTGGGTTGGGGCAATGACCTGTGCCCAGTGCCATCTCTATTGTGGCCTTAAGGTTCTCTGGGGGCACAGACTCCTCATCTGGGCCTCATAGAAAGGTCAAGTGCTAGAAGCTGCCATTAGAATTACTAGAAGAAACCACCATAAATATAAGCATGAATTACAAATAAAATGCAAAACTAGGCAAAAAAAATTTTTAAGTGATCCAAGTCTAATCTATTGAGCACTTAGCAAGTGCCTGGAACTCTGCTGAGCCTACCACTTGCATTATCTTATTTAATCCTCTCATAATCCCGAGGTGGTGTGGTGTAGGTCTGCAATCATTCCCACTCTACTGATGAGAAAACCAAGGATCAGCAAGGCTAAGCTACAAAGTCACAGTAGATGCCAAAGTCAGGATACGAACTCGGGACTTTATGAACCACTGATACTGACAAGAGTCATGGAAAAGTCCCTGTAAGTGGGGTTTTCGAGTCCAACCCTGCCCCAGCCACGAGGCTGCCAATGCAGGACAGTGCAGCAAGCCTTCCTTCAAAATCAGCCGTGAGAGGCAGGCTGTGCAGGGACCAGATTAACCATTTCATGGGGATTTCCTCGAGGTTACAAATTCATCAGGGGTGCAAAGGAGAGACTCAGGTCCTAGTTGGGGCCTTTGGCTATTGTGACAGCTGCTCTCAGTCTGAGAAGATTTTCAGGATTAAAGATCAGGACTTTAACATGAGTCAAGAGTTGATCATTGTTGAAATTCAGTGAGGGACAGATGTGGTTCATTATTCTATTCTGCCTATATGTTCAACATTCTGTATAATAAAAAGTTCAATAAATAAAAGACCAGATGAAGAGCTCTGAACAGTGGTCATCCAGCTAATAAAGCATGTAAAAGGCGGAAGGTATGCATCACGACTCTGATGCCTATGATATAAGTGAAAGATAAGAGCAGTTCACCCACACACCTACCTTGCCACATCCTGAACTTAGTCTAGCCTTCCTAATCATTCCTATAAATGCTTTTTATTCCTCCCCGTAAACACAACTCAGGATGAAATTAAAATGGACTTTCCTTGTGAATGGAATATTCCATACCAAAGAAGCAAATGCTGGATTGAATATGACTCAAGTGCAAACATGTGACTTGCACATAACTTCTCAGGTGTGACACCATTGCACAAGGAAAGCTCCCCTCGCACAGTGCTTTACTCAAGAGACACTCAATACATAAGGAAAATGTGGAGATGATTGACGTGAGTCCACTGTTAAACTCTGGGTTCTCAGGGGGTGGAGAGCAGAGTGGGATGGAGCTGCTCTTTGGAAGGCTGTGCTCAGGTATCATGGTGAGTTGGTGCCTGCCTGGGTTCCCCCACTCGCAGCTCCTGTGAGTGTTGGCTATTAAAGGGCTCACAGCTGGGGAATTCCCTGGCTGTCCAGTGGTTAGCACTCTGCCCTTTCACTGGGGGGGCCTGGTTTCAATCCCTGGTCGGGGGGGAACCAAGATCCTGCAGGCCGCGTGGTGTGGCTAAATAAATGCATAAATAAATAAATGGCTCACAGCTGTCCCCACTACTCGAGAATTATCCTCAGCCAGAAGCATATGCTCCTCACCAGCAGCCCACAACCAAAGAAAGACCGACATCACAAGGAGGACCAACTCTTAGTACTATTCATACTCAAACTCCCCAAAGGATCAGGCTGAAGCTAGACTCCAGCTGAGACTGTCTCCTTGCTAAGCTGCTTCTCCTGCCCGCTCCTGCTTCCCTCACTCCTTTTCTCCCTAGAGCTCTCCTCCAATAAATCACTTTCACAAGAATCCCCATCTCCAGCTCTGTTTCTAGGAATCTCATCCTAAAAAATCAGGCACAGAACTTTCACCAGCTTTTCCCTCCCTACATCACTCTGAGATACTTACTTAGAGCTAAAATTATGTTTGCGCTTCCAAAGAGAAAGCTGTTAGGAACTGAAAGAGCTGGGCTGAGCCCAAGGATGCTTGCAGCTACAGTCCTGTCAGAAGCAGGGAAATGGAAATCTAGATCACAAATGTGGTCTGATAGAACTTTTCCAAAAATGATATCCACTAGCCACAGGTGGATTTTCTTTCCATTTTATTTTATTTTTAAAAATTGTTTATTTTTTAAAATTAATTTTTATTGGAGTAGATTTACAATGTTGTGTTAGTTTCTGTTGTACAGCAAAGTGAATCAGTTATACATATACATATATCCACTCTTTTTTAGATTCCCTTCCCATTTAGGTCACCACAAGCACTGAGCAGAGTTCCCTGTGCACATGTGGCTTTTGAGCACTTGAAATGTGGCTAGTGTGACTGAGAAACTAAAATTTCAAATTTTTTTTTTTTTTTGCCATGACACACACGGCTTGTGGGATCTTATTTCCTTGAGCAGGGATCGAACCCAGGCCCTCCGCAGTGGAAGCAAAGAGTCCTAACCACTAGACCACTAGGGAACTCCCTCAATTTTATTTCATTTTAATTAATTTAAACTTAAATAGTCACATGTGGCTCATAGGCACCCTATCAGACAATATAGACCTAAAAAGAGGAAGAGCTGCAAGAGATACATGGGTTGGAGCAGGTGTTCAAAGCAAGTGTCCTATGAACGCTTTGGGAGAGAAAGCAGATTGAGAGCAAAGGGCAGAGTCAAACTAGAAATTTATTTCCAAGTGCAAAGTTGGCAAAGCAGCCTGTGGTGGGGAAATGGGGAGGGGGTCCTCCTAATTTTCACCCCAAAGGGCCTCGCCTTTGGGCTCATGAGCCTCAGAGGAAATGGAACATCTGGGACAGGGTCTGTGCTCTCCACTGTTTTCATTGTCTGCTGCTCTCTGTCCCCGGCTCAAGGACAGAGGAGGATACAGATTGCTGGACCATTCACTCACTCAACAAATCCATTAAAAAAGATGTATTAAACACCTTTTATGTCAGGCAGTAGAATCTAGAGGTGAAAAAGATCTTAAGGAAACGACAATCCAGCAAGAAAGACAAAAACTCAAAGTACAACCAGGAAGATAGAATGGTGGGCACAGCAGGATAACTGGCCAATCTGCGGCAGCCACTCTGGCTGGGAGAGGTAGAAGAAGTCCTAGAAGTCGCATGTGATCTTGGGCATTTTGGGTCTTGGAGGACTTGGGGCTTTTTTCCTTGAAGAGAAGTAGGATGCAGGAGCCCTCCATGCAAAAGGAAAAACAGTCCTGCCAAGAGGTAGGTGGTATGCATGGTGCCCAGTGGTGCCTGACAGGACTGAGGAGGGCAGCTATGGACCAGAGCTCTTGGGGGATTGGCACCAAAACATGCAGGATTTGGACCCTGTGGGTGATGGAGAGTCAGCAGGAGGTGCCTTATATTGGCTGTGTCATTTGGAAGAGTCATTTTGCTTCCAAGGAGAGCGAGGCACCAAAGGGCCTAGGCCAGGGAAAGGATGGTGAATGAGGAGGTTGGTGTGATAGTCTAAGCCCAAGTGGGGGTGGTCACAGTGGCGGTGGCACATGCTACTTCCTGGCCTTGGCCTGGGGCAACAGCTAAGGCTGAGTATCCCTAGGGCCATAGACCCCTGCCAGGCTTGGACCTGGCCTCCCTACCATGATCTCCACTTGGGGCAGAGGTGGCTGCAGTGCAGATGGGCTGGGGGACTATAAATAGCTGGGGCGCATACATTAGCATGCCAATGCACCCGCACCCCATCCTCTATGCTAATGGCCCACCATGTGCCTGAACACCTTCTGTTCCCCTGCATGCATTTGCATGCACAATTAGCATAATCTTGTATAATTAATGAACAGCGTCAATTTTAGCTCCTAAGTAATTTGATTAACATGTTGATAGGGCACTTACTAGGCTCTCCAAACCTCAGGGCTGGGCATGGGCCTGAGGAGAGGGGGAGAGGAGGTGGAGAGACTACTAAGGGGCCCCCAGCTGCCCATGAAGAGTGGTGGTGATTCTACTTTCCCTTAATGGGGCCTGAGGAGAGGGAAGAAGGGGTGAAGGGGCTGTTAATGGGAGGTCTCTGGGCACCCCATGTGGAGTGACAGGGACAGGCTGGAGCAGTGGGTCACATGAGCATGAAGCCTGTTTATTCTTGTGTGGACACAGACATACACATATACCCCTTGCACATCCCCCAGCCTGGGGAATCTTCTGTGAATGCAGAATATTGGATTCCATGGGAAGAACAGAACAGGAGGAGGGACTGAGAAAAAGTAGGAGGGCTGGGCGACAGGGGATGGATGGGCAGATGGAAGCCACAGAGAAGGATGGTGTGCTTGTGAGTGATTTAGGGATGTAAAGGGGAAGGTGGGGTCCCAAGACTGAAGGGAGGAAGAAGTCATGTGTTCCTCTGGCCTTGGGTGGGTGAGCCAGGCTCCAAAGCCAGAGACCCTGGTACTTCCTATTTGTGAATCATGTGACAAAGAGGTGGGGGGTTGGCAAGCTTCCACAATGTGCCAAGCAACCCAGGGCAGAGAGAATAGACAGAAGGTTGAATGTTGCCCCTATCCTATTAGAGAAGGACCCATTCCCAGCTTAGACCTCCCAGGGCCCCTGGCAGAGGCTCACATTCCTCTCCTGCTCATCTGTGTGGTCAGAGTCAGGAAGTACTTCTCTGGCTCTAACTAAACTTCCCTGCTACTGTCTAGGCTCAGTTGTACTTACCCTCAAAGAGGATCAGTTGGGGTGAGGGTGGGATGGGGGATGAAATAATATTGTGGCAGGCACTATGCTGGCACCACATCAATACATCTTACCTAACTTTACACCACCCCTACCATCTGACGTCAGCTTCTTTTGACAAATGAGGAGACTGAGGCTGAAGAAGGTGACCTTGCTCCGAGTCATAGGACGAGACAGTCCAGGTTGGCACGAGTCCCCAGCACTGACTAGCCCTTTACAGAGAGAATTTATCATTCAAATTGCAGACAGTTCACTCACTAGCCACGTCCCACTCCACCTATTACAGTCCCCAGGCCTCTTCATGCCTGCACTCCCTCTCTCTTTCAATATCCTCTGGGGGCATTAACCACGGCTCTACTCCTGTCTCAGCACGGGGGCCACTCTGACCCCAGTTGCCCAGATGTCCTCCCATAAGTCCTTGCTCTGAATTAAGGGTGGCTTGGGGACCCCTGTCCTTGTGACTGGCATCCAGTCCACATGACTCCCAGGGTACATGGGGGAATTTCTTATTAACCCCTTCTGCATCTCCTTCCATCAAATGCACCTAGCTCTGAAAAGGCTGGAGTAGGGAAGGAAGTGCAGTTCATTCTGTAGGCAAGAGGGAAAACCTCAGTCCCACTTCAGCACTGACCCAGCAGGGAGGTTATAGGACCTCAGTTTCCCCAAGGGGAATTGCCAGAATGGGCCCTAGACACAAGGCTGTGTTTGCAGCATTAGTATGGGAGCCAAGAGACCCTACTGGAAAGCACAGAAGGAGACAGATGCTACTGTGAGCTTGTTTTGTGGCTGCAGAGAAAAAGAATGAATGTTACATTGACCACTGGGTTAGGAGGAGGGGCTGATTCTTTCACAGCTCCCACAACCCTTCTCATCAAATTGCATTTGTCAGGTTGTACCTGACCTACGCATTGGGGTCTAAGTTTGCCCACCATGGGGTAGACTACAGCTTACCTCTGCCAAGTGGCTCAGACATGACCTGTTTCAACAGTGTCACTGTACAACATCCACTGTTCACCAGACACAGCTACATGCCAGGGAGTATCCATAGCCCACAGTGCCTGTCCAACCGCAGGAGTCAGAGGAGGAGAGCTGTGGGCCTCCCATGGGAGGACATTTTCCCCATTCACTCCTATATCACAGTCATCCTGGCCAATCAAGTAAATATTTAGTCTTAGAGCTGTGGCATCCAGTAAGGTAGCCATATGTAGTTATTTAAGTTTGAATTAATTAAAATTAACTAAAATTTAAAATTCAATTTCTCAGCCACAGTAGCTACATTTCAAATGCCCAATAGGTACACGTGACTACTGACTACCATATTGGTCAGTGAAGCACATTTCCATCATTGCAGGAAATTCTTTTCCATAGTGTCGTCTTAAAGCCTTATATTGTTCTCTAGTTCCTCTTATCGTTATGTAAAGGCTTATGTAATTACGTTTTGTCTCTTCAACTGCTCTGTAAGCTTTCAGAGGGCAGGAATCATTGCTTAAACTTCTCTATCTTTTCCCAAGCATCTATCATAGTGCCTGCCCCACAGCAGGTACTCATTGATTCATAATTACTATGACAGGATGAATGCTGTATCAAAGCCCCCAAATAGAACTTTGAGAATTGCAGAGCAAGGATCTTTGAAAATCTGTTCCTCCATAAAGCAACAGGAACATAGGCAAAAACTGTCAAAATCAAAATTTTCAGAACTCTGAAAATTAACAAAAGGTTTACAACAATCCAAGGGGTGTTTATTCAAGAAAAATGGCTGAATCTTAGTAAAAACAGAGAATTTTGCAGGGGTTTTTGTTTTGTTTTGTTTTTTGGCCATGTTGCACAGCTTGTGGAATCTTACTTCCCCAGCGAGGGATTGAACCTGCTCCCCCTGCAGTGGAAGTGTGGAGTTCTAACCACTGGACCGCCAGGGAATTCCCTGTAGTGTTTTAATTTGCCCTATTCCCAGGCTTGCAACCATGGTAGTTGTAAAAACTAGCAGCCTAGTAGCCACTAAAAGGGACAGATTGGATTTGGAACTTCTCAACAAGTTGTATTCCCAGACAATTGCCACTATTTGATCTGTCTGGCAGTTTCCTGACAGCCCTATTTTCAGGACTTGTTATTTGACCTGACTTAGAACTTGCTTAGTGGGAAAAACCCTACTCTCAGGGTGTTTGTTGAAAACAACCTGTAGCAATTGTTGAACACTGCTGTTGCTTGAGACAGTGACACTGGTTGAGGCAAACGAGAGTCTGGCCAAAAAACTTTAAAGGAAAAAGTGGGAATGAGATGTTCATAGGGGGCTCTGAAAAGCTCTTATATATTTCTGGATATCTAAAAGGCCATGTGTATGTGCAGGGAAGAGAACATGTCAGGAAAGATCTCCAAAGGCCCTAGTCTCTCATCTCTGGCTGACCCTGAAACTCTGCACAAGCAGGAAGTAAAGGTTAAGGCAAAGTTGTAACTTGCTGGGGCATTGAAGGCATGCCACAACACACACACAGAACATTTTGGCAAGGGTTGAAGACTTACTGGTTCAAGGCATTTAAGGAAATGCCTGTCCAAACATGAGCTGACCACTAACCTAACTGAACAGAAACTTCTGTGGCCACACATGACAGAAAATATAGACTCTATATAATCAGTCCAGGAAAGTCACTAAACAAACAAACAGCAACAGCAACAAACACTGGGAAGGGGGATATGATATCAAGAGTTACCACATTATATTATTAAAATATTGAGTTCTCAACAAATAATCATGAAACATGCAAAGTAACAGGAAAGTATGGTCCAAATGTGAGACATAAAGCAGTCAACTGGAACTGTTCCTGAGCAAGTCCACATGTTAGACTTACTAGACAAAGACTTTAAATCAGCTATTATAAATACGTTTAAAGAACTAAAGGAAACCATGTCTAAAGAACTGAAGAAAAGTATGAGAATAATATCTCACCAAATAGGGAACATCAATAAGGAGATACAAATTATTATAAAGAACCAAATTTAAATTCTGGAGTTGAAAAGAAAAACAATTGAAATAAAAATTTTCTAGAAGAACTCAACAGCAGAAGAAAAATGAGTTGACAGAAGACAAATGTCAGTGAACTTAAGATAAGTCAATTGAGATTATACAGTTCTGGAACAGAAAGGAAAAAGAATGAAGACTGAACAGAGCCCATGATGTTGTGAGACACCATCAAACATACCAACATATGCATAATGGGGGTCTCAGCAGAAGAGAAGAAAGGAAAAGGGGCAGAAACAAGGAAGAAATAATGACCAAAAACTTCCCAAGTTTGATGAAAAACTTTATCCCACACATACAAGAAGCTTAATGAACTCCAAGTAGTATGAACTCAAAAAGATCCACATGTAGACAGACGCATCATAATCAAACTATTGAAAGACAAAGACAAAGAAGGAATCTGGGAAGCAGTAAGGAAGAGAAGCAACTCATCATGTACAAGGGAGCCTGAATAAGATTAACAACTGACTTATTACCAGAAACCATGGAGGTCAGAAGACAGTGGGATGATATAAAGTGCTGAAAGAAAATGACTGTCAACCAAAAATTCTATATCCAGCAAAACTATCCTTCAAACATGCAGGATAAATTAAACAAAATTAAATAAACATGAAAGATTAAGACATTTCTAGATAAACAAAGACTGAAAAAATTCATCACCAACAGATCTTTCCTATAAGAAATAGTAATGGGAGTCCTTTAGTGTGAAATGAAAGGATACAAGACAGTAATTCGAATCCCCATGAAGAAATAAATAATACTGGTAAAAGTTAACTACTCAGGTAAATATAAAAGACATTATAAATGCATTTTTGTCTGTAAATATTTTGTTTTCCTACCTAATTTAAAATACAACTGTGGGCTTTGAGAGTCTGCCTGCTGATGCAGGGGACACGGGTTCGTGCCCCGGTCCGGGAAGATCCCACATGCCGCGGAGCGGCTGGGCCCCTGAGCCATGGCCGCTGAGCCTGCGTGTCCGGAGCCTGTGCTCCGCAATGGGAGAGGCCACAACAGTGAGAGGCCCGCGTACCGCAAAAAAATAAAATAAAATAAAATAAAATAAAATAAAATACAACTGCACATGTGTGGGGGCAGGGGGTACATGGAACACTGTACTTTTTACTCACATCTTCTGTAAACCTAAAACTACTCTAAAAATAAAATCTATTAAAGAAAACATCAGAAAGCAGTAATTATAAAACTGTGTTGATGGGCTTATAATGTGTAAAGATATAATGTGATTGACAAGGATGTGACAAGGAGAGGAGGGGGAATGGAGCTATATTGGAGCTATATATGGAATCCATTATATATTATTTTATATACTTGTATACTTAATTTTGAAATTAAGTTTATATTCATCTAAAATAGATTGTCTTAGGGACTTCTCTGGTGGTCCAGTGGTAAAGAATCTGCCTTACAATGCAGGGGATGTGGGTTCGACCCCTAGTCGGGGAACTAAGATCCTACATGCTGCAGGGCAACTAAGCCTGCGTGCCACAACTACCGAGCTCATGTGCCTCAATGAGAGAGCCCACGTGCCACAAACCACAGAGCCCACATGCTCTGGAGCCCGCGCACCACAACTACAGAGCCCATGTGCCCTGGAGCCTGAGTACCACAACTACAGAAGAGAAAAACCTGCCGCCACAACTAGAGAGAAGCCCACATGCTGCAATGAAGAGCTTACATGCTGCAGTGAAAGATCCTGCATGCCTCAACGAAGATCCTCTGTGCCGCAACTAAGATCCAATGCAGCCAAGAATAAATAAATTAAAAAAGAAATAGATTGTCCTAAATTAAGACACCGAATGTAATTCCCAGGGCAACCACTAAGAAAAAAAGCAGTAATGGAGGAATAGAGCAACTATATATATGACAGATAGAAAACATAGCAAATGGCAGACATAAATCCTACTTCATCAGTAATTACATTAAATATAAATGGATTAAACACTCCAATTAAAAGGCAAAAGTTGGAAGAATGGATTAGAAAACATTATCTATATGCTGTTTATGTGAGATATAGTTTAGATTCAAAGATAGAAATAAGTTGATGATAAAAGGGTTGTAAAAGATTTGGAAAAGGGTTAAGAAAGCTCTAACCAAAAATTTCTGGAGCAGCTATATTAATATCACACAGAATAGACTTTAAGACAAAATGGTTACATAAGACAAAGACAGACATTTTATAATTATAAACATGTCAATCTATCAGAAATAACAATTATAAACATATGTGCACCTGATAATAGAGCTCCAAAATACATGCAGCAAAAAATGACAGAACCAAAGGAAGAAATAGATAATTCAACAATAATAGTTGCAGATTTCAATGCCCTACTTTCAATAATGGATAGAATGACTAGACAGAAGATCAACAAGGAAATAGAAGACTTGAACAACACTCCTTATCGCAACTCACACAATAAATGAATTACATTTTACATAGCACCTTCAAGACTTAGCATAATAAAGATTTCATTTCCACCTACGGTGATCTAAATTAAACATGGTCTCCATAAAAATGACACACAATCAGAGTGTAAAGGCAACCTACAACAGCTTCCCTGGTGGCACAGTGGTTGAGAGTCTGCCTGCTGATGCGGGGGACACGGGTTCGTGCCCCGGTCCAGGAAGATCCCACATGTCGTGGAGCGGCTGGGCCTGTGAGCCATGGCCGCTGAGCCTGTGCATCCGGAGCCTGTGCTCCGCAACAGGAGAGGCCACACAGGAGAGGCACGTGTACCGCAAAAGAAAAAAAAAAAAAAAGGCAACCTACAATATGGGAGATAAGATTTGCAAATCATATATCTGATAAGGGGTTAATATCCATAATATATAAAGAACTCCTACAACTCAACAACAACACTACAACAAATAACCCAATTAAAAATTGGCAAAGGAATTCAATAGACATTTCTCCAAAGATGATGTATAAATGGCCAACAAGCATCTAAAAAGATGCTCAGCATCACTTGTCCTTAGAGAAATGCAAATCAAAACTATAATGATACATCATCTCACACATATTAGGGTGGCTACTATAAAAATGTAAAAAAACACAGAAAGTAACAAGTGTTGGTGAGGAAGTGGAGAAATCAGAAACCTGTGCACTGATGGTGGGATTATAAAATGGTGCAACTGCCATGGTAAAAAGTATAGTGTTTCTCAAAGAATTTAAAAACAATCATATGATTCAGCAATCCCACTTCTGGTTATATATATCCAAAAAAACTGAAAGCAGGGTCTCAAAGAGATATTTTCACACTAATATTCATAGTAGCCAAGAGATGGAAGCATATGAATGTCTATCAATAGATGAATGTGGTATATACATAAAATGGAATATTATTCAGCTTTAAAAAAGAAGGAAATACACATAACGTAGCATCCTATTACATGCTACAACACGGATGAAACTTGAGGACAGTATGCTAGTTACAAAAAGACTAATACTGCATGATTCCACTTATATGAGGTATAAGTATATAAGTACATATGTATAAAGTAGCCAAATTCATAGAAAAAGAAAGTAGAATGGTGGCTATGAGGACTAGGGAAGGGGAAAATGGGGAGTTCTTGCTTAATGGGTATAGAGTTTTTGTTTTGCAAGAAGTTCTGGAGATCTGTTGCACCACGATGTGAATATACTTAATAATACTGGATTGTACATTCAAAAATAGTAAAGATGACAAATTTTATATTATGTGATTATTTTTTTTACCATAATTTAAAAAATGACATGAGGAAGTAATTCTTTGGTAACATAGACAATCTAACCGTAAGGTTAATATGAAAAATATGATTAAGAATAGTTGGGAAAACATAGAGTAATGAAGAAAGAGTACTAGATCTACCAGTTACCAAAATATTTTATAAATCTTCAAAAAGTAAAAAAGCATCATATTTCCATATGAATAAATAGATAGTAGGTATAATAAAATAGGATGGAAAGTTCAGAAATACATGCAATTACATTTAGACTATAGCATGGGTGATATTTACAATTGGTGGGAGAAAATGGATTATTCAGTAATTGCTGTTGGGACAACTAGCAGCTATCAGAAAAAAATATATAGATGGACCCATATTTCCTACCGTTCACCAGGGTAAATTCCAAATGGATGATTTCCTCTTCCAGCATTATGGCAGACTACATATCTTGAAGTGCCTTCCCATTATAACTAGATCCTGTGCTTTTATCTAAAAGGTAAGGAAAATCTCCAAGGATATTAAAAATCAAAAACAAGTGAGTTGAAATCTGAGTGGAAACCATGAACTATAAGCTAACACAAATATTAGGGTTGTAGTGGTAGCAAATGCCAATATAAACACTGGGATGGAGAACAGAGACACCTCAGAGGAGGGCCCTGGATCCTCTGAGGAACCTAGAAAGGTCCCAGGTTGGTAGCACCCCCTGTTCCTGTTAGAATCAAACACAAATCCTTCCAGAAGAAAGCATACCCCATTTTGGACCTGATTTGGTTCAACAAAATATGAGCTAAAATTATCACTACTACAACAATAATACAAAAGCACCAAACCAAGGAACAAGCTTCATGAATGAGAGTCAGCAGAAGTAATGAACAATAGATTTAGAACCCCAAGGACTTTAGATATTGGAACTATCAAATAGAGAATGTTGTGTTAGTTTGTGCTGTACGTTTCAGCAGCAACAATGGAAATATTTTCAAATTGCTAAGTAAAAAAAAAACCACAAAAACTATCAATCTAGAATTATATTCCCAGGAAAACCATTTTTCAAGAAAGAGACTGATATAAAGACATTAATAGCAAAACAAAAGTGAGCGTGCTGTTTACCAACACAGACCTTCACTAAAGTACAAACTTCTTAAAAGATGTACTTCAGAAAGAGAGAAAATGACCCCAGAGGAAGTTGTGAGATGCACAGAGGAAAAGAAGAGCAACAAAATTTGGTAAATCTAAAGAAAAATTGTTCATCTATAACAAAAAGAATAATAACAATGTGTGGAATTTTAAAAGAATTAAATTTCTGTGCTACATGGCTTATAAATGTGACAGGGGTAAGAAAACAATCTAAGATCAGTGGTGTGCTGATAAATGTTTAACAACCACTTCTGGGGGGGAAAACCCCTGATTTATAATGTTCGTTGATTTCTATGGTTATAAATATATATGTTTCCCCCATGGCTGATTTCAAGCTACCAATATGATGTCATTAAATATGGAGTTGAGAAGAGATGCTAACAGTTAGCTCCTATGGACCAGTATGAGCCAGCTCCAGCACACCACTGTCAAAAATCCTAGTATTAGTCAGGAAAGGAATTACAATTTTGTTAGGAGTATATAGTAAATGTCAAGGGTAATAAATAAAAGCACAGAAATGAAGTGAATAAACTTCTAAACCAGTAAATGGAAAAACTGAATAAGAAATACATACACTACATCAAACAAAATATTCAATTTATTTTTTTAAATAGCAAGAAAGGAAAACAAAGAAACATGGAAGTGGAACAAATAGAAGGCTCAAAGCAAGATGGTAGAAAAGAGTTGAAATAAATCAATAATCTCAATAAGGTAAATGGATAAACTTGCCAGTTAAAAATAGACTAGATTAAAAAAATAAACTCAGTGATATACTGTTAAAAGAGAAATATCTGGGGCTTCCCTGGTGGCGCAGTGGTTGAGAGTCCGCCTGCCGATGCAGGGGACGCGGGTTCGTGCCCCGGTCTGGGAAGATCCCACATGCCGCAGAGCGGCTGGGCCGGTGAGCCATGGCCTCTGAGCCTGCGCGTCTGGAGCCTATGCTCCGCAACGGGAGAGGCCACAACAGTGAGAGGCCCGCGTACCGCAAAAAAAAAAAAAAAAAAGAAAGAAAAATATCTAAAACATAAGGACACATAATGGCTGAAAATAAAAGGACAGAAAAAGGTATATGAGGCAAATATAACCAAAAGTTGAGAGATCCTTTAAATAATATCAGATAGGGAATTCCCTGGCAGTCCAGTGGTTAGGACTTGGCACTTTCACTGCTGGGGACCTGGGTTCAATCCCTGGTCAGGGAATAAGATCCCACAAGCCTCGGGGCATGGCCAAAAATAAATAAATAAATAAATAAATAAATAAATAAATAATATCAGATAAAATAGACTTTAAAGCAAAACTATTATTAGAAATAAAGGATCAATGCTGATAAAAGGTTCAATCCAAAAGGAAGCTATAAGATTTTAAAACCTGTCCACATTTAACAAAATAGCCTCTCTCTCTCTCTCTCTCTCTCTCTCTATATATATATATATATATATATATATATAATTAATTAATTTTATATTAATCTTCCACATGAAATTTCAGTTTATCTTTGTGGGATATAATTGATGAAACCCACAAAGGTAAGCTGAAAGTTCATGTGCAAGATTATAACCTGATCTCTCAATTTTTAATAGGTCAAGCAGACAAAGATAAATAAATACAGACCTGAACAACACAATTAATAATCTTGAAAAAATGGGCATATATAAAATGGTAGACTCCTAGATCCAAAAAGATCAATGAACTCCAAGCACAAGGAACATGAAGAAAACTACAACAAAGCACATCATAATCAAGTTGCTAAAAATGAATAATAAAGAAAAAAAATTTAAAGCAGCCAAAGATAAAAGAAATATGTACACAGGAATAAAGATAATAATGGTATCAGATTTCTTATTGGGAATGCAAGAGAAAAGACAGTGGAGCAACATCTTAAAACAACAACTACTACTACTACTGCCAACCTATAATTCTATACCCAGTGAAAATATCTTTCAAAAAATTACAAGAAATATTAAAGGATGCCCTTCAGGCATAAGAAAAATGATACAAGATGGAAATATGAATCTATGGAAAAGCATGAAGAGCAATAGAAATAGTTACATGGGTAAATATATGATATTTTTCATATAATTTAAATCTCTTTAAAAATAATTGACTGTTGAAACAAACATAATATCAATGTACTGTAGATTATAGAACATATATAAAAATAAAATTTAAGACAATAGCACGAAGTGGTATAATTGAAGGTACACTGCAATAAGTTAAAGATGTGTACTTTAAGCCCTAAATCAATTACTAAAATAACAAAATAAAGAATTTTGCTAATAAACCAACAAAGGAGATAAAGTTGAATAATAAAAAATACCTGAATAATCTAAAAGAGTAAAGAAAAAGGAAAAGAACAAAAAAGAGACCGAACACCATAGAAAGCAAATATCAAGGTGACAGACTCAAACTTAATCATATCAATAATCACATTAAATGTAAATCGTCTACACATACCAATTAAAAGGCAGAGATTATCAGATCAGATGAAAAACTGAATGACATGCTGACTATAAGAAATGCATGTTAAGGACTCAGGCAAAAAACATATACAAATCAATTTTCACTGTAAAGTAAAGGAGCTGTTACAGTGGAGGATTACTGGACTGAATGTCAATATTATGACAGAAAAAAATATATATATGTGTCACCTTGGGTGTGTTACTTAACTTCTTGTCTCATATGTAAAATGGGATAGTAGTAGTATTGTTGGGAAATTATGTGAGATAGTATATGTAATGTAGAGCACTTAGAATGGTATATGGTTCAACTAAAGACTATATATGTGTTTGCTTTCTTCATGGTATTTTATTGTGTATATGCAATATAATTAATTTAGCTAGTTTCCCATTGATCAATGTATAGCATTTTCAATTCCTCTGCTATTCCAATGTTGTTGTCAATATCCGTACATATCCATTACCATTGGCCAAAAAAAAAGATAGTCTCCTTATTTTTCTCCTAGATTAGCTTTTCATATTTAGATTTTCATTATTCTTATGGTTGTTTGATTTTTGTATTTGGTTTGTATTAGAAATCTATGACTATTCCCACTGCCACCCTTAAGTAAAATAAATCATCCTTAAATAAAATAAAATAAATCTCAAAAGTAAGTTAGCTATGGTGTTAGAAGTTAGGACAGTGGTCACCTTTAAGGAAGAAAGAAAGGTATAATTATATTTACTGACCAGGGTGGTAGGTGTGTTCACTTTGCTGATATACAATGATCTATAAACTAATGATTTGTACATTTTTCTGTATACATGTTGTAGTGGTGTGCTAAAGCTGGTTCACCCTAGTTCATGAGGGCCAATTGCTAAACGGGAATTTGTGAGTCAAGTGTCAAACTGTTGGTAGCTTAAAATTAACCATTAAGAGAGTATTTACATCATTAATTTAACAAAAATTACAAATGAGCAATTTTTCTTTTCCCAAACTGTATGTATTTGTTATACTGCAATAAAAAAAGTTTAAAAAAAAGAAATGCATGTTAAATATAAAGACACAAATAGATTAAAAATAAAACAATGGAAAAGATTTATCATGCTAATACTAGTCAAAAGAAAGCTTGAATGGCTATATTACTATATCAAAGTAGATTTTACGGATTCATAATAAAGGGGTCAATTAAACAAGAGGACATAAAATAATCCTATATATCTATGTACCTAATAACAGTTTTTCAAATTATATGAAACAAGACTGATAGAACCTCAAGGAAAAATAGACAAATCCACAATAATAGTTGGTCATTCCAATACCCTTCTCTCAATAACAGAAAAATAAAACAGGCAAAAAGTCAGTCAGGATATAGTAGACTCAAACAACACTTATCAACTAATGTGGCCTATTTGATATTTATAGGACACTCCATCCAACAACAACAGAAAACACATTCTTCCCAAGTGCACACAAAACATTTATCAAGGCAGGCTATATTCTGGGCCATAAAATGCATCTCAAAAGATTCAAAAGGATTCAATTTATACAAAATATATATTCCTTGACAATTGAATTAAATTAGAAACAAGTAATGGAAATATCCTAAGAGAATCCCCAAACTTTTTGAAACTAAATAACGTATGGGTTAAAACAAAACTCAAAAGGGAAATCAGAAAGTACTTTTAATTAAATGGAAATGAAAACATAACATATCATGATTTGTGGTATGACCCTAAGGTAATACTTAGAGAGTAATGCATAGCACTAAAAGTCTGTTTTAGACAGAAGGAAAGGTCTTAAATAAATGACCTCAGTTTTAACTCTAGGAGACCAGAAAAAGGAGAGGAAATTAAGCCCAAAATAAGCAGAAGAAAGGAACTAATAAATATCAAAATAGGAAACAGATAAACAATGGGGAAAATCAATGAAAACAAAAGGTTCTTTTAGAAGGTCAATAAAATGGATAAACCTGTAGCCTGACTGATCAGGAAAAAAGAAGACACAATTTGCCAGTATCAGAAATGGGAGTGCTGACATCACTGCAGATTCTAGAGATATTGGATAGGGAATATTATAAACAATTTTGTGCCAACAAATTCAACAACTTATAAGAAATGGACAAATTCCTTGAAAGATACAAATTACCAAAGTTCATTCTAGAAAAAGTAGATAGCCTATTCTATTAGAGACATTGAAATTATAGTTAAAATACTTGCCACAAAGAAAAGTCCAGGCTCAGATGGCTTCACTGGTGAATTCTACCAAGCACTTAAGGAAGAAGTAATACCAATTCTACACAAACTGTTCCAAAAAATTGAAGAGCTGGATATACCTCCCAACTAAATCTATAGGCCAGTATATCAGCACACCTGATACCAAAACCAGACAAAAAAGTTATAAGAAAATTAAAGACAAATATTCATCATGAACACTCAAAAACTCTAAACAAAATTTTATTAAATTGAATCCAACAATATATTAAAAAGATAATACACCATGACCAAGTGCAGCTCATCTGGGAAATGCAGGGTTGGTTTAACATCGGAAAACCAACTGATGTAATTCATCATATTAAACTAAAAAAAAATGATAATCTTAATAGATGCAGAAAAGCCCTTGACAAAAATCTAATACCAATTTCTGATAAAAACTCCAGTAACAAAAAATAGTAGAGAATTCTCTCAACCTGATAAAGGCATCTATGAAAAACCTATAGCTACACACACACACACACACACACACACACATACATACATACATACATTAAAAACATACATAATGGTGAAAGACTGAGTAATTTCCACCTAAGATCAGGAACAAGATAAGTGTCCATCCTCACCACTGCTACTATCAACATTGTACTGGAAGGTCTAGCCAGTACAATCAGGCAAGAAAGATAAATAAAAGTCATCCAGATTGGAAAGGAATAAATAAAAGTGTCTTTATTTGCAGATGACATGATTGTCTATAAAGATAATCTGTTGGACTCTTTGAAAAGTTACTAGAACTAATAAGTGAGTTTAGCAAGGCTGCAGATTACAGAATCAGTTATACAAAAATTCATATTTATATATACCATAAATAAACCATTGGAAATTGAAATTTAAAACAGCATTTACAATAGCATCAAAATAAAGAAATACTAAAGGATAAATCTGAACAAGCGATGTGAAAGATCTGCATTCTAAAAACTACAAAATATTGATGAGAGAGATTGAGGACGATCTAAATAAATGGAGAGATATGCCTTGTTCATGGGTTGGAAGGCTCAATATTGTTAAGATATCAATTTTCCCAAATTAGTCTAGAGATTCAGAGTCCCAGTCAATATCTCAATGGAATTTTTTGTAGAAATTGACAAGTTGATGCCCAAATTCATATGGAAATGCAAAGAAAAGAGTTGCAATGAAGAAACAAAGTTGGAAGACCTATATTACCTGATTTCAAGAATTGTTATAAAGCAACAGTAATCAAAACAGTGTGGTATTGGCATAAAAGCTAGACTAAGGAATCAATGGAACAGAATAGAGGCCAGAAATAACCCCACACATATATAAACAATTGATTTTTTACAAAGTTTACAAGAAATGGTGCTGGAACATATATATATATATATATTGCAAAACAAATATATATTGCAAAACAAAACAAAACGTCTTGAATCTATACCTCTCATCAGCTACAAAAATTAACTCAAAATGGTTCCTACTCCTAAACGTAAAACCTAGAACTACAAAACTTATAGAGGAAGGGGGAAATTTTCTGTGACCTTGGGTTAGGTAAAGATTTTTTAGCTATGACAACAAAAACACAATACACAAAAGAAAAAATTTATAATTTGGACTTTATCAAAATTAAAAACTCATGCTCTTCAAAAACACTCTTAAGAGAATGAAAAGACAAGCCACGGACTGGGAAAAATTTTCTGCAAAATATTTATCTGATTTTTATCCATAGTATATAAAGAACTCCCACAACTCAGAAATTAAAAAACAACCCTATAAAAAGGGAGGGGTGAACAAACACTTCCCCCCCAAAAAAATATAGATGGCAAATAAGCACATGAGAAGTTGTTCAACATCATTAGTCATTAGGGACATGCAAATTAAAACCATAATGAGATATCACTACACATCTATTAGAATGGCTAACATTAAAAACAGAGATCATTCTCATGCCGATGAGAATGTAGAGGAATTACAACTCTCACACTCTGCTGGTGGGAAACATAAAATGGTACAACCACTTTGGAAAATAGGCGACTACTTATGAAGTTAAACATATACTTACCATACACATACACATATACATATACAACCATTCTACTCCTACTTATTTTAGCCAAGAGAAATGAAAGCACTTGTCCATATAAGGACTTGTACATAAATGTTTATAAAGCTTTATTTATAATAGACAAAAACCAGAAAGAACCCAAATGTCTATCAAGAGATGAAGGCATATTTTGCTATATTCATACAATGGAATACGACTCAGCAATAAAAAGAAATGAACTATTAATACATGTAACAAAGTGGATAACACAAAAAAATTATGCTGAGCAAAAGAAGCTAGACAAAAGAAAAAGCACATACTGTATCATCCCATTTATATAAAACTCTAGAAAATGCAAACAAATTTATGATGACATAAAGCAGATCAACTGTTGCCTGAGGATGGAGGTAAGGGGAGAGAGGGAGAGATTCCGGGGGGGCATGAGAAAACTTTTGGGAATGAAGGATATGTTCACTATCTCAACTGTGGTGATGGTTTCATCAGTGTATACATATGTCAAAACTTTTCAAATTGTATGTCTTATGCCTGTTTTATTGAATATCAATTATACCTCATAAAGTTAATTTAAAAATAAAGAATAAGGAAACATACTTCTAAATAGCCCATGTATTAAAAGAGAAATCATAACAAATTTAACAATCCTTGGAACTGATAATGAAAATATGAGATATAATAATGTGACATAGGGACTTGCCTGATGGTCCAGTGGTAAAGAATCTGCTTTCCAATGCAGGGGATGAGGGTTTGATCCCTGGTCAGGGAACTAAGATCCCACATGCTGCGGGGCAACTAAGCCCCCGCGACACAACTACTGAGTTTGTGCACCTCAAGGAGAGAGCCCACGTGCCACAAACTACAGAGCTCCTGAGCCCTGGAGCCCACCTGCCACAACTAGAGAGAGAAAACCCGCATGCCACAACTAGAGAGAAGCCCGTGCGCTGCAACGAAGAGCCCACATGCTTCAACAAAAAGATTCTGCATGCCTCAACGAAGATCCTGCGTGCTGCAACTAAGACTCAACGCAGCCAAAAAAATAAATAAAAAATAATGTGACATAGAGGAAACATAGTATTTTAAGGAAATGTCATAGCCTTAAATGACTATATTAGTAAAGAAGGTCAACAATTAATGAGCTAAACATCCAACTTAAGAAATTAAAAAAGAACAACAAAATAAACCCAAAGAACTAAGAAGGGAGATGATAAAGATAAATGTAAAATTAATGTAATGTGAAACAAACATTAGAAAAAGATTGATAAAACTGTCAGTTTTTAGAAGACACAAATAAAAGTAAAAATTGCTAGCAAAACTCACCAAGGAGAAAGATATGATACAAACAATTAATATCAGAAATGGAAAAGGTTCACAGCTAAAGATACAGCAGAGGGACTTCCCTGGTGATCTAGGGGTTAAGAATCCACCTTCCAATGCAGGGGACGCAGGTTCGAACCCTGGTTGGGGAACTAGGATCCCATCTGCCTCAGGGCAACTAAGCCCACGCACTGCAACTACTGAGTCCACGTGCTCTGGAGCCCGCACACCACAACTAGAGAGCCCACATGCCACAACTACTGAGCCCACGTGTTCTGGAGCCCACGCAACACAACTAGAAAGCCCGCACAACGCAACTAGTGAGCCTGCACAGCATAACTAGAGAGAAGCCAGCAAGCCACAATGAAGAGCACACGTGCTGCAACTAAGACCCGATGCAGCCAAATAAATAAATATTTTTTAAAAAGATACAGCAGAGATCAAAAAGATAAGAGAACATTATGAACGACTTTATGGAAACAAATTTGAAAACTTAGGCACATTTTACAAATTCCTTTAAAAATGTAACTCATGAAAATAGAGTAAAAAAGAAATAAAAGGCCTAAATAGTCCTATGACCGTTAAAATATGAATAAATGACTTAAAAATCCTCTCCTCAACCCCACAAACTAAAACCAAATTGTAACAAATTTTCAAGGAACAAATCATTACAAACTAATACAAATTCATTCAGCAAATAGTAAAAGAAAGAACATGCCCCGTCTAATTATTTAAGGGTCTTATACCACAGACTGTCAAAATCATACTAGGACATTGTAAGAAAAGAAAATTACAAGCCAATCGTGTTGAACATAAATGCAAAAATCCTAAATACTATTAACAAAGCAAATCCTGTAGCATTTAAAGAAGATAGTAAATCATCATCAAGCTAGGTTTATACCAGGAGTAGTTCAGTATCAGAAAATCCATTAATGAAATTCAGTACATTAACAGTTTAAAGAAGAAAAGCCATATGATCAATTCAATACATGTAGAGAAAAACAACACATGAAATTCAACATCTGTTCATGAAAAAAACCCAAAAAACAAAAATTAAAAAACTCTCATACCAACCATTTTTAACTTGATCAAGTATAGCTACCAAATAGCTACAATTAGCAACATTTTAAATGGTGAAACACTGGAAGCATTTTCTTTAAAATAAAAAACAAGCCAAGACTGCCCATTATCACTCCTTATTTTTTCAAGGTTGTACTTGAGGTTCTAGTCAGTGCAGTAATGTAAGAAAAATAAATAAAATGCAAAAGAATTGGATAGGAAAAACAAGTCATTTTTTACATGTCTGTCTCTATAGAAAAAACAAAACAAAAGAAATCTAAAGACAAATATCTACATGCAAATATCAATTGTATTTCTTTATACTATCAACAAAGACTTAGAAAACATAGCAAAAGATATAATTTACAATAACAACAAAATATAAATTGTACCTAGAAATAAGCTACCCATACAGCTGAATGGTTCATTCCCTCACCTCTTCAAGTCCTTCCTCAAACTCCATCTTCTTAATTTGGCCTACTGTGACCACTCCATTTAAAACCACACCTCCCCCACCCCCAAATTCCAAATCAGTTTTATTTTTCTCTATTTTTTCCCACCTAACACCTTCTAACATACTTATAATTACTGTTTATTGCCCATCTCCCCAATGTCTTCTCTGTCCATGAATATGGATATTTTTTTCTGCTTTGTTTACTGTGGTATTCCTAGAACCTAGAACAGTGCCTGGTACATAGTAGATGCTCAATAAATATTTACTGAATGAGTGAATGAATGAAAGCAATAAGTGTATGTAGACTTTACTGAGAAAATTATAAACCTTTATTGAAAGGCTTTAAAGAAGATCTATATAAATGGAGAGATAAACCATATTCATGGATAGGAAGACTCAGTAGCATAAAGATGTGAATTCTCCTCCAAATTGATGTATAAGTTAACTGTACAAAACCCCCAGAGATATGTGTGTGTGTGTGTGTGTGTGTGTGTGTGTGTGTGTGTGTTGGTGTGGAACTTTCTACATGGATTCTAAAATTTATATGGAAGCACAAAAGGCCAAAATAGTCAGTTCTTCCCTGAAGAACAAGAGAAGATGGGAACCTTATCCTACACGCTTGTCTGTATTATTTTTATATAGATATAGTGATTCAAACAATGCCATGTTAGCACAGAGATTATCAAATAGATCAAGAGAATAAAACACAAGAGTCTAGAATCGGACACACAAATAGAAGGAAACTTGATTTAGGACATAGGTGGCACTGAAGCTCAGTAAGAAAGGATGAGTTATTTAATAAATGATACTAGAATAATTAGTGATTCATAAACAAAAATAATTACATTGATACCTTAATTCACACCATGCCCCCAAATTAGCTCCACATGGATTACTAACCTAAATGTACAAGGAAAAACTGTGAAATCTTTAGAAGAAAATATAGGAGAATATCTTTATGACTCAGCATAGAGAAAGGTTTCTTAAACAAAATGCAGAATGAAATCCATGAGGAAAATATTGATAAATGCAACTACACTGAGTTACTTGATATACACTTCCCTGACAAAGGATCAGTATCTAGGATCTAAAAAGAATCATTAAAATCAATTATAATTCCTGGTGATTTCAGTATCAATGTAAATAGATAATTCTTCCACACATTCTTCTCTCCATTCCTTGAGTATCTCTCCTCCAATGACCTTCTCTCTACCCTCCCTTGGCCACACATTACCAATAAACGGAATTTCCGAATAATCCTACCTACAGACAACCCACTCCCTAACCACCAGCTCCAACCCCTTCTAGTACCTCAACTCTAGTAATTCTTGGCCCCATCAAAACCTATGTTCCATTCATCCTGCCTTCTCTTCACTCTCCCATAGTCCTCTCCTTTCTGAGCTTAAATTCCTTGTTCCATTTTTGTAAACACTCCTTGCTTACACTTTTCACTCTCTTGCCCTCTCATGTTTCATCGTATTCATATAGCAAACCCCTAACTCTGGCTATATGCAACCACTCAGCTGTTCTGCACCTGCACTTGTACAGCTCAGCAGGACTGGGGAAATTGCTCACTTTTAATTTATGACCACAGGTAATTCCCTGATGGTCCAGTGGTTAGGACTCGGTGCTTTCACTGCCATGGCCCCAGGTTCAATCTCTGGTTGGGGAACTAAGATCCCGCGAGCCACGTGGCGTGGCCCCAAAAACATAAATTTTAAAAATAAATAAATTTATGACCACAGATCTTAGGTGGGCCCTTAGTGCCACTTGGCAATCACAGAACATTTCCATCGTCCATTCACTCTCTTGGACAACTGTTTCATGCCCTAGTGTCTCCCTCTCCATCCTCATCCTCAACTGTTGACCTTGCTTCCTATTTCACTGAGAAAACAAAGCAATCAGAAAAGAACATCCGTAAGCTCCTATGTTGGATATTCCCATTTACCCATGTCCAGGTTCTCTATCTTCCCTGCTGCCTCCATGGATAACGTCTGTGCTCTCAGCTAAAGCCAGTCCTCCACGTGTGCAGGAGAAACCCTGCCCTTCGCTGATTAGAGGACATTGCTTCAGCCATTCTCCCTTCTAACACTTGCATCATAATTTTCCATTTCCTACTGGGTTTTTGTCATCAGCATCTGAACAAGCTGTATCTTTTTCTTGGCCTTACACTGTGCTCCTATCACCACCCTGTTCCATCCTGTTTCTTTGATCCCTTTAGGGTGAAAGTCCAGAGTTCCTTTAGTCACTGTCTCTAATCTCTCTTCTCCCATTCTCTCTTAGACATACTCCTATCAGAATTCTGCCCCTTTTGCCACTGAAATGGCTCCTGTTGAGGTCACCAATGTCCCCCACATTGCTAAATCTAATGATTAACCCTTAGTCTTTTTATCATATCCATGAGCAGGATTTGATGCAGTTGACTATTGCCTCCTTTTGGGATAATTTTTCTATCTAGGCTTCTGGGACTCCACTCCCCTGATTTTCCTTCTACTTTACTGGCAGCTGCTTCTCATTTTCCTTTGCTGGTTACACATCTCCATGACCTCTCAACATTGGACACCTCAGAATGCAGTTCTCGGACCTCTCATGTTTTCTTACAACACTCGTTCCCTCAATGATTTCATTCATTCAAATCTACATCTGTAGCCTGGACCTTCCCCTCGAGAGCCACACTCATGTGTTCAGCTCTTTTTCAACATCTCCACCTGGAGGTTTAGCAAGAACCTTAAATGTCATATGTCTCTCCTTCCATAACAAATCCTGTCAGTTCTGCCTATTAAGTGTATCCAGAATCCAACCACTTCTTACAAACTTCTCTATAACATCCCTTCTGTTGCAGCCTCCATCATCTCTCCTGGATTATTGTCATGGTTTCCTAACTCATCTCCCTGTCTCCACCCTTGCTTCCTGCGGGTCATCTTCAACACAGGAGCTAGAGTTAAAAACTTGTCAAAACATAAATCAGGTCATATCATTCTTCTCAAACACCCCCACTGGCTTCCATGTCATCCAGAATAAAAGTCAAAGTCCTTACAGTGGTTTACAAGAATGGCCTACATGCAACCTACAAGGCCCTGCATGGTCTGGCCTTCCTCCTGCCCCACCCATTGTATCTCTGACATCTTCATCTCCTACTGTCCCCCTCATTCCAGTCACCTGGGCCTTCTTGCTGTTCCTAAAACACAACAAGTACACTCTTGCCAAGAACATTCTTCTCCCAGATTCATACTTGGCTCGCTCCTTTATTTCCTTCAGGTCTTGGCTCAAATGTCATAGTTTCAGTGAGGTCTTCCTTAAATACTCTAAAATTGCAGTAGCCCCTTCCTGGGCACTCTCTGATCTTTCCTGATGGCTTTCTTTTTCTCCTTAGCTGTTATTACCATCTAACATGATGTACATTTTATTCAGTTAGTTTATGTCTATCTCTCCTACTAGATTGTAAGCCCATCGACACAAGACTTTTTGTCTGCGTTGGTCACTGCTTAATCCACAGCATATAGAAGAGACCCTGGCACAGGGTCCATATTAACAGTAGATGTTAACATTTAACAATAGATGTTAAAAAATTATTTGTTGAATGAATAAACAACATACTAATCGGCCAGAATACGGCAACAGGCATTCTCAAAATAGCTGGTACGAATATCAATTGGTATAATCTCCACAGAGGACAAACTGGCAGTAACTATCAAAAGTACAAATGCACATCTCCTTTGACCCAGAAATTCTGCTTCTAGTAATTTCCTTTATATAAATTCACACATGTGCTAAGTGACACATGGACAAAGTAATTCACGACAGCATATTTTATCCCTGAAAAAGAATGAAAACAGCCAAAATGTCCAGCAATAGAGACTAAAGAAATTATAGTTCATCCATACAATGGAATATTTTGCAGTAGAAAAAAGAATAAGGAGACTGCTTGTGTCTGCATTTTCTTGCACAGACTATCTCAGGAAGGATACCCATGAAACTGGTGATAATGCTTGCTTATTTGGAGGGCAACGGATGAGTCAGCAGCAGCGGTAGGAGACTTTGCTGTCAACCCTCCTAAACTTGAATTTTAGTACATTGTGAATGGTTTAATGGTTTACTAAAAGGAGAACAAGGCAGGGTTTATGTTCCAATATGGAATGAGTTCTAAGATATATTGTTACAAATAAAAAGGTAAGTACGAAAGACTGTGTACAGTATGCTATACATAGGGGTGGGGCAGACATACTTTTCGTTATTTACTCTTTTATACTTTTCAAATTTTGTACCTTATATATGCATTTCCTATTCAAAAAGAAATAAAATAATTTAAAAAAATCATGGTGGGAGAATGCATTTTCATATGCATCACCTTGACAATCCTATGATTGAAGCTTGCTAAGTATTTCCCTATTTTTTAAACAAAGGAAACAGACGATCAGAGAAGTCAAGTCAAACAGCACAGAGGCACCAGGCACCAGGACTAGAGCCCGCTTCCCTGCCAGGCCCTCCCAGCCCCTCTAGCCCAGCAGCCTCTACCACCCTCCACCCCTGCCCTCTCCAGCTCCTTCCCTCAGGACACAAAACTCTTATGCCCAGCCCCAAGAAGGTCTGCCACCAGGGGCTTCAGTCAGGGGACTGTTTCTCTTTGCTCAGAGTCACCAACAGGGTGGTGGGTGCCCCCGCGCTCTGTGGCTGATCCCAGCCTACCCTGGCCTTGCAGCTGCCAGGCCCTCTTCCCCTGGTCTGTACCTGTCAATGATGACGGGGTCTGAGGGTGTCTCATTCCGGTTGCCACAGCTCTTCCGGTCACAGCACCGGCTGAAGGAAAGATGAGAAGGGAGGGAAGGAGGAAGGGGGTGAAGGAGAGGGAGATTACAGCACGTGGTGTGTGTGTGTGTGTGTGTGTGTGTGTGTGTGTGTGTGCGTGTGTGCGTGTGTGTGTGTGTGTGTGTGTGTGTGTGGCTCTGGGGTGAGGATGCTGATGTCCTGTCTCTGAGTATGGAATCCCTGGGCCAGAGGGGCTCACTCTCAGGGCCCTGGGGGAGACAGGCAGTGAGGGTCCTACACAGGGACCTGGAGAGCCCTTATACCTGGGGTTAAGGATGGCCAAGAAACCCTTGTCCCAAAGGCATGCTGCTCCTGGAGGATCCAGGAAACGGCAGGCTGCTGACCACCTACTCTCTCTGTACACTTTTTATACAAGTAGAAAAGAGCTCCAATTGTAAGCATGAACCTCATGAATTATCACAAAGTGAGCCCACCCATGTAACCAGCACCCATACCAAGAAATACCATGTGACTAGCGCCCCAGAAGCCCCCTCATGCCTCTTCCTGGTCACTGCCCTTCCCAAGGGTAGCCACTGTCCCAACCAGATTTTTGAACACTATTTTCTTTTCCATGTGTGAAGAGCTGCCTCGGAGGACCCTTCCTGACTGACATCTCCTGGTGAGCCCTTGCCTAGAAATGCCAAGCTCTGGGGTAATGGGGAAGGGGAGTCTAGCACTGTGTTCCCTCTTCCCCATCCTGCCTGCCCAGGGGGTGCCCTTAAGTTCACATAAGAGGCAGCAAAGTTTCCTCCTCCAGCTTCTGAGCTAACCCAGGAGGCCCAGGCCCTGCCCCCATCTCCCAGGGAGCCCTCCCCAGAGCTTTATTAGTTAAGCTTCCCGGTAGCAGCAGGAGGCCTCTCTTACAAAAACACTCGGAGAAGCCACATAAACAGGCCCGGCTAATGGGTCCTCAAGGACCCTCTCCTCAGCCAGCACGGTGCCCAGGGGCCTCACTCTTCCCTCATCACCCCCCAACCCCAGGCTTCCCTGGGGATCAGTGGGGAGGGGGTTGGTGGCAGTGGCAGGGGTCGGGGCAAGAGGCCAGGGGCAGGTGACCTAGCCCTTCTCACCTGCACATGATCTCGTGGGTGAGTAGCACGCGGCACATTTCGGGGTTCTTGTCCTGCCCCTCGTAGATGATGGCCTGGGGAAGGGGAAGTGCGCAGGCTGGAGGGGAAGGAGGCTCCTCTCAAGGCCAGGTGGAAGGGCAGCTGGGCCCCCGCTCCCGGGGAAGAGTACGCCCTCCAACTCTCTCTGGGAGCCCAGGAATGCAAAGAGGGAGCTGGGAACCTGGCTTCCCAAACCAGTACCACTATCAGAATGGGCAAGAGTGGCATGAGGTCTACAGATTCTGTCTGTCCACAGGCAGCTCTTTCCGGAGCCAGCTCTGCTCAGGGGCAGGGAGGTCCCCAGATCACCATGACCAAGGTCAGGCTGCCGGGAGGGCAGACACACTCCAACCTCCGCGGTTCTCACAAGCATTGTCCCTCCAGGCTGTCCCGCTGGCTCCTTGGCCCCTCTCCCCACCCCTATCACCTCCGCAGGCCAGGCCAGTGGCTCCCTCTTGGACTGCTGGATCAGCCACCCCCCCCACCCCCCCACCCCCAGCCAGTCCCCCAGCCTCTCCTCCGCCCTGAAGCAAGGAGTGAGCTGCCCAAACCACACATTTGGCTTCCACCTTATAACCTCTGTGCCACGCAGCCATCCCTTATTTGTGGGTCCCTCTCTCTCCGGACGTTCTCCAACCCCTTCCACACTTGTTGACCATGCAATCCCACTTTGCCACTGCCTGGTCCGCCTCCCACACCATGGCGACCACAGGCTTCCTAGAAACACACCACTTCTTACTCTGCCCTGGGATTGGGTGGGGGCTGCTGGAAGACTGTCTGTGTGGGAAAGCCCAAGTCTCCACCTCAAGTTGCAGGCCACTGATTTTCACATCTGAGACTCAGCCCTGCTCCTTTACCAGCGCACACAACCTCTCTGAAAAGCCTGAGGCTTGGGGCCCTGTGGCTGCACAGTCCGTCAGGGCTGACTCAGGTTTCAGTTGCCCCGAGCTCCTCATGCTGGTCCCTGAGCCTCCTTCTCTTGTCTTTTCAAGTCAGCAAGGTACTGAGGGCCTGCAGTGGAAGCTCTGGGGCCCCACTCAGTCCCCGCTCCTGGACCAGTGCACCCATCCCCCAGCTGTGGGTAGCATTAGCTGCTAAGGGCTTTCTCTTGAGAACTGCTCTCAGCAGACAGGAGCTTGCTTCCCCTGGAAATGTCTGGAAGGTTACACTCTCCCCTTGGGAGTGGTCCCAGCCAGTAACTGACCAATACAGGGGACAGAATCCTGGCCTCCTTGCCTCAAGGGGGAACAACTCTGGTGCCATTCCTTCTCCAGGGCTCCTCGTGAATCAGGCTGAGGCTAGACTCCAGCTGAGACCACATCCTTGCTGAGCATCCCCTGCCCTGTCCTGCTTCTCCTCCCTCCCCTTCTAAGAGCTTCTTCCTTCCTCCCCTATAAACCATATGTACCTGAATCCCCATCTAGGCTGAACTTCTAGATAACAGGACCTAAGACAAAGTCGTTGAACAAATATTGTCTTTTTCTTGTCTAGAGGGCAAAAGCTACACATCCTCCTCCTGTGGACAGTGCTGAGAACTGTGGACAGCTAGACTGGTGAGGATGAAGGGCATAGGGGAAGTGGGGGCAGGGACAAGGATGCTTGCTCAGACCACAGGGAGATGGGGGTCAGAGAAGGGGCTGGACAGGCCTGAGCATCCCCTGGGCTGGCTCACCTGCTTGGACACGGAGTCGATGAGGCGCACATAGAGGTCCTGTTCTGTCCGAAGTCCTAAGGGTGGAAAGGCAGAGAGGGCTTGCTATTTGGGGAGCCCCTGTGGCTTCTGATGACTGAACACACTCCACACCTTTCCCCGCTGAAGCCAGGCCCCCTCCACCCTGACAGTGGGGCACCAAGTGTCACATGGTGCTGCGGTACCCAGTGGGCAGTGGGCCTCACTCACCGTTGTTATATACCAGCCGGAGGCGATAATGGATCCCGTTGTTTGTCTTTTCAGCCCCGGGCTCCTGCAGGGACAAGATACGGAAGATGCATGGTGCTCCCGGGGATCCTCCAGCCACCGCCCTCCCCCCGACTCCCTTCCCACCCAAACTTCCTCCCTACCCCCCTCCCTCCCATCCATTCACCACCCCCTTCTCCACTTCTCCACCACCTATCCATCATCTGCTCCAGTGGGAGGGGGTTCCCTGAAACCCTCCCCAGCCCCCCACCCTGTTCCTTCCCAGCGAGCCCATGAGCCTCTCACTCGGTCCTTCTCCACAAAGTCGATGAAAGCTGTACGCTCCACCTCCACCGGCTGCCCCTGCCGGTCATACATGGCCAGCACGAAGTGGAAGAAGTTGGATTTCCTGAGGTTGGAGGGGGGCTGCTTCTCAAAATGTGCTCGTGCCAGGCCCACGCCACTGTGGGGAGGAAAGTTGCTGGGAAACCACTGGAAGTGCCCTCCAGAGAGGAAGACCCCGTCACCTCTGACCAGGTAGGTGGGCTGGCCAAGACTTGGCTCTGATGTGTCAAGAGTTTGGGCAAGAAATTGGATGGGCCCATTCCACCCTTGCCAGGGCCAGCTCAGTTCTAGAACAGGCCTCCGAGCCCTGAGGTTACCCCAGCCTGCTCCCATGGGAATAAGCAGCACAAGCACAGGTGACAACAGAGGCATCCCGGGCAGACTCCTTCCCAGACTTTTCCCTGGGCCTCACATTTTGGAAGGCTGATCTCTGAAACCAAATGAACAAGCAACCCATCTTACTGACCACAGGCTCCTGTGACTGCCCTTTAGGGCCTCAAGGGGAAGCTGGGAGGTTTTGGAATGAATATCCCACTGTACCCCAGCTCCTGGCTATGTGCATGAGCCTACGGTATTGCCTGGGAGATGATGAAGTCCATCAGACTCTCAAGAGACATTGAACTGGCTCAGGGCCACTAGTCTGGCCAGCCTGGATGCTGGGCTATGGCTGAAGGTGGGAATGTCCTCCCTAGGTATAGGGGGACCTGCCTCCATGCTTGGAGGAAGACACCATTGGCTCCCTTGGGCAGAAGGATCTTCTGGTCTGGCCTTGCTTTCTCCTGGCTCATCAGAAACCAGTCCCAGAAGCAAAGCCAGGGTGAGAGCAGGAGGAGGAGAAGAACCAAGGCCCTGTTCACCAAATATTTCCTGAACCCCAATGATGTACCAAGCACTGGCCACATGGCACCACGTGGGGCCAGAGTGAAACACCTGGAAGGGGAGGGAAGACAGATACAGAGAGCTGCAACACAAGACAGAGTGGTGGGTGCCCCCTAAGAGATGTCACTATATAAAAAACCGTAAAAGCAAAGGAAAAACGATTAATTCTTTCTGTGTGTGATGAAGGGAAGACTTCACGGTGATGGTGGCCTTCCCCCTGGTCTTTGAGGAATGAATAGGAGCTCAACAGGGGCAGGAGGCAAAAGGGCAGAACTAACAGCATAAGAAATGGCTGTAGGTATGAGGGTTAGTATCACTGGACCACTTCAAAGACTGAAGTGAGGAGAGAAAGGGTTTTATTGGAAGTGCCAGACTATCCATGCAAACAAAAACCAGGCCATGGAGTTTAGACTTTCTTCTCTGGGCCAAGGTCTTCCAAAGTGTGTTCTTTAGCTCTCTCATGGCTCCAGATCCTCATTCTATGAAAGAGTGCTATACCCACAACTGCTGGGAAGTGCATACACAAGTGTATGTGGGGGGCCCTGGGACACCCTCCAGGAATGGACCCTCCTTGACCCGCTCAGGCCAGTGGTCCCCATGCGGTAGTGAGTCTCCAGGATGGTTCCCCATGATCCCTGCCTCCTGGTAGTCAGGTCCTTATATAGTTTCCTCCCATACTGTATCAGGATTGGTCTGTGTGGCCAATAGAATATGGCACAAGCGATAGCATACAATTTCTAAGGTTAGGTCATACAAGACACGTGGCTTCTGCCTTGTTCACTCTCTTGGATTAGTCACTCAGGGGGAAGCTGGCTGCTGTGTTGTGACGATACTCAAGCAGCCCTATGGAAGGTCCACGTGGAGAAGAACTGAGCCCTCCTGCCAACAGCCGGCATGAACTGATCAGCTGTGTGAAGCCTACCAGCCCCAGTCAAGCCTTCAGATCACTGAAGCCTCATAAGAAACCCTGAGCCAGAACTACCCAGCTACACTGCTCCCTGATTTCTAACTTTAAGAAACTGTGTGAGATAATGAATGTTGTTTTACGTTGCTGAGTTTGGGGGTGATTTTTTTTTTATGTGGCAACAGGTAACTAACACGCCATGCTTACTTGACTACAGAGCATTTTGGTGCAGGGATGTGGTATGGGAAGTATGACTAAAGGCCACCAGAAGGCTCTGGTCAGGCAGGGCTTAGAAGATGCTGTAAGCAAGGAGGGCACAGTGTGGTAGAAAAGTGAGAGGCTGCTTCAGGGATGCAGAGGTGAGGATGAGAATGGTGGAACTGTCTTGAGAGCCATTTAGACCAGAGTCCCATCATGGACATGCCACTGTGACAGCATCTGCCATACTCATCACTACTTAATATTTTTCTTCTTATAATTTTAAATCAACTTACTCTTACTTGGCTTCTTGCAAAGCCATAATATCTGAAATGTCATGGGCTTCAGAAGCTTGTTGTGTTTTTACTCATACAGATTACAGTAAATAAACAATAAAATGAAAACCGTTCCTCCTCTTGAAAGCCTGCTCGGGAGCCTCAGTCGTCCATGTAAAATGCTAATTTTGGAGGCAGAAGTGACGGGTCTTGCTTGTTCCTGATCAAGATGAGGAGGGGGCCACCAACACCTTCTCTTCCCCACCAAAGGTTATTTCTACACGTTCCTTGCTCCAGGATCATCCTCCTCCCTCCTGCCTCGGTGTCCCTCTCTTCTCCTCAGCCTCAGGCTTACAGTCCAAAGTCCAGGCCTTGACCCTCCCGCTTCCCACTTGCCAAGAGGCAGGGAAGCCTGAAGACAGCTTTGATCACAGCAGGTCCCTGATTACTGTTGATGAATATGCTAATGAGGCAGCAACCCTGACTCCTCCCTCCAGCCCCCAGGACCAGCTTAGGGGCAGTGAGGCTCCCCAGGGACAGGACCACCTGGGGGTAGATAAGGTCAGAAGGAGATGGGCTGTGGGGCCATCCCAGATCACTCTGCCCTTTACTCTGTCATCTAGCCCAGGAAAGGTGCCTGGAAGGCGCTCAGACAGTGAGGAAAGAGCTATAGAGAAAGAAAGAGGCCTTAACAGAGGAGGGGTGGAGGCTAAGCGAGCACACAATCCCCTGGACCCCTCAACATACCCTATCTACACAGACGCTCCTGTACTTCCCAGGCCAAGAGTCAATCAATAATGCTGAGCTTCCTCTCCCATCCATCCCTCTTGGCAAATACCCGTCAGTCCTGGGTCCTGGCTGCCTGGGGTTCCTACCAGGCTCCTAAGGACCAGACCTGGGAAGTCTGCCCTAAGCCCCAAGCCAAGCTCCCTTCACAGGGCCTGCCCTCTCAGCAGGAGGGAATTCCTAGGGAGAGTGGTTGGGGGGACCAGGGGAGGGGAAAGGGAGCAGGTATCCCTGCCTGGGGTCTGTGGACCAGTAGCCAGTGCTGCCAGCTGCAGGGCATCAAGGGGCTGCACTGACCTACTCCACAGTGGGATCAGGCTCAGTTCTACTTCCCTCGAGGCAGCCCAGCATCAGCCTCCATCCTCCACCTTGCTTAGTGGGTCTGAGGCACAATCACACACATCCACGCAAAGCAATGGGACAGAGGCGGCTAGTTTATAGCTCTGGGACAGGGATCACTATCATGAATGACAGCAGAACAATATGACCCCAAGCAGACCAGGAGAGGATGGCAGAATAGGCAAGACCCCTGCTGGGCATGCCCAGGACTGCTCCTGGTCTGCGAATGTCTCCAGTTTACCCTGTTCATACCCCTGTGAGACAAGTGAGAAGACCAAGGTGAAATGGAAAAGGTTTTGGTTTAAAGAAATTCTCAGGGCTTCCCTGGTGGCGCAGTGGTTGAGAGTCCACCTGCCAATGCAGGGGACACGGGTTCGTGCCCCGGTCCGGGAAGATCCCACATGCCGCGGAGCGGCTAGGCCCATAAGCCATGGCCGCTGAGCCAGCACGTCCGGAGCCTGTGCTCCGCAACGAGAGAGGCCACGACAGTGAGAGGCCCGCATAACGCAAATAAATAAATAAATAAATAAATAAAATAAAGAAATCCTCATATTTCCTATGAACACAGAGGACATGAGGATTAGAACAGCAGCTAGAGTGCCAGATGCAAGTCTGTCTGGACTTCTGGTTCCCCTAGGCACCTCCATGGCCTACCTGCCCGTGCAGTGGGTGACCAATCAGCATCCCTGAGCAGAGCTGCAAGCTGCAAAGGGAGAGGGTGCAGAGCGGGAGGGGGAGACTTCTGCTCTTCTCCCCTTGGGAAGAGCTGATGCTCTTGTAATGAGAAAGCAAACCAAGATTAAAGAACAGAAAGAAAGAGACACAGAAATATGCTCAAACAGCTCAGAAGATAGACCTGGGCCGTGGAGAGGTCTGAGAGGCCTGCTGGGGCACCCTGGGAGAAGACATGTGCTCCCACAGTACCTTAGAGGCAGAGATGTGGATGAAGGCCAAGGTCTCTGATTCTGTGGTCTCCAAAGTGGGGTGGCCCTTGCAGAGAAACTGCAAGGATGTTTATTGATAGGAATCCTTTATCTAGAAGAAGGGAGAGAGGCAGGAGGAGAGCCCCAGAAGTCTGGAGAGGCAAGTGTTTTATCTGGGTTTCCCCAGAAGCAGACCCTGAGACAAGGATTCATATGTGAACACTTTATGTGGGAGGTGTCCAGGAAACCTTGGCGGGTATGGGGAGTGAGAGAGAGAAGGAAAGGCAGTCCCTAACAGGTGCATTATCCATGAGTAACCACTGTGGGCAGCTGCAGCTCAGCCGCCAGGAAGCTCTGGAAACAAGTCTAGAACATGTGCTTCAGCTAGTCAGAGGGCTGAGCAAGGGAGCTGGGGTCTTCATCGTCCAACTCCAGTCAGTCACTGGCTGAGGGCTTCTGGGGCATCATCTCTCAGGTGCTTCTGGCCTGTTGTGCAGGTGGGTGGAGCAGGCTCTGGCCATCTAAGAGTCTTAGGAGGCAGTTGCTGGCAGAGGAAGCAGACCCTTTCCCAAGGGTCCCCAGGGACATGGGTGGGGTAGCAACTCCCAGCCATCCAGAGGCCTGCGGTGTGATGGAAGCCAGCAAAGCTACAGCCCAAGGGCCTGCGTGCAGCCTGGCAATATGCACGAGAACTGCCTCACCTGGTGCGTGTATTGCTGGAGCCTGTAATTCAGAAACGTCTCATTCACTTAGCGTGATTAGTGCACAAAGCGTGCCACATACACGCCTTTTCCAGGTAAATGCAGCTGAGTGATGAAAACAGCCACATTAACCACTTTTGTGAGACTCCCAAATGATTTACACATCTCCTTGCTTTCTTAAAAAGATTGTTTTCAACAAAATGTTCAAAACACTTTCCTATCAACTCCGGAGTGTGCTGAGGCGGTGGGGCATGTGCTCCTGTAAAGAGCACGGATGTGGGAGGAGAAAGTGCTCATCTTCATATTTCCACCAGGGCCCACTCACCCCCTTCCCATCTTTTGAAATAGCCCCCAAATTAAAGGAGACTGGGACAGAAAAGCTTCGGTGTGCACAGCTATTTTTTTGGTTGGAGGACATCCGAGCATAGGTGTGTGTGGGCTTCCCGAGTACTGTGCTGGGAATCCAGGTTGAAGGTGACACCAAGGGCAACCTGACCTTCACAGCCTGAGTCATTCAGGTAACCTGTGCTTCAGAGTACAGGGGGATGTATCTGGGGGCATCTGGGGGCTGCAGAGTTGTCTGGCTGCTATTGCTTGGCCATCCAGGAGTCCCTGGAGATGCTCCTTTTCGAGGCTGAGCAGGTTGCCCCAGGAACCTTCTTGCAGCAGCTGGACCTCGCCACAGCTGTCTAGGACAGAGGACGCCTCCCTCACAGTCAGTCTCGGCTCTCGGGTCAGAAGTCCATTCATAAGTCTTTACATCCTTGATTAGGTACTTATTATAAGTGCTAGCAATTTAAAACAAGCATCTCAAATCCCACAGAGGACAATGGCCGAGACTGGAGCTTTGGCCTTCCCCCAGAGGCACCTTCAGGCCTTTGTCTCCCCTGCACCCCTCTGCCCTCTACTAAATGCTAACTCTTGCCTGCCTTGGCAGCCCAAAGTTCCGAGCAGTGCCTTGGCTTGGGCCTGATCCATCTTGGAATCTGGGATGCTGGGGAAATGGGGAGAAGCCCTGTTGTTATCAGCAGTTGCGGGAGGCTCCTTTTTGATCCCCCCTCCACCCTGGAGGTGGAAGGAGTAAAAGTGTGTATTTCCTGCATCTCATCCTTTGTCTCAGATTTCCCTACTGTCTCTGATAAATCTAGATCTTCTTTTCCCCATCCTAGCATGGTTGCGTAAGTCCCACCTTCCCCTCCTCTGCATCCTCTCTTCCTCCAAGCATCCTACTGGCCGTAGCTCTCCCTGCAGGCATCCTTTGGGTCCCTGGGACTGCTGATAATCATCAAGCTGGGCCTGGCATTCCTGACTCCAGCCAAGATCTATTGGCCTAGCCCAGAGCCTGGGAAGATAAAAGCAGAGGCTCACTGGGGTGCGACAGTGCAGGCAGGAGGACCTGGTGCCTAGAGGCAGCTGCCCAGAACCTGGGTCTAGAAGGGCCTGCCAGAGATGAGGCTGTGGGGCTGCTTCATATCCCCTGTCCCACTGCCCCAGCAGGGGCTCTGCTCACTTGCCCCAGGAAATTATCTCAGCCATCAGGTCCCTGGATGAGGGGGGAGGGGAGGATCTCACTAGCCAGCTTTCCCATGTTTCCTCTTGCTCTCAATTCTACCCAAAGACTGTCCACCCTCTTCTCTGTGCCCACCCCCCTCGCCACCCACCCACAGGCCTGCCTGCCAGGTCCCAGGCTGAGGAAGAGCTATTAATTATTAAAGCAAACAAAAGCATTTCCTAGCAGGGATGCTAGCCTGCTGCTGCTTACAGGAAATGCGGCCCCAGCTGGCTTCCCTCTCATGGCCCAGCTAGTGTTCTGGGACCAGCTCAAGGGGGAGGGCTAGCCTGGGTGCTCCAGGAGTCTCCCCAGGCTGGGAGTCACATCAGAAGGAGAGTAGAACTGCTTCTGTGCTGAGAGATAAAGTCCTGTTGGCCCAGGGTAGGCCAGGGATCCTTGTGCAGAGTTCCCCACCAGGAAGACCCTGCCAGCCTTCCCTCTTACCTCCAGTGTATGGTATGCAGCCTCTCTTTTCTCCCTACCCCTCTTGCGCTCAGAACTTTCCTTCCTGTTGGCAGGCCCTCCCTCACTGATCTTAGCAGGCTCTGGGCTTTCTCCTCCTTCTCCACCTTCTGAAAAACCCTGGCGCTGTAAAGCTGGGCAGCAGCAGCTGCTCCAGTACCTGGTTCCTGGGGTCAGGTAGATCACCAACGTGGACAGCGGAGCCCAACAAAAACGGACTTAGTAACCTTCTAACACGCACTCCTGCTTCCTGCAGCAGATACTCATTACCCCCTATTGACTGCTCGAGCCTGGTGCTGTGGACACGAGGATGAATGAGCCACCATCCATGCCCTAAAGGAAGGTGTAGGCTGGCAGGGCAAGGAAGCCCAGGACAGGCAGCTGACTCTGGCCTGTGAGAAGCATCCTTAGACAGCACTAAGAACTGCTCCCCTGGGCCGGATGGGAGGGCACAGAGAGAGAAGGTGCTGGGGGGAGGGTTCCAGAGGTTGTAAGATTTTATTCAGTGGGTGTGTGGGTGCTGGGAGCAGGGGAACTGTTTCAAGAGACATTGTTGGATGCCAAGAGTCATACAGAGGCTGAGAGGAAGCTTGGGATCAGACTGTGATGGGCCTTGAATGCTGAGTATCTGGGAGGAAGTGTGTGTGTGTGGGTCACTGAAGTTTTTAATTGGGGAGGGACACAATCAGAGAAGAGTTCTTTGGAAATGTTTCTTTGGCCCCTGGTGCATGGCAGACGGTTTGCGGGGGCGGGGGCGAGGTGGGAGGCTGGGACAGTGGGCTAGCAGGCTGAGGTGATACACTGGGGTTAACCTTCAAGCCAGGGAGGAAAGTCATGGAGGGCAAGAGTGTGTGTCATGGTTACGAGCTGGCCGTGGGCACTGTGATTAGGAATAAGACCCAGAGGCACCGTCCAGAAGCCTTGACAAGCTGGCGGCTGGGGGGTGAAGGCAAAGAGCGCATCAAAGACAGCTGTCAGACCCCAAGCAACCTAGCAGGGAGTGTTCCAGGGCAAGTTCCTCCGAGACAGAGGGAGAGGAGCCTTCGGAGGTGGAAGAGAGGGGCGGGGCAGGGAAAGGAATTCCTGTCATTGTTGTTTTAGGATGAAAAGACCCAAATAGAGGACTGATGGAGGATCAAGAACCAACGGATGAGATGATGACATCTCAGGAAGAATGAGAAAGAAGTACCTCCCACCTGCTCCCATCGGCAGGAGGTGCCCAGAGGCAACCAAACGTGTGGGGGCTCCCAATCTGTGTCCTGAGACAGAGAAGCCTCTGGACTTGGAGATGAGCAGCCCAGGCCTGAAGAAATTCCTCTCTTCAAACTGGGGAGGCCTTCTGAGTCCTGGTGATGTGGCCCTGGGGACTCAGACTGGACACCTCAACCCCACTCAAGACCTCTTCCTCAGGTGCAGACAACAATCTCATGGGAAGAGCCTCATCGCCACACTTCCTGCACCCACACAGGCTACAAGGGCACTGCCTCCTTCCCATCGGCTTCCCGCTCATCAAACCTGCTGACAGGGACAGAGGGGAGTGTCAGAGAGAAGTAGGAACCTTAAACCATGAGGCCCCACTGGAAAACTTCGTCCTCTCTTACAAGGAGCTCTCATCACAAAGGCGGTGGTGGAGAAAAAGACAAAGAAATTGACCAACTCAAATTAAGTGAAAAACCAGAACCAAAAGAAAAACAAACAGGATACAGAATTATATGTATAACACAGGAAAAAAATATGTTAATGGGAAGATGGGAAGGAAATACACTAAATTATTGACAGTAGCTATTTAGAGAGATGGGGTTTTGTTTTCATTTTTTTTCTAGAAAAGTTATATCATGAGTAAAAATATGGATATTAATTCATAGGCAAGACCCTTTCTCTTCCTAAAAAGGTGAGCTCCAGAGAGAGGCCCTGGTGCTCCCTCTGGACAGTCATGAAAGCACAGGAATGCAGGAACACCATTCAGTTTGAACATGAAACAAGGTGTGTGTCTGTTAAGGGGTGAGGTTGGGGTTGGTGGTGGGGTGGTATCCCCTGAACAGGATTGGGGATGTGAATGTGTGGCTGGCATCCAGGTCTGGTCTGCCCTGGAAACCCCCCAGCAGAATCCCTTCCAGCTGCTGGACAATCAGCTGCTCAGACCTCTGGGAAGCCCAGCTCCCAAGTGTCCCATATGTCTGCAGAGGCAGCACCTCCCTAGTCCCAGGCACTGAGAACTCCAGGTAGGATGTCTAACCTCCCCTCCCCTTGCTCACAACTGGGGATACAAAAAGCCCAGGTGCTGTGGGGGGCTGGTCAACGAACCATTATGCTTCCTTTCCAAATCCAGGAGTCCATCCCCCACCCAGGCTCCCTGCCCAGACTCCTGAAAAGGAGTCAGAGGAGATGGGTGTGGGTGCTGGGTTCCCAGGGATCCCCTGCCTTGGGTAGGACCCACCAGAAAAACACCTGGAGGGACCTGAGCGGCCCTGACCCATCCTCAGCCCCAATCATTCCACCAAGCCGACTGCCCACCTCATCTCTTCCCCACCAGCCACTTCTCCAGCTCCACACGTCCCCATCCTCCAACTCTGAGGGATGTGAGAAAGCAGAAAGGGGGCTGGGATTCGTGCCTTTCCTGGCCAAGATCTATGGAACTCGACAAGGAGGGGCACTTAACTGCCTGAGAAGGAGGGGTGAGCAGTTCCTTAACAGCTGGTGGCTGTGGGACTGCGGGCAGCCGGGAGACCTCCTGCTCTAGAGCCATGGACTGCTGGGCCAGCGAGCGGTAGTCAGAAATCAGAGCCGGGACATCCAGGAGTGGAGGCAGAAGCCCCGCCCCGGCCCGCCCCACATTCTCAGGAAGAAGCAGAGGCGCTCAGGGAGAGGTGGGCACAAGAGCTTGCCGGGACAGTGCAGAGTTGGGGCTCCCTCCAACCCCTCGCCCCAGCAGCTCAGCAAGCTGAGAGAAGGCGGCGCGGAGCCGTCCAACCCGAGCGCGCCCTGTCGCGTCCGAGCGCTTACCTCTGCGCCGCGGTGCTGGCGTCCAGGATGCCCGCGCCCTGCATCCAGGAGCGCACCGAGCCCAGGCCGGCGGGCAGCAGCGGCTCCTCCTTCAGGTTCAGCCCGCCGCGGGGCAGAGCGTCCTGCGCAGGAAACATAAGGGCGCGCAATCGGTGGGCGCTCCCACAGCCGGGGATCCGGTCCCGCCGAGGCTGCGGGGCGTCTCAGCTCCGCCCGCCCGACGGCACCCGGCGCCTGCAGGAGCGCAGCGCAGCGCCAGTCCCGGCCGCTCAGTGCGCGCCAGCCTCCTGGGCGCTCCCTCGGAGAAAGCGGGTCCGCGAGCGCCGGCGCTGTCCCCTCCCCTCCCGGGGCGCGGGGCGGGGAGATGGAGGGATTTCCCCGCGGCCTGAGCGCCGGCGGGCTGACTGAGCGCGGGGCGGTGAGGGAGGGGAGCGGAGACGGCACCCGGTCCGCGCAGAGGCGCCCTAGAGGCGCGCTCTGGCGGCTGCCCAGGGCCGCCGTCGTCGGAGGGGGGGGCCCGAGCACCCCTTGAACTGCCTCAGGCGAGGCGGGGGCGCGGGGCTGCCCGCCCTTTTCCCCTCGCCGCCCCCACCTCCCGCCCACCCGCCCGCGGCGCCGGCGCGGGACGCTGATTACCATCCAGGAGGAGGAGGCTGCGGGCGCGGAGCTCGGCGGCGGCGGCGGCGGCGGCGGCGGCGACTGCGGCGGTAGCGGCGGCAGGAGCAGCAGCAGCCGTGCGTCCCGAGGAAAGGCAGGGGCAGCGCCGGGCCAGCAGACGCCTCCGCCGCCGGCGCCCCGCGTGCTCCGGCGCCCCGGCCCTGCCGCAGCCCCGGGCGGCAGCACCTGGAGCAGCAGTAGCAGCAGCCCGGCCGACTCCCCCCTGGGCCCGGTTCCCGCGCCGCCCCGCCGCGGCCGCCGCCGCCCGCCGCTCCCCGGAGCCTGGCCGCGGGCCCGGGCCATCCCGCCGCCGCCGCCACCGCCGCCGCTCCCGGGGGAGCGGGAGCCGAAGGCAGGGAGAGCGGGCGGGAGGAGGGATGGCGGGAGCTGGCGGGCCCAGGGGACTGGGGGCCGGGGGAGGCGGGGGCGGGGCGGCGCGGCCGGCCGAGGGGCGGCCAGGGACGTGACATCATCGGGGGAGGAGCGGCCGGGCCCGGGCCGCCGCGGCGGGGCGGACCCTGGCGAGTCGGTCGCCGGGGCTGGGGGCTGCGGCCTGCCCGAGGCCGCGGGAAGGAACGGGAGGGACCAGCGTGGGCCCGGGAGGCCCGGGCAAAGAGCTGACCGGGCTGCGAGGCGGGGGAGCCCGGGCGAAGCCGGAGGAGCGAGCAGGGCCGCACTCAGAAACCTCCACCGCCTCCGGGTCGCCACTGGACGAAGTCCCGGCTTCTTCTCCACTCATCTTCGTCTCCCAAGTACCCGCCGTACTCTCCACGCCGACGCCCGGTTCCTGCACTTGCCGCTCATTTTGACGCCTTCAGGCTTTTACTCTTGATGTTCTTTGCTCGCCCCATTGGTCCTGTCCGCCTTCCCCTGACCTCGGTTTAACCTCAGCCTGGGACTCAAACCTTTCTCCCTTATGCTGGGCCCCAGACGCGCCGAGCGCCGTCCCTGCATCCCCCATCCCTAGTCCAGTCCGTGGCTTGTCTAAACACTAAAGCATTTTCGTTTCCAACCTGTGCCTTTCAGACACCTCTTGGTTTTTGATGCAAGTTGGATACTGAGTTAGGACTCACTTCCTCTTGTTCCCCAGCCAGAGAATCTTCCCTCTCAGATTTCATTCCTCTTAGTTCCCGGGCCAGAAATCATCTCGCCCTTGACCCGAGGGCTGAGCCGTTTCTGACCCTCTCCCCACATTCTCGCTTGGTGTGTCCTGACCAGGCTTTGAACAAGCCCAGAATGAGTCCAGCACTTTCCTGCAGAACAGCATGGGGGTGGCCTACCCAGCCTGCTGCTTCATTTTCAGACACCCCTGGAATATCACTTTCCTGCCCCCATCCCATCCTCTGACTCCCATCCTCTTTTGGGGGGCCTCCAAGTGTGCAGTTAGTGGTCCACCCCACATGGACCCAAATGAAGGTCCCAGGGCCACTACTGGGCCTCCTACTACCCCAGAGGCACCCCCACCTCCTTTTCTGACCTATGCCCCCCTCCCCATCACCTGCGGGGGCTGTCACTCCCACCCAGACTTCTCAAGGTCTCAGTTTTTACCCCAGGGATTATCAAAGGTAGTCTCTCCTTAAGGTGAATTCTTATACCAGTCTTTTTCTCCATCTCCTTATCTGACTCTAAATCCTTGCTCCTCCCAGTGTGGTCCCTGGACCAGCAGCTTCAGCATTAAGTGGGAGCTTGTCAGAAATGCAGAATCTTAGGCCCTGCTCAGACCTGCTAAATCAGAGCCGACCTTGTACCATGATTCCATGTGATTTGCATGCACATTACATTTGAGAAGCAATGCTCTAGAGAAACCCCCCAAGGCTGTTACATACTTGCTCCACCCCTCTCTCCAACCTTCAAACCTACCTCTGGCTCTCTAAAATTTCCAACAGACGCCTACCTCTTATTTACTGGAGAGATTACAGGGAATCTTGGCAGAATCCTGCTGGCCTTCTCAGCCGTCCATGTTTTTCCTCCTTTCTCAGTCTTCTCACCCATTCTTTTTTCCCCCTGCACCCAGAGAAGCATGTGGGCTCAGGGACCTCTTTGCTCAGTCCCTTCTTCTGCACCTCCTGATGTTGTCCCATGCAATCTGTTCGTGTGTTGACACTCCTTTCCTCTGCTCAGACCTCCCCATTCTTAAAAGAACCCTCCCTTTGTCCCCGCCTCCTCCTCCTCCTACTTGTGCCATTCCTGTTTCTGAGAAAGTTCACAGGTGCACTCCGCCAAGGCTGCCTTGCCAGGCCCCAGCAAGCCACTCTTGAAGCCCTGTTGGTCTGGCTCCCTTCCAGTTCTGCCGCTGTTTGTTCCTCTCTCTCGGCCTCAGGCCCTCTGACCCCCGTGCAGCACTGGGCTCGGCGCACCTGCCTCCTCCACACACCTGGGAAGGCCATCCTGATGACCAGAGCACACCGTCTCTCCTCTTACCCCTGGGTGCGCCCCAGCTTGCTGTGTCCTGCTCCCTTCTCCTTTTCTTCTCTTAGAGAACTCAGGCTTTTCCACAGTCTCAGGGGACATCTTTGGGAAAATGATGTCCTAGTGTGGGCCTCCATCTGCTTCTGTCAGTCCTGAACATCCAATGGTGAGGACAGAGCTGTCCTTGACCCTTGGGGAGGAGGGGAGCACCTGCTTCCAGGGAGCGGCCCTCTCCCAAGTAGCTCTGCCCCTGAGCCGGGGCTGGGGTTGCTTCATCTCCACATGCCCAGCCACGTTCATGCCCATTCCCCACAAACCAGCTCTTCCTCCTGGCTCCCCTGTGTCTGTCCATGACACCTCCTCCTGATGCCCACCAGGTCTGGGGCCTAGGAGTTCATCTCTGATACTTTCCTTGCCTGCCCAATAGCCACCTCTTTGTCAAGTCTCAAGGATTCTCCCTCCTTGTCCTTCTCTCTACCCCAGGGCCCACAGTGAATATCTTTAACAATGAATTTACTTGCCCTCCACTGGACTCCACCCTGGCTTGGAAGAGGAATCTGCCCCAGTCTGAGGACAGCCTCCTTAGCTATCTTCTTGCCCCCACCTGTCTACCCGCAACCACCCTCCATCCTCCTGCCAGTTTTAAAAAGCAAGCCATCATCTGCTTAGAAACTTCCAAGTGTCTCTCTTGGCTCCCCAAGTAGACATTTAGGGACTTAGTTTGGGGACATTCTAGGCCCTCTGATGCCTGATCCAAACGTTCTTGCCAGCTTTCCCTCCATTCCCTTGCTGTGTGAGTCCCTTGCTTGCCTGACACAGAAGATCTACTGTTTTCCAAATGCAGACACAGGTCCCACACTCTCAACTCCGTGCCTCTACTCTGGCTGTGCCCTCCAGCTGTAGTGCCCTCACTTTTACAACACCTTTCTTCTCTGGGAGGCAACGGGGTCCACATTCTTTTCACGATGATTGAATGGCTTTGGTGTTGCAAGTCTTCATGGTTCTAGAAGCCTCTTCCTAAGGTAGATTTGGGGGATAGGTGCTCAGAATTAACCTGGGCAGAAAGGGGAGTCACTCAACCCAGAGATGGGCTCCTGACTTGTGTGGGTTTCTATCTTGTATTAACCACATGGACTAGAAAGAAACCAACCAGGATGGTGTTTGAGGCTTCCCAGGGCCTGCAGCCCCTGAGAAGGTCTTCTGGGTTAGAGCCGCTGAACCAATGGGCAAGGCCCTGGGTGATGAGAATACCAACTGGGCCCAGCAGGGCAAATTCTGAGTCAGCTTTTGGAGTCAGAGGTAAGTATCTCTGCTTTAGATCCAGGAAGTCTGTTTCTTGGAACTCCTTGTGTGTTTTTATTTTGTATTTTTTATCTTAGTTCCTTTGACAAAGTTCTCCTCTCAAACCGTTGTAGCTTCATGAGACAGGGATTTGGGGGCCTCCCGTAGCTGTGTTCACAGAGAGCTGGAGGGGTGGTAGTGACAGATAGATGATGCTGGGTCCAAGGCCACAGAGAACGCCAATCCTTTCTGGCCCAGGCAGAGGCTCACCCCAAGCCACCAGTCCAGAGCCTCTGACCTCATCCTTCTCCATCATGGACATTTGTGCTCATACCACAGGAAGGGTTCTTGTCATGTGCCTGGTGCTAGAGAATAAGCAAAGCCTAAAACACAGGCTGTGTCTTTATGGGTACCACAGTGTGGTGGTGGGAGATGTGTAAACACTCAGTGTCACTCCAGAGTGACCTGGTCTGATAAAGATGCAGGTGCAAATACTGGGACCAGCACAGAAGAAGGGCCTGAGCCTAAGAGGGGAGAAAGCGGTCTTGGGCAGAAGGATCAGCATCTGTAACGACTGGCAGAGCTGAATGAGTGGGTTTGCAGCACTTGCTTCAAGGTAGAAGCTTCTAGCACCTGGAGCATCATGCTTGTGCCTAGGATGCCATGCTGAGGAGCATGGAATTTTTCCTGTAGGCCTGGGCCTTAAAACAATATTTAAAAAATCAACAGAACTCTCTCTCTCTCTCTCTCTCTCTCTCTCTCTCTCTCTCTCTCTCTCTCTCTCTCTCCCCCACCAAAGGGGGGTGCAGCACCGTAGAAAACAAATCCAAAGTGGCACATTAGGCAGAAGTGCCCTTGACCAGACTGTGTGTTGGGCCATAGAGCCCCCTGGAGGCCCCAAAGTGTTAAGCCAGCACTCGGATCCACTTCATGTCAACTTCCCTGATGGGAATTAAAATATAGGAAGAATTTAACAATTAAAGCATGCACTAAATATGGCTGTTCGCATAGTTCTGTGAAGAAACAGAAATGGCTAGGGCCATCCCAGAAGGCTTCCTGGTGGGCATGCCCCAGCTCTTAGCCTTCCTCCCTTTTGCCTCCTGAGGTCTTTTCAACTGCTTCAGGAAAACTTGCACTACAGGTGTTATTTGACCTTAGGATCCATCCCATTCCCCGCATCGAGGCTGAGTTATTAAATTTTATATAATAACTCAATGGGAGCCACAATGGTGGACACTTTTGTCAGGAGAGTTGTACTCCCATCTTCAGTCTCTGGGCTGGAGCATAGGCTGTGTGTCCCCTCAATATTCCAAGTTGTTCACACCCCTTCCAATCACAAACCATCTCAAAGACAACCAATCTCAATCTCAGTCCCTGCTGAGGAAGAGGAAAGGAACCATTTCCCTTGTGGAGCAAGATCTGCACAGGGCTGACCCTTTGTTCATCCTCCAGGTTTCAGAGAGGGTCCAGGACCTGCAGGTTTCTAACCTAAATCTGTGACAGCACCAGCAGTATCCCTGGAGGGCTGCCCCTTAGCTACCCACAGGCAGTGGCAGAAAGTCTGAAATGACAGCATCAGCCCCCACCCCCAATTGTGTAAGCTTCAGTCAGCAGGGAGGAAGGCTAAGAGCTGGAACATACCCACCAGGAAGCCTTCTGGGATGGCCCTAGCCATTTTGTTTCTTCGTGGAACAATGTGAACAGCTATATTTAGTGCATGATTTAATTATATATATATATAACTTGGCATGGGGAAGGTCAAATTTCTTTTCTGATTGCTGTGGGGTCAACAAGAAAGGAAGCCATCACCCCTGAAGTGGAGCAGGGTGGGTAGGGGTCAGGGGAATGGAGTGGGTAGGTTGGAGGGGGCCATTGTTCACCTTGTCCTGGGTGAAGTGGGGAGAAGACCTGGCAGAGGCTGATTCTCCAGGAGGCTTAAGCTCATCCACACAGGCCCTTTCCAAGGCCCTTCACAAACTCCTTGCAATGTGTTCCCATGCTTATATATAATTGTGTATTTGTAATGTTGTATTTTTCTTCTTAGAGGGCCACCCTCCAATTGTATAAGCTTAAGCCCCACCCCACCCCTCCCCCAAACCTAAATCTTCCCTTAGGATCTGGAGTTGGGTAGGAACAGTTAGGTAGGCTACATACTCAGTCCCATAATACTCTGTTTCTCCTTGGCCCTGCCTGACTCATCCGCCACCATTTCTTCACCCCAAAAAACATCTGCCACACCCTTCAGAACCCTTCTCCCTAATTAGCCAACTTCCTCATATTCTCAACATATATTTTAAAGGTTTCTCTCATCTCTAGCCTTAACTGAAACCTGGATGACACCTGTTATGGACTGACTCTTTATGTCCCTTTGAAATTCATATGTTGGAGCCCTAACTTCCAATGTGACTGTATTTGGAGACAGGGCCTGTGAGGAGGTGATAAAGGTTAAATGAGGTCATAAGGATGGTGCCCTGATTTGATAGGGCTGTGCCATTAGAAGAGGAAGAGATACCAGAGCTCTCTCCACCATGTGAGGACACAGCAAGAAGGCAACCATCTGCAAGCCAGGAAGAGAGTCCTCATGTTACCACATCGAACCTGGATTTGCTCTCCTGATGTGCAGCAAAGCAAATCTACTGACATTGGATTGTGGTGATGGAAAGTACAGCCTTTATTTGCAGGGCGCCAAGCAAGGAGAATGGGTAGTTAATGCTCAAAAGACCCAAACTCCTCAATGTTTTTTAGGGAAGTGTTTTTGAAGGCAACATTAGGGTTAAGGGTTGTGGGGTGCATGATCAGCTCACGGACAGTCTTCTTATTGGTTGGTGGTGAGGTAACAGGGTGGTGTTTTGGGAATCTTAATCATTAATCTTCTAGCTCCAAACAGTCTAAGGTCTTTGTGTTTGTGGTCAGCACTTTCTATCCATTGGGGTCCTGATTTCTGTAAAACAACTCAAAGATATGTGTCAGATTGTATTTTTACCCCTTGAGGAGGAACTAGGGGTCCTGTGACTCTATTTTATGGCTGAACTATTGTTTAAGATATTATTACTTTTCTTGCTTGACTGATTTTCCTTTATTCTCTGTATTCCCTCACTTCTCTAATTAGTAACTGCTTGAGTCTGCTCTTTGGAATGTGGTCAAGGCCTAGGATACTAAAGCCTTTTTTTTTTTTTTTACAAACAAGAAATGGGGGACCCAGAGGGGTCTGCCACTGGGAAGGTTCTGCAGGCTTCTGCTCGGTTTCACTCACCAGAACCTGAATTGGCTAGCGCCTTGATCTTGGACTTCCCAGCCTCCAGCACTGTAAGAAAATAAATCTCTTTGTAAGCCACCCAGTCTTTGGTATTTTCTTATGGCAGCCTGAGCAGACTAAAGCAACACCCTAGGACACCCTTTCTCCTAAGGCTCTTTCCAGCAGTTATTGTTTATTTTCTTTCACCCCATGACATGTAAGTACTTGGAATTTGATTTTGCCCTACTTTCAAGCTAATAGGTTTACCTGTTACTGTTTCATGGTTGCTGGCAGAAGACATGAAATTCCTGGATCAGAGACAGAGAACTTTATTACTCAAAGCAAAGCAAGTAGCAAGAGCATCATGCTTGCATCAGTTCCTCTTGCCCCCACTCCCAAGTCCCATAGGGGCAGTGTGAAGGAGCCCTGCGGGTGCTCTGCATACAAGTGGGTTTGTGTTGCATCTGAGCAACAGGAGAATGGGGGACCCACCTCTTTTATAGAAGGCAATAAACAAGCTCTTTGTCCTGGAGAGAGAAATTACTTTGTTCCTTAAGGTTGCTGTATGCACACACAACCCTGAGAAATAGTGCAGGCAGAGTGGTCAGGACCTTATATTCTTGGCATGCCACGTAAAAACGTGCAGTGATGCACAGGGCCTGTGGTGTCCAAATTCTTTCAACAATTGGCCCTACACATTCTTGGCTGAACTTGACAATTCACATGAATATGCCACTCCATTTGCCACACTGTTTAGTCTGATCAAATAGAGGCTGAGACCAAATCTGCTCAATCTGTCTCATACAGAATTTAATTAAGGCTACTATCAATAGAACTTCAAGAAGGAAGATGAGGCTAACCTGAAGTGTTGGCTTCAACCATGCCACCCAGGGTCCCAGATTCAGTCATCTGTAAATCCCAAGGGGATCAGTAGGTCTTATTTCAGACAGCCAGGATATAGTCTAAACCCAGGTTATTATCCACTAAAATTCTCACAAGTGAATTTTAGACTAATCTGCTGATCTTTGGTGTCATTGCCAATAATTATAGGAGGCATTAGATGGGCCCAAAAGTACTCCCCATCCCTGATGGAGAGACATTCCATGGCCCACATACAAACACACACCCCAATAGGTTACGTGTCATTCCAGTTTAAGATTTCTTGTTAAATCTGATTTGCATCACCATGTGGTTAAGCCACATGGGCAGTGTCACCAAATAGTTGCAAGCTTAGTTGCCATGTAGGAAGCAAGGCCACCCAGGTGACAGGAAAATTATGTGCATTTGTACCAGTTGGATTGAAACAAGGTTGTGCTGGATGGCTGGATGGTGTGTTTGTACTACCAGCACAGGGAAGGGGGGAGGTTCCATGTTCAAGAGCTGCCGCTGATGGCAAAGGGCACAGCCAAATTGTTTCAGACCAGCCATGCCCACATGGGTTTCCTGTTTCCATAGCATGTGGACAGGATGACAAACCTAGAGGGAAGGGATCAGATTGCCAGCTGAAACTTGGCTCATGTGAATGAGGTGATGGTGTTGCTAGGCTGCACTGCTGCATCTAGGGGACAAAGAGAACACTAATCGTCCCCCCTCCCTGTACCTGCTGGCACCTAAGATGTCTTCTCGCCAGTCCTCCATAGCCACGGAAGCAGTGTATCCCACGCCAGTACCCATATCTTCACCTTTTCCCCAGTATTCCCCTACTCATACCCTGACCTTTTAATTGGAGGGGCCAGGTGTGAGGGGAGCAAAATATACAGAGACCCCTTCTATTGATATATCCCACCTTGGACTGTGTGCGCCACTGTAGGGGGACTTGGCAAGCAGTATATTCAACCAAGTGGTCATTACATTTATGATTCAGGATCACGTTAATCCACCAAGAGAATCTAGGTGGCTAAACCAGAATTAAGTTTGAACCCCCTAGGCCCCCTTTTGCTAATCTGACACCTGGAGGTTATACCACCTTGGTTAGCCTGGGATTGTTGTTAGGGAGAAAAAAGAAGCACCATGCCCAGGAATAGTCAGAATCCCAAATCTTCCTCCACGCTTTTTGTCCTGATCATTAACTAGGAAATGGCTGAGAGGAGATGATCCTTGTCTGGGGATGGCTGCATTCAGTGACCACACTGCCTCACTGAGGTGTGTGGACAAAAGGAGATGAGGGAAGTAGTCAGAAGTTTTTGTGTTTATTTTTGAGGAGGCCATTCCAGTGCTCAATAATACAGGGTGCCAGCAGGTGGTAGGGAGTATGGCACGGCCATTGGATACCTTGACTATTGGCCCCTGGTTGAGTGGCTTTTGCAACGAAGGGTGCATCACTGTCAGGCTGTGGATGATCTGAAAAGCCAAAAACTTGACATGGCTTAGTTACAAGGGCCACAATGGTGGTGGCCAGAGTCTCCTGATCAGACTAGAACAGCAACACTGTAACTTGAAAATGTGCCCCAGAGCAGTGAGGCACCAACGATAGTCCAAAGAAGGGGTCAAAGGTCTGGAGTAGTCAATCATCCAGGAGTAGGTGGGAGCAATGCCCTGTGCAATGTGGCCTCTTTACTATAAGACAAACAGCTCAACTTTTGGGAGGTGTCACAAGTCTGGTAGGTAGTGGTGGCTTCTGCATCAGAAACATATAGTTCTTTACTTTGTGCCCCATCCATGATGGTGGATGTGTTGCTGCGTCTGGTGCAAGGATGGATCCAGGCAGCGATGGTGGTTGTATGGGCAGTACAGGCTGGATCAGCAGCTTGATTTAAGTTGGTCTTATTAGAGAAGGGCCCTTACCACAGGCATCTCCATGGGAGACCCAGGTTGTCTGATTGGCAGCTGAATTTGTTTCCACAGTTTGCAGCTCCAAAGAAGAATGCCTTTAATTTGCCAGTCTTGCAGACAAGACAGCTAGGCCGTTGGCAACAGCACAAAAGTCAGTAAAAATGTCCTAAGTTTCTTCAGGGGAGGTATTGGCCAGGACTATGAGCACTGCCTTGAGTTCTGCCCATTGAGCAGAATGACCATGCCTGCTTCTGATTCTGCATAGCTGATGCTGAGGTTGAACATGGACATTGCTGGTGTGCTTGAAAACCAGGCAGGCACTTAGGGGACCCTCTGTGAACTGAGGGTCCCATTGAGCTAGCAGTTATGCTTCAGGTGATGAAGTGAGGAATAAAGTTTTTCCCAAAGGGATTGCTGCCACCCTTTCATGTAAAACCCAGATGTAATGTTAGAGCTAGGTCAGGTGTGCTCTTGAATACAGTAAGTCCACTACATACAAACCTTCAAGTTGCAAACTTCCAAAGAGGCGAACGTGTGTTCCCATGTCCAATCATGTAAGTTAGTTCACGCATCTGGCGTACATCGTCACATGCGTGCATCCTCTACACAAGTGGTTGTGCTTTGTGTACTTTACTGTACAGCATTGTATAGAGTACGGTAGTATAGTATTTTTATTTCAAGCCCAGGATGTGCAGAAGCAAGAGTAAAAGCAGTGGTGATGTAGCTGGTACTGCTAAGAAGCGCCAAGTGATAAAGATGGAAACAAAAGTGAAAATAATTGAGAGAGTGGAGTGAGGCAAAAAGATGGTAGACGTCTCTTATTCTTATAACATGAATCATTCAACCATTGGCACGATTCTAAAGAACAAGGACAAGATCATGGGGCATGTGAAGTCTGCTGTGCCAATTATGTCAACAATAATATCGAGGAAGCGTGGAAAAGTGATGGAAGAGGTGGAGAAACTTCTCAGTGTGTGGATACAGGATCAGCATCAGTGTCAAGTCCCACTCAGCTTAATGCTGATTTAAGAGAAAGCTAAAAGCCTTTATGAAGACTTGAAGAAGAAACACAGCGAAGAATCAGAGGGTGCAACTTTTAATGTCAGCCATGGTTGGTTTCATTGCTTCAAGGCTAGAGCCAACCTTCAGAACACAAAAGTAAGTGGCAAGGCAGCGAGTGCAGATACAGTAGCTGCCTGGGAATTTCCTGAAACACTTCCAGAAATTATTGATGAAGGCACATATTTACCCGAGTAGGTTTTTAATGTGGATGAGACAGGACTGTACTAGAAGGGGATGTCAGACCGAAGTTGCATCAGTAAGGAGGAAAAGTTGATGCCAGGTTATAAAGCAGCAAAGGATAGGCTAACTCTGTTGTTTGGTGGCAATGCCTCTGGTGATGTGAACCTGAAGCCTCTCTTAGTTTATCATTCAGAGAACCCAAGAGCCCTTAAAAACATAGCCAAGGGCTCTCTTCCTGTTGTATGGAAGAGTAACCCCAAAGCCTGTGTTACACAGGCCATTTTCCAGGACTGGTTTTTCCACCACTTTATCCCAGAGGTAGAGAAATATTGCTTGGAGAAGGACATCCATTCAACATTCTTTTGCTGCTCGACAGTGCTCCAGGCCACCCCCCATTCATGGACGACTTTCATCCCCATGAATGTCAAAGTAGTGCATCTGCCACCAAATACCATGTCGCTTATCCAACCTATGGACCAGGGAGTTATAGCGACTTTCAAGAAATATTATTTACGTCACACTTTTCGTCAGGCAGTAAAGGTGAGTGACGAATCGGGAACAACTTTGTGACAATTTTGGAAGGACTATAACATCTACAAGGTCATAAAAAACATTGAATTTGTTTGGCGTGAGGTTACGGCTGTCACCATGAACGGGGTTTGGAAGAACCTTTGCCCACAGTTTGTTCATGATTTTCATGGATTTGAGAAGTTGGATGAAGAGTCCAAAGAAGTCTTCAGCAACTTAGTGACCCTCAGCGAGAAGCTGCAGCTTGTTCCGCAAGAGGACGACTTCATTGAACTCTTTGCTGCGCAACACGAGGGGCTTACTAATGAAGACCTGATGGAATTGGAGGCCCAGAGAAAGCATGAGGAGAGACAAGAGGAAGAAGAAGTAACTGAAGAACCGAAGAGATTCACGACGTGGGAAATGGCAAGTGGGTTTTCTTTATTTGAGGAGACACTGTTAGTTTTTGAGGTGCAGGACCCGAATGTAGAATGGTACACGAAGTTTGCAGGAGCCATTCAGAATGCAATCCAGTGCTACTGTGTCATCTATGACGAGAAAGAAAAAAAAAAAAAGAGCTGCTACCCAGACATCACTGGATCGTTTTTTCAAGAGGGTAGATAGAATTGAATCCAGCAAGGAACCAGAACCTGTGCCATCAACGTCAGGCGTGAATGAAATTGCAGCTTGCCCTCCATCTCCTATTGCTGATGATCCTTCAGCTCTACCATCTCCTACCTCCTCTCCCTCCTCCAGTCAGTAACTCTTCTTGCCTGTTCACTCGATGCCAGCCCCTGTATTCCAGCTGTTGTACTGTACTACTGTACTTTTCAAGGTACTGTACTGTAAGATTAAAAATGTTTTCTTTACTTTTCGTGTTTGTTTTTTATGTATTATTTGTGTGAAAAGTATTATAAACCTATTGCAGTACAGTACTATATAGCCAATTGTGTTAGTTGGGTACTTAGGCTAACTTTGTTGGACTTATGAACACATTGGACTTATGAACGCGCTCTCGGAATGGAACTCATTCATATGTAGGGGACTTACTGTATAGCATTTCCATTTGACTAGCAAGGCCTTTTGTTCGTCCCTGGATAGCCACCAAATCCAAGTTTACCCATCCCCAAATGGGAATGTCAGGTTGAAGAGTCACAGGACTTCTATGGGTCAGTAAGTAAGAAATTAGCAGGTTCCAAAAGGAATGTACTTGGTGACTGTGTCCGAAAGGTGATGCTGTTGTGCAGGAAACTGGCCTCCTCTGAGTAATCGTGACCACTGAGTCTATTTCTTCCCGTTTTCCTTTCTCTTCTTGGAAGCCTATAGGGTTTCTCCTGGACCATCTTGGAGGATTCAGGAATCACCTCTGTACATACAGCAATCCCTGAATGAGCGAATCCCCTCTGACACTTATGGGCATTCACAGTACAAACCTGTACAAACATCAGTACCAATTATACTTCCAGCAGTGGCAGCTCCAACAGCAGTACACTGAATTGACCCAAAGGACCCACCGTAGGGCCAATTTAATTTCCTGTCCCCACTTTAAACTTTGCTCATAGCCCGTCAGCTGAAATTGGGTACTTTTTTTTTCTTCCAGTTTTACTGAGATATAATTGACATTCAGCACTGTATAAGTTTAAGGTGTACAGCACAATGCTCATATACATCGTGAAATGATTATCACAGTAAGTTTAGTGAGTATCCATCATTTCATAGAGATGCAAAATTAAAGAAATAGAAAATATTTTTTCCTTGTGATAATTCTTAGAATTTATTCTCTTTCATATATAACATACAGCAGTGTTAATTATATTTATTGTGTTGTACATTACATCCCTAGTACTTATTTATCTTATGGCTGGAAGTTTGTACCTTTTGACTACCTTCATCCAATTCCCCTTTTATACCACCCCGTCCCATAACCACAAATCTGATCTCTATTTCTATGGATTTGTTTGTTTGTTTTTGAAGTATAAGTGACCTACAACACTATGTGAGTTCCTGTTACATGACATAGTGATTTGATATTTCTATAACATTTCAAAGTGATCACCAATATAAAGTCTAGTTACAATAAAGTCTAGTTACAATATGTCACCTTACAGACATAAAAACCTTACAGAGGTTTTTTTTTTTTTTTTTTCCTTTTGATTCTCTGGAAGTTTTAATTTGTTCTGTCAATGAAACTCACACGGCATAAGGACTTAGGCCCTCAGGCTAGGCAAGACATCATGGCCCTTGGAAGAAGCACCAAGGCTGCCTGCAGGAGACGGTAAGATGGACTCTTGGTGGGAAAGGAATGAGCTACACAGATGAACCAAGGGAAGGTTTTAGGGGTCAGGGCCCAAGTGAAAAGGGGGATGAGGATGGACTGCCATAGCCTTAACCTAGTGCTTAAAAAGAAAAAATACCCTTCCCTTCAGTTATTAGGGAGAGGTATGAGTGGAGGGGTTTCTTATTGCTTGCCCCTCCATGGACCTATAGGATCTGAGAGCAGGGGAGAAGAATGCAAGCAGGCTGGTAGGAGAACCAGAGTGAGAAGTCACACAGTTCCCTGGGTGGATGAGTCAAACCCTGGGCTTGGACTTCAGCCCCAAGGGCCAGAACAGCATCTCTTTCTTCTGAAGAGGTCAAGTCGCCTGAGCTCACAGGACTAGGAATGTCAGATTTCTAGCCCCTCCCGATCCATGGTTGTTGGGATTCCCTTGTGTCTCAAAAGCCTTGGAGCAGTAAAGAAAAGTTTCTCTCCAGGAATTTCTTTCCCAGTCAGTAAGCAGCCAACTTTTCTGGCAGAAATGTCCTTTCTGCCCAATCTGCCCCCAGGAGGGTGGGAATGTGGCTAGCCCTCAGGAAGTGTCCCAGAGGCTCATATGGCCCAGGATGGAGAATGTGCACCTTCTTCAGAGGCTCAGAACTCCCACTTGTCCACCTCCAGCTCTTCCAGGTTTGTTACCAGGCCAAAGATTCCACTGTGATCCTGAGACTGGCTGCCTTCAAAATTGGTGATGGGGGTGACAGGACAAAGCAACTCAGGCAAAGCCTCTGAGGCACGTCGCTTGATCAGCTTGAAGAAAGAATGGTTCAGGAGGGTGCAGGCACTTGGTCTTACATCTGGGTTGTGCTGAAGGCACTGCTCCACAAAGTGGTGGAAGTGGGGTGAGAAGATGCGGTGATAGGGGTGGGACAGTGAGTTGCCATTGGAGGTCCTGGGGGTGCTGGTGGTCAGGCTATCACTCAGGCCAGAGTTGGCCACTGAGCGCGAGATGCTCATGGTAAGCTCCTGGGCAGGGATGGTGCTGGTGTCCAGCAGGCAGGGCACAATGCCGTTCAGCTTCTCCAGTAACATCTGGGGGGCAGGCATATCCTTTAAAGGGGACATGGCTATTGGCCAGTTCACAGGCTGTGATTCCCACACTGTAGATGTCAAACTTGGTATCATAACCCTGAAGATTCTGCTGGAGGACCTCTGGGCTGAGCCAGGGCAGAACCTTGATACTGTACTTGGTAAAGTCGTGGACCACACGCTGCTGCTGCCAGTGGCTGATCATGCTGAGGTTGCTGCTTAAACCGGACAGGTAGACCTTCCCATCTGTGGAGATCAGAATGTAGGTGCCTGGCTTTGACACTCCTGTGCATATATCCAATGTGGTGGATGTAGTCCAGGGCCTTGAGCACCCCCTGCAGGATGTAAGCAATTCACAGCTCATTCATGCTGTCCATGAAGTATGTACAGATGAGGTCCTTTGCAGAGACATATGCCATGAATGATGTGATAACCCACAGCTCATTGTCTGTAACAAAGGTGGCTTGATATGGCAGGATATTGGGATGGCTGAAGATCTTAGAGACATGGAGCTCCCCTTGCAAGTATGTCACCAGCTCATTGGAACAAGCTTCTAGGTTAATCCTTTGTACAGTCACATACTTTCCCATTGGTTTGTACCTTGCTAGATTCACTGTCATCAGGTCCTCGAATCCTTTGCCTGTAACGGTGAGTAGCTCATAACACCCTCCCTCTGGCAGAAAGCTACTCATGATCTCCTGTTTAGTGAAGGATGCTATCGACTCTGAGCTTGCCTCGTTGGTCTCCATGGTTCCAAATCTCTTAAGCCCTCAACAATGAACTTTTCCGAGACCAAATGGCTAATTCACTCTATTTACTTACAAGAAAAGACATGAGTTCCTAACATGTAGACCTACTTTAATTTCAAAAATTTAAACCCAGCTCCACCTCCTTGGTTTAAGGCTATACCAACACCAGGCCAATTGCTGGGAGACCAGAGTTATTGACAATATTCCCCATACTGTACATTTCATACCACTGATTCATTTATTTTGCAACTGGATGTTTGTACCTCTTAATCTCCCTCACCTATTTCTTTCCTGCCTCCACCCCTCTCCCTTCTGGCAACCAACTCTTTGTTCTCTGTATCTATAACTCTGTTTCTGGATTCCACATATAAGTGAATTCATACAGTCTTTCTCTGTCTGACAATTTCACTTACCATAATACCCTCTAGGTCCATACATGTTGTTGCAAATGGCAAGATTTCATTCTTTTTTATGGCTGAGTAATATTCCATTTATTATATATACCACATCTTCTTTATCCACTCATCTAAGTGGACACTTAGGTTGCTTCTATATCTTGGCTATTGTAAATAATGCTGCAATGAACATAGGGGGACATATATCTTTTTGAACTAGTGTTTTTATTTCTTTGAGATAAATATCCAGGAATGGAATTGCTGGTTTATATGGTAGTTCTATTTTTAATTTTTTGAAAAAAAAAAACTCTCCATACTGTTTCCATAGTGGCTGCACCACCACCAATGGCATACAAGTGTTCCCTTTTCTCTGCAACCTCGCCAACATTTGTTAATTTATTGTCTTTTTGATAATAACCATTCTGATGAGTGTGAGGTGATATCTCATTGTGGTTTTTATTTTTTTTCATAAATTTATTTATTTTATATTTTATTTTTGGCTGCATTGTGTCTTCATTGCTGTGCTCGGGCTTTCTCTAGTTCCGGCGAGCAGGGGCTACTCTTTGTTGAGTGCACGGGCTTCTCACTGCAGTGGCTTCTCCTGTTGTGGAGCATGGGCTCTAGGCACGTGAGCTTCAGTAGTTGCAGCACGCAGGCTCAGTAGTTGTGGCTCACAGGCTCCAGAGCACAGGTTAAGTAGTTGTGGCGCATGAGCTTAGTTGCTCTGTGGCATGTTGGATCTTCCCGGTCCAGGGCTCGAACCTGCGTCCTCTGCATTGGCAGGCAGATTCTTAAACACTGCTCCGTCAGGGAAATCCCTACCATACTGTTTTGATGACTGTAGCTTTTCTTTCTCAAGATTGTTTTGGCTATCTGGGGTCTTTTGTGTTTCCATACAAATTTTAGAATTATTTTTTCTAGTTCTATGAGAAATGTCATTGGTATTTTGTCAGGAATTGCATTGAATCTGTAGATTGCATTGGGTAATATGGTCATTTTAACAATATTAATTCTTCCAATCCATGGCCATGGTGTATCTTTCCATCTGTCTGTGTAGTCTTCAATTTCTTTCATCAGTGATTTATAGTTTTCTGAGTACAGGTCTTTTACCTCCTTAGTTAGAAGTATTCCTAGGTATTTTATTCTTTTTGGTGTAATTGTAAATGGGCTTGTTTTATTAATTTCTCTCTTGCTGACAGTTCGTTTTTAGTGTATAGAAACGCAACAGATTTCTGAAATTGGGTGATATTTTTACCTTATGGGAAAACAGACCAAGGGGTTTAATGTGTGTGGATCAGGAGCTACTGCAACAGCTTCAGGAGATCATGGTATTCCAGAAGGGAGAGCAGGAAGTGCTGGGTGGCAGGAGAGGCTAGTTCATGGCAGGGGGCAGGCAGCTGGAAGACTTTCATTTTCTCTTCGCCTCTGGCTTCAGGGTTGGAGTGCCACTGCCTCCTCCCTCATGAACCTCCAGCATCAGTCCAGGGAGAACCTGAGCCCAGGACCATTTCTCCCCCAGTCCACACTGCATCCCTGGGTGCCTTCAGCCACCCCTGCCTGCATCCATCCACAGGACTGGATAAGATGCTGACATGGACATTGGGTTTGTAAGGGTTTGAGATCCTCAGCTCCATGAAGTTCCCAGCATACTCTGCTATTTCATCAAAGCAGCTGAGGGTGGAGTGTGGATGGGAGAGAGGGATAGGGAGCACAGGGTCAAAGAGTGGGTCTGTGCCAGTAAGCAAGGCTTTGTGTTTGTTCACTTTGGGTTTGAATGCCATTTGTGGGGCTCAATCAAATAAACTTGTAATGTTTTTGGCTTATCTAAAGCTCTATTCCAAACATCCTGGCTGATGCCATTTATTTCAGCTTTGGGGACCCTTTGATTCAGCAGCCTCATCCACATTGACTTTTGGGTGGGGCTGTGCAGCTTGCTGCCCCATTGTCATAACATCCTTCCTCCTCCTGCATGGGGGAGAGTGAGCAGGAACCAAAGCACCATTCAGGTGGCTTGTTTCAATCCTGCCTCTCACTGCTTAGCCTCGTTGACAGGTAGGACAATGTGAGACGCTCACTCTAGCCACCCTTACCCTGCCACCCACTGTTTGGGTGAGAGGATTCACTAACATGTGCCAGGGAGTCTTTTCATATCCCCTGATCTGGTCCACAGGGTCCTTTGTCCTTCCTATTCCAGAAAGCCATATCTCTGTCAGCACCCTATCCTCATTGCCAAAACTGTCAGGGTCTGGCATTTGAATTTACCCTGCTGATAAGTGAATAATTAGCCTCTTACTGTTTCATAGATGCTGGCCAAGATGAGACTCTAGTGACAGAGACAAAGGACTTTATTACACACGGCACATTAAGCAGCATAAGCATAATGTTTACATTGGCTCCCTTGCCCCCCCAAGTCCCACAGGGGCAGCATGGAGGGCCCCAGTAGATGCCATGCATACAGTGGGTTTGTGTTGCATCTGAGTAACACTGAGCTTGGGGAACCCACCTGTTTTATAGCAGGAAATAAGCAAGCCTGCTTTTTGTCCTAGAGGGAGGTATTACTTCATCCCTCAAGGTTGCTCACTACAAACAAAAGCCTGAGAAATGGCAAAGAGCAGTTAGGACCCTGTATCCTTGGGATACCCAGGAAGACTGGGCAGGGACGCCAGGGCTCATGGCCGGTTGCCTCTCCTAGTAGTTCCTACTCCATGTCCATTTCCAGGCCACGCTTGTCTCTTTTTTAAAAGCTCCGTTTCTCAGTCCTGATCAGCAGGACCTGTTGCCCTTCTCTAGTCTGCCCAGACTGGACCATGGCAGCAGAAACAAAGAAAAGAGAAACTCAAGCTCTTTTTTTTTTCCCCACACTGTGGCACGTGGGATCTTAGTTCCCCTACCAGGGATCATATCCACATCCCCTGCATTGGAGGCATGGAGTCTTAACCACTGGACCTCCAGGGAAGTCCCCCCAAGCTCTTTTAAGATCACAGATGCAAAAGACTTAAATAGATCTTAGCAGATAAAATACAGCAGTATACTTAAAGAATAATATATCATAACCAAGCTTTTCTAACATATAAGGATGGCTCAGCATTAAAGTTTATCAATATGTATTAACAGATGCAAGGATAAATTTCATTCATTCATTTAGCAGATACATATGGGCCCAGGGTTGACAAAAATGACAAAATTCCAGCCCTCAATGAACTTACATTCAAGTGAGAGACACAGACAGAAAACAAAGAAACAAATACATAATATGACATCTAGTAGTGACTGGTAAAACTGAGAAAATAAAGCTCCAGTGAAGTGATAGATATCAGCAGTTTCACATGGTTTCACCTAATATATATGTGGGAATTTAATATTTGACAAAAGTAGAAATTCTTATCTGGAGGAACAGATAAATGATACTGAGGCAATTAGCTAAACTTTCAGAAAAAATAAACATAGGTATTTATATTTCACCTTTTATAAAACTACATTTCAGATAAATTAATGACCTAAACCAGAGAAACACACAAGACCATAATAGCATTAGAAAAAATGTTGGAGAATATGCTTATCACCTTAAGGTACAGGAAGCCTTCTGAAATGAAAGCTAGAGCATTGGAGACAGACTGACACATTTCTTTCTGTATCATGTGGAAGGAGAGAAGTGGTGTGTGCAACTGGCAGGAAGTGTCATTAAAGGGATGGGGGACTCTGCTCTCCCTCTTCCCTGTCCTCCTTCTTGCTGGGTGGAATGCATAAATGGTGCCTGGAGCTGGAATAACTGTCTTGAATCAACTTGGGAATGAAGACCTTGCAAGGTAGACCAACAGGATAATGAAGTCTGAACCTCTGACAGGATGGAGGCCAATCCAGCCCTGAACCAACTATCACTGAACTCTTATGTGAGCAAGAAATAAAGCCCTTTCTTGTTTGGGTTGTGGTTATGTTGGGCACTATCACTTTGCACCTGAATCTAATCCTAACTGATACACCTTCTCAGCCCTAGGTGAAAGATCATGATTGTTTGTGTAAGCCACTGGTTCTCAACTCTGGTTAACTTTTACAGTTATCCAGGGAGCTTTTAAAGAACACCAGTATCTCACCCCAGACCAATTACATCAACACCTCTGGTGGTAGGGTCCAGACATGGGTATTCTTAAAAAGTTCCCCTATGAGTCTAATACGCAGTCAGACCATGAAGAATTAGTTTAAGCCAATAAGGACAAACTTCTTCCCATCGTTCCCAGTCTCCCTTGTAGTAGGAGAGGTCATGGACCTAGTTCTGGCCTGTGCTACCTAAGTGGAAATCCGCGGGATTTTTTCTGGGATACTGTTTACATTTCTGATAAAAAGGAGCATATGTGGCTGTGACTGTTCTTTCTCCCCCTTTCTAGCTTTTTTTTTTTTTTTTTTTTTTTTTTTTGCGGTACGTGGGCCTCTCACTGTTGTGGCCTCACAGGCTCCGGACGCGCAGGCTCAGTGGCCATGGCTCACGGGCCCAGCCGCTCCGCGGCATGTGGGATCTTCCCGGACCGGGGCACGAACCCATGTCCCTTGCATTGGCAGATGGACTCTCAAACACTGCACCACCAGGGAAGCCCCCCTTTCTAGCTTTGAATCCAGAAGTGTTGTCCAGAGCCACAGCAACCATATATGGTGAGTATGAGGCACCAAGGATGAGGATACTAGACAATACACTAAGGCTGGCAGAGTGAAAATTTCGAGAGCCTGGATCTCAGGGTGCATCACCACACAACTAAACCAATCCCATAACTCCTTACCTTCAGAAAAGAAGTGAAAAAACCCAACAACGCTTATTTGTTTAATGAGTTTTCTGTTTATTGCAGCAGGTCACATTCATAACAGAAACATATACAGGTGTTTTGGATGCACTTTTGTAACATTTATCATGTGTACAAAAAAAATTGTACACGAATGTACACAGCAACATCGCTGGTAATAGCCCAGACTAGAAATCACCTAAGAATCCATTGACGTGAGAAAACCTCAATAAATTTAGTAAATTCACATTATATAATACTATGTAGCAAAGTAAAACAATAAGTCTGCTCATTTTCTAAAACATGGTATCTTAGATCTCTAAGACATGGTGCTGAGGGAAAAACGTAAATTATAAGACAGTAAGTATATAGAGTATGAAACCATTTATTCTGAAGCACACACCCATACACTAAAAACAATACTATATATTATTCCGTACGTGTAAGGGGGTGTGCTTGCATATGGAAAACGTTTCGGGGGAGACAGCTAGCTGCCTATAGGGACAGGGCAAAAGGATTGGGGCTGTGGCTGGGGTGGTAAGAAACTTTGGCATTATTTATAATTTATAAATTTTTTAAAAAGGAATGTAATCATTTACCTACTGTCCAATTAAAAATACTCAAGCAAAATTTTATATTAAAATTAACAAGAGGGGCTTCCCTGGTGGCTCAGTGGTTGAGAATCTGCCTGCTAATGCAGGGGACACGGGTTCGAGCCCTGGTCTGGGAGGATCCCACATGCCACAGAGCAACTAGGCCTGTGAGCCACAACTACTGAGCCTGTGCGTCTGGAGCCTGTGCTCTGCAACAAGAGAGGCTGCGATAGTGAGAGGCCTGCGCACCGCGATGAAGAGCGGCCCCCACTTGCCACAACTAGAGAAAGCCCTCGCACAGAAACGAAGACCCAACACAGCAAAAATAAATAAATAAACTCCTACCCCCAACATCTTCTTAAAAAAAAAAAAAAAGGTAATAGTCTAAAATTAACAAGAAAAAAGAAGTTCTACTTTTTGGGGACTCTTCCCACTGAAATCACGTTTCTCATTCTCTGCCATCTCTGACCTCTTGGTCTCTCCTGTTCATCAAGAGCAGGCCCCAGCTCCTGGATCCTAGCCTTTCTCCTGCCTCTGCCATGACACTATCCTAGGTGACTCCCACGGGGACACAGATGACCCAATGTAGGTCTGAGTCCTCTCTGCAGAGGTCTCCTTGAGCTCTCTTTGGGATCACTCCCATAGTCCCATCTGGGACTCCTCTATCACTGGCATCTGCTCCATTTCCAAAACGGCTGGTGGAGACGCCCTCCTTTCCTTCCATCTTACTTGCTCAGTGACTCCCACGAGCACTATTCTGACTATTTTGGGATCTTTGATCCTTTTCTCACCTTTCTATCCATTAGATCACTGTCTTCACTTCCCTCCCGATCCCATTTTGCCAACACCCTCAACTCTCTTGTACCTCTCTCTGGCAAAATACATCTTTAGATGAACCCAAGTGTTGGCTTTCTCCATGAAATCACACATAATCATATCATGGTAAATTCATGGTCACCATTCCAACAGTGTCCTTAGTATTGCTTATTAATCCCTCTCCATTTCTCTCAGCTCTAGAACTTGAACCAGTCTTACTCACTACTCCTTACTGTACCTCATCTCCTCAAACATGCCTGCTCTCCTCACTGGGTCCCAGTGCACCATGGCCATTCTCACCTCCACAGAATAGTAGCTGCCTTCTCCAGTTCTTTTTTGCCAGCTGGTGCATCCAGTCCAACTGCTTCTGGTGTTGGTCATTAACTGCTCACAGCTACCCACTTCTCTGGGAGGGTTGTCCATGGTCAATGGAGCCTCCAAGAGCCAGAGATGCCTGGAAGATTAGCCCATGCAGGGCTGAAGCAGAGTTACTAAGCCTTGCCTCAAATTGGGACAACCCTGAGACATCATTCCTGCTCCAGGGCTCCCCAGAACAAGCTGAGGTAGACTCCAGCTGAGGCTACATCTTGCTGAGCTCCATCCCCTGCCCTCTTCTTAGGAAAGGATTCTAAATGCACAAACCAAAACAAATAGGATTACAAATAAAACTCATTACACTGATAATAATAATGCAACCTTGTAATACAGTGCTATTTGTGCTGCTTTATTAGTGCATTAAATAACAAAATCTAGCATTAGGTCAAATAATGTCAAAGTAGAGATCAGAGTAAAGGATATTTCAGGATATCTGCCACAACTGAAATGCGGTATGAATTATAATTTCTATTAGTGACAAAGTCAAGGGTACTAAAGGTAGCACTACAATTTCACTCTACATTCATAATGATAGGAAATACTAAATTTCAGTTAGAGTTTAGTGAGAATAAAGATGTGATTTTTTTTGATTTTCCCCTTCCAAGTTCATGGTACTGGTTTCTATTCATGGACACCTGGAGCTCTGGTTAGGACCCCATTCTGGACAATTTATAGGCCTAGGAAACTGACATTCAATTCATCCAGCCTCATACTGAACACTCATATATGCTTCATAACAGTTAGAAGGGACAAGATGGTTTAACCTCCCTCACCTGCCCAAGAGTCTGGTTAAGGAACTTTTCAAGGGTCCTGACTGAACTTCCCTATTCTCAGGTAGTATCAGCGAGAGATGCCTTAATAGGGACTCGAAGTCCAGGAGAACTCACCAAACTCACCAGAAGAACACAATGGCCTTAGACAGTGATGGTCACATTTCCTTGGCCTGAATCAACTGGCATCCTTCATCAATTCCTTTCACCCTTTTGACAACCACATGGTGTTATACCAATTAGCAGATGTTGTTTGTCAGGCTGGGCTCAGATCTGTGCAGAATTTAGGGATGGAAATAATGTTGTAGTTGCCCTCAAGAAAATTAATATTTTCTGGGATGAAAAATAGATTATCAGAAATTAGACCAAGACGGCACTCTCTTCTTTCCCACCCTAAATTTCCTAAAGTAACAGAAAATATGGTTTTTAAAAAGTGTAAATCTCCCACTTTTTCTCCATTAGAAAGAGTAACATTTGGGGCTTCCCTGGTGGCGCAGTGGTTGAGAGTCCGCCTGCCAATGCAGGGGACACGGGTTCGTGCCCCGGTTCGGGAAGATCCCACATGCCGCAGAGTGGCTGGGCCAGTGAGCCATGGCCACTGAGCCTGAGCGTCTGGAGCCTGTGCTCCGCAACGGGAGAGGCCACAACAGTGAGAGGCCCGCGTACCACAAAAAAAAAAAAAAAGAAAGAGTAACATTTGGAAGAGAAAAATGGTGGTGGATGGCAATAGCAGTGTGGAACCGGTAACTAGGGAGTCTAAGGAGGCAAGATGGTGTGAATGTTTTCTGGTTTTGATTCTGGAGATGGAGGAGTATGTCATATTAATATTATACATTGATAAATTATTCAATTAGCTACAATATTAACAGCTTTTTCAGGTGTTCAAGCACTTTTCATGTGTTCAGGTTTCTTACGCATTTATTATCTAATTTAAATCTTTTCACCCAACAGTAGAGAATGTCCTTCCTAAAGGAATGCAGAAAAGAGACACAAAGCTTGTGCTTTATCCCCAAGATTAGAACCACTGCATTCTTTCCCTTGGGCTGGGAGAATGCTCTGCACCTTTTTGGATGGATTAGGTATACAAATCACCTAGTTAGTGGTTCGTAAATCTGTGTGTATTACCTGGGGGAGCCTGTTAGACATGTATTTTCTGGCGCCCCAATTCTGAGATTTGGATTCAGCAAGTCTGGCGTGACACTCATAAGTCTGCACTTTTAACAAGTGCCCCTGGTCCACTTGTGTCATCTGTTTTAGCCATGTCGTTTGTAAACAGCATGTGACTGGAAATTTAAAAATAGGTCTTCAATTCCCTTTTAGTCACACTTACAAGCTTGTAATTTCTGTCTCCAATTACGATCCTGCTCAGAGGAGTTCAGGCCTAGGATACACTATTAGGGAAACAACTGTCAGAGCAAAGAACAAGCCCACCTAGGAAAAAACAACAAGGAAACTTGATTAATACAGAGTAACCGGGCAGGCTAGGAGACTGAAGAAGCCAGACACACACACCTTCTCCCATGGATTGTGTGGCGTTCATTAATGCCTTTAGTGTCGGACATACGATTGTTCAGTGAGAATTGATTAAAAGAATAACAAATACGTGGACACATAAACATTAAGAAAAGACAGATTCTCCAGTATTGTTTTTCAACTTGTTATTAAACTCGTTTGATAAAATAAAACCTCATATTCGCCTTTAATGTTATTTTGAAGTTTCAACATAAATACGGTGTCTGAAAATAAAGCAATAGACAAAGCGGCGCTGTGCAGCATCACGGTGCAAGGGAAGTGGTGAGTAGAAATGGATGAAGGCGGAGGAAGAAGAAACGGAGGAAGAAGAACGGATGGGAGGTTTCGGCTGGAGAAAATGAGCTTACCTCCCAGCATCAGTCCCGGACCGGAAATAGGGGCGCCGGGCCGCGCTGGCTTCCGGCGTCATTTCGCCGCGACTTCCTGTGGAGAGCATGGCGGCCCTTGGCGGTGTCCGCTGGGTGACCCGAGTGAGGCCCGGGGCATGCTGGGGTAGGCGGGAGGGCGGCGGGTTTGTACCGGGCTCACCGAAGTATTCGGGGAGCGAGGCTCCCAGATCCGACCTCAAAGGTTTATGTGACTGTCGTAGACGCTGGTCGCCGCCCCGAATCCCGGGGCATGGAGGAGCCTGTGTACCTCGGCCGTAGTGCAAGCCGCCTCGCGGAGCCAGGTAAGTGCAAGTCCGGCTCCGGTCTGGCCCACGCCCCGACCCCTCCTCTCCTGGCCTACCCCAGGACTCCTGCCCCAGCCCCAGCTCTAGCTCTGCTGACCCCGCTCGCAGGGCGAGGACGTGAGGGTGGAGGGCGCCTTTCCCGTGACTATGCTACCGGGAGACGGCGTGGGGCCTGAGCTGATGCACGCTGTCAAGGAGGTGTTCAAGGTGAGTGGCCTGGGGGAGTCAGCCAGCAGGGGCGATGGCCTGGGTTGGAAAGGACTTACTCGATTCTGACCCTGCGATTTTTGACACCTGCCCCTGAAGGCTGCCTCTGTCCCAGTGGAGTTCCAGGAGCATCACCTGAGCGAGGTGCAGAATATGGCATCTGAGGAGAAGCTGGAGCAGGTGCTGAGTTCCATGAAGGAGAACAAGGTGGCCATCATTGGTATGCGTGCCTCCTTGCTACCCCACCCATGTTAGTTAAAATCAAACGAATAAATGTTCATTAATCTTACCTCAGCACACACATAATACATTAACTCTCCCGATCTCCCACCACTGGATTGGTGGCCATCAGTGAGAGCCCAGTTGGAAACCCAGGAATTGAGAGATCGTGTGCCTCTCATGCTGTCTATGCAGGAAGGCTCCATGAGTTTGTAGTCTGTCATGGGGCTACATTATGGGTCACCAAGTCTTGTTAACTGTGTTTCTAGAATGCCATTTCTAGCTGCTTCTTTTCTTTTGTCTTCCCTTCTGCTTTCCTACTGTAATCACCTCATTAGATTTTTTGGCTTTCATTTCTGCCCCTATAGTCCATCCTCTACAGCTCTTTTCTTGGAAAAACCAGCATGACTTTCAGGCCCAGCCTTAGTGTAGGAGAGTAAGCTCTTTATGAGCTGACCCTCAGCTTTTCTGCCTTTGTTTCTACAACACTTGTTGTGTGCTTTGGTCACACCAGACTATATTAGTTTCCAAATACATGTACTGTCTTGACTTTTGCTGTTTCTTCTGCCACAGTGTTCTCCTTTTGGTGCCACCTGTCAGAATCTTCCTCACTCACTGTATTAGTTTCCTAGGGCTGCCATAACAAATTACCACAAACCTGGTGGCTTAAAATAACAGAAATGTATTCTCTCCCAGTTCTGGAGGCCAGAATCCTGAAATTAAGGTGTAGGCAGAGCTCCTTCTGAAGACTTGGGTAGAATCCTTCCTTGCCTCTTCCAGCTGTTGGTGGCTCCTGGCAGCTGCTGGTATTCCTTGGTGTTTCTTGGCTTCTGGATACATCAGTTCAGCCTCTGTCTCTGTCTTGATATGGTTTTCTCTACTCTGTGTCTGTATATCTGTTTCTTCTTCTTTTCTTGTATAAGGACTTGTCATGGGGTTTAGGACCTACTTGGATCCAGTGTGATTCCATCTCAAGATCCTTAACTTATTATATCTGCAGACACTGTTTTCCCAAATAAGGTCACATTTACAGGTTCTGGGGGTTAGGACATGGGCATATCATTTGGGTGGTTCACTATTCAACCTAGTACACTCACTCAGCCTAAGGTCTGGCTGAAGTGCCAGCTGTTCTATGATACTTCCTGATGTTACCAGAGGGAATTTCTTCTCTGTGCTCCTGTGCGTGTTGGTAATATCTCTCCCATTGTATTTATCATTTCTTTCATATTAACTGTCTTCCCCCAATGCATTGTTTGCCCCTTGAGGACAGGAATTTGTGTTTTTTGGTTGATATCCCTAGTACCTGACACATGATATTCAATAAGTGCTGGTTGAAAAGATGTCAAATACATAGACATAGAAACATCAAGAAAGGTCATGGATCCCCTAGATTGTTTCTCAACCTATTAAACCCAGGCTGCTTTTTTTTTTTTTTTGAATATATTTATTTATTTATTTATTTTGGCCGCACTGGGTCTTAGGTGCGGCACACGGGATCTTTAGTTGTGGCATGCATGTGGGATCTAGTTCCCCGACCAGGGATCGAACCTGGGCCCCCTGCATTGGGAGGGGCGAGTCTTACCCACTGGACCACCAGGGAAGTCCCGAAACCCAGGCTCTTTGATAACATGAGAAAATTCTTTTCTGTCCTTTTAGGTCATTTTGAAGTTTCAACATAAATTAAATTTGGTGACTAGAAGTGAAACAGTGGGCAAAATGTTTCTGGTTTTAACTACATTATTTTCCTTTGCCCCGTGCCTCCAGAGGCATTTAATGTCACTCATTTGGGAGTGGGAGATGGGAGTCTGGGGGGGATCACTGAGGGGATTGGACACCAATCTGGGTTCCCTTGGGCTTGGCCTGTGCCTAACCACCCCCCACCTCAACTTTGTTTATGCAGGAAAGATCCACACCCCGATGGAGTATAAGGGGGAACTAGCCTCCTACGATATGCGACTGAGGTAGGTGGTGGGAGGACATGGGTGAGTGGGGTACTGGGGCACCAGGCACAGTGCTCATGGCTCTGCCCCATCCCCAGGCGTAAGTTGGACTTGTTTGCCAACGTAGTCCATGTGAAGTCACTTCCTGGGTACAAGACTCGACACAACAATCTAGATTTGGTGATTATTCGAGAGCAGACAGAAGGGGAGTACAGCTCTCTGGAACACGAGGTGAGGCCCTAGAAATCGCAGAGGGCAGGGGTGAAGGGGGGAGAGAGGCACAGCTCCTTCCCTTTTTTCTAGCGTCCCCCAGCTGCTTCTCTCTTACGCAGAGTGCGAGGGGCGTGATTGAGTGCCTGAAGATTGTCACTCGAACCAAATCTCAGCGGATCGCAAAGTTCGCCTTTGACTATGCCACTAAGAAGGGGCGGGGCAAGGTCACAGCTGTCCACAAGGCCAATATCATGTGAGGGACGTGGCTTTGCATGGGGTAGGTTCATGGGAAGGTAGCTCCCTGCACTCTTTCGGCTGAATGTTCCCTTTGGTCCATGGACAGGAAACTGGGGGATGGGTTGTTCCTGCAGTGCTGTGAGGAAGTTGCTGAACTGTACCCCAAGATCAAGTTTGAGACAATGATCATAGACAACTGCTGCATGCAGGTGAGGCCCTCCCGGTGTCCCCATTCTCAATGCTGAGCAAGGCAGGGAATAGGATTTACGTCTCCTCCATGCCCACATTTTGCTCCCAGCTGGTGCAGAATCCTTACCAGTTTGATGTGCTGGTGATGCCCAACCTCTATGGGAACATTATTGACAATCTGGCTGCTGGCCTGGTTGGGGGAGCTGGTGTGGTCCCTGGTGAGAGCTACAGTGCAGAGTATGCAGTCTTTGAGACGGTGAGTGAAGTCACCACCTCCCTCAGCCCTCTCTGTGCCCTTCTTCTGACCTCAGGTCCCCTTGATAGCTCTCCCCCAGTGCATCCTCCTCCTAAGTGACCCTGGCCTGCTTCTGTCCTCCCAACCCTTACATCTTCTCGGTGTTCCTGGCTTGACCTTTCATCCTAATGCCCTTCCCTGACCTCAGCTTCTGCAGAATGTCTGCCCCCAGTGACTCTGGCCTGCTTCTCTTTCCACAGGGTGCCCGGCATCCATTTGCCCAGGCGGTGGGCAGGAATATAGCCAACCCCACGGCCATGCTGTTGTCAGCTTCCAACATGCTGCGGCATCTCAAGTAGGTCACTGTCAGCCCGGGGAGGCAGCTGGCTGTTGTTCGGGGAGCACAGGTGGGGAAATCAGGGGGATGATGTGGGGGGAATCTCAGTTTCTTTCTGTCCACATTGACAGTCTCGAGCATCATTCCAACACGATTGCAGATGCGGTGAAGAAGGTGATCAAAGTCGGCAAGGTGAGTTTAGAAAGGCTGTGGGGTTTAGGGTCTCGGCAGGACTTTCTGGGGAACCTGAGTTGGGGCCTCCTTTCCCTCCAGGTCCCAGGAGCCTCTGCTCTCTGCTTTTCCCCCAGTCCTGTCAGGGCTGTTCATTTCCCTTCTCTTGGCTGTTTCATCCTCTTGATCTCTCCTTTGCCTCCTAGTTCCCATCTGCTATTCCCTCTTTCCTGCTCCGTCCATTGGCACTTTAATTGGCCATCTTAATGCAGAACTTGCAGCTTCCTATCTAAGGGGAGATGGAGGAGCAGAGGGAGATAGCTGGCAGGATGAGGCACCAGTGCCACTTCCTCCACACCTGGAAGCCCATCATCTGCCATTCCCCTGCCAGTCATCTGTGCTTCCACCTGGTCTTCTCTATTTCCCCCGAGGCATCCTTCTCCTGTCTCCAATCTGCATTTCCCTTCTCACTCATGCTCAGCTTCCCACCATCGCCCAGGCCACAGCAGAACTCGGAACAGTGGCTCTGGCCCTCAAAAGACAGGAATGGATGGGTCCATGCTCTTCCAAACCTGGCCACCTCCTTGCATCTCTGCTGCATTGTCTTCTTTTTCTGGCCTTGTCACCCTCTTTGGATTCCATTTCCATCATACTTCCCTGCCTTCATGGGCTCTCTTTTCTTCCCCACGGCTGTTGCCGGTGGTGGCTGTAGGTGCGGACTCGAGACATGGGCGGCTACAGCACCACAACCGACTTCATCAAGTCTGTCATCGGCCACCTGCACCCCTATGGGGGCTAGAGCCCTTTATTCCCTCCAGCCTCACAAGGACCATACACCTCCCTTCAGTACAGTGGACCAGAGAAGAGCCCTAAACCTGTAGACGATTATCACCTTCTGGGCAGAGCCTAGGTTGTCTGGGGCTGGCTTCCTTAGGGAACTTAGGTGGTGGGGGGTTAGGGATGGGGCCCAGGCCACAGAGGTGATGACAGTTCTCCCCCACAGGTTCGAACTTCTCACATGGGTGGTTATGCCACCTGCCAAGACTTCACTGAGGCGGTCATTGGTGCCCTGTCCAACCCATAGGTCCCACCATGTAAGGTGTCCAATAAAACATATGACATGATATGACTCGTGAATTTGTTTTTATTTTTATTGGGCTATAGGGGATGGGCTGGGAAATATCTCTGTAAGTTATGCCCTACTAGGGAAATGTCCATTCTAATTTTCCTGGGATAGCTTTCGGAGCTTTTTCTTTTTCTTGGAGCTGCTGTTCTTGCTGGCAGCAGCCTCTTCAGGTCCACTGCTAAGAGGCTCCTCCTTGGCAGAGAATTTCCTCTTTTTCTTGGGGACCCTCTTGTTTCCTGACTCTTCAGGGTCACTATCTGGTTCCTCTTTGGGGAATGATTTCTTTCTCTTGGTAAGACTTCCACTGCCAGCTGTCTCTTCAAGATCACTAACCAGCTCCTCCTTGGGAAAAGATTTCTTTTTTTTGGGTTTGGAGGAGACAGATGGGTCTTCCATTCCATTCTCCTGAGGAGCCTCCTGGGGCTTTTGCTTTTTCTTCTTTTTGGGTCTTTCACTTGTCTCCTGATGGCAGAAAGGGAAAAATGGGCATGAAAGAGTGTCATCCATTGTATGAACACGCGCACACACCCCGTTAGAATTCCAGCTGTTAAGTACCCAGGGCAGAAAGACTGGTGGATAGAAATGGTGTTAAAATTGTCCAGTGTTTCTGGGATGATTTTTAAATTGTATGGCTCTAACTCTGGAAATGCATGTCAAAGGTGACACCCCCCCCCCGCCCCCCGGCCAATCACTTAGAAGGTAGGGAGAATACACAATTATCTAAACCCAATAAGTAATTTACAGAAAGCCCTACCATGCTGGTTGCAAAAGAATCATGACACCAAGTTCCAGAGTGGACCCTGAAACATTGGCAGACTGGGCACAACGACAATCCCAGGGAGAATGATTCTAACATAGCACACTGGAGCCCTCCCTGCCCTCAACCCCCAGTATGAAATGCTACCATTTCTAGATATGTCTGGGAACAAGCAGAGCAGGAATTTACACTACCCACAGTTGAGGACTCCTGGGAAGCAGCCAAGGACAAAACACACTAGCCCAGTGAACAGGTGTTGCTACAAACCAGCGCTCTGGGCTCTTGAGCGAGTTCTCTCAGCACCTATCTCCTTCCTATAGAATCAAGAGGTAGTTTTAGAGGTTTCAGATCCTTATTTCAGTCCAAAAGCCTGTATTCCAGACCTTGACTTGAGGTGGCATATCCTCTGTTCTGCTGTTTTCTGTCCTATGGCTTAAGATCTTCACCCAGGGGTAAGGGCTGTCTACTACTGACCTCACATTCCTCCAGAGTACTACTGCTGTTTTCTGAAGACGCCAGGGCAATCGCAGCCAGCCTTTTCTTTTCCTTCTTCAAGCGTTTCTTCTCCTGTTTCTCCAGCTTTCTAGTAATCTCAGCAGCCGCTTCCTCTGCCTGGCCAAAGAAAAGTGCTGAGAAGGCTTGAAGACCTCTGGTTCCCCAGGTCTCTCTCTTGGCTTTATTGGATCAGGCTCATTAAATCAGTTTTATGCCTCCACTCTACATGGTCAGGCTAAGACAGTTCATCAACTCCAACAGCCAGCTCTGGTTCTCCCCACCTGACCTGACCCAAACTGACCTGAACCATTGCCTCCTTCATGACATCCAGATTCTTTCGTGGAATCTCTCCAGTCTCATAGAAGGACAGCCGCTCCTCAACTTGTTCTCGAAGCTTCTCCCCAAATACACTGGTAGGTACCTCTGGATATGCATGTAAGTAAACATAGCACGTCAGTCTCTAAAGGGACAAACTACTCACCACCCCCAGTATTCCCTCTACCCTCAGCTTCACTCAGACCCAAAGTTATCAACACTCACTAGGTGAACTGCTGTTGACGAAAAATACTGCCATCATTGTAGAAGCTGCTAGGGTAGTCAGCCTCCCTCCCTCCCAACTGCCAACTTCCCCACCCATACCAGAGAAGCAATCGATTCGTGAGGCAATACTGCATTTGTTTGCCAGGTATCGTGAGATGCGGCCTTTGTTCTTGGCAGCTGCTCGGCCAATGAAGGTAGAGTGGAAAATGAGTCCATATTTTGGGGTGTTACCCCTTGTCTTCAGGGCTCTGGGAGAAGAATATTCAGCGGAGAGTTTTAAGATCAGAAATTTCAACCGCGTTAGCTAAGGCAGCGCCTCCCTTCCCCTCTTCCCCGTTTCCAGGTAAGCCTCAGGCCGGGATGGGTCTCTACCCCACCTCATGCCAAGCCACCACTCCCAGAGGCAGAGGGAAGGCATCCAATGTCGCTGACCTGGAAAGTTGGTCCCTGTGCTGGGCCCAGGGAATCACTCAGACACCAGGACTGGCCATCACCCCCATAGCAGAGGCCTGTACAGGTCAGGGAGCCCTGGTCAACCATCACCGTGATCCCCAAACAAGCAGTGGGCACCAGAAGTGGCACCTGAGTGTGGGCAGGTGCCCTCACTGGTACCTGAACAGGGCCTTTTCAGCCCCAAGGATCTGCACTGTGGATGCTGGATACTTGGCCAGATTGGTGAGACTGCCAGCGTGAGCAATGAGACGTGCACCTACCTGGAGAAGGATTCAAGGAATTAGAGAAGCTGGGATTGCCAACCTACCAACTGCATAATCCTGCTTCACCTCCTCCCCATCAAGTACAACTGAGGAAGATATGATGGGTCAGGACATACAGCAATACAAATATACATGGTAATTCCTTAATCCCCCATTTTTTGGTTTCCCATGACGCACCGCTTCCCCAATCAGGGCGGATAGGCTGGGGGCTACTTGGCTCATCTTGGATCGCAGGTAAGTGTGTAGGCTTTGGCGGTACTCTGACAAAGACACCACACGACTGGAGAAGCTCTCGATGTTTATCAAGTCAATGGCTGATATGTCCATGCCTAAGGGACATCAAGTATGAATGCAGGAGCCCAGTATTCAGAGCCCTGTACCTTATTTTGGCTGCCAAGCTCTATACTGACCCATGGAGGACCGCGAGGCATCCAGAATAGCCTTAGCCTTGGCTGCATCCATTGTCAGCTCCTCCAGCTTCTCCAACTTTTCTTCATTCAGCTCCCTTCGGTTTCCAATGAACTGAGCAAGGCGGCAGTATGTAGCATTGTCATTGATGATCTTTACCAGCTCAGGAAAGTGATATCCATACCACTCCCTGCAAAGAGCCACAATCACTCCATGGCCCAGCTGCCAAGTCTCAAAGCTATAGCCTCAGCCCTCTCCAGATCTACTCTTTGCCTGGAGGAAACCGGAACAAATCAGATCCAAAACCTCAACTCCATGTCCCCCCATTCACAATACAGACCAGGCAAAGGGCCTGGGCTGAGGTGTATATGAGGTGCGTTTACTCTGCCTCCTCTTTCTATACAGTCAGTGTAAGAACACAGCCTGTGGTAAGCACCAGGAGGCCCAGCTCCACCCCACGTGGTTCTACCCACAGGAGCCAGTCCTGATTTCAAGATTCAAAATTAGCTAAACCACAGACCCAAGACCTTGTTTCTAAGGGGTCACCCCTGCACTTTACCTGACACGCATGGAGAAGGTATTGATGTCCTTATCCAGCTGGTCCAGGAGGCTAATGGACTGGATAATCATATTGTCCACTCGGTTCACATTAAACTTAACTTTGGCACGAGAATAGCTGTGTCCCAGCCCCAGTTGGGCTTTACAAGCAGACAGATCAGTCAGACCCTTCACCAGGTTGTGGAAGTGCAGACGGACTCCTGGAGGAGGGCAACACTGTGAGCAAGGAAGGGCTGAGCTAGCTCCTGCACCCACGGGCACCAGCCAAGCAGGAGGGCTTCCAAAAAGCAACCTTAAGCCTAATGAGTTTCTAGACACCCCCACCCAGAATTCAAAAATGTCAATAGATGGTCTCACCTCGAAGGATCTCGGCTATGACACCTCCAGTCTGGCAGTTGTACCCTAACTCCTCTTGTATAGCAGCACCTATCTTGGGGTCCCCAACCCCCAGGAGCACTTTCTTCTTTTTGGATGGTAGGTGAGTCTCCAAGAGCAGGCGGAGGTCCTCATGAACAACACCTCAGGGCAAAGAACAGAGATCCCACTAACATGCTGAAGGATGCTTAAATTATAAAAAGGAATCCTGTCCCCTCAACTGATCACTGACAGACTGATCTTACGTTGGTCTTGCAGAGCATGCTAGGATGGTGTGCCTAGAGCCCTCCCCTTCAGGCTTTGCTCAGAGACATGGAGACATCAGTGATTATACTCAGGGGATTGACAGACTCAGGTCATCACTGCAAAGCCTGCATCAACCATGGGAGGAACACGACTCGGGCCCAATAACGTAAGTATAAAATACATTACTGAAAGCTTAAAAAACACCCTGGAGCACAACAGCATTTAGTACTGGATTTACCTTCTGGGACCAAACCTCTTTCTCTTGGGTTTTGGTATCCAAATCAATTGAACAAAGTAGCAGAAAACCACATTTGATTGGGTCTAGTATTATACCAGTCCCCCCACCCCAGCCAGATTTCATTTAGGAATCATTTATCACTACAGTGCCCACAAGAAATAAAGCCTACATCCTAGACTGTGCAATTTAAAAGGTTAACAGTAGCAGGTTATCTCCCTAAAATACTTAGTGGCAAACTCACCTTCAGACACAGCGTTGGCATTTTCCAAGGCAACCTGGGACGAGGAAAAGGGACAAAAAGCCACGAGACGAACGATGTTGTGGAACTTGCCCAGGTTCAGCACGCACTCCTCCACCTGGGGGAGAGAAAGACGATGAGTAGTTTCCTTCCCTCCCTCTTGCCTCTAGGGCGCAGTAAAGCAGCTGCAGGTCTGGACCAACCGAACACTTTAAAAATGAACGGATCACGGGCCCTAAATCCCGGTTCCGCTTCATCGGTACGGGGTGGAGTCCGGGAGACTTACTTTCTTATATTTTTGCATTTTTCATACAGAGTTTTATTTGCTCTTTACGCAAAAATGAAAATCTGCATTTTGTAGAGAGTGCACACAGATTCGAATGCGGGAGACTTAAATGCTTCTGACACGATTCTAATCACGAATGCAGGTAAGCACCCCCTGCTCTTGAGCTGTAGCGCACAGCGCACCCCCCAACGCGCGGCCGGCCACGTGGGAGCGCGCGGTGCATGCTGGGGCCCGCGCTGCCCGAGGGGCTGCGGCGCGGCCGGGAGAGCCCACCGCGTCCACTCACCTGCGGCAGCAGCAGGCTTATCTCCTCTACTTCCTTCAGCGCCAGCAGCGCGTAGCCAACCGCATGCTCGAAGAGCACGTGCAGCAGCACCTGGAAAAGGAGCCGGGGCGCGAGCGTCAGCGCGGCCCCCGCGTTCGCCTGGCTTCGATCCCCGGGCAGGCCCGGGCCCCGGCCAGAACCCAAGCCCAAACCATGGCCTCCGCCTCGCCGGCAACCCGCAACCACTCCTCACCATGGCGCTCGCTCCTGGCCCGGCTCGCACTGCGGCGAGCGGGTTCTGGAGCGCAGAACCAGGCTCCGGAGGCCGCGCCCCCGCGTCGTCGGCCAATCAGAGGCCGGGGACTGTACCTTTCCGCGCCTTCGGAGGGGGTTCGCCGGGGTGGTACGGCCCGCAGGGCTGGGGCGCAAGTGCGGACTAGCGGGCTTTTTCCGGCCTCGGCTGAGGCTTGGTTGCAGGGGACGCGCGGGGCCGAGGGGGCAAAACGGTTTGGAAAGGCTCTTTTCCGGATAACTGTCCAATCCCTCATGTTTTCATCCTGTAAATTACGGGCAGCAGAGCTCTGTGGAATCCGGGCTGGAGGCCCCCGCGCGGGCCGCGGCGATCCTTCCGGGCAGAAACTATTGCGGAGCCCACTGTCTTCAGCGCCGGGGATCTCTGGACCCAGGCGACCTCATGACCCCTTTCGGCCCCGCCGGGCACTGGGGACGACCCTGTCTGGAGCCCCGGGTCCGCGCGCCCTCCCCTCCTTACCGGAACGGAAGCGGGGCCTGGGGTGGGCTGGCGCAGACCCTGAGGCATCGTGATTCCTAGTGGCTGGCTTCGTGCTTTTAAATTGTTTTTTATTTCTTCTTAAAAATAAGGGCGTCAGACGCTGAAGTAAGAAAGAACGATGATCCCGCCTCTTCCTAGGTCGGTTTCTCGTTCCCTGCTTCTGCAGAACCCTGCTCCTTTTGCGGGGCCACGTGTCGCTCGCCCTAGTGCACGGCCCTAAATTCTTAACACCCGGTTAGCTCCGAGTGAACTGGAGCTGCTTCCGTGTCCTCGGGGCAGCTTTTGGGCACTCGGGCGACTATTTTGAAATTACTTTTGCTTTAATAATTAATATTAGAGTTATAAATCCAAATCCTGGTTACCCCAAAGTGGTATATATGCTGGTAAATTTAAAAGTAAGTCATCTTAAGGAGATTTTTTTATAACTTAAATTCCCACAGCTAACGTGCATTTATAATTTTAAGATATTTTCTTAAGCAGTTCAGTTATTTGATAAGATCCAATTACTGAGCTCACTCTTTTTTTGTAATTATTATTTATTTTATCTATTTATTTTTGGCTGCGTTGCGTCTCTGTTGCTGCGCACGGGCTTTCTCTAGTTGCAGAGAGCGGGGGCTACTCTTCGCGGTGCGTGGGCTTCTAATTGCGGTGGCTGCTCTTGTGGAGCATGGGCTCTGGCGTGCAGGCTTCAGTAGTTGTGGCACAAGGGCTCAGTAGTTGTGGCTCACGGGCTCTAGAGTGCAGGCTCAGTAGTTGTGGCGCATGGGGTTAGTTGCTCCGTGGCATGTGGGATCTTCCCAGGCCAGGGATCAAACCTGTGTCCCTTGCATTGGCAGGCAGATTCTTAACCACGGCACCACCAGGGAAGTCCCTGAGCACACTCTTAAAACCTAATAAACTTTACTTAATCTTAAATCTTAAAATCGCATAGTCTCAATATTGCTTGCAAATGTGCTTGAATTTTGTTACATGTATCCACTTACAGTCATGAGTCTGAATCAGTCACTCCATCTCACATTTTAAAATGGAATTGCAAAATTAATCTATTACATCAGAATATTAAATTTTCTTAAACATTATAATTACCAGATTAAATAGAAGTTTCCAAAATGTGATGGAAGGGCTTCCCTGGTGGCGCAGTGGTTAAGAATCAGCCTGCCAACACAGGGGACACAGGTTTGAGCCCTGGTCAGGGAAGATCCCACATTCCATGGAGCAGCTTAGCCCCCGTGCGCCAGAACTACTGAGCCTGCGCTCTAGAGCCTGTGAGCCACAACTACTGAGCCCACATGCCATAACTACTGAAGCCCACGCACTTAGAGCCCATGCTCCGCAACAAGAGAAGCCACCACAGTGAGAAGCCCGTGCACTGCAACGAACAGTGGCCCCCGCTCACTGCAACTAGAGAAAGCAGTTTGCAGAAATGAAGACCCAATGCAGCCAAAAATAAATAAATTTAAAAAAATGTAATGGAAAATGTTAATGCTATGACTGATTTACTTCGTACTTCTGTACTTAATCCTAAATATTCCTGGGGTTACAGGTGCTTATCTACTAAGGTAGGGGGTTTCAAAGGAGAAATTGAACTGGGATTGCAGAATTAATTTAGACATTCTTGGCCAGCATTAAAAAAGTAGGATGAAAGAATATATGAAATAATAATACATCACATAGAGTAAGGAGTATTGATTTATAAAACTTTTGTCTCAAACATACACATGTATACGTGTAAATATACACATATACATGTATATACAAATATATATACCATATATGTAAGTTATATAAATGCACACTTCTGTGGATTAAATACAGAAAGCCTGAGAGTCACTGAGCTGAAAGTTAACCAGAGTCATACTTTGACTTAGAGAGTCATACTTTGCTAACTTAGAGAGGTGGCTGAAGAAAAGTGCACTTCCACTAGTGAGGCAGAAAAGCTTTTGATTAGATGGGGACATGGTATAAACAGTAAGAATATTTCTTTGGCTTCTTTACCTCCCTCTACTAAACTATCTTCCCTGGTACTTCATAATCCTGACCTCCATGGGCATCTCTGTAGCATGTGATGTCAAAGACCATATCTCCCTTGCCTTTGGGCTGTTTGTTAGGTTCACCAAATTTGGGGATGATTTTTAAGCAGCAGTGAATATGAATGAGGCAGCAAACCTGGGTTCAGATCCCAGCTCTGCTACTTACAAAGTGACCTTATGTTAATTGCCCAACCTTCCTGAGTTTTCATTTCTTTTGCAGAATGAAGATGGAGGATTCATTCATCCTGTCAACAAACATTTTACTGAACATAGGCCAGGTGTGACAGAGGTGTGGTAGCTAGTATGTGACACAGATGTGGTACCTGGCATGTAGTAGGAACGAATGTTAGTGGACTTTCATCTTGTTCTTTTGTCCCCCTTATCAATAAATAGTGATACATTTTTTTATCACAATATTTCATTTTACCTATTCTCAGTTGAGTCTCAGTTCTCCCATCACTTCCCATAAAATCTACTAAAACCCCATTTTTTATACACCCAGCTGCTCTGATTCATTTCTATCATGTTAGCCATTAACTTGCACATGTAGACAGAACACCTCTAAACATTTGTTTCACACAGGAAACAGTTTTGCATTTCATTTTTCAACTTCCAGTGGCAGTAGATGGACAGTTTACTGATTAAATGTTGTTGGAACCTGTAAAATATGTTCAGTGTGTAAACTTGCCAGTTACTGTTATCTCAGTTGTTTCAGGTTTAAACGGGGTTGCTAAGAATCCTTCAGATTTCCTCTCTTCTTCAGGTCTTTTCAAAATTGCACTAGGGGGCTTTCCTGGTGGCGCAGTGGTTGAGAGTCTGCCTGCCGATGCAGGGGACACGGGTTCGTGCCCCGGTCTGGGAAGATCCCACATGCCGCAGAGCAGCTGGGCCCGTAAGCCATGGCCACTGAGCCTGCGCGTCTGGAGCCTGTGCTCCGCAACGGGAGAGGCCACAACAGTGAGAGGCCCGCGTACGGCAAAAAAAAAAAAAAAAAAATTGCACTAGGGTTTATGGGAGCATTCTCATACCCTAGTTGCAGGGGAAAAGGGGGGCTCAGTTCTCTGTGCTCAGGATCTCTGTGTCTCAGTTCTCTGTGCTCAGGATCTGGTGCTGTGTCTTGGGACCCCATCAATCCCTGCTATAAAATGGCTGCTTTGGACTGGCCCCTGGACCTGTGTACTTTGTCCTCTGAGACACACTGATCTCAGCCAGGTGCTTGAAATCTCTGAGCTCTGGGTCTCCTTATGTCAGGCCTCTACTGGTTCCATGCCATGTGGCACCAGTGTATTTCCTCACTGAGGCAGGCGTGGTCTTTGGGATCATCTGCCTGCCACTCGTAGGCTGAGAGGACCAGGCTCATTACCAGAGGAACTTTTATCCTAACCTTTCCCTCATGAATGCTCTATAAGCTTTCCTGTGTTGCACTGACCATTGCATTGGGGTGAGTGTGGGACCTCTGGAGCGAGGTCAGTAAACCATGACCCTGGGACCAAATCTGGCCTGTGGCTTGTTTTTGTAGGGCCTAAGAGCTAAGAATGATTTTCACATTTTTGAAGGGTTATAAAAAAAAAATTGTGACAGAGACTATATGTGGCCCACAAAGTCTAAAATATTTATGATCTGACCATTTATGCAAAAGGATTGCCAGTTCCTGTTCTTGAGGTATGCGGCTTCATCTGTGCCATGTTCGGGGAGCATGGCAGAAGAGAACAGATATTATATTTGTAGAAATGAAAAACTCGTTGAAATTTAAAAGAAATGCATCGATTCATTAGCAAATTAGGCATGGCTTAAGAAAGTATTAGTGAACTGGAAGATCTAACCAAATAATTTATCCAGAACGCTACAAAGAGAGATAAAGAGGTGAAAGAGCGATTAGGAGATATAGAATGTGGAATGAGAGAATCTAGCTTCTGTTCTGCCCAGAAAGCAGAAAGGATAAATAGGAGTGTATTAGTGAGGGTTCTCCAGAGAAACAGAAGCAATAGGATATAGCTATAGAAACAGATATAGATATAAATATAGATAAGAGATTTATTATAGGAATTGGCTCACATGGTTATGGAGGCCGAGAAGTTCCTTGGTCTGCAGGCTGCGAGCTGGATGATGTAATTAAGTTTGAGCCAGAAGGCCTGAGAATGGGGGTGGAGGCAGCTGATGTTACAAACCCAGGTCTGATACTGAAAGCCTGAGAACCCAGAGTGCCAATGTCTAAGGGGAGGAGGAAATGGATGTCTCAGCTCAAGCTGAGATGGAACTAATGTGCCCTTTCTTCACCTTTTGGCTCTGTTCTGGTGCTCAGCGGATTGGAGGATGACCACCCACGTTTGGGAGGGCCATCTGCTTTACTCAGTTCAATTCAGATGCTAATCTCTTCCAGGAGCACCCTCACAAACACACCCAGATATAGTGTTTTACCAGCTATCTGGGCATCCCTCAGCCCAGTCAAGTGTACAACATAAAATTAACCATCACCAGGAAGAACAATATTTGAAGAGCTGGTGGATGCAGTTTCCCCAGAACTGATGAAAAGCATGGATCCAAAGGTGCAGGAATGCATCTCAAGCAGGATAAATAAAAAGAAATCCAGGCTTTCACCCATTGTAATAAACCAGCAAAACACCAAGAACAAAGAGGTCTTGAAAGCATATTTTAAATTATTAATTCAAATTTATAATGGCCACAGATTATTCAGGATTTCTACTTTCTTGGACCATTTTTGTTATAGTTTTCTGGGAATTTGTTCATTTCATCTGTGCTTTCACATTTTATAGTATAGATTTGAATTGGAGAATTTTTTATGTTTTCTGCATCATCTGTAGTTGTGATTTTTTTTTATCCTTAATATTTATTTTTACTTTCTTTCCATCAGTCTTGTCAGAAAGTTTTTAATCTTATTACCATTTCAAACAATGAACTTTTGATTTTGTTGATTCTCTCTATTGTCTGTTTATTTTCTTTTAAATTAGTTTTTGCTCTTATATTTATTATTTCCTTTCTTCTACTTGTTTGGCTTTATTTTGCTGTTCTCTGTTTCATTTCTTAATATGAATGTTGGTTCATTGGTTTAAACTTTTCTCCTTCAATATGCATTTCCCTCTAAGTACTTCTTTAGCCGTATTCCGCAAATTTTGGCGTGCAATACTTTCATTATAATTCAATTCCAAATTTATTCTAGTTTCCATTATGATAGCTTCTATGACCCACACATTGTTTAGATGGGTGTTAAAGGTTGAAGTCTGCCTTGCTTTCCATTGCTGCTTTCTAAGCATTATTTCCTCCTCTTTTAGAAAATCCCCAGCCACCCATCACTGCCTGGTAGCATCCAATTTTGCACTGGAAAGGACACTACTTACTTTTTGGATGAGGAGGCAAGATGCTATTGATCAAAACAGTTTTGGGGTGCCACAAGCTGTTGCATTTCCTCACCTCAGATTTACTATCCTGATTGCATTGTTCCAGCTTCTGTCAATGTCAGACTAGTTCTTTAAGTTGCCAGTGTGGCCCTGACAGCTGGCATCATTTTATGTGTGTGAGGCCCAGGCGACTCATTTTAGTCTGCCGACACTTCACAGACAGGAAGATTGAACTGGTGGGGGTGGTGGGAGGGTGAGCAGAGAAATGAGCCCAAAGCTGCATCTATTCATCTTCTCAGAACCCAGACTAAGCAATGTAATTCAGCTGGTCTCTTTTGGGCCCCTGAGAACATAGGTATGTTTTGAGCTAGCAGGCACCTTGGAGACCATATGATCTAACATCCTCTTTTGTGGATGAGGAATCAGCTATAACTGTTAATGTTCAAGAAGCTACAGAATCAATTTTTCCATTCACCAAAAAAAAAAGGAGGGGGGGAGCTTCTCTGGTGGTCCAGTGGCTAAGACTCCACACTCCCAATGCAGGGGGCCCTGGTTTGATCACTGGTCAGGGAACTAGATCCCACATGATGCGCCTAGGAGTTTGCATGCCGCAGCTGAGGATCCCGCATACCACAGCTGAGGATCCCACATACTGCAACTAAAAGGTCCCACATGTCACAAGGAAGATCCTGCACACAGCAACAGAGATCTGCGTGCCGCAACTAAAACCCGACGCAGACAAATAAATAAATAAATACTAAAAAAAAAGTGAGTGTGAAGGTACTGTAAGTGTACTTAAAAAAAAACAGGTTTTGTGTGCCTATTGCATGCCAAGTATCTTTTTAGGTGCTGAGGGTACAGTTGTAAACAAAACCAAGTCCCTGCCACCATGGAGTTTACACCCTAGGGGAGACAGAAAATCAAGTAAATACGTAGGACATCAGGCTTTGGTACGTGTTAAGGAATGTTGCATTGTTTTATAGAGACCATTGGTGAAGAGGCGACATTTTGAGTAGAGAGCTTAAGCGGATAAACCATGCAGAGATCTGGGAGGATAATAAAAGCGGTAGTAGTACTAACCCACGACCTCTTCCTTCAGAGACGTCACTGAAGACTTCATCTTCAAGTGCTAAGATGTTTCACCGTGGGAGGCTGACCAGGGTTCCTGAGGAAGATTTCAGGGTCAGGAGGGAATTTAGGTATTCACAGAAGAATGTGTAGGTCATTTGGAGATGGAGGGTGGAAAGAGAGTGAAGGCAAGAGGTGTAAGATCCATTCTGGTCAGTAGTTGGACAAAAGACTAAAGGATCTAGCATGTAAGATCCAGGATGTAAGAAGCCTTGAATGAAAGCCAGGATGAGTGGCTTGGGTCTGATGAGACTCTTACTCTCCATAAAGCAGTGTTTGATTGGAGATTAGTTTGGAGGTGACGTACAAGACAGATTTCTCACCAAGTTCCAGCTGAGAAAATGTCCTGCACGGGCAGCAGGTCTGAAGCATGCTCCAGGCTCAGCTTTAAAAAGCCACATGGCAGATCTTCCCTGGTGGCGCAGTGGTTGAGAGTCCGCCTGCCGATGCAGGGGACATGGGTTCGTGCCCCGGTCCGGGAAGATTCCACATGCTGCGGAGCAGCTAGGCGCGTGAGCCATGGCCGCTGAGCCTGCGCGTCCAGAGCCTGTGCTCCGCAACAGGAGAGGCCACAACAGTGAGAGGTCCTCGTACAGCAAAAAAAAAAAAAAAAAAAAAAAAGCTATGTGGGTCTTTTCTTTTCTCTGTGTTCACCCATTGGGAAGGATAATACACTATAGCATCTCTTCCTCTTTTCTTTTGCCCAGCCTTTGGCTCACTGTGTCATTTTGGTATAAATTAACACAGAGTTTTTACTCTGGGCAACACTAATGGGGATCTATGGAAATGAATGTGCTATTTAAGTTCCAGGGACCAGGGAAAGTTTCAGGAAAGGACATTGCATGAAACAACCACAGGATGGCGGCACTTCACACTCACTTCGTGAATTTTTCACATCAAATTTCAAAGGCTTCTAGCAATTCCTAGGCCAAAGAAACCCTGCAACATTCTTTGGTAATGAGTTACACATATATGCAACATTTCCTCACAAAGACTCAGAAGAATGGGAAGCCTTCTAGGACGATCATTTAGGAGTACAGGGTAAAAGTTTTGATCAGTCATTGCTGCTTGTGTTCATAACCTGAGCCTGAGGATGTTTGATCTTATAATAATATGTGATAATATCTGTTATTTATGGAGCGCTTAGCCTAATGCTTGGCACTTAGTCTTACATGTGTCTGCTTGTTGAATCTTCACAACAGAGTTTAGAAGTTGGGTTTATATGGTTAATTCTCCAGACACAGTCAGTGATAGAGAGATCTGTATGATCTACATACCTCATCTGCCTGACTATGATGCTGGGCCTTTCTTTACATTTTCCAAACTAATACTGCATTGAAGAATAAATTATGTGGCACAATACTACAGACAGCTCTCTTTAATAGAAATCTTCAGCACTCAAAACCAATCCCAATTTACAGAATTGGATGGCATGCACACACCTGGTGATTTTGCCCTTGAAGATTGAATTTCAGTTTTTGTTCCCTAGGAACCAAAAAGGATAAAGTCCATATGCACCTGTCCTTAGGTTTTAAAGGTATCCCTTGGAAACAGCACATGAGATATAAAAATATCCATCTGATGATCTTTGTCTGCTGTCTGGAGGGTTTAGTCCATTTGCATTTATTTTGATTCCTGATATATTTTGATTTATTTATATTTATATGCTTTGTATTTTTTGTGCTGTTTTTGTTTCTTTGCTCCTCCCTCCCCCCCTTTTTCTTGGAGGCACTAGTAACCCAAGATCACTTTATATTTTTATTTTTTTAGTAGCTAATGTTCTTTATTATTTTTCTTTTTTTAATTAAAATTTTATTGAAGTGTAGTTGATTTACAATTTTGTGTTAGTTTCAGGTGTACAGCAAAGTGATTCACTTATGTATATACATGTATCTATTCTTTTTCAAATTCTTTTCCCATTTAGGTTGCTACATAATATTGAGCAGAGTTCCTTGTGCTATACAGTAGGTCTTGTTGGTTATCCATTTTAAATATAGCACTGTGTACATGTCAATCCCAAACTTAACTATCCCTCCCACCCACCCTTTTCCCCTGGTAACCATAAGTTTGTTCTCTAAGTCTGTGAGTCTGTTTCTGTTTTGTAAATAAATATCTAGGAAGATATTGAAATACAGTTCCCTGTGCTATACAGTAGATCCTTGTTGTTTATCTATTTTATATATAGTAATGTGTATCTGTTAATTGCAAACTCCTAATTCATCCCCCCCTTCCCCTTTGGTAACCATAAGTTTGTTTTCTATGTCTGTGAATCTATTTTTGTTTTGTAAATAAGTTGATTTGTATCATTTTTTTAAGATTTCACACATACGTGGTATCATATGATACTTGCCTTTCTCTGTCCGTCTTAGTGTGATAAACTCTAGGTCCATCCATGTTGCTGCAAATGGCATTATTTCATTCTTTTTTATGGTTGAGTAATATTCCATTGTGTGTGTGTGTGTGTGTGTGTGTGTGTGTGTGTGTGTGTGTGTGTGTGTATATATATTCCATGTATTCTTTATCCATTTATCTGTTGATGGACACTTAGGTTGCTTCCATGTCTTGGCGACTGAAAATAGTACTGCTATGAAGATTGGGGTGCATGTACCTTTTAGAATTAGAGTTTTTGTCTTTTCCAAATATATGCCCAGGAGTGGGATTACTGGATCATATGGTAACTCTATTTTCAGTTTTTTTAAGGAAACTCCATACTATTCTCCATAGTGGCTGCACCAATTTACATTCCCACAAATAGTTTAGGAGGGTTCCCTTTTCTCCATACCCTCTCCAGCATTTATTATTTTTAGACTTTTTGATGATGGCCATTCTGACAGGTGTGAGGTGATACCTCATAATTTTGATTTGCATTTCTCTAGTAATTAGTGAAGTTTAGCATCTTTTCATGTGCCTGTTGGTCATCTGTATGTCTTCTTTGGAAAAATGTCTATTTAGGTCTTCTGACCATTTTTTTTTTTTTTTTGCGGTACGTGGGCCTCTCACTGTTGTGGCCTCTCCCGTTGCGGAGCACAGGCTCCGGACGCGCAGGCTCAGCGGCCATGGCTCACGGGCCCAGCCGCTCTGCGGCATGTGGGATCTTCCCAGACCGGGGCACGAACCCGTGTCCCCTGCATGGGCAGGCGGACTCTCAACCACTGCGCCACCAGGGAAGCCCTGCTGCCCATTTTTTTGATTGGTTGTTTTTTTGATATTGAGCTGTATGAACCGTTTGTGTATTTTGGAAATTAATCCCTTGTTGGCTGCATTGTTTGCAAATATTTTCTCCCATTCCATAGGTTGTTTTTTCATTTTGTTTATGGCTTCCTCTGCTGTGCAAAAGCTTTTAAGTTTAATTTGGTCCCATTTGTTTATTTCTGCTTTTGTTTACATTACTCTAGGGATGAATCAAAAAAAACTATTGCTGTGATTTATGTCGAAGAGTGTTCTGCCTTTGGTTTTCTCTAGGAGTTTTATAGTATCTGGTCTTATATTTAGGTCTTTAATCCATTTTGAGTTTATTTTTGTGTATGGTGTTAGGAAGTGTTCTACTTTCATTCTTTCACATGTAGCTGTCCAGTTTTCTCAGCACCACTTATTGAAGAGAGTGTCTTCTCTCCATTGTATATTCTTGTCATCTTTATCATAGATTAATTGACCATAAGAGCGTGTGTTTATTTCTGGGCTTTCTATCCTGTTCCATTGATCTATGTGTCTGTTTTTGTGCCAGTACCGTACTATTTTGATTATTGTAGCTTTGTAGTATAGACTGAATTCAGGGAACATGGTTTTTCCAGTTCTGTTCTTCTTTCTCAAGATTGTTTTGGCTATTCAGGGTCTTTAGTTTTTTCCATACAAATTAAAAAATGTTTTGTTCTAGTTCTGTGAAAAATGCCACTGGTAATTTGATAGGGACTGCACTGAATGTGTAGATTGCCTTGGGTAGTATGGTCTTTTTAACAATATTGATTCTTCCAATCCAAGAACACTATATCTTTCCATTTGTTTGCATGGTCTTTAATTTCTTTCATCAGCATCTTATAGTTTTCGGAGTACAGGTTTTTTGCCTCTTTAGGTAGGTTTATTCCTAAGTATTTTATTCTTTTTGATGTGATGGTAAATAACCTAAGATCACTTTAAATTAAATTTTCCATTTGAGTTTTTTTTTTTTTGAACATGCAGCTGGTATGGGGATTTTGATTCTCTGTGTGAGCGCTGCCTTGTGGATATAAATCCTCAAAGGAGACTTTTTGTCCACCACTTTCTGCTGAGGTCAAGAGAGACAAATGTCCCTTTTGTTTGGCAGGCTTATTCCTTATTGTCTCTTATACAGCATGTGGAACTTTGGTGCCCCAGCTTTGGGTAGGGCTCTACAAAGCATATCTGAATTGAGGATCACCAGTGTAGTGGATGCTGTTGGTACCCTGCCCAGGTACCTACTGGCTGGTTCATCACTCCCAGTTTCTGTGAGTGTGTGAGTCACGGGGTGATCAGGTGCCCCCTTGATCTTCAGCAAAAGTGTGTTCCTACTTATGTGGTTCTGTGTATAATGGAGCTCTTTATAGACATTGAGCATGTATATTATTAGAAATGAAAGGATCAGCCTGTAGAAATAGTGTCTGACAGAAAAATTCAGTGTCTCTTTCATTTCCCTCCAGTAAGACAAATTCACAGACAAACTAAGGTAATATCAGTAAGATACCAGTTATATTCCTATGGATGAATTATTAAATGGACTTTCTAGTTCAAATCATTCTTAGGTGAGCTGAGGAAAGAAAGAAAGAGAGGAAAGAAGGAAGGAAGGGAAGGAAAGAGGGAAGGAGGGAAGAGTGGTCTTCATGCTTGATGACCCCTGGATAGGCTGAGTAGCGAAGCTTTAAGATGGAATTAGCTGGAAGATCAAACCTGAGAATGCAGAGATGAAAGCACAATTTAGACAGTTTTCTAACGACATGTCCCAGCTGTAAAGCCACACCACATGAACATCCCTCCTCTCTTACCCTTGCCTTCTTTCTCTACCCAACTCCCTAGCTCACCTAGTTTCCTGTTGCGCTTGACAGTAGCAGGAGCCATCATTAATGAATCCTCTGACGGATGTCTTTCAAAAAAGCTTTAGCGTTTTCTTGATAGAGATCTGGTAACTATTCGAATTAGGAGATCTCCTGTTAAAATATGTCCAAAAATTCTTCGAGAGATGAAGCCAAATTTCCTTCTCTTTGAGTGTAAGCTAGACTTAGTGACTCCATTCTAATGAATAGAAACTGGTGGAATTGATAGTGTAACTTCTTAGAACAGGTTATAAGAGGCCTTGTGGCTTCCTCTTTGCTTTCTCTCGGATCACTGGCTCTGGGGGGAAATCAGCTGCTGTGTTGTGAGGACACCCAAGCAGCCCTATGAAGAGGTCCACGTGGGGAGTAATCAAGTCTGTGGATAGCCAGCAAAGAACTGAAGGCTCCTGCCAGCAGCTGTGAGTGAGCCATTTGCAAACATATCTTCTAGCCCTGTCAAATCTTCTGATGACCATAGCCCTGCCTCAGATCTTGACTGCAATATGCAGAACCAGAACTGCCCAGTGAAGCCAATCCCAAGTTCTTGACCCACAGAAACTATGTGAGATAATAAATGTTTATTGTTTTAAGCTGTTAAGTTTTGGGGATACTTTGTTATGCAGCAACAGATAACAAATACATTCCTTCACATAAACTTGTGCGTCATCAGAACAGGATAATTTGTCTGTGTTTGTGGTGGGTGTGTAGGGATATTGGTTAACCTTGGAAGCCTGAGGGTAACCATTGGAAGTCCTGGGTTGTTACTGGCACCCTGCTGATACTTGCCCTTGCTGGCAAGGCCTCTTCAGTGGTCAGGCCTCCAGGGCTGATGCTCCCATGAGACTTCTGCACAGAACCAGTATGTGACACACAGCATTGCCAGAGACAAGGCTCTGCACTGCACCCTTTGCAAAACTCCCCCCAAAACCATCTTCCGTGTCCCTTTATAATAAACAATCAAATTCCTTTTAGAATTTCATGCATGAGAAAGATTTTTATGCCCTGAGAAATATTTTGTTTCCTTCAATTAGATAAGGAGAACCACACTGCTCTCTCTCCTTGCCTTGCTGCCAGGGAGGCTCCAGTGCATTTTTGGTGCTTGATGGCATCAGCTCCCCTCAGGCTAGTTTCTGGGGAATCACCATCTTCCCACTCACTAAGGCTGGACTTCAGTTCATTTACTTTTATTTTCATCGGCTTCTTCAACCTTTTGTTTACACTGGCTCACCTCCTTTGGATAGAGGTGGTGATCAGGAATGTGGGTCCCTCTGCAACCTCCTCCCAGTTGATGGGGCTGCCAGAAACCTGTCCCAACATGGGCTCCTTGCAAAAAGTCTATGATGGTGGTCATGGTCCTGCCCCCTCTTCCCAAGTCTGGAGCCGAGGGAAACCGCTGTGAGTGCAAGGTCTAGAGCTGCCTGAGCCAAGATACAGGGAAGGGCAGTTAGTGAGGGGAAGGCTCAGCTCTTCTAAAAAGTGGATAAAGCCACTGTCCTCCTGTTTTGGTAGCAAACAAGGGCTTGAGACTGAGTAATCAAGGTTCCCACGTTCACTGAGAAGGGGGAGAATGTGCATGTGTGTGAGAAGAGAGAGGAAGAGAGAACGATTTCCGGGGGTGAGATGAGCCGGTGGGAATCCAAGGATCAGCCCCAGGACCCTGCTCCATTAGTCCCAGCTGTCAGTGGGGAGGTCTCTGAGCACTCCTTCCAGAGGCTGACCTCCAAGGACGAGCCTGAGGCTGGGCTTGGCCAGAGTCTGGTCTGACGCCAGGGGGTGCTGGGAGGCAGGCGACACAGTCCTGCCAGCAGAACTGGAGGCCCTAGAGGCCCTAGAGCCCTGCGCCTTCTGGTCCAGGGTCTGGCTTGGGCTAGCAGGGTGATGTGCGGTCCCTGCAAAATGAACAAGACAAGAATGAGGATGTGGGAGATTTCCCTACAGTTTTCTGGTGTGGAACTGGAGCTCTCTGGAGCTGCCCTGTGCTGTCATTAGCTTTCAGTCCTATTTAGTGATGTGAGAATGGTCGGATCACCCTCAGGCAACTAGGTGCACCTTGGCCTAGTCTTGGCATAAACAGCTGTGCAGGAGGAGCTGGCTGGAGAACTAGATTTTGAATGCTGGCCTTAGGCTAGACTCTGTGAGCCTGGTTTTCTTGAGAATAAAATTGGAGCAATAATAACGGCCTCACAGGTGGCTACCAGGGTCAAATATGACAATAGGGTTACGGAAACTGTTTGGATCAACCCCAGAATGGTGCTCCTGCTAATCAGATCCATTTCCAGCTCTTTCTCTTACTTGTTTCCTTCCTTCAACTCTGAGTTGGGGGCAATTACTGGCTTGTTCTTCACCAAATCCAGTTCCAGGGACATAGAGATAGACTAAGTTTACATCGTGGATGGTATGGCCTGTGGCTGAAGCCCCGGCTTTGATGGGCACCATGTCCATGTGTGACCTCCAGGCTCCTCCCCGTCCCCGCTTGATGCAGGTAGAATCACAGGATGGACAGAGCCAGGGTTCCCCACATCACTGTAATGGAGCAGGACCCCATGGGGCCTTCCTGGGACAGGCTTTCCCCCATATCCTCTGCTTTAGCTCTTCTCTGAAGTACATAGATAACAGTATTTGATGCACATTTCCTGAGTTGTTTTATAGATGTGAAAACACCCCACCAAATGGAAGAGGTTAACTACTTGATGACCATGAGCACATAGCCCCAGGCCTCCTGGAGCCTAAGGACTGATAACATTAACCCCTGTGACACCACCCTGTTTCCTCACCATCAGCCAATCAGAGAACTGTGCATGAGCTGATCACACACCCTAGGATCCCCTTCCCTCACGTGGCTTTTAAAAATGCTTTGTCGAAACCCTCTGGGGAGCTTGGGACTTTTAGGGCATGAGCCACCTGTCTCCTTGCATGACACTGCAATAAACCTTTCTCTGCTCCAAACTCCGACGTTTCAGTTTGTTTGGCCTCACTGTGTGTTGGGCATGTTGCAGCAAAAATAGAAATAAGACTTAAATAGAAATGAGACTTTTCTTTTCTGATAAACAAGGAAAATAAGGAAACAATGAACAGGCTGGGGAAACAGAATAAACAGGCCTGAAAGAGTTAAGCAATCTTGGTTATTCTTTAGCGGTTACTACTAACAAACACTTGTAGCTAGACTTGTCCTTCACAAAGCTAAACAAAGCTAATTACTCTCTGACTCCATAGGAATTGTTCTCTGCACCTGGCATTCTTCTCCCCCTACACTCCCCTGTAGCATTCTGCATTTCAAAAAGAATGTCTTGACAACTTCAGGGACACCAGACCTGGTTGCTGAGCTGCCTGAGGCCAGCTTTGGCTGTAAATTTGCAGAAGAAAAGAAAAACATGCAAGACCTTCATTACTTTGAGCCTGACCACCTACCCCTGGGATATAAACCTCTATTCCCCAGGGAGGGGAGCACAGTTCTTGAGGCCCTAGCCCACTGTGTTCCCTCTTTGCCTGGCAAAGAATAAAGGTACTCTTTCTCGTTCCTCCAAAACTCTGTCTTCATATTTCCTTTTGGCATCAGTGCACAGAGAGCCAATATTTTGGCATCAGGCACACAAACTTACGTTAACATTACCACTTGGGAAGAAAGTGGTCATCAAGTGGAAACACCCAATTTGGACATTATGGAGTGAGAAATAAAGTTTTATTGTGTTTGAGCCATTAGCTGTTTTTGGCCTGTTTGTTACATCAGTGTCATTCTAGTGCTAACTTCAAGAAAGAGAAGCTAAATGAGGGCAGCAACAGAGGCTACTGGAGTTTTCCAGGGAAAGATTAACCATCTTCCTCAGCTCTCCCCCACACCCTAGTCCCACTGATGTGTTCACATAACCCTTTCATATACTGTAATATTGACTTAATCAGCATAAAATGGAAAGAAAGAGCTTTTGATCTGAAATAAAAAATTCAAATTTGGAGAGGGGCAAACTTTAGATCAGCAGCAGTAGAGAAAGGAGGGGAAGGGAGTGGGTAAGGTGGACAGGAACAGTGGGACTGTAGGTGAGGTAGGAGATAGATGGGGCCACCCCACAAGGGTAAGCAGCTGGAGTTCATTCCCCGTGGACGCTCAAGAGAGGAGGCTGGGTCCTGCCCAGATAAGAGATAAAAGACCACATATTTCTCATTCTTGAAGTCAAGGAGACCTTCCTGACTAGAAAGCTCCTTGGAGGTCAAAAGGGGAGTGATGTCAAGGCCACCCATAGGCCTCTTTGCTGGAATCCATCTTAGCTGAGAGATGCTCACACACACAGGGGAGGACCCTGAGATATACCAAATACAGACTCAGAACCAGGCAAATCAAAATGATAGGCCAAAGGAAACCCAGAAGAAATGCCCCATAGAAGTGATTTAAATTACCACAAGGGCGTGACTCTCTCTCTGAGCCCACCCGTGTGTCTATCCACAAGTACTGTACTTTTTCCTCCTAATAAACACTTTGTTTCACTACTTTCCTTCTTTGTGGGAACTCTTTTCTGCAAAGCTGAAGGGTCAGGGCCTTATCACTGACCATTTGTCTAATGGCTAGGATTCTGCACTCTCACTGCTGCAACCCTACCTTAATCTGTGGCCGGGAACCAAAACCTTGCTTAAAGCCGCTGCAGGCCGAGGCCACCCAAGATCATGGGCACGTGAATGGACCACTGTCAAACCAATGTAACTTTCTTGCTTTCTCATGTTAAATGTTTTATAAACCTATTTTTTCCTTCCATCGGTGTCCAAATAAGTCCATTCCATTTTTTTGTCTTGTTTTTGTTGGTGATATGACAACATAGTATCACATTTATTCCATTTCCTGCCCTGTGTGGAAAAATTAGGTGAATTCAAACACCTTCTATAGGGACTTCCTTGGTGGTCCTGTGGGTAAGACTCCACTCTCCAAATGCAGGGGGCCAGTGTTCAACCCCTGGTCTGGGAACTAGATCCTGCATGCATGCTGCAATTAAGAGTTCACATGCCTCAACTAAGAGTCTGCATGTCGCAACAAAGAGTCCACATGTCACGACTAAGAGTCCGCATGCCGCAACTAAGTCCGCATGCTGCAACTAAAGATCCTGCATGCCACAATGAAGACCCAGCGCAGCCAAAATAAATAAATAATAAAAAAAAACCAAACAAAAAAGCCCCCCCAAAACACTTTCTTCTGCTCCACAATAAGTGCCAGCCATTCGCTCTTCTGCATTCCATCTCTCAATGAGGCTTCCAAGCTATTGATGGACTGCAGCTGATCTTGCTGACAAGAATGTCTGTAGTTTTGAAATGCCTTCCATATATTTTGGAGACTTACCAGGAATAGGTTCTACATTGACACAGACCTCTTGTCCTCTTTTTGTAACATCCACTTGTTTATGGCTTATTTGAATACTTATTGCTATTCCAATATCAACAAGTGTTTGCTAGGGATACACACAGGTGCCCTTTTTTGCTCCAGATCTGCTTCTACAGTCACTCTTTGCACTATTGGAGCTCGAGAACTGAGGATTTTCATCTTCAGGGAAATACTGCTATGTGCTTAAATTCTTCTTGGTTCTGTTTCCTAGAGATGCCTATATGTTACAAAGGCATCAAATAAATGATAAGTAATCTCTGCACTAAAAATTCTAACTCCTAAACTCTCAGCCATTTCTTGAGCATCTCATTCAATTTCCACATCGAAGGTCAAAATTACCGCATATTGACACTTTAATTTTGACACAGGGACAATCCTTGGAAAATGAGATCAGATCAGAGATGGTCTCTTTCAATTTGACCTTTCCTCACTCCCAAGGTAGAGATGGTCTGTGATTATTCCCCTTTGAAGCTCTGTGACACCTTTTTTGGAATGTGTGTGGCTTTTTCTCACCCTGTTATCCTAGCTATTCCAGTGCTGCTCTTTTCTCTAAGAGAGTACAAACTGGTTCTGGTGGGAGTAGCAGCTGCTAGATGCAAATCTCCCTATTTCTCCTCCTAAAGAAAATGCTTAAAACAACACACAAAACAAATACCTCCTCCATCCCTGGCAGCTGTGATCCATGTCAGCCAACTTCAGAGCATCTTAAAGGATCTGGATGGGACACAAACCCAATGCTCCTACACTGGGTTAAATAGCCAGATATTAAGAGGATCGGACACGGGAAATGACAGACTCGGGAATGAGAGTGAAGAAGACAAAGTCACTTCAGAAACGAAGATGAAATGACTAAGAACCACCACCATAGAAAATGTGAGAGACTCAGGGGATAGAAATGAGGGAAACAACCCTGGTATTTCCCCATTTTACAGACAATCCTCCTCCTCCTACCAGCTCACGTTCATTGGTTCTCTGTGCCAGAAAGTCTGTGTAGCACTTCACATGCATAATCCCACCTCACTTGTACCGCCCCTCGAGGTTGCCTGTGATTCACTCTTGTTTTATTTTGCCCAGCTTCATACAGCTAATAATTGCCAGAAATCTGATTTCAATCCCAGATGTATCTGATTTCACAGCATTTGCTCTTTACATTTTCCCACGTGGCCTTGTAAAAGTAATCATCGTGAAATAGAATTTACCTTCTTTGGTGAGCTGGGTGGCATTTTTGGAGTTGCGTTTAGCTGTGTCCTCTGAATCTCTGGCTGTGGCTCTGCCTTTGAAAGATTTGTGGCTCTTTTCAACTTCACGTAGCTGCAGGAAAAAAAATGAAAGGTTGATCCTGGTCAGGGAAATGAGTGTTTGAGTTTCGGAGCCCAGGATGGTGAGATCTAGAGGGCAGCCACCTTAAATAGCCGGTTCTTGTCCTCACCGCTGGTTGGAGACGGCACCTGGGACTCAGGTTTGCATGGCATTTGAAGGAACATCTGGCCAGGGGAGGACAGAACCTCTGCCAATCCTGTATTTCAATGGTTTTCTATACCTGGGCAGGAGGAAGTGTGGGTGGGGAACTGGCAGTGAGGCTGATGAGATTAGTTCCAGAAGAGGGGGTGAGGAAGCAAGGAAGGCAGGGCTTAGGGAGGGTTGGTGTAGAGCCTTTACCGCGTGAAGAAGGTGGGGTTGGGGGCTGGGAGAGCAGAAGAGGCAGTCAGCGTGTCAGCAGATGTTGAGAGAGGCTGCCCCAGTGTGGAGGGGACTTAAGAGACTCCTTAGGTCATGGGGCACAAGCACTATGTTGTTCTGACAATGCTGTTTTCTTTAGTATTTCTAGTTTTAGTTTTAATAGGTAGGAATTACTGTGGGTACTGGTTTTATTGTGTATGAACATTGGTTTAATCTATTGAGTTTCTCCTGTTCTTTAGCAACCGCTCAAAATTTAAGTCATTACTGTTATGTATTCCCAAATACCCTCAGAATATAAATGCATGTCATTGAGTCTCTCAAGGCTGCTTCCTACCATGCAGATAATTTGGGGTTTGGTTTAGAGGAAAGCCATTTAAAGAATACAACTGGGCTCAAAGAGCAAATCAGCAAAAACCAAAAACATAACATCTTTTTGAATGAAAATGCCCGACAGACTCACCGCTTGGATTTTCTTTCTCAGCTGGGCATTAGCTCGGGAAAGGCTTTTGGAAACTGAGTTCAGGTAGTAAATGGCCAGGCTGCAAGAGAAAAGCATGCTCCGGGGGTACTGTGATCTTGGAAAATGGCAAGAGCTGGACACCTTTCCCAAAGAATCACAGCAGGCTTCCCGGAATAGGTGACCAGGCTTTGCCCCTGGGCAGGGTGGAGGGAGGTCTTAGCATCATCTTAAGTTCTCCACTTAACATCATTGACAAGGTCTTGGACATCCCTGTTCTCTCTCTATTTTTTTGAACACATTTCTAGTTCTCAGAGTGTTTAATAAAGGTTAGCTAAAGGAATCAGTCCTCTTCTGGGGAACCTGAAGAGGCAGGGAAGAGGCAGGGTTTCTTGTCTGCAGAAACAGCTGCTTGTGTTTCCTGGATACCTGCCCTGTGTCAGGCTCTGTGCCATGTGCATCCCACTCCACGTCTCACTGGTTTTGATGAAACCCTGTGAAGAAGAAAGGATGACTCCCGTCTTTACAGGTCAGCATCCTGGAATGCAGAGAGTTTAAGTCACTTGCCCAAGGCCGCCCTATCTATTTGCACTTGTCGGAGACCACATTTGATGCCAAAGCCTTCAAGTGCGGAGAGAGGAGAGAGAGGTGCTAAGTGACCTGCTCCAAGCTTGCCTAGAAACACAACTGCACAGACCCCAAAGGCCCTCTACCCAGGGTGCCCTGATGGGAATGTCTGTCCTGGGCTTGTGGTTTTCAGAGTCCAGCCCCCACTGGCTGACTGGGTGGCTGGGTGTCCTTTGAGGCCATAGCCTGGGCTTCCCTTTCACAGGATCTAGGATTTGGGGCTTGTCCTGGATGTACCACCTGAGAAGGAGGGGCCACAAAAGCCCGGGATGCCTCCTGGACTGGGTGCTCCAACAGCCTGTCCTTATCTGTCACTTTTCTTGGGTCTTCTGATCCTTGCCCTCAGGGTGGATCCTGAGGTGGAGCCACTTCAGCAGAATCCTCGAGCTCTCTTACAGGCAGAAGGGAGGAACCACGCAGCCTTTGGTAGAGTATGGGTCAGAGGCTGTCCCGTGAGCTTCCTGAAGCAAAGACTCAGAGGACCGTGGGCGACAAGAGGCCAGAAGGAGGACAAGCAAGGGACCACCATCTGCTGGGAAGGCGCCCATGAGGCCTTGCCCTCTCTCCTAATTCACAGCCCATTTGTTAGGGAGGAACCAGAGATCAGAGAAGATAAAATGCTCCTGGGTGGCTGTGTTCCTCCTGAGGCTGTTTCCAAGCTTAGCATTTCCCTGTGCCGCCCCCGTAAGGTCAGGTTTGGTGTCTGGGTTCCAGAATTTCCTCAGGTGGTTGTCACTACCATGTCAGCCCTCCTTCATGCCGGGACTAGAAGCAGAGGATGTCTGAAGTCAAGGATGTAAGGAAATACACCTATTTTGGAGAGCAATTCAGCACTATCTTCAAAGATTGAAGAAACGCATACCTATGACCCAGCAATACCACTTCTAGAAGTCTATCTTAGAGAAAACTGTAATATGCACGCAAGGAGACATATAAGGAGATAGCCAAAAAGTGGAAACAACCTATCTCTATGCAGAGAAATGGTTAAACTGTGGTTTAATCACACAACTGATAAAAGAAATTTTCATATATTGAGGTATGGGGAAGTCATTCTGGCTTATACATGAGCTAACTTGAATTTTATGCTAACTAAAGCAGCCTGCTTGTGACCTATCAAGCATACGTTGTACATCTGCTTTTTTTTTTTTTTTTTTTTTTTTTTTGGTGACCTCACGACTTGCGGGATCTCAGTTTCCTGACCAGGGATTGAACCCGAGACACGGCAGTAAAAGCCCAGAATCCTAACCACTAGGCCACCAGGGACCTCCTATATCTATTTTAATTATGAAAGAAAAGGGCACATTGACCAGAAGTAAAGAATGTCCATGTGAAAAATAAAGATTAAATGTCTCCTTTCCTAGGATTCCAATGCTGGTCCTCCTTTGATGATAAGATTCGCTTCCCAGATGCCAAGGCCATGCTGACTCGCTGTGTGTGTGCTGATCGGTTTTTTTTTTTGAAATCTTGAAAGAATGTATCCCTGATTTGTTTAATGTTCTTTGTTCTGTCAAGATATAAAATTGTGCTGAAAACCATGCTTCTCTGGAGCAACTTCTCAGAGTTATCCAGGAAGCTGTCTTCTGAGCTATAGTCCTCAGTTTGGCTCAAATAAAACTCTTTTCTATTCCTATTACAGATTGTTTATTGATTATTTTTGTGACACAGTGGAATACAACAGAGCCATGAAAATGTGTGCTCGTGTATCCACATGAAAAAGTCCCCCAAACATAACGTGAGTGAGGAAAGCTGTGTAGTCTGAACGAGTCATGAAAAATTTTTGAACTCAGAAAGCAATAGTACATACACGTGATTAAATGGTCCAGATTGGAAATGATGAAAACGCATCCAAATAGTGGTCACCTTTGGAGAGGGAGGGAGAGAGAAAGACTGGGTGGGGCTTGAAGTATAACATTTCTTTCTTTTAAAAAGAGAGACTGATCTGAAGCAAATATTGCTAAATGTTAACATCTGTTTAATCTTGTGATCTTGTACATGCTTGTCTGTATGTTTCTGTACGTTAGGAATATTTCACAATTTCCTGCCCTGCTCCTTCCTTGAGCGTTCATTGTTTGCCTCCTATGCCCCAGGCATGGGGCTGGTGTTGGGGATACAGATATCGCCAAGCCCACCCACATCTTCAGTCTGTGAGAGGGATGGTGACAAATGCACCGAACACTCTAGTGCACGGGGTGCTCTGTAGAGAAGTCCTGCGGGCCCAGCCAGGGACAGGCTGCATCAGGCCTCAGCTTTCTTGGGGAAGGGGTCTTTGATATTTCCAGTGGATGTTTTGGAGGGTGCTGCAGACAATGCCAGTACTCACCTTATGCTTTGGGCCCTATCTTCAGTGTGCTCACTGAAAGACTTACAGCTGCCAGTGTAGCCCCGCCCCACACTCAGAAACCATTCTGTCCATGAAGGCAGCTGGCCCAAACTGCCGGGCAATTAACCAACGCCTCTTCCCTTCCACATCTCCCAGCAACACTCAACCAGTGATGGATGGGACCTGGTCTACAGATGTCCCGGATCCCTCACCCTTGAGCGGGATAACTCAGAGGCACACTTTCTCAGAACTCCCAGCAGGATTAAAGTCACCCCAGTAGTAAGAATGCACCTTCCTGTCCCTTCTCTGTCTTACTTCCCTACACACACTGCTCCCTCCAATTGCGATTTAGATTGCGTTTAAGTCTTTGTCTGAGGATCTGCTTCTGGGAAATCCAGATTGAGAGGGCAAGAAAGAAGGACCTGCCAAGGAAGTCTCGGGGAGGTTTCCACGAGGCAGAGCCACGGCCCCTGGCTAACTTACAACATCAGCAGGATGGCTGGAATGATCAGGCCTGGATTGGCGAGGAAAGCAAAAATCTTGCCCAGGAAGGTTGGGAAATCGTTTTCGACCGTCTCTTGGATGACGTCATACATTCTGTTTTTCCCACTGGAAAGAGGAGAGAATACATTATAGCGTGCTGTGAAGTTCATACGGCATAAACAACTGTGTCCATACCCTGGAGGGTCCAGGCTGCCACTCACAACTACTCTCCTGGAAGAACAGAGCTCTTCTCCACAGGGACTGCAGTGGAAAAAGCCCCCACGTGGGGCTGCCCTGTAGGCGAGGGCTTAGAGCTGCCTCAGCACCCTGGCTCCCCAGCTTCAAGTCCTCGGGGCCTCACAACCTCTCAAACTACCTCGGTCTCCTGTGCCTGGTACCTTCCTCGGCAAGATGAAAATGGGTTTTCTCCTATACTCTCATGGGAGAAAATGACCTGTGATGTAGCTATGAGACCAACATGGAGCTTCCTCTGGGTCCCTGGGCCTGGAGGCAGCTCTCCAGATACTGATGTGATGGACAGCCTCATGGTGACTCAAAAATACCTACAATTAGTCTTCAGATGAGAATTCCAGTATTGCCTAGGGCAGGCTCTTGGACTGTTCACAACAGTGATTTTGATTTTCTTCAAATACCTAAGAACCATTATGCAGACTGCCTTCTACAAATACCTGCCCAGAGATTACTGTCTGCTCCTGGCTTTTGGTTGGTAGCTTTGGTGCCAAGAACAGGAATTTATGGTTTGAAATTCCTGGTTTAAATCCTCTCTCCTCCATTTATTAGCTGTGGGACACCATGGACAATTTACTTACTCACTTTCTGCCTGTATTCATACCCTCACTCTCCCCACTAGAGCTGTACTTTTCTTTTAGAGGAGCACAGGCTCCGGACTCGCAGGCTCAGCGGCCATGGCTCACGGGCCCAGCCGCTCCGCGGCATGTGGGACCTTCCCGGACCGGGGCACGAACCTGTGTCCCCTGCATCGGCAGGTGGACTCTCAACCACTGCGGCACCAGGGAAGCCCGAGCTGTAATTTTCAATGTGGTTATTAAAATTAAATTAAAAATTCAGTTTCTTAGTCACACATTTCAAGGAGTCATGTGACTAATAGCTACTATATTTGAGGAGCAGATGTGGATTTTTTCCCCTCATATAGAAAGTTCTATTGGTTAGTGCTGCAGAGGTTTGATATCTTTGGGCAAGATATTGAAAATTTCTCTGCCCTGATTTCCTCGTCCGTATAATATAGTACAATAATAAAATAGTATATACAATATGGTATTATAAATATAATAACAGCATTTGTCTCAGATTGTTTAGAGGACATAGACATGAATTCATATAAAACATTGAGTATGGGGCTGTCAAATTATAAGTGCCCTCCAAAATGTTGCATCTAGAAGCTTCATTTTTCTCTTATGTGTCAATCAGGGGTTAGCAAACAATGGCCCATGGACCAAATTTGGCTTGCTACCTGTTTTTATAAGGCCTGTGGGCTAAGAATGGCTTTTACATTTTTAAATAACTGGAAAAATATCAAAAGAAGAATAATATTTTGTGACACATAAAAATTGAAGTATGAAATTCAAACTTCAGTGTCTGTAAATGTTTTATTGGAACACAGCCACGCTCATTTATTTATGTATAGTCTCTGGTTGTTTTTGTGCTATAATAGCAGAGATGAGTAGTTGTGTTAGCAAACATCTGCGGCCATCTCAATGCTTAGTACTGCTGCACAGCACACTACAAATTGCAATGATGTAGTTATAACATGACAGCATTTCAAGTGCCATGCATATCACCACATCATAACATTTAATTTATCATTAGTAGTATTATTTGGCTGTGCCCTGCAGCTTGCGGGATCTTAGTTCCTCGACCAGGAATTGAACCCGCACCCTCGCCAGTGAAAGTGCAGAGTCCTAACCACTGGACCACCAGGAAATCCCTATTATTTTTTAAATTACTACTGCATACCCATTTTGTAAAAACAAGAAAAGTGGACTTCAAATGTGATGCTTAAGTCACAAGAGAATGTGGATTATTTTGTCATTGAATTATGACATATTAGATGATGCATTAGTTTTCAGTGACTACTGTGTAACCAATTACCACACTGGAGGCTTAAAACAATACAAATTATTTTCTTACAGTTCTGGAGGCCAGAAAGTCTGAAATGGTTTCACTGGACTGAAACCAAGGTGTCAGCAGGGCTGCTCTCCTTTCAGAGGGAGGCTCTAGGGAAGAATCTGTTTCTTTTTCTCAACTTTTAGAGCTTCATTCCCTGCATTCCTTGGCTCATGGTCCCTTCCTCTATCTTCAAAGCTAGCAGCATAGAATCTTCAAATCTCTTTCTGCTTTCAAGGTCACATCACTTACTGCTCTTCTAAAGTCAAATATCTCTTTGCCTCCCTCTAATAAGGACACGTGATTTAGGGCCCATCTGGGTAATTCAGACAATCTCCCCATCTCAACATCCTTAATCAGATAAGCAAAGACCATTTTGATGTATAAGGTAACATCCACAGGTTCCAGGGATTAGGACCTGGATATCTTTGGGAGCCATTATTCAGCCCACCAGTCTGCTCTCTGGCCTCCAAACATTCACACTCATTCCACCTGCAAAATATATTCACCACCATCCCTACATGCCCCAGAGTCTCAACCTATTACAGCATCAACTCAGAGTCCAAAAATCTCATCTAAATATCATGGACTCAAAAGTCCCAAATCTCATCTAAATCAGGTGTAGGTGAGACTTGGGGTGTGATCCATTTTGGGGCAAAATTTCTCTCTATCTGTGGAGCTGTGAAACTAGAAAGCAAGTTATTTACTCCCAAAATACAATGGTGGGTCAACCATAGGATAACAGTTATAGATATTCCAATTCCAAAAGGAAGAAAATGGAAGGAAGAAAGGAATCACCAGTTCCCAGCAATTTTGAAGTCCAGTCAGCCAAATTCCATTAGATTTCAAAGGCCTGAGAATGATTTTCTCTCGGCTCAACCCTCTGTGCCTGCCTGCAGCTCTGTCCTCCAGGCCCAAGACTCTGGCCTCAGAGTCATCCTTCCTTTTTCTTGAAGAGTAGCACAGGTTTCAGCTGAGTAGATTTGATCAGCCTGTTTACTGACTATAGAATATCTGGAGTCCAACAGCTTTCCTCTTCTCTGCCCCTTTCAGTCCAAGCTCTGATACTGCTCATACAACAATCTCAAATACCTGGTGGGGCTTCCATGTATGTTGTGGGAATTCAGTCCATTACACAAGAGGGTCCTACACAGATCTTTCCTGGATAATTCCATTTCTATTTCTGGCTTCTGCTGAGATGGTTGAGAGGATCCGAGTTACATGCTTAAAAGAATCATCTGTGTGAATGAATATTCAGATCCTTCAGAAGCACTAGCAAAATGTTGTCCAGCCTCCTCCTTGGCTTTCTCCTTAGAGCATGCTTTCCTAACAGTGGACCTGTTTTTAGAGTCTTCTGCAAACTGGACAGACTGAGAATTTCCCAAATCATCAAGTCCTTGTTCCTTTTTGCTTATCAGTTCTTTCCTCAATTTATCTCTTTCTTCTCACATTTTTAGTATAAACAGCAAGAAGAAACTAGGCTGCACCTTCAACACTTTACTTAGAAATATCCTCAGCTATAATCTCCAAAATATACAAACAGATCATATAACTCAACAACAACAACAAAACAACCCAACTGAAAAATGGGCAGAAAACCTTAACAGACATTTCTCCAAAGAAGACATACAAATGGCCAGTAGGCACATGAAAAGATGCTCAATATCACCAATTATTAGAGAAATGCAAATCAAAACTACAATGAGGTACCACCTAACACTGGTCAGAATGGCCATCATTAAAAAGTCTACAAATAACAAATGCTGGAGAGAGTGTGGAGAAAAGGGAACCCTCTTACACTGTTGGTGGGAATGTAAGTTGGTGCAGCCACCATGAAAACAGTATGGAGGTTCCTCAGAAAACTAAAAATAGAACTACCATATGATCCAGCAATCCCACTCCTGGGCATATACCTGGACAAAACTATAATTCAAAAAGATACATGCACCCCTATATTCATAGAAGCACTATTCACAATAGCCAAGACATGGAAACAACCTAAAGGTCCATCGACAGATGAATGGATGAAGAAGATGTGGTACATATATACAATGGAATATTCCTCATCCATTAAAAAGAACAAAACAATGACATCTGCAGCAACATGGATACAACCAGAGATTATCATATTAAGTGAAGTAAGTCAGAAAGAGAAAGATAAATATATGATAATTACTTATATGTGGAATCTAAAATATGGCACAAATGAATTTATCTACAAAACAGAAACAGACTCACAGATATAGAGAACAGACTTGTGGTTGCCAAGGGGGAGAGAGGGAGGGGAAGGGATGGACTGGGAGTTTGGGATTAGTAGATGCAAACTATTATATATGGGATGGATAAACAACAAGGTCCTACTGTATAGCACAGGGAACTATATCCAATCTCCTGGAAAAAAAACATAATGAAAAAGAATATTAAAAACATGTATATATGTATATAACTAAATCACTTTGCTGTACAGTAGAAATTAGCACAACATTGTAAATCAACTATACTTCAATTAAAAAAAAACACAGAAAAAAGTTTTTACTAAGATTGATCTTCAAAAAAAAAAAAAAAAAGAAGTATCCTCAGCTGTGGACTTCCCTGGCAGTCTAGTGGTTAAGACTCTGTGCTTCCACTGTAGGGGGCGTGGGTTCAATCCCTGGTCGGGGAATTAAGATCCCACATGCCACACGGTGCAACCAAAAAAGAAAAAAAAAAAGAAATATCCTCAGCTAAATATAGAAGTTTATCATTTACAAATTCAGCTTTCCATACAACTGAAGGACATAGTTTATCTAAGCTTTCTGTCTCTATATAACAAGGATACCCTTTCCTCTAGTTTCCAAAATCATGGTCCTCATTTACCAGTGATGAAGTAATTAAATTGTAGGAGCTGAAGGAATGTATTCAGAGAAAATATACTTAAGACTTTTAGATTTTCCAGCAAGAGCAGTTGCTTGAAGAGTTGAGGACATTCAAACACAAGGCAAGTGATCTCAGGTGGTTTTCTTTGGCTCTTAATGAGTCAATAGATGTTTCTGATACTGCTTAGTTGTTATTCGAGGAGTTAATGCCAAGTCTGAAGTGACTGAAGAATTAACTCCTATGAATATTCTGTGCAGGACATATATGGGTGAAATTTTCTCAAAGAAATTGAGAAAACACTAATTTAGTACAACTGAATGGAACGGAATTCAGTACAACCGAAATGAAGTGGAATCTGCTATGATGTGCTACAGCTGATAATGGTCAAACTATATGTAGAGCAGAAGTCAGAGCTGAACAAATTAACAAAGCTTGTGAAAATTTCAGTGTGTGCACACTGATTATTCATTTTCTTATTCATCAGTAATTTGTAGAAAATATTTGAATCTATCATGTACAATTGAGTCAATAGTGTCAATGGTAAACTTCATTTGCTCTCATGACTTAATCATTTTCATATCTGTGAATTTTTATCAGAAATAGAAACCGAATATCCTGACTTGCCCTACTGCACAGCAGTCCGATGCCTTGGCAGTAATGAAGCTTTATGGCAAATTTTTTTTCTATGGTGGTAGATGTGTTGCCATGTCTGGCACAAAAATTGATCTGGCAGCAAAGATGGCTATCTGGGCAGGACAACTGATTTTTGATGATACAGAATAGTAACTCTGAACCTCTATTATGTGAAATATCACCTCCTTCCCCTCAAAAGAATTCCATTCTTCTCATTGGTAGTCCTGTATTACAAAAAATTATACTCTATTATTATTATCATATTTTGAATTTTGCCAGTAAAAACGTTGTGGGCATTTGTTTCTCTCCTGTTATATAAGTACCTACATAATAGTCTTGATTTTGTCTCTTGATCCTCAAAGCCTAAAATATGTACTATCAGGTTCTAAAAGAAAAAAGTTAGCTGATCCCTGATGTAGATAATGCTTCCCACCTCATAGCATTGTTATGAGTACCAGCTACCCCGAATTCAGGCAGGGCTCAAGCTTAACAAATTCGTATATATGCCCTACTATGGGTTAGCACACTCCTCCAAGTACTTTACAGATAACAGCACACTAAACCCTCACAGCAACAACTGAAATAAAGTGGAATCTGCTGTGATGTGCTACAACTGATAATGGCCAAACTATATACAGAGGAGAAGAAGGCATAGCTGAACAAATTAACAAAGCTTGTGAAATTTTCCATCTCAGAGGCAATGAATCTGCTGTGTAACTTGCTCAAGATGACCCAGCTGGCAAACGACAGAGCCAGCTCTAGAGTCTATGCTCTAAATCAGGAGTGGGGGCAATTTTTCTCCAAAAAAGATTTTAGGCTTTGTGAGCCAGATGGCCTCTGTTGGAACTACTCAAATTCTACTGGTGTAGTTAGAGAGCAGCCATAGATTATTTGTAAGCAAATGAGTGAGGTTGTGTCCTAATAAAACTTTATTTACAAAAACAGGTGGTCTGGATTCGGTCCACGGGATGTAGTTTACCAACCCTTACTTTTAACTATACACTCTACAATGCTGCCCATCTCACTCATTTATCTTGCCTGCCTGGATCTGGTCCCAACCCTAAAAGTGAATTTCTGCCAGGTGAAGGGTCTGGTTCAAGCACTGACCATAAATTTTCTCCTAGACACTGGGAGTAAAGCAGGGAGAAAGGAAGAAAAAAAAAAATCCCACCTGCATGGAGCTTATGGTCTGGTGGGGGAGATGGACAGCAAACAAGATGAAAAAACAAAAAGAATGGCATGCTAGATGTTGGTAAAGAGATGTGATAAACAGAAGTAATGACAAGACGTGCGTGCGTGTGTGTGTGTGTGTGTGTGTGTGTGTGTGTGTGTGTGACTTCAGTTAGGGTCTCCAGGGAAGGCCTGAAAAGGTGACCATTGAGTAAAATTCAGAAGCAAGTGAGAGGACAGCTGTGAAAATGCTTGAGGGATGAATGTTCTCGCTGTTGGTGTTTTTTTTGTTTTGTTTTTCTGTACGCGGGCCTCTCACTGTTGTGGCCTCTCCCGTTGCGGAGCACAGGCTCCAGACACGCAGGCTCAGTGGCCATGGCTCACGGGCCCAGTCGCTCTGCGGCATGTGGGATCTTCCTGGACCAGGACATAAACCCGTGTCCCCTGCATTGGCAGGCGGACTCTCAACCACTGCGCCACCAGGGAAGCCCTGTTGGTGGGTTTTATCAGAAGAGTGACAGGAAGGAGGTGGCAGCCACGTGTCCTCCTGGGCTCCACTCGTGGGTCCCTTCCTCTGCTATCTGGGTGTCAGCTGTCAGGGCCTCAGGGAGCAGATGAAGCAAGAGTGGGGCAGGTGGCGAGGGCCAGACACGACACGGGCCTACTCACTGGCCTCCTGCCTGGAACAGGTGGGTGGTCTGGGCAAAGGGGCACCGGCTGAACCTTTGCACCCAGAGCCCAGCCCTCCAAACCTTGCTCAGGAAGAAGCCTAAAGAAGCTTCTGCCACTTCTGCCATGTGGTTTTCCCTCAGCCTGGTGCCCAGGCCTCCTGCCACTCAGCCTGGTCCTCCACTCTGGATCCAGCCCCCCTTCCCTTCTATCTGGACCCCCGTTCAGCCCCATCACACTCTGCTGTGAGCTCTCCTGCTAACGACTCCTCTGAGCTCCCACAGCCCTTGCTGTGGGGCACCAAGCACAGGGCTTTATCAAGGTCAGTCTGTTATAAACTGAGAAGTGTCAGTTCAGCATTTCCCAAAGCGTGTTGATCCACCTTAGTAGGCAGGGTTGGGACTGGAATGAGGCAGGTGAGGCCCTGGGGTGCACAGTTTAAGGAGGTACTGCCCTCGGGGTTGTGCAGGTGCAAGGTGGGCACCTTACTAGCCTCACCCTCCTCCCTGCCCTAGATGGTGTTCCATGGAGCAAGGGTCTGTGGTCAGCAGGGACGGAAGCACCGGCTTGCACACGGTCTCTCACTGCACGTTTCTTCAGAGCCTTGAATAAAGGAGTGTGCATTGTGCATTTCTAAGCGAGGAGGTGGCAGATAAAAGGGGCAGCATGTCCCAAACTCTTGAACCACAGAATCCCTTTTTATGCAGAAAAGAAAGGGCTTTGTTTTCAGAGGGTGTCGCATTTGGAAATTGAGCAGTAGATGCACATTCTCTCTCCATCTACCTCCTTACATAGTTGTTTATCTCTTTATATACAATGTCCAGTCTCTGAAACTAGTCTGGCTTATACCTTGAGCCTACAGTGCTCTGTAGAGCATGAGGGCCCTGTCAAGAGTCTCAGTAGCGGCTTCACATTTGAATGGGACTTGTAAATGTACGGTCGTTTCATTTTCAGAATGCCCCCTGTTACTCATCCCACGGCAAGGCAATCCAGGGCAGTAGGCTATCCATATGTTAAAAGGTTAGAGCTGTGCTGTCCAATATGGTAGCCATTAGCCACTGGTGGTTATTTAAATTAAAATTAATTTAAATGAAATAAAATTAGAAATTCAATTCTTGGTCCTCATTTCAAGTGCTCAACAGCCACATGGTGGCTACCATATTGGATGGCACAGACATAGAACACCTCCATCCTGCAGAAAGCTCTGTTGAACAGCATTAATGATTTTCCCAAAGCTCCATGGCCTTTCGCAGGCTGACGTGACACCAGAACTGGAATTCTGAGCCTGAGATCTCTGAGCAGACTGCCCTGGGAGAGGAGGTGCCCTCCTGCAACTGAGGCTGTGCACCTGAATGGCCCGCAGTCAAAGGAGGGTGGAAGGGACATGACGGTGTAGGCCACCGGCAGGAGGCTGAGGAAAAGCACCAGCAGCAAGAGGCCCATGTAGAAGTTGTTGGATCGGGAGGCTTTGAACACGCGTTCGTGGGGGACGTTGCTGCTCATCACTGCCCAGCACTGGAAGTACATGGAGGTCAGCAGGCGCAGCACGTTGATGCCCACCAGTCCTGGGGCATAGAAGGAGCCCATCCTGGAAGGGCAGAGACCGCACACCTGGTTGGCTCGACAGCAGAAGAGGCCGGGGAAGGACGACACAAGGAAACGGGACTGATGGGCTAGGGGCAGGAGGCCTTGTTGCTTTCTCTGTAGGTCCCAAGGGAAGGGGCCTCCCATTTAACCAGGACATTTATCACCAAGCCATAGCCATCCATTCCTCAGGACAGGGACTCTCTGAGCATTCCTGGCTTGGGTTCTGGCCAGGATTTTACCACTGCCCCACCGCCAGGCATGGAGCAAATTACATGGCCTCTTGTCTGTTTCTCCATGGTGTCCATGAAACAGCACTGCTGCTCAGAAAAGTATTTGACGTCCTTAACTTAAAAGAATTGGACATTGGCTTGCTATGAGCCTTTGAAAGCCTTTGGCTGAAGTCAGGCAGCCTCCTCTAACTCCTTCTCAGAGGGAAGTTCCTCAGTTCATTTATCTCCCTCCCTCCTCTCTTTCCTTTCCTCCCCTTCCTTCTCCCTCCCTCCCTTTCCTTCTCTTCTTTCTTTCCCACCCGACTTTTTTTTCCTTCTTCCCTCTCTCCTCCCTCTTTCCTCCCTCTTCCTTTTTTCCTTCTCTCTCCCTAGCTCTTCTCTCCCCTCTCTACATATATGGTAGCAAGTGGGTAGGCCAGACATTGTCCTGGTTCTCCTCTAGTCCTGTTCAAGCAAAAGAAGGGAGCTCAGAGAGGCCAGATGATTTGTCTAGCCTCTCTCTAGCTGGTTGAAAGGCAAAGCCTGGGATTCCAGCTTTTTGACTCCCCAAATGAGGTGATCACCAGAGGAAATTGATAACTCACCAGATCATTCCTTGGTTGAAGATCAAACCAAGCACATTTCCACTAATATCAAACTCAGCATATGAGGGCTGGAGGGAGAGAGAGAGAGAGGAGAGAGAGAAAGTCTGTTAGGTCGTGTCAGCCAGACCCCACTACCGGTCAACTGACCAAGCCACTCCATCCCAAAGAGCCTCTCTGGTGACCAGAGAGGAACCTTAGATTCAGATTTCTATTTCTTTAACATGTTTTCAAATTTTAAAAAAGAGTTTTCAAGTTCTCAAACTTGAAACTTTCTTCAGTGTCTTCTCCAATGAAAATAATGAGAATTTTTTGGGAATTCCATGGCAGTGAAGTGGTTAGGACTCCACACTTCCACTGCAGGGGTCTGGGTTCAATCCCTGGTTGGGATATTAAGATCCCGCAAGCTGTGCAGCATAGCCAAACTAAAAAAAAAAAAACAGAGAGAGAATTTTTACTTTTTATGGCCTGCAGGCTGACAGTGTGTTCTTGGGAGACCCCAAGAGAACATTTTATCAATGTTCTAATCAGAAATGTAACTTGAAATTATAAGCAAGGAGTAAATCAAATAAATAACAAAATGTAAATAATTAAATGAGGAGTCAAATGTAAAGAAAGCTTTAAAAACAAAATAAATAAATCCTCCAATTCTCTTTTCTCCTTCTCATCATTTTTTCAAATTAATTAATTAATTAATTTTTGGCTGCGTTGGGTCTTTGCTGCTGCACGTAGGCTTTCTCTCTAGTTGTGGTGAGCAGGGGCTACTCTTCGTTGCGGTGCACGGGCTTCTCATTGTGGTGGCTTCTCTTGTTATGGAGCATGGGCTCTAGGCGCACACGCTTCAGTAGTTGTGGCTCGCGGGCTCTAGAGCGCAGGCTCAGTAGTTGTGATGTACGGGCTTAGTTGCTCCATGGTATGTGGGATCTTCCCGGACTAGGGATCGAACCCGTGTCCCCTGCATTGGTAGGCAGATTCTTAACCACTGCACCACCAAGGAAACCCCACTGTCATCTTCTTTTTCATGGAAAGGAACCACCTCAGCCAGATGCAGATTTTCAACCTGACTCTGATTTTCAGAGTTTTGGAAATTTGTCAACTGTTTGAAAGAACATAAAGTGTGTGAGCATTAGGGAGTAGTCGGTGTCTTTGTGAGGCCACCTGAAACCTGTTTCCCAATTTGTCTTCCAGAAATGGAGATAAAAAGTGACAAGAATGAGAGAAGGAGGAAAACAAAGTGAGGAGAGAGAGAAGGAAAGTCAGGTGAGCGTGGATTAAAGGAAGAAACATGCAGAATCCAAATATAGGAGGGTTAAATCTTGGGAATTTAAAATTTAACATTTGAAAATATTAAAAATACTTTTTAGGGCTTCCCGGGTGGTGCAGTGGTTGAGAGTCCGCCTGCCGATGCAGGGGACACGGGTTCGTGCCCCGGTCCAGGAAGAACCCACATGCCACGGAGTGGCTGGGCCCGTGAGCCATGGCCGCTGAGCCTGCGCGTCCGGAGCCTGTGCTCCGCAACGGGAGAGGCCACAACAGTGAGAGGCCCGCGTAACGCAAAAAAAACAAACAAACCAAAAAATACTTTTTATCTACTGGATTTTATGTCCTGCTTAGAAAAAATGAAATACCACTCCACAGAGTAGAGACTGTCATTAAGCATCTAAAGAAATGCACAGAATGCATCTGACTGTAACAGAAAGGATGATTGGAACGCCTTTCTGCACAATGTCCATGAAGTGGTGACCTACAAATCCAGCCTCCAGGTCCCAGCACCAGCAGTAGTTCATGAACCGGACAAAGCAAGCCCGCAGGAAGTCCCCCAGCAGGATGGTGATACACGTTACCAGCATGTCCGACACTGTCAGCCTCATGAATTCCTGCGAGGAGGAACATAGAGAAAGGGGATGGTCAGGGTTTGACCATGCCTGCTTCTCCCAACTGACTGCATGCCAACGCTCCCCCACCCACTCTTATTCTTCTCTGTGACCCTCTGATTAATGGTCGTGCAGATAAAAGACCCCATGCTTTGAAAAATGCTTACTATAGGTTCCAGCTCTACAAGTTACTAATTCATTGCTTTGGAATAGTCTCTGAACCTTTTGAAGTTGATACATTAACCTTGCAGGGTTACTGGGAAAGTTAGTGATTATGTATGCAAATTGCCTAGCAGTTGGCAATACCCAGTATTTGGTAGTTATCAGCACTATTGCATAGATGTAGGATCTGAAGGCTCACTCCTTGCTTCCCCCATCTTCTCTGAAGTGCCAGCTGCCGCAGCTAAGACTGAATCTGACCACTGTCCCTGGGGACAGCTGCTGGTTTTCTTCACCCCCTGCTAACTGGATTTTTTTTGGGGGGTATGTAGAGAAAATAATGTAGGTTTTTCACAGAGGCACATAGAAGAAGAGCCAAAAGCAAAGGAACAAAGTTTTCTTTGATGTGTAGAGTACATATAATTTATTAATTTTTTTTGAAAAGTTGGAAAGACCTACCCGACTTCATCACAATCTTTAAGACATCTAATAGACTTGGAGTTCCCAGGGGACACAGGGTCTGCTCTATTCATTTTTGTATCTTCCAAGATGATTAATAAATGCTTGCTGGATGAACAGCTGATGAGTTTTCAGGGTTTTTCCTTAACAAGAATTCAGACTCTTACTCTTAAGTAAAACACAAACTGACTTGTATCAGGTCTCCACGTCTATGCAAGGTGATGCTCTGGGGCCTGGGGTGAAGGTGGTGGTGGACATAGGTGAGCAGGACATTATGCCTCAAACCCATCATTACCAACAAACTCAGAAGGAAACAAGTTTTAATCAGTGGTGGGCATTCAGGGAGGAGGGCAAGAGAGATGCCTTCCAAGATGTGAGGAAGGAAAAGAGAAATTCTATAGCAGAATATTCCAAAGGAATCATATAGGTAACGAACTCTCTTTTGTCTTCTAAAGAGGGTAGGTTTCACTGACTTGAAGGTTTTCTCTGTTACACACTGTGATGGGTTTAGAAATGTGAGCTGCTCTACATATTAAAGATGAGGATGATTTGAAGAGAATGGGGGAATTTAGACTGGAGGAGATGAGAAGTCATGAGTCTGAGCCTTCTGTGAAGGAAGCAGGGAGAAAAAGCCCCCAGGACCCCGTGGAAAGGAAACCCTGCCTCAGGAAAATATCTGCTGTTGGACTTGTAGGCAGTGTTTGATGAAGTGTGTGATATAATCCTCTCCTCTATGGGACTTCATCAACCTCCGTTAAGAACACTGTTGTCCAATGCTCTATGGGCATGGATTCTTCAGGGGTGGCAGGTGAATAGAAACCCCATGCAAAGAGATGGAGTTGAGGAAGAGAAGGCAGCTGATCCCTGTGTTACCTGTGAATACTTCAAGTTTCTGCCTAGGAAGGCAAAGAACACTAGCCTTTGAAGTCCACACTGTGTAAGCTACAGGAACAGTAGTGAAAGTGGATAAGGGGAAATGGTCGTTGTTAATTTTTGACAATCTAATGAAAATCTTTAATTCTCTTTACAGAAAAATGCACAGATGCATATACACACAAAATCTTGTATACAACTTTTAGGAGTTGTATTCATGATTTCCAGGTGGAGAACCTCAGGCTTTCAGTGAAATCTGCAGTAAAACTCCAAATAAATCCAAGTGGTATTAGACTGCTAGAAGAAGCACAGAGAGAAATGTTTGGGACACTGAAAAAAAGATAATGTGAAAAGGTGGAACTTTCCTAAGAAATGCTAGCTTGACATTTTGGTGGCTTAAAAATGGAAACATCAAGAAGGGACAACGAAGAACTGAGAACAGGGATCATCTTTTCAGGAGAGCGTAACTACTCACAATGCCCACAGCTGTCTCCCAGCAAGAACCCCGGGGCACATCTGCAGGGTGTAGGGGTGGCCGGGGGACGCTCTCATTCCAACCCGAGGAGTTGTAGTAGTGAAACAGAGTCCAGTGAGTGATGTTCTTTATTGTCTCTTCGTTAGAAAGCTAGAATGGAAGATGGAGATGTGGGGTTGGAAGGAGCCAGGGAAGGTCCAATGTTTCTACAGGAACAACAAATAGAGCCAGCATATGCCACAACCCTACCATCTAGCGCCTGCCCTACCCCTCAACAGGTCTCTCCAGAAATGCCCTCCCAGCCTTTCAATCTATAGAGGAGAGGGGGGCAACTGGCTAAAGTCCTTGGGTCTTTTCCAGGAAGTTTTCTTCTCTGTTATTAGTCATCTGTCCCTTCATCCATTTGTCCATCCATTCGGTTACTCATTGTTCTTTTGAGATTAATTTATTCAGGGTCTATTCTGGGCCTATAAGGCAATGGTGACACAAGAGTGAACAGGAGTGACACAGGAGTGAACGGAGCTTTCCTCAGAAAGTTCATTGTCTAGTAAGTGACAGAGATGAACAGACAATTACAGACCAGAGTGATAAGAGCTGTGGGAAATTTTCTTTGGGGACTGAGGAAATCCACATCAGACAACAGGGCCCTTCCTGGGGGCAGTGACATCTGAGCCACACCGCAGGAGGATTAGTCAACTAGTCAAACACGGGGAGAAGGATGGAGAGAGAAGCAAGAGAGAATTTTGCCCCGTGGAGGAAATGTGAGTCTCAGGAGGGTGAAGGAGTTTACTAGGGTAGGAGGGAAGCAAGAAATGAAGATGGAGAGTAGGCAACGGTCAGATCCAGTCACTTCCATGCTGAGAAACTTCCAGTAGCTTCCTGTTAACCTCAGGAAAAAGTTCATGAGGAGGGACGTGTGGGAAAGAGGAGCATCATAATCTGGCCCTTCCCCCAATTTCACTTTTCACTTCTTCCCCTCCACTCTATTGTTCAGCTAACTCATAGTTCCCTGTGTGCATGAGCTGTTCCCTCTGCTTTTTCCAAGGTCTGCTAAGATCCCCCACGGTGGGGTTTGCAGCCCCTCCTGTGTACTGCCACACTGCCCGGGGCTTGCTCCCACTGAAGCACCTGCCCCAGCATGCTTCGATGAATGAGTCTGTCTCCCCTGGAACAGGACCGTGTCTTACTCTCTGCTGTACCCCCAGGGCCTGGCTTGGTGGGTACGCTATATCCACCTGGTGAGCAGTGATGAAAGGTTAACTCAACCATGACTTATCAGCTCAGTGGGCACATACTGGGCTGGTAAACATTTATGGTAGCTAAGAAACAATATGGAAAAGCCTGCAGATAAAATATTAAGGGTACCAAATGACATGCAGATGATGTGAAAAAGCCTAAGAAAAAGACAGTAAAGAACTGAAGCAAAATGTTAACAATTGGGTCATAGGAATCTGGTGATATTTTTCTTCATTTTACTTTTCTGACCTTTCCAAAAAATTTTAAATTGATATAAATTATGCACAAGGAAATTATTATATTTAAAAAAGAAATTTGGTGGGCACTAGGAATTGGGGGGATGTTTGTGGTCTTTACCTTCAGGTGGACGTCATCCATCAGGGCCAAAAGAAACGTGTAGAGGTTTCCCAGGAAGAGTGCAAAGATGCGTCCCAGCTGCCACTTCAGTCCAATGCGTGGGTGGTAATTCTCCAGGGCAGCAATGGTTTCAAACAGAGGGGGACAAAACATCCCAAGCAGGGACATCACAATTTCTACCTGAGAAATTGGGAGAGCTGGGTTAGTTTTGTCATCAATATCACTTGCTTCTCCACCATCTCTGCACCCCCAGGGCCATGCATCTCCATCTCCTTTTTGCCCCCTCCTCTGCCTCTGGAAATGCCCCGGGGTCTCCACAACTTGCTCTATGACCCTGGCGAAGGCACCAACAAGCCCTGAGCAGTCAGTGTATGTTCCACAGGTCCTAACTGCTCTGTGACTGGTTGTCACCACGATTGCTGTTATTAGCATTGATAAAAATAGCAAACTATCTTTGAGAAGTAAATGAATTAACATATGGGACAGTGCTTTGTGTTCTGTAAAAGCTGTGAGCTAGGTAAGAATCTCCTCATCTCAGGAGCATGCAAGACCAGAAACTCAGATCACAGAACGGAACCAACAGTAGAGGGATGTGGTGCAGGGTGTGGCCTTTGGGGTCAGCTTCATTCACACATCTGGTGGTGGATTTGCTGTCACCTAAGGTGATGAGATAATTGGGCCATGTGCCGCTCATCATTTAGGAGGCTAGCTGGGCATCATTCACATGGTGGAGGTCTCAGGTTCCCAAGAGAGCAAGTTCTAAAATACAAGCACTTTTCAAGTCTGCTTGTATCATTGCTGCTACTGTTTCACTGACTAAGGCAAGGGATGGGGAAACAGATTTCACCTCTTCATGGGAGGAACTAGAAAACCACATTGCAAAAAAATGTGGATACAAGGATGGGAAGAATTTGTAGCTATTTTTGCCAACTACCACAGATGTCAAATTCCCAGGAGAGATTTATGGATTCAATGCAAGTGCAATAAAACCTTAATGTGTGTTATTGTGGATCTTGATGAGAGAACTCACTCTGTCAGATATCAAGACATACTATAAAGCCATAGTTAATCAGTGTGTTATTAGTGCAAGAATAGACAAATAGACCAATGGAACAGAAAAGGAAGCCCAGAATCACACCCATGCATTACTAGACAATTGATTTATAAGCGATGTAATTTCACTTTTTAAAATTAGTCCAATAGTCCAGAATTCAATAATTCAGCTGAATGGCATAGGAACCAGGGTAATTTCAGTATTTTCCTGAAATATTCACTTCAGCAGAGATGCCCTCCTCACCTCATTTCTTTCATACCAGCTGACATTCTGCATTTTGGAGAATTCTTGGGATCGTTTCACCACAAAGTAAATGAGGTACCCACTTCCACACAAACAGCAGATGATGAGAAAGTTGGCCAGGACACGGAGAAATCTTGTCAGATGGACATTTTCTTCTTTGTTACTCTCTTGTTCATCCACTATTGATTCCTTGATGTGTGAAAATGAGATGTGAATAATAACAAGAAACCACTGTTGTTGGGTTCCTTGAGATTACTACTTTCTATATTTCCAGAAATGAAAGAATTCAGAGGGGGTGGTATATGGATAATTCTTTTCTTTAAGAAAATATATTTTGAATAGGTGAGGGAGATTAAGAGGTACAAACTTCCAGGTGAAAAATAAATGTCACGAGTATGAAATGTACAAAGTGGGAAATATAATTAATGACTATGTAATATCTTTGTAGGGTGACATATTATAACTAGACTTACCATGGTGGTCATTTTGAATTGTAGAGAAATATCACTCTGCTGTATAACAGGAACTAACATAGTGTTGTAAGTCAATTATACTCAACAAACAAACAAACAAACAAACAAACTTATAGAAAAAGAGATCAGATTTGTGGTTACCAGAGGTGTGGGATGGGGTGGATGGAGGGAGAACTGGAGGAAGGCAGTCAAAAGATACAAACTTCTAGTTACAAGATAAATAAGTACTAGGGATGTAAGGTACATGTTAAATATAATTAACACTGCTGTATGTTATATATGAAAGTTGTTAGAGTAAATCCGGAATTCTCATCACAGGAAAAATTTTTTTTTTCTATTTCTTTAATTTTGTATCTATATGAGATGATGGATGTTCATTAAACTTACTGTGGTAATAATTTCATGATGTATGTAAGTCAAAGCATTATGCTGTACACCTTAAACTAATACAGTGCTGTATGTCAATTATATTCCCTTGCGCCTCCAGGGAAGCCCAGGGAGCTGGCTTTTTTAATTAAAAAGTTCTGGCCAAGTTTTTTTCTATTAGAAAACCAGATAGCAAATATTTTTGGTTTTGCAAGCCACGTGGTCTCTCTCATAGCTACTCAACTATGTCTCTGTAGCATGAAATCATCTATAGATAATATATAAATAAATGAGCATGATTTTGTCTCAATAAAATCTTATTTACAAAAAGAGGCAGGGCTTTCCTGGTGGCGCAGTGGTTGAGAGTCCGCCTGCCGATGCGGGGGACATGGGTTTGTGTCCCGGTCCGGGAGGATCCCACATGCCGTGGAGCGGCTAGGCCCGTGAGCCATGGCCGCTGAGCCTGCGTGGCCGGAGCCTGTGCTCCGCAGTGGGAGAGGCCACAACAGTGAGAGGCCCGCGTACCGCAAAAAAAAAAAAAAAAGGCAGCAGGCTGGATTTGGACCCTGGGCCGTAGTTTGCTGACCTCTGTTCTAATCCATGGGCATGGTATATTTTTCCATTTATTTAGAGTTTCTTAATTCCTTTCAGCAATGTTTTGTACTTTTTGGTGTAGGCAGTCACACATTTTTTTGTTGTTGTTGTTAAATCTATATTCCTTGAAATTTTTTGTACTTTATGTCATTTTATTGAAAATGGAATTAAATTATTTTCTAATTATTTGCTGCTAGTGTATAAAAATACAATAGATTTTTTATTATTAACCTTGTATCCTGCATTAGTAAGTTTTTCATAGAAAGACACAATTAGTACATGGCAGAGCCAGGAAGGAAAATGAGGTCTCCCGGACACCAAAGTACCTGGGAGATTTTTTTTTAATTGAAGTGTAGTTGATTTACAATGTTGTGTTAATTACTACTGTACAGCAAAGTGATTCAGTTTTTTATATATATATATATATATATATATATATATATATATATATATATATATATATATATATATATACATTCTTTAAAAAAATATTCTTTTTCCATTATGGTTTATCATAGGATATTGAATATAGCTCTCTGTGCTATATGGTAGGACCTTGTTGTTTATCCATTCTATATATAAAAGCGTCCATCTGCTAACCCCAACCTCCCACTCCCATTCCTCCCCCACCTCCCTCCCCCTTGGCAACCACAAGTCTGTTCTCTATGTCCATGAGTCTCTTTCTGTTTCCTAGATAGGTTCATTTGTGTCATTTTTTAGATTCCACATGTAAGTGATATCATATGGTGTTTGTCTTTCTCTTTCTGACTTACTTCATTTAATATGATAATCTCTAGTTGCATTCATGTTGCTGCAAATGGCATTATTTTGTTCTTTTATATGGCTGAGTAGTATTCCATTGTACCACATCTTCTTTATCCATTCATCTATCAATGGACATTTAGGTTGTTTCCATGTCTTGGCTACTGTGAATAGTGCTGCTATGAACATAGGGGGTGCATGTATCTTTTTTGAATTACAGTTTTGTCTGGATACATGCACAGGAGTGGGATTGCTGGCTCGTATGGTAATTCTATTTTTAGTTTTCTGAGGAACGTCCATACTGTTTTCATAGTGGCTGCACCAACTTACATTCCCAGTAACAGTGTAGGAAAGTTCCCTTTTCTCCCTTTTCTCCACCTCGTGTGAGGTGGTACTTCATTGTAGTTTTGATTTGCATTTCTCTAATAATTAGTGATGTTGAGCATCTTTTCATGTGCCTATTGGCCATCTGTATGTCTTCTTTGGAGAAATGTCTATTTAGGTCTTCTGCCCATTTTTGGATAGGGTTGTTTGTTTTTTTGCTGTTGAGTTGTATGCACTGTTTGTATATTTTGGAAATTCAGCCCTTGTCGGTTGCATCATTTGCAAATATTTTCTCCCATTCTGTAGGTTGTCTTTTTGTTTTGTTTATGGTTTTCATTGCTGTGCAAAAGCTTGTAAGTTTGATTAGGTGCCATTTGTTTATTTTTGTTTTTATTTCTATTGCCTTGGGAGAAGGAAGGAGATTTTTCAATCAATTAACAGTTATTGTGTTCGGGTTCAGTTTCAACTAACTCATCAGGTAGTTAGTATACATTAACGCACACAGTTCTCACGACATGTGTCCTGTTATATAAGTGGTTTTTAACAGACTCAGAGGGGAAGCCTTCTCCTTCCCATATGTTCAAAGTGTTTCACAGGCATTGACCTTCTTTGTCTCTCTCTAGTGGTCCCGAAGGAAGGGTCAAAGTCCTTGTTGACCCCTACCCTGCCCTTGGATGCTCCACCACAGGCTTCGCATTGCTGAGAAGGAGAAGGAGAAGGAGAACTGAGCCCGCTCCCTGCTCTACCCACTGCCAAGCTGACTCTGGGGCTCATGAAACCCATGTAGTGAGTTGCTGAACCCAAGCCCTGTCCCTGGTGGGTGTACCTGTCTTCTGTAGGCAACGATTGGTATCAGTGGGCAGCAGCCCACTTCTCCTCCCAGAAGGGCCAGGAGAGAAGAGAGAGAAGAAGGCAAGACAACCAAGCACCGTTGCGGTGTAGATCTGACCTCTGCAAGGTTCTGGGGTAAAAAAGTCTGACCGATCAGACAGGAGAAGCATTGGACTATCAAGAACTTTATTTATCTTTTTTTTTGAGGACTATCAAGAACTTTGAATGGTTTTTAAGAAAACATACAGATGGCCACCAGGCACATGAAAAGATGCTCAACATGCTAATTATCAGAGAAATGCAAATCAAAACTACAATGAGGTATCACCTCACACCTGTCAGAATGGCCATCATTAAAAGGTCTACAAATAATAAATGCTGGAGAGGGTGTGGAGAAAAGGGAACCCTCCTATGCTGTTGGTGGGAACTGCAGCCACTGTGGAGAATAGTAAAACTAAACATAGAGTTACCACATGATCCAGCAATCCCACTCCTGGGCATATATCTGGAAAAGACAAAAATTCTAATTTGAAAAGATATATGCACCCCCAATGTTCATTGCAGCACTATTTATAAGCACCAAGACATGGAAGCAATCTAAGAGTCCATTGACAGATGAATGGATAAAGAAGATGTGGCGTACACACACGCACACACACACACAATGGAATATTACCCAGCTATATAAAAGAATGAAATAATGGATGGACCTAGAGATCATCATGCTAAGTGAGGTAAGGCAGAAACAGAAAGACAAATACCATATGATATCACTTATATGTGGTATCTAAAATATGATACAAATGAACTTATTTACAAGACAGAAACAGACTCATAGACATAGAAAACAAACTTATGGTTACTAAAGGAGAAAGGGGGGAATAAATTAGGAGTTTGGGATTAGGCAGATACAAACTACTATATACAAAATAGACAAACAACAAGGTCCTACTGTATAGCACAGGGAACTATATTCAATAACTTGTAGTAACCTAGGAAAAGAATATGAAAATGAATATATATGTATAATGGAATCACTTTGCTATACAACAGAAATTAACACAACATTGTAAATCAAATATACTTCAATTAAAAAAAAAGAACTCTATTTGTAGTGAGGTGGATGGACCTAGAGTCTGTCATACACAGTGAAGTAAGTCACAAAGAGAAAAACAAATACCGTATGCTAACACATATACATGGAATCTAAAAAAAAAGAAAGGTTCTAATGAACCTAGGGGCAGGACAGGAATAAAGACGCAGACGTAGAGAATGGACTTGAGGACACGGAGAGTGGGAAGAGTAAGCTGAGACGAAGTGAGAGAGTGGCATGGACATATATACACTACCAAATGTAAAATAGATAGCTTGTGGGAAGCAGCCACATAGCACAGGGAGATCAGTTCGGTGCTTTGTGACCACCTAGGGGGGTGGGATAGGGAGGGTGGGAGGGAGAAGCAAGAGGGAGGAGATATGGGGATATATGTATATGTAGAGCTGATTCACTTTGTTATAAAGCAGAAACTAACACACCATTGTAAAGCAATTATACTCCAATAAAGATGTTATAAATAAATAAATAAAAAAGAACTCTGAATGGTTTTTACAGTCATGGAGGGAAAAGTGAGATGTGCACTGCTTCTGCCTTCATTCATCTGCTCACCCTCAGGCTTGTTTTCGTTCTATATTCTGTAGGCCACCTCATATCTCTCTTGTGAACAAATTAATAGATAATTAAGTGTGGAGTTGTACACTTAATTGATTCCTTTATTCCCACACCCCCAAACCGGGTTCTCAACTCTTTGTGGGTGTTCTTGGGGGATTTTTTAAAAAACCAATGCCAGGGGCTTCCCTGGTGGCGCAGTGGTTGAGAGTCCACCTGCCAATGCAGGGGACACAGGTTCGTGCCCCGGTCCGGGAAGATCCCACATGCCGCGGAACGGCTGGGCCCATGAGCCATGGCCGCTGAGCCTGTGCTCCGCAACGGGAGAGGCCACAACAGTGAGAGGCCCGCGTACCGCAAAAAAACAAAACAAAACAAAACAAAAAAACCAATGCCAGGACCCCACCCCAGACCAATTACACCAGAATCTCTAGGGGTGGGGCCCAGAAGATTTTTAATGCTCCTTAGATCATGCAAACATGTGTAAATGTTGAGAACGGCTGCCCCAAGTGTGTCCTTTCACTTCCTCCAGCAGAAAGCAGTTCCATGAGGAAAGAGGCAGAACCAGGGACCAGCTCCATGATTCTCTGCCATGTTAAGAAACAGATGGTGGGTACCAGCCATGAACATTCTTTCTTGAAGGCTTGAGAGCTATGCTCCCACTTCTGGTAAAGCTCTTACCACAAATTAATCAGGGATCTTATTTCCCATGCCCCAGCTGGGAGAAGTCTCCCAATGAGAGGAGGGACCCAAAGTTCCCCCGGGAAGTGGGAATGGCCCTGAAGCGACTACCTTGAAGCTGATGGTGATGGAGGCGTATTTGTTGTCGGCCGTCTCTGAATTCCCGATCAGGTAGTCCCAGCTGGTGAACATCTTAAAGCTGAATGTGAAGTTATCGCTCTCCCCGTCGTTCGTGCTGCCCTGGGTGTTGCCGGCCATCCTGTAGGGTGCACACTGCTGTTGTTATGTCTGCCCCTGTGTCTACTGTGTCAGCCCAAAGGAACCTGGCCTAAGCTAGTCTTGGGCACAGGTGGCAGATATCCAGTGAAGGGAAAGAGCCAAGATGGATTTGAATCAGGTTACCGATAGCCAGAGCACCTTCCCCCCAAATTCAGAGTCCCCTGCGAGCACACATGGTGTCAACTGCGTAACAAGGAGTCTGCAGGGTACAGAAAACACTAACCATGTTTTCTACCCTGACGTCTGATGTCTTGCAGCTTGACTCACCTGCAAATGTTTTAGAATTCTTCATTCTCACAGAGAATATCCCCTTCTAATTCATCTGTTTTCTTGGATAAAAATCATATTTTTCTGATGTAAAATTCAATAAGCCCTGAGGCAGTTAGTACTACAACCAGATAATACGCACATCTTTTTCTTAAGCAAGCTCGGAGGAAAGTACCTTGGACCTGCCTTGATAGCCCCCTATTTCAACCTACCTGTCCTCATCCTCTTGAGACAGGCCTGGGACCTGAGACCCTTTGCTGCAGTGCTGGACACACCTCTCCTTGAGCTACAAAATACAAAGAAACTATATGGGACTAAAAATAACTGTGTGCATGCTCAGTTGGGGCAAATTCTGGACCCAAAAGATACAAAAAGACAAAAGAAAAAACAAAAAAAACCCAACTGCCATTTCTGAAGAGCCAGGAGCAAAAACAGGGCATTGGGAGCAAAAGCAGAGTACTGAGCATGCCTGCACACACCACCTAAGGAATGGGCAAAACACCTAAGCCACACCTCTGGCCTGACCCCTGGACACGCCCCTACCTTCACCCCATATAAGAAACAAGCTTTCCCCCCCTCAGTGAGCAAGCAAGGGAACCTGCTGTTTGTTCTTGCTCCTCCACTGCTGCAGCAGCGGCCCCAGGAAAGGCTTGCCTGAATTTCTCATCTGGCCTCTAGTCAATTTCTACTGATTAAGGAAGCCAAGAGCCCTGGTTGGTATCACTCTCTTTGTGCTTCCTGGAGATCAGCCCTGTGGGAACCATGGAATCCCAGGCAGGGGTCCCATCAGATACAATGGGGGTGGGGTTGCCCCTCTTTGACGCTATCTGATGTGTTAGGCTTTTGGGATTTGCAGTTCCAGGGGCCTGGTTGCCTTAGCTAATTTTTTGGTTCAACAGAGAAACATTCCACATCCTTAAATCTGGCAGGGAAAAACATAGCAATGTGAAGGCTAAGAATAAAACCAAGCCTGTCTCGCCTGTCTCCTTTTTTTTTTTCCTTTTGTTTGATAGAGCTGGGCAGCCACATGTCACCTAGTGGTCACTGTCTTGTGCCAGGCAGGCTCTTGTAAACAGCAGCATTTTCCCCTGAGACGATGAGATAGAAAACCCAGCTGGGCCCGCACATCGCTTTCCGCTTTCCGGGGGTTCTAGCCGGGCTTCAAGGGCGCTCTGTTTCCTGTGCACACACAGCGGCCCTGTTCTTCTCTTGTGGCTCTGCTGAAGGGTGAGTGGGCCTGGTGGTCAGGTCTGTGCACAGACTGTGTCCCCACCCTGCACAGCCTGTGCTAACTGGGGTCCTCTGACTTAGAAGAAGGCAGTTCGGGCTGGGCCAAAGTTTTTCTTCAGAGAACATGAATTAAGAGGCACAGACATATTAAAAAGCCATTTCTGACCACAGAGACAAGTAGAGTTGGGGCTGGAGAGGACACCAAGGTTACTCACTGCCATATACACTGGTTTAGCCTCATTGTATCTTTGTAGGCACCAGCTCAGTTCTCACATGCCAGCTAGACAGAGAAGCAGAGGGTTTTTCTGAGGATGCTGGGCTCTGGGGAAAATAGAAACAGGCCTTGGAAACTTCTCCAGCCTCTCCTTAATTAGGGTACCATGTTCCCTTTCAAGCCACACTGTTTTTTTTGACCGTTTTGGGGACTCAGTAGGATATTTGCTGCCTCAGGGCCTTTGCACATACTCTTGCTTTGTCTAAAGTGCTGTGCCCAGCCTCCTCTAAAGGACTTGTCTATCCCATTTCCCAGAACTTCCCACATTACCCTGTCTATGTCTTTTATACCCCATATGACAATCTGCATTTGCTTTATTTGTTTCCTTGTTTTCTCTCTAAATCCCCAACAAGAAGGTAAGTAGGCACAGTGTGGCCACAGGAGTGGGCTGTTTCTGGGAAGAAAATTAAAAGCCTGTAAATGAGACAGTCATACTTACGATCTAATGACGATCATCAGGCTGTAGCCGAACACGCTGACCCCCACCATGAAGTAAGCCATGGGTAACCTGTACCTCAGCCACCCGATGGTCCTCTGGTTGTTGTAGTAGCCGTAGAAGAGAGCGGAATACTTGATGTAGCCCTGTGGGGCAGCAAAGCCAAATGCTCTGGGTTTGTAAGCTCAACGTGACCGTCATCGGATGCTTCCATCGACCTGGGGTTTCTTTCTCGGGTGTGATGGGAGCCGGAGGGGAGGAAGGAAGGGTTCTCGATGTTCCTGTTCTTCCCTTCACTCCCCCAGTTGCCCCAGAGTCTATGCCTGTCTCCATGTCTCCCCTCGTCTTTCTCCTGTCTATTTCTCCGTTACACAGAGTGCATGGAGACACAGCACGGGGAGGAGAGTGTTGTTAACATTCAGGACAAATTAGGGATAAGGGGTGTGTGTGTGTGTGTGTGTGTGTGTGTGTGTGTATGTGTGTGTGTGTGTGTGTCTGTGTGCACATGCACACACGGCTCCAAATTCCCCCTCCAACCCCCACCCAGTGCTCAGGGTCTTACACTCTGGAACTAGAAGGGAGTCCGTGAACTTTCTCAGTATTTCAAAACTTCTAAAGAAAACTATGTGATAAGGCTCACAATCTAACCTGAGCTTCAAGTTTCATTTTGGTTTTTGGTATAATTGGCTTTACGTGTAATTAGCACACTTTTTAGGTATAATTATTTAGGTGTAAAATTAATTTATAATTTTAGCACTTCTTTTATGTCTTTGCTGAATATAAAACGGGATTATTCTGGCCTCACACAGATATGTAGTTGGACAGGGGAGCCAAATTTTAATAGTATTTTTTCATATACTTGGGGCTATTTCTTCTTCGATATCATACCTCAACCCAATAACTAAATAGTTATTTCTTAAAGGTTAGTTGCAATGTGGAATATGAATCATATAATGAACTTTTTCATACCTTAAGATCCATTGCTCTCCCCCAAATACTAAGTAATTAAAAAGGGAAAAATACTAACTTTACAGCAGAGAATTCTGGCAGATATCACTTTTTTTTTTTTTTTTTTTGTGGTACGCGGGCCTCTCACTGTCGTGGCCTCTCCCGTTGTGGAGCACAGGCTCCGGACGCGCAGGCTCAGAGGCCATGGTTCACGGGCCCAGCCGCTCCGTGGCACGTGGGATCTTCCCGGACCAGAGCACGAACCCGTGTCCCCTGCATCGGCAGGCGGACCCTCAACCACTGCACCACCAGGGAAGCCCAAATTCTGGCAGATATCACTTTAACCAAGTGGTCAACATAATGTAACCCTGATTTGACACTCTGAGAAAGGCACGCTACCTCCCCAACAATGCATAAGCTTAATACAATCATGAGAGAACATCAGACAAACCCAAATTCAGGGGCAAACAACTGACCAGCACTATTCAAAAGTGTCAAAGTCACTGAAAGATAGAGAACAGTCACAGATCGGTGGAGAGTAAGGAGATGTGACAATTAAATCAATGTGAGATTGTGAGTTGGGTCCTGGGATAGAAAAAGAACATTAGTGGAAAAACTGGTGAAATACAAATAAATACTATATTTTAGTTAATAATATTGTATCAAGATTAATTTCTTAGTTTTGATAATTGTTCTATCGGTATATGAGATGTTATCATAAGGTGAATGGGTGAAGGGTATATGGGTACTCTCTGTACTATTTATGTAACTGTTCTGTAAGTCTAAAATTATCTCAAAATATAGTTTTTAAAAATCTATTGCTCTGTCTTTTACTATCAAGATGTGGGATCTTTTACTCACACATGATTTTGTAACATCATGTATTGGTCATCTGGAAAGTAATGGTTCATTGAGTTGTGAACATATGCCAAATGTTGACACATTTCTTATACAATATAAAAAAAATCACTCTGTTAATATCTCCATTGATCTCATCAGAAAAGTATTTAACTACTGAGAAACTGCCACTGTCATGGTGATGGATATAAGTTTTCCAAAATTTTAATTTTTACTTGAAAAATAAAAATTTATCCTTGGCAACAACAACAAATACAACATGGGATTGTTGCTGAATAAATTGTTGGTTTTGAGTGGATAGGACATTTCAACAGCAGCCCTTGGGTGAAATAAAGAATAAAGGAAATTCTTAGTAGTAGCATATAGTGGTAGTAGTAATTCTTAGTGGTATAGTAGTTATTTGGAACACCCCTGTTCCAAATGACTTAGAAAAATACTCCAACTTACTTTCGCACATTTCTGAGGTGTCTTGAATCTGACTATGAGAGTGAAGGATGGCAGCAGCAAGATGTGTTGCTTGAACCACCACCGCCAGTCCTCCTGCCTCTGGAACTCCTTGGAGCTGCAGACCAAGGCCCCCAGAGGCACGGGGGTATGAGGATTCCAAAAAGAGGGAGGGATGTTCCAGGCATAGGATCGTGAGCAAAGGCAGGGAGGCACTGGACTTCCCCGAAAGTTGATAATATTGAGGCATGAAGTGTGAGGTCTTAGACAGACATGGGACTGGGACTGGAGAGGTAGAGGGCAGCCAGGTCATGAACAATTCTTTTGTAAACACAATTCAGAACACTCGGCTTTATTCCATCTGGGAGTGGGAATAAATGAATATCGGAGGTGGGGAGTGACAGGGTCAGGTTTACATTTTAGAAAGGTCACCTGGCAGCAGAGGGAATGGAGATTTGAGGAGACAAGCCAAGGCAGGGAGGAGAGGTAGCAGATTCTGACAGTGGTCCTGGAACAGTGAGGTTTGAGGAGAGGTGCGAGGGATGGAGAAAAGGAGACTGGTTTAAGAAACGTTTAGTAGATAGGCTCAGATTTAGTGAGTGATTTGATGTGAGGGGTGGTGGTGAGGAGAGGAAATGTGGGATGACTTTCAGGTTTCAGACTTGAATGACTGGATGAACAGTGGTTCCAATAAATGAAATGGGAAAAAGTGATGTAGGTTTGGTTGGATAGTTGTTGGACTTGAGAAGCAGGTAGGATATTCAGTTGAAGATGTCACGTGAAGGTTGGGGAAAGGCTGGACTGGCAATAGCCTGGGGGTCTTACTGTGGTTATGCCGAGATAAAACCATCGTGTAATATCACCTTACATAGATCTGGCAGAATGCGGGGACCAGTGGCCTCATGGGGAAGTCACGTTTATCAGAGTGTGTGATAAAAGGACCCACGAAGGGGGTCTAGGAGGACATGGTTGGCTAGCTCATTTTGCACAGTGCTAGGATCCCATTTGATTAAAGCACTGGCTTTCCAATAATTAAACACTTCACACTCATCCACAATCACAAAATGGAAGTGCATTGGCATGTTGGTACCTCAAAATCCCAAAGGACGGAAAAATCCATGGCTTTTTCTTCCTCAGCCCGAGGCACCGTCTTTCTGGGTATGCTTCCATAGGGCATGCCCATCAGCACCTTGTGTTGGGACAGAACGACACAATTACACGTGGAGAAGATACAAACACACGGAGATGTGCACATAGTGGGCTAAATCTCACCTCAGAGCAGGAATATCCATTCTTTTTCCTTTAAATAACATTAATCACTTTTCTGATTTTAAAAGTATTACATACTCGGGCTTCCCTGGTGGTGCAGTGGTTGGGAGTCCGCCTGCCCATGCAGGCGACACGGGTTCATGCCCCGGTCCGGGAAGATCCCACGTGCCGCGGAGCGGCTGGGCCCGTGAGCCATGGCCGCTGAGCCTGCGTATCTGGAGCCTGTGCTCCGCAACGGGAGAGGCCACAACAGTGAGAGGCCCGCGTACCGCAAAAAAAAAAAAAAAAAAAAAGTAATTAAAAGTATTACATACTCATTGTAGAAAATGTGAAAAAGTATAGAAGAATGTTTAAAAAATTACCTGTCACCTTCACATCCTAAAGATAATGACTGTTAAATATTCATGTATTTCCTTTCAGAGTTTCTGAGTTTTATATACGTTTTAGCTTGATTATCTAGCTTAATATTATTTTATGACCAATTCCCTATGGCATATGGTATTTTTCAAAATAAAATGACTTTAAAATATCTAATCACATGTATATACCATAACCTTACTTACAAATCCCCTACTGTTGGACTAATTGGAGTATTTCTAGTTCTTCATGTGTACATAATTCTGTTATTAATACCCCTTTATATATATGACTTGATTCACAGCCTTAATTATTTAAAAAATAAGGATTGTATTAAATTTATATATTGATTTAGGAAGGATTGATCTTTTTTATGATATTAAATTTTCCCTTCCACAAATGTGCCTTCCTGTTTATTCAGTCATATATATATTTTTAAAATATTTATTTATTTGGCTGCTCTGGGTGTTAGCTGTGGCATGCAGGATCTTCGTTACCACATGTGGGATCTTTAGTTGCAGCACACGGAATCCCTAGCTGCGGCATGCAACATGTCAGAGAATCAACAAATGTAAATGAGAGAGGAAAAAATTACACTATCATGCAAAGGGGAGTATAACTTCAGATACATGAGTGATTTTAAAAAAAAGAAACTATGTTATTTAACTTTAAGCCAATACATTTTAAAATGTAAGTTGAAATGGAAAGTTCAGGAGAGTGATTACTTGTGAGAGTTATGTGGGTAACATAATTGGGGAGAAGTAGATGGAGGACTCTAGCGTGTGTGTAATTTTTTATTTTTAAACTTAGTGGCAGGCAAATGGGCTCATTCTTTATACCTTTGCATATATCTGAAAGTTTTAATAGTTATTTTTAGAGGAAGTACCCATATGAGGCTTACTGACTGACTGCTGCCTATGTGAACCCTAGAGCAGAACTTACAAGATATTTTAAAGAATTATTTAATTAAATTAATTAAGGTACACCAGCAATGTTCACCCTGGCTGCATATTAGGATCACTTGGGGAGCTGTATTTGTCATCTATTTTTGTATATCAAATTACCATAAAACTATCTCCTCGTTTCTGCAGGTCAGGAACCTGGGTTGGGCTTAGCTGGGTCCTTTGCTTCAGGGTCTTTCACAGGCTTCAGTCAAGATGTCTGCCAGGGCTTTGGTCTCATCTGAAGGCCTGGTGGGGGAGGATCTGATTCCAGATGCACTCCCGTAATTGTTGGCAAGATTTAGTTCCTCATGGGCTGTTGGACTGAGGGCCTCAGTTCCTTGCTGGCTCTTGTCCAAAGGCCACACTGAGTTCCGTTCCAGTGGGCCTCTCCAGTCTGGCAGGTTGCTTCATCAAAGCATGCGAGCCAAGAAGGGAACCAAGAGAAAATGCCACATGGAAGTCACAGGCATTTATAACCTAATCATGTAAGTGACAGCCTGTCACTTTGGTTACATTCTATTTGTTAAAAGCATGCCACAAGGTCTAGGCTTTACTCAGGTGGAGGGGATTGATTATACAAGGGCATGCTACCAGGAGAAGAGGATCACTGGCGGCAATCTCAGATGCCTGCCTACCATAGGAACTTTTAAAATAGGGACACCAGAGCCACATTCTCAGAGATTCAGATTCAATTGATTGGACTTCATATTTAAAAAAAAACTCCCCAAGTGATTTTCATATGCAGCCCATGTTAAGACAAGAAATACATGAGCTCATCGTGTAGCAAGGCCTTGATAGCGAGCTCCTGCAGCATAACTGAGGGCACTCCTGGGACCATGAAGGCATTCTGGGATCTGCAGGCAGTTGTCATTAAAGCCGAACAAGATTCACTCAAGCATTCAGAGAAGTTTGATTCCATTAAAATGTATCAAGGATTTGTGGCAAAAGAAGATGAGTATGAGGAAAAATTCTGTTAAAGTTGTCTAACATTTGAGCACTTCTAATATTCTTATTCCTAGACCCTCTGAGTCACGGTGGTTAGCCTTAAAACAGCCATGAGCCATAGGAATATCTGATCATTAGGTTTAGGCTTAAAACCTTTGGGCCCTGAAGTTAGCCGTGTCCTTGAACAAACAGGTCATCTCCTCTACTCTACCTGCAGTGAATTTGGATGTGTCAGATTCCCATGAAGCCAATTTCCCACTATCCTAATTAAGAGGGCATCTTAGGATACCCCACATTCTCAACTGCTGTTATCCAACCTATCATCAAGTCTTGTCTGTTCTACTCTTTCCCTGTCTCTCTCTTTCTCTTCTTTCTCCCAACCTACTCCAAGACGGCTTCCCAAACACCTGCCAATCAAATCAAGGTGTTCTTTCCTGAACAGTTCAGGTCTTGGCTGCTTCATTGGAATGCAGCAATCACTAAATTTTCATTGTTTCAAACAAATGTCCCCTTGATAGGAAATATTTATAAATTATATCAATTTATATAAATTATATAAAATGTAATATTCTCTTTGAGGAAAAAAAAAAACCTCAGTGTTTTAAAAATTATTCACCTTTCCCAAAACACTGCCTTTCTGGACCACTGTATAGCAAAATTCTAGTGATGTCTCATAGGCCTACAGCCTTTAAATGTAATCTGTTCTCATGGAAATAAATCTATTTGGAATCAAAAACTCCCAGGAAGAAAGCAAAGAGTCTGTGAGAGTAAATTTCCCCAGTAACTACTGGGGAAAACTGTCTCCTCCTTGGCTATGGAGGGGAGAAGTAAAACTTCTATTTAACTTCTGACAATACTGGGGAGAACCAGATTTGTTTTCAAGAGCATTTGTACACATTTGCCAGAAGGTTTAAAATCTTTATCTCTGGGGACTTCCCTGGTGGTGCAGTGGTTAAGAATCCACCTGCCGGTGCAGGGGACACAGGTTCAATCCCTGATCCGGGAAGATCCTACATGCCGTGGAGCAACTAAGCCCACGTGCCACAACTACTGCCTGCGCTCTACAGCCCATAAGCCACAACTACTGAAGCTCACGCACCCTAGACCCCGTGCACCACAACTACTGAGCCTGCAGCCTGCAACTACCGAAGCCCGTGCACTCTAGGGCCTGCGTGCTGCAACTACTGAAGCCCGCATGCCTAGAGCCCGTGCTCCACAACAAGAGAAGCCACCGCAATGAGCAGCCCACGCACTGCAATGAAGAGTAGCCCCCGCTCGCTGCAACTAGAGAAAGCCTGCGCCCAGCAACGAGACCCAACACAGCCAAAAATAAATAAAAATTTTAAAAAATGTTCATATGGAATCATTTAACAAAATAAAATAAAATCTTTATCTCTGTATTGGAGAGTGACAATGGTTTAAGAATATATATAGGACAAAGTGGACTGACTCATAATCCTTGATTTCCAGGTGTGCACATAAAGGAGTATAAAGGTTAGTTAATGACATAATTGTAAGCATACTCTTTGGGTAATGTAGAAAAGAATTCAATGGTTTTATCAATAATATAACACTCCTTTGCTACCAAGTACTATTATAATAAACCCTCCACTTCTTCTAACTAATCTGATTTAATTCACATTCCATGGAAGTCTTTTAATTTTGTGAAAAATAGATGTTCAGGAAAGTTTCCCAAAGATGTGACTACAGATAGAGTTGACTGTAATATTCTCATGGAATCATTTGTAATAAAGTAGGAATCAGTAACCTATCATAGAGCCAATTAATAAACCTAAAAGGAAAAAATACTAAATGCATAAATATCATTACCCTGTAGGCTGTAAAGGTAAATCCACTTGTGTACCCAGCACAAGCACCAAATGGTTCAGGCAGGACTGTAGCAATTACTGTGCTAAGCGCTAATGGACCACAGGCACCCCTGGAAAAGGCCCCAGGCCAACACTCTGGAAACCTGGAATCTCATTCACCACAAATTTACTGTGTAAATTTGTACAGGTCATTTGTTCCTTTCTTGTCTCTCAATTACTAAGCTATAGGTAAGGATCTACCTACACCCATAATAAGATTGTATCTGGGAGAACAGTGAGGAGTGCTATTCAAATGCAGGGTTTCTTTGGGGTAATAAATTATGATATAATGCATTCTATCTCTTTTTTTTTCAAGGTGAAAGAGAAAAAAACCTCACTGAGATATTAATTCTCCACTAATTTTAAAGTAAAATGAAAGGTAGAAAAATGTAGGGTCCACCTGTTAATTCAGAAATGGAAATATTTGGTTCCATTCTTTGTACTCGGCTATCTGGGCAAATGATGTGAGCACAGAATTTAAAATGAATGACGGATTCTTTGTAAAACAGAGTATTTGATTTATATAAATGAAGATGGCTGTCATGATAAGCCTCAACACTATCTGAAGTTGTAAGCAGTTCTTTTCTTACCTCTGGGATTATGACTAGACCAAATATTAAGCCAAAAAGGACGAGGTTAACTCCATACATCCATCGGAGAAAGATGAAATATGATGCCACTGAAGAACCAAAGTGACCTGAAGAGAGAAAGATGGTGGATGTAAGTGTTGCAGAAGGACATTAACATAAAGGAGGACTTTATGTGTGTGATGGATTCAATTTTCATGTCAGTCTGTGGAATATACATCCCTTTTCTTTTTCTAGATGAAAAAAAGGGCCTAACCGATGTGAAGAAGCACATCTTAAATTTTGGTCTGACTAGTCCAAAGTTCATCTTTTTTCTTTTTTTTTTAATATCTTTATTGGAGTATAATTGCTTTACAATGATGTGTTAGTTTCTGCTTTCATCTTTCTCCTAGTACAACAGAACCTATAACATAATCTAGTCAGTTAGTCAAGAACACAGTCCAAACCCTTGGAAAACCCTTCAGCAAACGAACTAAAAACAGTGACACCAAAATACTCACTTTCAATGTCCTTGATCTTCATTTCCCAGGGAATACATTGAGTCTTGAAATTATCAAAGTCTCTTTTAAACTTGACCCATTTCTGAAATTAAACAGGCAACACCCTTAGTTCATTAACACGCTGCCTTTGGGCCTGGAGGGGAAATTGGAGGTGCATGTAGATGTTGACATGTTGACATGTGGGTGAGGCTGCCATGTTGGAGCTGTTGAGCCTAGGCTGTCAGAGGTGGATGTGCACATCTTCACTTTCCAAAGTCAGGTGTGAGTCAGAGAGAAGCAAGGGCAACACAATACTTTGCATTTGTCTATAGTGCTGATAAAGTTTCAGGTTTGGACACTTTACATATGAACTTAGAAAGTCTGTGTATAATTTATGATTTGGGGAATCAAATTGGCTTAGCAAACTCTGATACAACTTCCTTCATCTTAAACCAAAAATTCAAGAGAAAAAAGAAATTTCATAACTCTCATACCTACATTTGGCAGACAGCCAAGTGCCTTAATCTGATAGGAACTATTGCTAAACTACAAGGCTGGTGGAAGTGGTAAAGAGATCTCAGCCCGTGGCTTCCCATTCTTCTCCTAGTGAAACAGCAGCCTGTTTTTTTTTTTTTTTTTCCTAAAAGTAGTTGGGAAGGCATTATGCCCCTTTCCATGGTCTATTCCAGCTCCGACACTTTGTACCAATCAGAAACTTGAATAGCTGTCTGTCTGCCGGCTGCGTGAAAGTTTGTCAACTCTTCAAGGGGCTTCTCTCCAACATCCCCACCCCCTGGAAATAAATCCATTTGGAATGAAAAAAACCCAAAAACACCTCATAGAAAACAGCAGGCAAAGAGGAAGTAGGGAGAAAATCCTCAGATCAGTTTCTATTATTACAAAGGTCTCAAAAGAACTTATTCATGAAGGAAATGAGATTTTCCTTTGTAAATTCGCTAAAGGATAAAAGGGAAATTTTATCTGAAGGAATCAGACGAGCTTCCAAACCTGAAGGCTTTGACTATATCATGATTGGATAATTACTGTATAAGGAAGGAAACCACCTGTCAGAAGAGGGAAATGTTCACAGATGCCAAGGAGAAGAGGGGTTCATAAGCAAAAGACAGGTTGATAATAACAGCAAAGATCTCCCTAAGACAGGAAGGGATGTGGGGAATGGCAGATGGTGGACATGGACACCCCAACCCCATTGCTTCCTCTCCCTTCCCTAGTTCTGATTCTGTGCTCAAAAACCATCTTTGGCTTATTTGGCTTCTTATCTAGGTCTGTCTCTAAGGAAAGCATTTGCGCATCATCTGGGCTGTGAATATTTTGATTTCTATGGCAGTAATTTTTTTCATTGCAAATTAATAGATTGGAATTGGGATTATGGTTTAGTTTCCCATATAACTAACTGTACTATCAAAAATAAAAGGCACTGGGCTTCCCTGGTGGCACAGTGGGTGAGAGTCCGCCTGCCGATGCAGGGGACACGGGTTCGTGCCCCGGTCTGGGAAGATCCCACATGCCGCGGAGTGGCTGGGCCCATGAGCCATGGCCACTGAACCTGCGTGTCCAGAGTCTGTGCTCTGCAATGGGAGAGGCCACAACAGTGAGAGGCCCGCATAATGCAAAAAAAAAAAATTTGTTTTTCATTTCTTGCACCAGTTATTCCTCCTTGTAGATTAGTAATCTGGTATCTGGTTTTATATATCAGTCTCATAAGCTTTATTAATGTGAGTCCTCCCCCGAGAGACAGATCCCCTGTCAGGGTGCTGATAAAATCAGTATAAAATATAGCCTTGCAAGGCAGAGGACCAATGGAGTAATGAATGTTGTCAAGTGAGGCCCCTGGAGACATAGCCTGCCAGTTGATCACTTGGCAACCACCTGACAGCCCCTCAAGGCTGTCGGCATCTTGGCCTGAAAAGATGATGCCTGGGGGCGGGGGGCAGAGGCAGAGAGAGGCCTGGGAGAAGCTCTGCATTGAAGCTCTTTCCTTCATTGGTTTAGAGAATCAGAAAACTGAGCTTGGGCGTGGGCGGGAGAAGACCCCCAACTCCCTTCCTCAGAGCTGTGTGATTTGGTAGCTGCCGTCCTCAGACTGGGTTACTAGCTGTGCATGTCATCTTACTAGTCAGCTGTATATAGGAAAACAGATTTCAAACAGTGGTCGAACAAGACACAGGCACATCCTGTCCATGGATGAAATCTGGATCTGAATAACTAAAGACAACCAGTGAAGCCTGAGAATTAGTACGTCAAAACAAGGAAAAAGTGATGCCATTCTTTGAAATTTTTGGAAAGCATTTCCTCCAGGATACATAATTAAATTTTGAGAAATGGCTCAATATTCTTAGTAGGATACAAAAAATATGGCTTCTAGAGTACAGGTTAGCACTTAGAGAGTTAAAAAAGAATACAGGAGGGGAAATTCCTGGCGGTCCAGTGGTTAAGACTCTGCATTTGGTTGGGGAACTAAGATCCTGCAAGCTGCATGGCGTGGCCAGGGGAGAAAAAAAAAAAAAGGTTACAGGTGAAGTATGGAAGGATTGATTACAAGGTTGCTAAAAGTTCAGTAATAGAATGAAAATAAACATTACACTTTGAGACAGAAGAAAATTGATCCAATGATATTGAGAATAAACCTGAGAAATTTTTGAGAATGCAAAGAGAGAGAAAGCAAAGAATTAAAAACCATGAAGGAAAGTAAACACAAAGAATGGAGAGTTGGCAGCCATCCTTCTGCTAACAAAGAAGCTAGAACTGTTTGAATAGAAACACGATTGAATAGACCATTTATCAGGTATATGTGAAGAACACATTCCTTAATTGGGAAAAAAGTTCTGAGTGTGCAGTTGTTAAGTGGTAAATGGTTTTTAGATAAAATTAATAAACGACCCATAGATAGTTGTCAGGCAACTATAACTGAAAAGGAAGAAAAAAACAAAATTAGGAATAAAAGAGATTAAAACTCAACATATGTAAAATGTAATGACAAAAATTATGGGACTACCTATATGCAACTTTCTGTTAATACATATGAAAATCTTAATGAAATGATCAAATTTGGGGAAGAATATAAAACATCAAAATGGCCCCAAGAAAAAGTTAAAACTTGACTACACCAATTGGAAAAACATTAAAAAATTATCAAGATATTCTATAAAATGCTTCCTGATCTGTACAGTTTTAAGGGTGTCATCTTTCAAATTTCCAAAAAAATGAATGAGCTGTACAAACTGATTTACAGCATAAAAAGGAGGTGATGCTATTCGTTTAATATTATAAAGCAAGTGCAGCCCTAATATTAAAATATGTCAAGATAGTGTACGTGCACGTATGTACACACATAAATTCAAATCAATCTTATGAAAAGTTATGTAAAAATTATAAATAAAATACTTGAAAAATCAGATGTGCCTGATAAAAGTAAGTGTATGAACAGAAGGGAAAGGTATTTAATAAAATCTAACATCTATTTCCAATAAAATGGAAGTCATTAAACTAGAAATAAAAGGATAATTTTTTATTGGGAGAAAGAAAATCTATTTCAAGGCAACAACTCCCATCAACTTAGTGTGAAACAGTAGAGCCATTTTCATTAAAGTAATGGAAAAGCAAAGAGACCCACTATCACCATCATCAATTGAAACTATTCTAGGATTGCTAACCCGCACTTTAGGACAGGAATGATTTAGAAGAACCCAAGAAAAACACCTTTACATACACAATCAGATGAAAATGATTAGAACTAATAAGGGAGCACAACAGGGGAACCAGATTAAAAAATTAATATTCAAGGACTTCCCTGGTGGCACAGTGGTTGAGAGTCCGCCTGCCGATGCAGCGGACACGGGTTCGTGCCCCGGTCCGGGAAGATCCCACATGCCGCGAGCGGCTGGGCCCGTGAGCCATGGCCGCTGAGCCTGCGCGTCCGGAGCCTGTGCTGCGCAACGGGAGAGGCCGCAGCAGTGAGAGGCCCGCGTAACGCAAAAAAAAAAAAAAAAAAAAAAAAAAAAAAAAAAAAATTAATATTCAAATACGTAGCTTTCCTACATACCAGGTATCTCTAGTTATTAAATAAATGGAAAAATGATTCTATTCACAAAAGCAACCAAAACATAAATTTTGTAGAAATAACATATGACATGGAAAAGATCTATATGAAGAAAATGACAAACTTTGCTGAAGGTTGTAAAAATAAGGCTCGAGAAATGTATGGTATTCTTAGATGTAAAGACTAAATATTGTACAGATAAATCTTCCCAAATTAAATCAAGGATTTAAAAAAATTTCCAATCAAAATCTCAATGGGCTATACTGGACCTTGGCAAAGTGATTTTAAAAATGCATGTGGAAAAAAAGAATGCAAAGAAAACAAAACAAAATGCATATGGAAACATAGGCAAGACTGGCCAAAACATTTCTGAGAAAGAAAGGTAAAAGGAGGAAGCCCTATGAGCCATTAGAATTAATCAATAGCTGAAAGGATGAATTCAAATAAAAGCTCCAAAAAAGGCCCTATACAAGAATTAAGTGGATGAAAATGATAGTTTTTCAGATCAGTAGGTAAAGGAAGAATACTTCCATAAGTTCCACATTAAATATCCAATTAGAGATCATTACCCTAGCCTGAATCAGAAGCTCAGTTTACGGCATAACTCAATAAACCAGAGCTGCCCCCAATGCCCCGTCGACACTACTGTTGTCCTTCTGTATGACCCTGATTACACCATGGCCCTCTGGGTCTCCACCAAATCAAAGTCTTGATTTGGGGGTTTGGAAAATAAGATCCCAGTGGATTCAACATCATTAATTCTGTGAGTTTAGTTCTTCACTGGAGAGGAAACAAGTCTCAAGTATACTGAAGCCCTCACAGATAAGTAGAGAGAAATGGACAGGATACGGTTGGTTTCCATTCTTGGATAAATTGGAATGGTTGACTGGACCTCACGCTCAGGATTCTGGGGGAGGTGGACACAAATGGTGAAGCTGGGCAGGCACTGTGATGGTCACCCAGATTCAGGAGTTGAGCAAGTCCCCCCACAGGTTTGCGCCTCTGCACCACACACCTTAGCCATCAGCATCCTATAGGCGTAGAGTCGCTTGCCTTTCCCCTTTCCCAAGGCTCCTTCATACTTCTCCACAAATTCTTGGGCCTCCCTGGTTAGCGGGGGGGAAAAAGGCAGAAATTCAATTAATGCCCAAGCAAAAGAAATCTGAACTATGAGGGTGTATATGTGGCTGAAAGCCTTAAGTGTTTTATATCCCTAGTTAGAATGTAAGTTCCACGAAGGCAGGGCATTTTGTCTGTTTTGTCCACTGAAGTTTCCCAAATGCCAAGAATAGTGATTGGAACATGGTAGGCACCAGTAGGCAGAATTTTGGCTCTCATGACCTTTGCCCCTTGGTGAATGGCACAAAGGATTCTGCAGATGTAATTAAGATTACTGACTTGAAACCAGGGAGATTACCTTGGATGTCTGGAAGGGCCCAATATAATCATGTGAGCCCTTAGAAAAAGAAGAGGAAGGCAGAAGAGTCAGAGAGAGATGCAGCAAAAGGGGAAATCAGAGAAATTAGAAGCAAGAGAATTCTCCACCCTCTGTTGCTGGGGCCCCTCTGGAGGATGCCACACTGGAAAGCAAGAGAAGAAAATGAATTTCTATCAAAAGTCAGGGAACCTGGAAGAGGACCTCAAGTCCCAGGTGGGAGGGAACCACAGCCCCACTGATACCTTGATTTTAACCTGGTGAAACCCTGAGCAGAGAATCCAGCCACACCAAGTTGGACTTCTGACCAACAGAATTGTGACCTAATAAATGAGTATTGTCTTAAACTATTAAGCTTGTAGTAATTTGTTAGAGCAGCAATAAAAAAACCAGTACAGCATTCAGTAGGTATTTGTGGAGTGAATGAACGCTGGATGAGTGAGTGAACATCCAAGGAAGACGGCACGGGAAACACATGGATGGGTTTGTCTGTTAAATATTCTGGGTGGTGTGCTGGAGCTGGTGAGGGCTGGCTTCTGAGAACCAATTGTTAAATATTCTGGAACTTGGCCAACAAATTATTAAACTGTTGGTAGCTTGAAATCGGCCATGGTGGGAGTATTTAGACTATGGGATTCAGCAAGTGCTCCAAATCAGGGTTCCCCCATCCATCCCCCCACAGAAACAGTTTATCAGGAAACACTGGATAAACCCACACAAGTAGATGAAGAATGAAGTCCATCTCAGGGTGGGTGGAAGAAGACATTGGGTCCTGTGTGTCTGACTGCTGTTGTTACAGCGCCCCCTGCTGGCAACACAACCTAAACCACCTCCAAAGTGCAAACGCAGGTAGTAGACACCTGTTAAAGTTACATTCTAACCTGGGGTTAAATCCAAGGTTGGTTTTATTAGGATGTCTCAATGATGTCCTAATGTTAATGAGGCCAACTGTCTAGCTTCTGAGTCCAGGGTCAAAAGCTGGATTGTATGGGATTAAGACTCCTTTATGGGGTCAGCCCCTGTTTTCTCCCTAGGCAGCGCTCATTCTGGCAGTGAGTTATCTGTGACTACCAATGACTCCAAGACACCAAAGAATGTTTTCATGAAATTCATATTTTTGTCCTCTTCCTATATCTTATGAGTGGGTAGAGACTCCTAAGCATTTGAGGTTTGTGAATTTAAATGTGATAACTAGTAAGATTTGAAGACTTCTGATAAAAATTCTCAAAAGTAAAGGCCAACTCTTATGCCTGCGCCATTGAGCCTGGCACCAAATGCTTCTCTTCTCAATGTCCAGACTGTGTCCAGATGCCCAGAGGGCCCTCAGGAGAACAGAGGGCCCTGCCCAGCGCTGGGTGCAAATTCTGAGGACCATTCACTGCAAAGAGAACAACTGGTCTAACAGTTTTGATGGACACAGCAAGCTTTTTTGGATCCACTGAAAGTATATAAATAATCACAACTAACATTTTTACAGCAAACCCCTTTAAACATGTCATACGTGATCAGTGTTCTTCTTACTAGAGATAGTAGTTGGTTTATGGAAATACTGGCTCTTGCACTGCACTTCCCAACTGTTGCAAATCTTACTTCTTCCCCTCCCCTCCAACAGTTTTGCACATCTTACTTTTTTTTTGTTTTGGCTGTGCCACATGGCTTGCAGGACCTTAGTTCCCCAACCAGGGATTGAACCCTCACCCTCGGCAGTGAAAGTGTGGAGGCCTAACCACTGGACCGCCAGGGAATTAATTCCCTGAAAATCTTACTTCTTCTTTTTTATTCCCCTAACAGTTCTGCAAATCTTACTTCTGTAGGGTGCTTCTGTCCCCTCCTTTCAAATGGGGAACTTTCTGCAAGCTCATCTCTCCTTTTCCTCAAACCAGATGGTGTGTGGTAAATGAAGTAAAAAGGCAAAAGAAGAGAGATCCTTTGCTTTGTGGAAACTTCTAGGGGCCTGGATCTCAAGGTCACTTTTGGCAGGTGATTAGCAACCCCTCAGGTCCCTCCAACACTCAGGAGAGGAGGAAGCCATTGAGGCAAGGCTCTCCTGGGCAGCCATCCACAGCAGAAGACAGCACTTCAGCAGCCCCTCACATTGCCCTAGAAAGACCCTCCTTGTCGATAAAAGGGCCCAAATAACAGTTTGGAAGACACAGTCAGGGTGGCCAGCAATTACTGCTGGGAGAGAAGGGGTGTATTGTGTGGCTTTAGTGCCAGAGAGAGCCAGGCAGGATTCTGTGCCTCTCAGGGTGGCAGTTCTCATCTAGAAATGGGGACAATGTTATGAGACTTAAACGTGTGGATGCATGCCATGTAAGCACAGCAATTTCATTTACCAGGCAGTCACCCTTCTCCTTCTGGGGAAACAGCAGCTCCTGGAGTGGGCAGCTGATAGGATTCTTTCCTAGCCCAGGGGGCTGCTGTGAGGAGACTTCTGTTCCCCAGGGGTCTGGACAAGGGGCACAGCAATGCCGCCTTCCACAATGAGAATACTCTGAAGTTGATCCAAAGCATCTCTCAGAGACTACATATTTCCAAAAACTATCCCCTGGTGAAGGAGTTCAGATTCAAAATCACACTTAATTTTGAGATGCAGAGGTATAAATAGACACAGGGCAGCCCGCATTTGATGGCATCCTTACAGAGCTTTGCCGTCCCGTGCAGAACGTTGGGAGAATGTATCAGCCAGCCTGAAATCCAGAAGACAACCAAAGGTAGGGAATACAGGTGGCCAAAGGGAGGTGGCTACAGGTTGGAGGTGGTCAAGAGGTTGAAGGTGATCTGGGCTATGTTGGTTTGGTGTCTCCCTTTGTCCCTAAGCAGTTTTTATTTTTCAGTTATGGAGACAAAGATCAAACAGAGGCTGAGCTCACTCTAAGTGGAAATTCAGATGAGTCAGGTGATGGCATCTGTTCTAGAGGTGTCACTGAATCAATTTAAGGGCAGTTGAGTTTAACCAAGCATGCCTGGCTTCCCATATGTGGTGGTTTTAAACTATGTCAGCAAATTATTTGACATTCCTCCCTTTAAAATGTAGAACTGGGGAGTTCCCTGGCTGTTCAGTGGTTAGGACTCTGCGTGTTCACTGCTGAGGGCCTGGGTTCAATACCTGGTGGGGGAACTAAGATCCCACAAGCCAAGCGGTGCAGCCAAAAAAAAAAGGAATTGAATTCTCCTCCACTTGAATGCAGGGCAGACTTAGTGATGTGCTTCCAATGAATAGAAGGTGGTAGAAGTGACAGTTTATGACTTCTGAGACTAGGACGTAAAAGGTATTGTGACTTCCCCCTTGAAATCCCCCTCTTCAGTGGGAAGCCGGCTGCCATGTTATGAGGACAGTGAAGCAGCCTGTGGAGAGGCCTGTATGGAGAGAAACTGAGGCCCTTACTAACAAACAGAACCAACTTGCCATCCATTTGTGTGAGTAACCTTGGAAGTGGATTCACCAGCCCCAGCCATCTGAAGCCTGAAGCCCTGACCAACACCTTGACTCAACCTTATGAGAGACTCCAAGTCATAACTGACCAGCTAAGCTGCTCCTGAATTACTGACCAACAGGAGATAATAAATGTTTATTATTGTTTTAAACTACTAAGTTTTGGGGTAATTTATTATGTAGCACTGGAAAATTAATACTCTGTAGAATCCAAACCACTGATCTCTTTGGTGCATATACATTTAGGATTGTCCTGTTTGCTTGGTGGATTGACCCTTTTATCATTATGTAGTGTCCCTCTATGTCCTTGGTAATTTTCTTTATTCTGAAATTGACTTTGTCTGGTATTTACATAGTTTCTCCTGCTATCTTTTTTTTTTTTTGCGTTACGTGGGCTTCTCACTGTTGTGGCCTCTCCCGTCGCGGAGCACAGGCTCCGGGCGCGCAGACTCAGCGGCCATGGCTCACGGGCCCAGCCGCTCGCGGCATGTGGGATCTTCCCGGACCAGGGCACGAACCCGTGTCCCCTGAATTGGCAGGCGGACTCTCAACCACTACGCCACCAGGGGAGCCCTAGGTGGTGTTTTAATTTTTACTTCAACTGTCAAACATAATTTTAAAAATCAAGAGGAGAAGGAAAATCCATGGTATTTTCCAAGATTTTTGCTCTCACCATGTTCTTCCTTCCTGATGTTCCAAGATTCCTTCTTTTACCATTTCCTTTATGTTTAGAGAACTTCCTGTAGTTATACTTTATGGTAGGTCTGCTGGTGACATGTTCTTTTAGTTTTCCTTCATCTCAGAATGTCTTGATTTCTCCTTTATTCTTTGTTTTGTTTTGTTTTTGTTTTGCGGTACGCGGGCCTCTCACTGTTGTGGCCTCTCCATTGCGGAGCACAGGCTCCGGACGCGCAGGCTCAGCGGCCATGGCTCACAGTCCCAGCTGCTCTGCAGCATGTGGGATCTTCCCGGACTGGGGCACGAACCCGTGTCCCCTGCATCGGCAGGCAGACTCTCAACCACTGCGCCACCAGGGAAGCCCCGACAATTCTTTTCATTTAGCACTTGAAGAATCTTTATGTCACCTCCTCTGTCCTCTATAGTTTCTGATGAGAAATTTGCTGTCATTCTAATTGTTCGTCCTTTATAGTAATGCATTGTTTCTCTCTGACTCTTATAAGTGTTCAGAAGTTTGACCATGATGTGTATTGGCATGGATTACTCTGGATTTATCTTGTTGGGGTTTTGTTTAGCTTCTTGAATCTGTAAGTTTTGCCAAATTTGAGAAATTTTCAGTCATTATATCTTTGAAGACTTTTTCAGTTCCACCCTCTTTCTCTTCTTTTGAGACTCTATTTTCTTCTTTTATCATCTAGGGATTTGGAGGAGACACTAATGTTAGATCATTTATAATAATCCTACATGTCCCTGAGGCTCTGTTCACTTTTTTCCCCAGACCATTTTCTCTCTATTGTTCAGGTTGATTTGTCTTGTTCTACCTTCACTTTCACTGATTCTCTACTCAGTTCTCTCCATTCTGCTGTTGAGCCCATTCATTGAGTTTTAAAAAACTTTAGTTACTATATTTTCCACTTCTAAAATTTCCACTTGTTCTTCTTTATATCCTCTATTCATTTTCTGAGACTTTCTATTTCTTCATTTGTTTCATGTGTTCATAATTGCTCACTGAAACATTTTTATGATGGTTTCTTTAAAATCTTTGTCAGATAATTCTAACATATATGTCCTCTTGATGTTAGCATCTGTTGATTACCTTTTATCACTCAAGTTTGAGATCTTCCTCGTTCTTGGTATGATGACTGAGTTTTCAACTGAAGCCTGGAATTTGAGATACTATGTTATGAGACTCTGGATCTTATTTAAATCTTGTGTTTTAGCAGGCCTCCTCTGACACTGCTCCAGTAGGTGAAGGGGGATGCTGCCTGCTTACTTCTAGGTGGAAGTCCAGATTATTCACTTGGCCTCCTTTTATACCTGGGGCTGGGCTGGAGCTCCTTGTTACTGCTGAGCAGGGATGGGAGTTCAGGCTCCCACAAGCCTTCCACTCATATCCTCCTGGCTTGAAGAGATGCCTTGTTACTTCCAGGTGGTGGTGAAATTTCAGACTCCCCATGTAGTCTCCACTGACACCCCAGGGAGAGGGAGGGCTCATTACACTGCCCAGTGGGGATGAGAGTCCCTGCTCCTCACTTGGCCTTCTCTGACATTTGATGGGGGTGTTAGGGGCACCATGTTACAGCCTGGCAAGGGAGGAAATGTAGGCTTCTCCACTTGGCTTTTGCTGCCAGGGCTGGGGCTACAGCTGCTCATTTGTTTATGATGTTTGGCTGGAGTAGGTTTGTTATTGTTTACAAGTCTTCTGTCTTGCCAGGCTGTCCCTTTTCTGGTCCTTTGGCTGGAGACAGCAGACTTTTCTTGAGGTGCTTTTGTGTGTGACTGTCAGTGTTTGGGGGCAGCCAGCTTCTCCAATATCCAGTCTGGATATACAGGCAAAAAGGAAAATTGGAACTCAATGCTCTGTCATTCATTTGACCCTGAGGTCCTTAGCCAGTCTGCCTTTCTTCTCTCCACCTTTCTGAGTCTCTTATGTTTGCTTTACACATAATATCCATGGTTTCAGTTGTACTTAGTGGGAAGACTATGGAGAAGTATATCTACTCCATCTTCCTAGAAGTGGAATTCTTCAGATCTCACTTTGGGTAATTTTCTAACACATTAGGTTTCTGACAAAGCTGAGTGACATACCTGATTAATTCTATGATTAAAGCAAACATCCCTGACTCATGAGCACTAGAAACTCTTTTGCCAACATCACAGCCTGCCTCGTGTCATTATTAATGATGTGCGTTAATAATGTCTTCTCTGATTCATCTTTGTTCCCCATCCTCATCTCTCAGGGTTCAGCACAGTGTCTGGAACAAGATGTTCAAGCTTTAATAGCAATAATTACTATCTATTAATTGCATATTATATGCTGGGTATTTAAATATTTTTTATTTGTCAGAACAACTCTGCAGGTAGATATTATTATTCCTACTTTACAAAAGCCAGCTGTGAGGCTCAGAGAGGTTAAGAGAAGGAATCCAGCCTGAGGGGATTGAATAGCCAGTCAAACCACACAGATATGGTAGAGGTGTGAAGGCAGGCTTGCCCCAATTCACTGCTGTTGCTCTTTATGCCTTGCCATCCTTCTTTGATTGTCTACAACAACTATGCCAGCTGCCTGAGTGGGCCAGAGACTGGGGTCCCCACACCATTGCTTCTAAAAAAAGATGTAGTCTGGACATGTTATCTGCAGATCTGCAATTGAAGACTTTACTGCCAGAAGAGGAAATCATACAGGAGGCAAAGGGGTGTATTCTAGAATGTCTAGTAATCCTAGAGAAGCAGTTACAATTTAAGAGTGCAAGTTCTGGAGGCAGAATTCCTGAGTTCAAATTCTGGCCAGACCACTAAACTCACTGTTTAGCCTTGGACAAATTACTAGATTGCTCTGTGTCTCAGTTTGCTCATCAGTAAAATGGGGGCAATAATAATGGTACTTACATCAAAGGGTGATTATGAAGATTAAATGAATTGTTACACACCCAGCGCTCAGAACAGTGCCTGGCACATAGGGAGCACCCAGCAAATGTTGGCAATATATATTAAAAAAAGAATATTAAAAGATTAATAAAAAACAGCTCTGCAAACAAGAGCATCCAGTCAAGTGAGGGCCTTAGGGGTCAGAGAGGCCGTAACTAACTCAGCCTGAATGCAGGGAGGGGCAATGGGGACTTCCCTGCAGAGGGGACACCTGGCCTGAGTCTCAGAGTGTGGGAACTAGCCAGGTGGGAGGGCAGAGGCACCAATGGAGCTGAGACCCAGAGGCTGGAGAGCCTGAGCCTGGGATAAGGAGTCTTGCAAGAGGGAGAAGGAGGGGAGACCTGCTCCAGTGGGAGAGACAAGTCTTTTCAGCTTCTAGGGCCTTAGCCACTTCCCACCCCCACCAAGAGCAGGAACTCTGCCCCCAGGCCTGGAGGAGATGCAGACTTCTCCTCAGGGCAGCTGAATGGCCCTCAGGGATTTTCATGGTCCCTGAGACTTCCAGCCAGCTGGAGATCTCATTTCCACAAGCATCAACATTGCTCTTTTTCCACTGTTAATAAAAGATGTGTTCCGGTGACACCTGAGTTGGAGTGAGGTTCTTTTAGACTGACAGATGGAAGGAGGAAGAACTCGGCTCTGGGGGAGCAGGGAGAAGAGACTCAGAAAAAGGGAGGTGGGAAGGCAGACAGCCTGCTGCATGAAGCTGTAGCTACTGCCCAAACTGTCGCCACCATTCACCTGTGATGATTTAAATTTAAATAAATTAAAATAAAACAGAAATTCAGTTTCTCAATTGCACTGACTACTTTTCAAGCGCTCACTAGTTTCATGTGACTGAAGGCTACTCTATTAGCGCAGATTTAGAACATTTCCATCATCCCAGAAAGTTCTGTTGGTCAGCACTGGCCTGGAGGCACCGCAGGGAGGCATTTCTTCCTGCAGCTGAGTTGTAGACAACGTAATAATTTGCAAAACAGTGGAGTAAGCTCTGTTTACCAGGCTCCTTCCTAGTCAGGGTTTGCACAGCAAGCATCTTTGTTGTGCCTCCGAGACACAGTGAGGCTGAACGTCAAAATATGTCTGCCAGGGCTTCCCTGGTGGTGCAGTGGTTGAGAGTCCGCCTGCCGATGCAGGGGACACGGGTTCGTGCCCCAGTCTGGGAAGATCCCACATGCCGCGGAGCGGCTGGGCCCGTGAGCCATGGCCGCTGAGCCTGCACGTCCGGAGCCTGTGCTCCACAACGGGAGAGGCCACAACAGTGAGAGGCCTGCGTACAGCAAAAAAAAAAAAAAAAAAAAAAAAAATGTCTGCCAACCTGTTCTATGTGATAAGGGGTGAGGCATTTGACTTGAGCAATGAGGAAAATCAGGTGTGAGAGGAACCAGGGAAAATGGCTTCTTACACAGAGGGAAGGAGGGAGTCATTCCAGTCTTGTGGCAGAAAGACCGAGGTGGGACTTGGAGGAAGATGGTAACACTGAATGGGATTTTTTCAGGAAAAACGTCCTGCCCTTCTCTCAAAACTTCAGCAGAGAGTCAAGAGCCATAAAATGCATGGTGGGCTGGCTCATCATATGGAAACCAGGGAAATAGCCGAGTTGCAAATAGGAGTCAGGGGCGTGGGCACCAGGCCACGCAATATTCATGGAACCTCACTGCAAGCTTGGCCCTGTGTTAGGCATTTGGACACAAGTGTAGCTAAGACAGCCCCTCCGCCTGCTCTCCACACTGTAAGGGTGAGTGTGTGACACGGGGAGAGATTCTAGTGCTTAGGGAACACAAAAGAGGTCTGAACTTGTTGAGATGGGGGTCATGGAAAGTCCCCCCCACCCCCAAGGAAGGCGTGTCTTTTTGGTTGTGAGGGAGGTGCGGAAGCCACCAGATGGGGCACGGGACAGAGAGGTGACCTGACAGTGGAGGGGGGTGCGTAGCCGGAGGGCCACGATCCTCCTTGGCTTCCGCCAGGCCCTGCTCGGTGCTGGCCAACAGCAGGGCCCGATGGCCAGTTGAGTGCTGGGGATGACATGACCAAAGCAGGGTAGGAGGGTGAACCCCCCTTCTTGTTGAGCCCCCTTGGAGTGGAGAGGAGGAAGGGACTCCTGCGCCCATCAGAGGAGCTGAGCCTTCTGGATGGGGAGGGCCCTGGTCGACCACCACTGCTCACCTGAGCCCCGCCAGCTTCCTCGCCATGGGCCAGGGCTTGGTCCGCATGGTGGCGATGAGCTTCTTCTTGTCTTCCACCTGCTCCAGAATCCGGGCCAGTTCCTCCTCAGACAGAGACTCCCCACCGGAGGTGCTGGAGGCCAAGGAGGATGACCTGGAGCAGAGGCGGGGTGGAGCAGAGGGGAGTGAGGAGGAGGCCGGGGTCCTCAGGGGCACTGTGGGATGTGAGGGGCCCACACAAGATGCCCCCATCTCCCGCCCACACAGGCCTGCCCCGCTCAGAGCCCTCTGCGACTCTCCCCACCTGGCAGAGGAGGCCACTTCTCCTCCTGGAGCCCAGGGCCCCTCGCGGGCTGCCTCCTCAAGCTCCATGCCCCTGAGTCCCCCCCACGCTGCACATCCTCGCTCGTGCAGGGCTGCCCAATGGGAATATAATGTGAACCATGTATCGTAACGTTAAGTTTTCTAGTAGCTATATTAATATGATAAACGGACATGGACATATTAATTTTAATAATACTTTTCATTTAACCCAGTATATGAAAAATTTATAATTTATAATTACAGTAATGTAATCGGTGTAAAAATTATTAATGAGACATTTTACATTCTTTTTGTACTGTCTTCAAAACCCAGGGTTCATCTTGTACTCACCACGGATGTCAATTCAGGCACAAAATTTTCATTGAACATATTTAATCTGTACTTGGATTTCATAAAATTTAGTTGAAAAAGTAGATTTACATATCCAAATTTTTAGACATACTTAAAAGTTTCCTTGTAAATGAATAAAGTAACATAATATCATTTTCCTTTGATGTTCACATCTGCACTGACAAAATTAGTTTGTGTTTTTTTTTTTTTTTTTTTTCCAGAAGAAATGCTTTGGCTTCAAAGTTAAATCAACTTCAAAACTACATCTGGGGCTTCCCTGGTGGCGCAGTGATTGAGAGTCCGCCTGCCGATGCAGGGGACACGGGTTCGTGCCTCGGTCCAGGAAGATCCCACATGCCGCGGAGCGGCTGGGCCCGTGAGCCATGGCCGCTGAGCCTGCGCGTCCGGAGCCTGTGCTCCGCAACGGGAGAGGCCACAACAGTGAGAGCCCCGCGTACCGCAAAAAAACCCACAAAAAACAAAACTACATCTGTTTGTCCAAGTTCAGTAAATTTTTTAACTCAGTGGTATTAACATCAGATTAAAATTAAATTGAATTAAAAATTCAGTTCCTCAGTCACACCAGCCACATTTCAAATGCCTAGCATGTGGCTAGTGGCTATTGTATGGGACAGCACAACTGCAGAGGCCTTCCAGCTGGAGGGTGTGATGACCCTCACCAGCTCACAGACAAGACTGTGTGCTCATCTGCCACAAAATCCAAGTTCTTGTCTGTGCTACTCACAGCCTCCTTCACTCATAAAAACAGTGACTCTCAGCTGAGATGGCAGCAGCTGACAGGGGGTGAGGGAGGGGCTGGAGAAGTGTTCTGCCTGTGCAGCCTTTTTAGCACGTTTGATAAACGGAAATATCAGGATGTGGGCTTGGGTTACCACAGGTTTTAGAGACCAGTTTGCCTCTGTGAGTTTAGCTTCTGATCAACTCCTAAGGAGCAAGGAGAGGTCACAGGAATAAGGTGGAGAAGGGGGGGACCCTAGCTCTTAAATGCTGGAAAGCCTAGAGCACAGGGACATTTTGCCTTATCTCACCCCCCCCTGCCCCCCAGGATATCTGCCTTTGAGTCTTTGCATAAGTTGTTCCCTCAGTTTGGGTGGTGGTAGGGGGGTGAGACATTCAGTCATTGCTTGTTCAAATTCCACCCGGGCTTTAAAGTCTTAACGAAATATTTACCTTCCTCATGGAGGAACCACAGCCTCCCAGCAACATGCTCTTAATCAAATCCTTTCTTGCATACATATTGCCTTCTGCTTTGTGTTGTGATAGCTGATGCCCATGTCCTACCTCCCCTGCTAGACTGTCAGTTTCTGAGCAACAGGACTGGATATTTTTCATCTCTCTATGCCCTGCCATGGCACTCAGCTGAAAATGGCACAAATGGGTCCTTGTCTGCATCCCTTACTTTGCATCTGCCACCCAGACCGCCTCCTTCTAAAGTTCCGGACACTCTGGGGCCCATCAATGATGCATTCAAGTTCTCTCTAAGTTGCTAAGGACACCATGCACCCTTTACCCTGTTAGCTCAGGTCTACGGACAACCAGACAGTAGACAAAAGCCCTAACTGAGCCAGGGATGGCTGGCAGGGGTGACAGAAGAAATCAGTGGCCCTTGTTGTGGGCCTTAATTTCCTCTGTAAAGTTGGAGATGTACAGTGGAACACCTGAGTGAGGGTGTGGGCAAGGAAGGTTTATTAGAAACCATTGGAAGGAGCATCAGCTCTTTGCCATAGTCCTGGTATCTCTGTTTCCAAAGCCTCCCAGCCCATTATCAATGGGGATTCTTAAAACATCCTGAGAAATGATGCAAAGTAAAGTGGAAGAAGGAGGCAAAGAGAGGGAGATGTCCCATCAAAATTGGTAGCGAAAAATGAAACTAAAATCCCAACTTGCTGATTCCATAAACTGGCTCTATCCACTAACCCCCGTATGCAGATGCTAATGGAACAAAGGAAACACAGCAAGTAAACCAAACCCCCAAATCCTAGAATTTCAGAGCTGGTAGAACTTTTGAAGTTCTAGATCAAAGCCACATTTCACAGAAGAGGACACAGGTCACCTTAGGAAATGGTGTGCTTAAGCCCTGGAATGACTCCTAAATCCAATTTTGTTAATTTCTCTCAGCTCCTCATCAAGAGCCGTGGTGAGTCACCAGCTGAAATTGAGAATTGGGATCTTTTCTCACCCTGCTGCCATATCACCTCCCCACTCAGAGCTCCACTTGCACCTGTGCTCCAGGAGGGCTTTGAGTCGAGAGTGTGCGGTGGCCCCTCAACCTGGGATGGCTGTGACCCTCATCCCGGTTCCGCCCCCAACCGCGAAGAGCTTGGCAGGGGCACAGGCAGGGACTAAGAAAAGAGAGCAGGGGCCACCCGTTTATAGGAGAGAATGAGGGGGGAAGACGACACCTGACCCTTATCAAGGGAGGAAGCAGGGCTGGAAGGAGAGGGAGAGCGCGGACTGAAGCGCGCCTGAAGCCCGGTCACAACACACCTGTGTTTCTTCAGCTGCTTCCACATCTCCTCCTTCCTCGGCACCTCCTTTTCCTTCTTTGGAGGTGCTCGGTGCTCCCTGAGGGAAGCTCTCCCGTCCCTCTTCCTCCTTCCTCCGCAGGTCTTCTCTGCCGAGCCTCGCTCCGGTTCCCCCAGCTGCTCTCTGCGTCCCCTGCGCTCTGCCTGCTTCCTCCGGGGAGACCCCGACCCCGGGCTGCCCCCGGCCCGCTCCTTCTGTCCAGGCGGGGCTCGGCGCCTGCCTGGCGCGTTCTCGGCTTTGTGAGTCCGCTTCCTCGAGGGTCTCCTCCCGGACCTGTCACCTGCAGGGGCAGGGAATGAACAGTTCTGGCCTCACGGGCCTCGACCCCAGGAAAGTGTCCCCAGCTGTGAGAAATCAGATGTACAAGATGCTTCCTGGACCTTATTGGTTCCAAAAGCCACCTCTTTCAGACAGAGCCTCTGGTCTCGGCTGAGAGCTAATGTCTCCCTCCTCTGACCGGCTGGCACTCCCACACTCTCACCTAAACCTCAGCTAGAGACCCAGACACATGCCTTTCTCTGCTTGGGGGTGCAGTCCCTTGGGTCAGAGCTCAGTCCTCTCCTGACGCCCAGGGCCAAGGCCAAGCGTAAGCCTCTGTTTGGTAAGGCTGGAAGACTGAGACGCGGAGGGCCTGCTGGCTCCGTTCTCCAAGGGCTGTCCCCTCATGTGCCCCACCTGGCATGAGGGAAGGGACGGGGGGTGGTGGTGGTGGTGAGAGCAGCGGAGTCGGTTCCGATCCTGTGTCTCAACGCTGCTCCCACGTTGTTGCTGTTATTTTAAACCATGACTTTATAGCACTGGCAAATGGCCTGGCTGAACAGAATCTACTCTCAAGTGTGAACTTTCCCCAACAGCTTGCCCAACACCTAGTGTAAACACAGCTATCCCAGCTGGGCAGTTACACATTAAATGCAGGAAAAATTGTAATGAGGTTCTGGTATTAATAAGCAACCTCTCCACCACTTACTAGCAGGGTGTCTTTGAGCCAGTCACTTAACCTCTCTGAGTCTCAGCTCATCTCTAACATGGGAATGTTACTACTCCATCAGCTTGTTAATGAACATGACACAATGACTGACTTCTGAGAACGGAAGTCATTACCCTGATATTCTTATCCGGAAATAAGATCTTTTTTTTTTTTGCGTATGCGGGCCTCTCACTGCTGTGGGCTCTCCCGTTGTGGAGCACAGGCTCCGGACGCGCAGGCTCAGCGGCCATGGCTCACGGACCCAGCCGCTCCACAGCATGTGGGATCCTCCCGGACCGGGGCACGAACCCGTGTCCCCTGCATCGGCAGGCGGACTCTCAACCACTGAGCCATCAGGGAAGCCCGGTCAAGATCTTTTTACTTGTATAAAGAACACAGGTTTGGAGCTAGGCCAGTCTGCCCGAAAATATCAGTTCTATCATTTACTTACCTCTGTGACCACAGATAAATTACTTAACTTTTCTGCACCTCAGGTTCCTCACCTGTAAAACGGCTCTAGTAGCCACTACATAGTTAGGTTAGGTTAAAACAGGAATAGTTAGGTTAATTTAAAACAGGAATAAAGGGTCTGACTCATGAGAGGTACTCAGCAAAGGCCCTCCTCCTTCCCTCCCACCTCCAGCCTGCCTTGCCATTTTTGTGCTCTAAGTGGGCATCACCTGGAACCTGATCTGTCTGCAGAGCACAGGTTCTCACTTTTCACAGTGGCTCCCCATCCAGGCTTTTCTGCCACCACTAGGCAGATTTTCCCAACAGAGCTGTGAGAGCCCCAACTTTGGGCAGGGCAGGGCAGAGTGGAGTTTCATCACCCAACATCCCCAGCAACAGTCCCATCAGTGATGGAGTCCAGGACAAGGAGTCCCAGGTTGTCAAATTCTTGCCTCTGTCCACCCCTTTTCCAGCCTCTCAAGGTTGTGCATGCAATGTAGCAGCCACAGAGAGTTTTCCTCGCTGCTCCCTGACCCTTGAGCTTTACATTCTGAGAAGCAAGCCACCCCGTGAAACAGCAACCAAAGCTGGTCGCTGGTGGATTTGGGTAGAGTAAGCTGGGGATTCAGAGTCTGGATATGTGGGCCTGAAACCTTGTTCTGCTGGTTATTACCCCGGTAACACTGGGCAGGTTTCTTGTTCTCTCTGAGTCAGTTTTCTCGTGGGTGTGCTGTGGGTGGTCTACCCAGATCTCCATTGTCTGGCCGTGGCATTGTCCCTTAGCTGCTATGCATGTTGGCTCTTACCGTTCACAGCTTCTCCCTTCCCAAGGGACCCGTGGTTGATGGAAACCATCTTGGGAAATGTCTGGGAGTTTACACCCCTCCCCTCTCCTCAAGTCAGCTGACAGCCAATTGCTAACTGATATGGGGTATAAAAAGTCCAGTCCTCTGGCCTCCAGGCAGAGCAAGTCTGTGGTTCATTCACTCTCCAGAGCTCCCTGTGGGATCAGGCAGAGGCTAGACCCCAGCTGAACACACAGCTTTGCTCAGCTCCTTCCCTTGATCTGTCCTGATTCCCTTACTCCTTGTCTCCTGAGAGCTGCCCTCAATAAATCACATGCACAAGAATCCCCATCTCAGGCTCTGCTTCCAGGGGACCTGATTTATCTATAGGCATCTATCTCAAAGTGTGGTAGGTAAATCCAACTGAGATAATATCTATACAAGTGTGATGTAAGGGGAGCATGCTGGGTTTAGCAAACAGAATTTGCTCTGTGGTTCAAAGATAAACTATCCAGAGTTCTCCTCTTGGATCTCAAACTAGGATACTGGTAGAATCCAAGAAGCACAGTGGTGGGCTTCACCCAGACCTGAGGAAGATATTCTGGAGGAAGAAACTTCTAAGCTAAGACCTAGAGTGAAAATAGAGTGTGTGTGTGCAGCGAGTGGGTATAGGGCAGGGTTAGGTAGTGAGTGGGTAGGAAGGATGCCAGAAAAGTTTTACGCAGAGGTGACATGGTCAGTTTTGTGCTTTTATAAAGGCCCCATTCAGTATTCAAACCCCAATGGAGGGAGTTTCTTGATAAAGATACTTCAAGAAACTGTAATCATAAAGGATACTGGAAAAAGAATTGTTCTGCCTTGGCTAAGAAGATAGAGAAAATAGGTAAAAAATGAAATGATTGGACTTCTGGGTTTCACTCCAATGTGTAAAGAGCTCCATCCTACTAACAAGAAAAAAGCTGAACAAACTGAAAAACAATTCTTTTTAGATCCATCAGAAAATTGAGTTTGTAGGGCAAGCTACTGTCCGCAAACTGGAGAGGCAGAGAATCATAGCTTACCTTGAGCAGAAGCCCTCCATGGGAGCCAGTGCTTATAGTGCTTAAAGGGAGAGTATTCAGGACTTACTTTAATTAGGTACGGTAAGATACTCAGACATGGAAATGACTGTCATGGAGGAAGAGGTTTTTGGACTTACAGATCCCAAGCAACACCGTGTCACATAGGGCCACATGAGGAAGCACAATGTTCAGTCAGTAGCAAGGCAGAGAGGAAAAATGTGGGCATGAGCCTTTATTATGGTTTCTAAGGAAAGGAAGGGGTGAGGCAGGGTAAGCAGGTTTAGGATTGGCTAATTTGAATAATTTCAGTGGGCCCTGGAGCATAGGGGCATTCCCTAGTTGTTCTGATACCAGGCCCTGGGGTGAATAGGGCAGGTGGATAGAGGCCCAGAGTATGAGCTTGATAAAGATTGAGGTTATAAACCTGGGTTGGTTGGTTTGCATACGAAAGGAAAGCTTGCAGATGAGTTGTTTGCTATCTCTAAGAATTAGCTAAAACTGGGAGGGCTGTCCTTCCAGGGTCAACAAAGCCTCAAGGTGCCAAAGGATCAGAATATAGAAGATAAAAAGCATGGCTATTACTGGTAGGAATACAAACTGTAATTGATGAAATGCTGGAGGCTTATTGTGTGCTAGCTTGAGAGTTAAAAACTATGGGGCCCAGTCTTTGGAGGAGGGGGCACACTTTCGTGAATTTTACCTCCTGGGAGCACTAGCAGGTTCTCACTGTGAAGACTGGAGGAAAATGCATGGTGCTTCCAGCAGGGGGAGGGGAAAGTACTCATTTTAAAATATGAAAAGTAACCCAGATTGTCCTGTTCTCTTTAACAAAGGCCTGCTGTGAGATAATAGAAATATCTATTGGTCTGTGTCCCCAGTTCCAGGCACAGAGGTCCTAAAATCTTTGTAAAATCCTAAGAGCACTAGGAACATCTATTCTTCTAATGAGATGATTCTGATGGGCTCCTGAATGGCTGGATGGGGACTGGTCACCAGAAAGACAAACCCATGATTAGAAGCTTGCAATTGTCAGCCCTGCCCCACCCCCAACCTCAAGATGGGGGAGAGGGGCTAGAAATGAAGTTAAGAATTGATGATGCCTATGTGAGGAAGTCTCTATAAAATCCCAATAACAGTGGGTTGGGAGAGCTTCTTGTTGGGTAAACACATCCACATACTGGGAGGGTGACACACTCCAACTCCCAGACCTTCCCTCATGTATCTCTTCATCTGCTATTACTCTGTATCCTTTATTATATCCTTTAATAAACTGGTAAATGTAAATAAATATTTCTCTGAGTTCTGTGAGCCACTCTAGCAAATTAATTGAACCCAAGGAGGGGGTCTTTGGGACCTTGGATCTATAGCTGGTTGGTCAGAAGGACCTGGGCTTGTGATTGGTATCTGAACTGGGGGTAGGTTTCAATCTTGGGGAAATCAGCCTGTGGGGTCTGAGTAAGTAGTGTCAGAATTGACTTATACTGTGGGACACCCAGCTAGTGTCACACTGTTGTAAGGGAAAACTTCCATACATTTGGTGGCAAGAAATATCAGAAGTGAAGTGTTCTGTGTGAGTAGTAAAGGAGACACATAGGGAAGAAACTCACAGTAGGGAAGAAACTCACAGTAGGGAAGAATTGGGTTTTTCCCTATGTGGGAAAGAAAAAAAACAGAGTGTTTCCTTTACACCTATGCTCCAGGGAAATTATTTTACCAGAGTGAGCCTAACTGACCAGAGTTTACCAGCTTTATTGACCTGGAGGAATGGAAATACCCCCACTCCAGCCACCTTTAGACTTCTTGTGTCACCAAAGGCTGGGGGGAGAAGGCTGAGAAGCTCTTGTGAAGGTCACAGCCTAGAGGCACAGGCTCACTAAAGATTGAAATCTAGTCATAGGATTATAGCATTTCCCTTGCCCCATACTTCACCACCACATAAACAAGACTCCAGTATAATGACAGGGGATGACAACAGAAAAAACTGCAAGGCTCAGACTCAAAAAAAAAAAAAAAAAAAAAGGAGTTCCTAGGGAAACTCAAAACAACAGGAGAGACAAGAACAAGGACACTAAAGGAAATTGAGTCCTCTGACACCTACAGCTACAGTGAACAATGAACATGGCCTAACAGCCAGACAAACATAAAACAACATACTAAAGGCCTATTTACCTCAGTTCTGTTAACCCAGTACATCATGTTTCTCTCAGCAAACAATTACAAGGCATACTAAGAGATAAAAAGCACAGTTTGAAGAGACAGAGCAAACATCAGAACCAGACTTGGATATGGCAGAGGTTCTGGAATTATCAGACCAAGAATTTAAAATAACTATGATTAATATGCTAACAGATCTAATGGAAAAGGTGGACAACATACAAAAACAGATGGGTAGTGTAAGCAGAGAGATTGAAACTCTAGAGAAGAATTGAAAGGAAATGATAGAAACCAAAAACACTGTAACAGAAATGAAGAATGCCTTTGACGGGCTCATTAGTAGACTGATCATAGTCAAGTAAAGAATCAGTAGAGTGGAAGATATGTCAATAGAAACTTCCCAAACTGAAAAGCAAATAGAAAAAAGGATAAAAAGATAGAACAAAACATCCAAAGAACTGTGAGACAATTACAAAATGTGTAACATAGAGTAATGGGGATACCAGAAGGAGAAGAAAGAGAGAAAGGAATAGAAGAAATATTTGAAGTAATAATGGTTGAAAATTGTCTAAAATCAATGACAGCCACCAAACCACAGATCCAGGAAGCTCAGAGAACACCAACAAGGACAAATGTCAAAAAATCTCCACCTAGTATATTGTATTAAAATTACAAAGAATCAAAGACAGAGAAAAAATCTTGAAAGAAGCCAGAAGGGGGAAGAAAAAAACTCATTTTACCTCTAGAGAAACAAGGATAAGAATTATATGATTTCTCTTCAAAAACCACACAAGCAAGAAGAGAGTGAAGTGGAATATTTTAAAGTGCTGAAAGGAAAACAAAAAACAAAACCCCATGGTCTAGAACTTTGTATCCAGCAAAATTATTCTTCAAACATAAAGGAGAAATAAAGACTTTCTGAGACAAACAAAAATTGACCAGACTTGCCTTGAAAGAAATGATAAGTTCAAAAAAGAAATGGTAAGTTCTTCAGAGAGAAGGAAAATGATGTAGGTCAGAAACTTGGATATACGTAAAGAAAGAGCATTCAAGAACGAACAAACAAATGACGTATAAAACTTTTATGTTTCTTACTTTTAATCTAACAGATAAGAGTTTTAAAATAATAATAGCAACAATATATTAGATGACTATAGCTAATGGATAAGTGAAATGAATGACAGCAATGTTAAAAGGATGGGAAGGAGGAATTGGGAAGACTCTGTTATAAAGTACCTGCACTACCCATGAAGAGGTATAGTGTTACTTGAAAGTGGACTTGGCTTAGTTGTTAATGTATACTGCAAACTCTAGTGCTAAAAAAAGTGAAAAATGTAGTATTTAGTATAATATGCTAAAAAAAGAGAGAAATTGGAATCATATAAAATGCTCAATCAAAACACAGAACAAGAGTGGAAGACAAGAATAGGAACAAAAAACAAGGGCAGTGAATAGAATCAGCAAAAAATATGGTAAATATTAATCCAACTATATCAATAATCACTTTAAATGTCAATAGTCTAAATGAAGCAATTAAAGACAGATTGTCAAAGTGGATAAAAAAAGACAACTATATGTTGTCTACAAGAAATCTACTTTAAATATAAAGACACATATAAACTAGAAGTAAAGGGATGGAGAAAAAAATATCATGCTAACACTGAACAAAAGAAAGCTAGAGTAACTGTACTAATTTCAGACAAACAGATTTCAAAGCAAGGAAAATTACCTGGGATAAAGTAGGGTATTACATAGTGATAAAGAGGTCATTTCTCCAAGAAGACAAAATAATCTCTTATATGTTTGCACCTAACAACAGAGCACCAAAATATGTGAAGCAAAATCTGATAAAACTGCAAGGATAAATGGACAAATCCACTACTATAGTTGGAGACTTCAACACACCTCTATCAGTAATTGAAAGATACAGTAGGCAGAAAATCAGTAAGGACATAATTGAACTGAACAGCACCATCAATCAACTGGATCTAATTGACATTTATAAAACACTTCATCCAACAACAGCAGAACATACATTCTTCTTGAGCTCACGTGGAACATTCACCGAGATAGACAACATTCTGGCCCATAAACATATGTTAACAAATTTAAAAGAATAGAAATTATTCAAAGTATGAGGTCAGATCACAATGGAATTAAACTAGAAATCTGTAACAGAAAAATAACTGGAAAATACCAAAATATTTGAAGATGGAACAACACATTTTTAAATAACACATGGGACAAAGAAGAAGTCTCAAGAGAAATTTTAAAATACTTTGAATTAAATTTAAATGAAAATAAAACTTATCAAAATTTGTGGATGCAGCAAAAGGAGTGCTTAGAGAGAAATTGTAGTACTGAATACCTACATTAGAAGACGCTTAAAAATCTATAATCTAAGCTTCCACCTTGTGAAACTAGAAGAGCAAATTAAATCCAAACTAAGCAGAAGAAAAGAAATAATGAAAATTAGAACAAGACATCAATGAAAATTAAAACAGGAAAGCAATGGCGAAAATATGAAACCAAAAGCTTTTTTTTTTTTTTTTTTTTTTTAAAGAGCAGTAATATTGATAAACCTCTAGTCTGGAAAACCAAGGAGAAAAGTGAGAAAACACAAATTTCTAATATCAGAAATGAAAGAGTAGCTATCACTATTATCACATGGACTTTAAAAAGGGTAGTAAAGGAATATTATGAAAAACTTGATGCTTATAAATCTGACAGCTTGGATGAAATAGACATTCCTAGAAAGACACAATTTACCAAAACTCATACAAGAAAAAATAGGTAATTTGAATAGGCCTATATCTATTTAAGAAATTGAATCAACAATCTTAAACAAACAAACAAACAAAAAGAACCCAAGCCAAAAACCAACCAAACAAACCCAAAACCAGGCCCAGATGGTTTCACTAGTGAATTCCACCAAATGTTTAAAGAAAAAATATAATTTCTTTACAATCTCTTCCATAAAATTTCTATTAGGGAATACTTCCCAACTCATTTTATGAAGCTGGCATTACCCTAATACCAAAACTGTACAAAAATATTACACAGAAGGAAAATTACAGATCAATATCCCTCATGAACGTAGATGTCAACATCCTCAATAAAACATTAGCAAATTGAGAGTTCCCTGGTGGCCTAGTAGTTAGGATTCCAGGCTTTCACTGCCATGGCCAGGGTTCAATCCATGGTCAGGGAACTGAGATCCCACAAGCTGCATGGCATGGCAAAAGAAACACAACAAAACAAAACAAAAATATATATATGAAGAATAACATACCACAACCAAGTGGGATTTATTCCAGGTATGCAAGACTGATTCAATATTAGAAAATCAATTAATATAATCCATCATACCAACATGATAATGACAAAATGTAATATGATCATATCAATAGATTCAGAAAAAACATTTGAAAAAATACAAAACCTATTCATAATAAAACCTCTCGGCAAACTAAAAGTAGATGGGAACTTCCTCAACCTGATAAGGAATTTTTACAAAAAACCTACAGCTAATATCACAGTTAATGGTGAGAAACTATATACTTTCCCCCTCAGATTGGGAACAAGATGTGGATGTTCCCTCTTACGTATTCAACATTTTACTGGAAGTCCCAGCTAATGCAATAAAACAAGAAAAAGAAATAAAAGGTATACTGATTGGAAAGGAAGAAATAAAACTGTCTTTGTTTACAGATTATATTATTATCTATGTAGAAAATCTCAATGAATCCACAAAAAACCTTCCTAGAACTAAAAAGTGATTATAGCAAGGCTGCAGAATGAAAAGCAAATGTGCCGGGGCGGGTAGTGCGGGGGCGAGTCAAGATGGCTGTGTGGGAAGACGTGGAGTTTGCATCTCCCCACAACTAGGGTGCCTGCTGGACGCTGGTGGGGGACCCTGATGCCCAGGAAGATGGGAGGAACCCCCAAGCAACCGGCTCATTTGCTCTGAGGGAAGCCGGCCACCATGTTGTGAGAATGCTCAAACAACTCTAGGAGGGCGTCGATGTAGGGAGGAACTGAGACCTCCTGCCATTGGCCAGCATCATCTTGCCAACAGCCATGTGACTGGAGCAGATACTCCAGCCCTAGCCAAGCCTTCAGATGAGACTGCAGCTCCAGCCACCATCTCACCCACTCCCTCTTGAGAGATCAGGGGTCAGAACCACATCGCTAACCACCCTCAGATTTCTGACCCACAGAAACTGTATGTGATGATAAATATTTATTGCTGCTTTAAAAAAAGAATGTAATGTGCCAAAGTCCTATATACCAGCAATGAGAAAATTGGAATTGAAATTAAAAACAAAACATCATTTACGTTAGTACCAAAAAATGAAATACTTAGGTATAAATCTAACAAACTATGTAAGGTCTATATGAGGAAAACTACAAAACTCTGATGAAAGAAATCAAATATCTGAATAAATGGAGAGCTATTTTATGTTCATGGATAAGAAGCCTCAATATTACTGAGATATCAGCTCTTCCCAATTTCATCAATAGATTCAACACAGTCCCAATCAAAATATCAATGAGTCATTTTGTGAATTTTGATACATTTATTCTAAAGTTTATATGGAATAGCAAAATATCCAGAATAGCCAACATAAGAGAAGAACAAAGTTGAAGGGCTGACACTACCCAACTTCAAGACTTACTATAAAGCTACAGTAACAAGGCAGTGTGATATCAGTGAAAGAATAGACAAATAGATCAATGGACCAGAATAGAGAGCCCAGGAATAGACTCACACAAATATAGCCAACTGATCTTTGACAAAGGAGGAAAGGAAATTCCCAAAATGGTACTGGAACAACTGAACATCACATCATATGTCAAGAAAAAAAAATCTAGACACAGACCTTATACCTTTCACAAAAATAAACTCAAAATGAATCATAGATCTAAATGTAAAATGCAAAACTATAAAACTCCTAGTAGGTAACATAAGAGAAAATCTAAGTGATCTTGAGTTTTGAAAGACTTTTTAAACACCTAAAGCATGATCTGTGAAAGAAAAATTTGATAAGTTGGACTTTATTAAAATTTAAAAGTTCTGCTCTGCAAAAGACACTGTTAAGGGGCTTCCCTGGTGGCGCAGTGGTTGAGAGTCCACCTGCTGATGCAGGGGACACGGGTTCGTGCCCCGGTCCGGGAAGATCCCACATGCCGCGGAGCGGCTGGGCCCGTGAGCCGTGGCCGCTGAGCATGCGCATCCGGAGCCTGTGCTCCGCAACAGGAGAGGCCACAGCAGTGAGAAGCCCGCGTATCGCAAAAAAAAAAAAAAAAAAAAAAAAAGACACAGTTAAGAAGAAAATGAAAATACAAGCCATATGCTGGAAGAAAATATTTGTAAAACACATATTCAACAAAGAATTTGTACACAAATACACAAAGAACTATTAAAACTCAACAGTAAGAAAAACTCAATAAAAAAAAGTGGACAAAATACCTGAACAGATACTTAACCAAAGAAAATATACAGATGGGAGATAAGCATATGAAAAAATGTTATCACATGTCATCAGGGAACTGCGAATTAAAACAAGAAGATACTACTACACAGCTACCAGAATGACTAAAATTCAGTAGACTAACAGCACCAATTGCTGGTGAGGATGTAGAACGGCCACAACTATCATTTATTTCTAATAGGAATACAAAATGGTACAGCCACTTTGGAAGACAGTTTGGCAGTTTCTTAAAATGCTCAACGTAGGTTTACCCTATGATGCAGCAATTGTACTCCTAGATGTTTACCCAAATGAATTGAAAACTTAGGTCCACACAAAATACCTAAAAATGTTTATATCAGCTTTATATTTGCCAAAAATTGGAAGCAACCAAGATGTCCTTCAATGAGTGACTGCATAAACAAACTGTGATACATACAGACAGTGGAATATTACTCAGTGTTAAAATGAAATGAGTTATCAAGCCATGAAAAAACGTGGTGGAACCGAGACCTCCCTGGAGGTCCAGTGGTTAAGACTCCACGCTTCCACTCCAGGGGGCGTGGGTTTGGTCCCTGGTGGGGGATCTGTCCCGCATGCAATGCAGCGTGGCCAAGAAAACCCACAAAAACATGGAGGAACCTTCAATTCATATTCCTATCATATTCCTAACTGAAAGAAGACAGATTGAAAAGGCTACATACTGTATGATTGCAACCATATGACATTCTGGAAAAGGGAAAACTATGGCGATGATAAAAGATCAGTGGTTGCCAGGAGGGCAGGGGAAAGAGGAGGGACATTTTTAAGGCACATCATTCTGTATGATACTGTAATGGTGGATTTGTTAAAACCCATAGATTGTTTTATACTTCAATTTAAAAAAAAGGAAAAAAACCCATAGAATGTACAACACAAGGAGTGAACCCTAACATAAACTGTAGACTTTAGTTGATAATAATGCATCAATATTGGTTCATCAATTGTAACAAATATAACACACTAATGCAAGATGTTAATAATAGGGAAAGCTGGGGTGAGAGGAGGAAGGAAGATTATATATGGGAACTCTGTATATTCTGTGCAATTTTCCTGTAAATCTAAAGTTATTCTAAAAGAGAAAATCTATTAAAAAATGAAATCATTGGTCAATGAGATGCTCCAAGGGACATCTAAAGGAGAAGTTTCTCTAAAGATTAAAGGAGCTCATTTGATTTGTTTATAAGATATCAATGTGTTTATATAAATTAAATATTCCAAAAAATCGTAGAAATTTGGTAAAAATTTGGCAAATGAACTAGTTTATTATGTCTGGTTTAATAAAAAGAAACATGCCTTCTTTGATTTTTCAGCATTAAATACAACACAAGATTATACTTTTATTCTACTTAGGTATCCTAAACTTATATAGGTTCATTGATTAAATATGCTAGTGATACTTCTACTTAAAGTTTAAGATTATGAAATACATAAATTTGTGCTTAATTAAATTGATTCATCATTCTGAACATTTGATTTCAATAGATTTATGTTTTATAGTATTCCAGCTGCAAGATTAATTTCCAAGATTTATAGGTATCTTGAAACTTTGGACTGATACTAAATTGAGCTAATGGTATTCATTGGATGCCTAGATCATTTCTAAGTAAGATGAAATTCTGAAACATTGATTACTAAGCAAGATTTTAAGTTTGTATCCTTTTGCTTCTGTTTAAAAAATATGCTACCTAGAAGTAATATCTTTGTGTCTGTAAATGAACATGTACATTTCTGTCCCTTTGAAAAATTATGTGTAGGGTGTGTTTGTTTGCAGAAAGTTGTGTTATGTGTACTCATGAGTTCTGCTAGTCTAAAGTGCTGATGTGTGACAGCTGACAATTATCCATCTTCCCAGCTTATTCTGTGAGATAGAAGTTCCTTCAGTTAACGGTTATAATTCAGTGAGACTCTACTATGATTAGTCTTGACAGAAAGGCACAACTTTGTATGCAAAGTGAAAAATGTGTTTTTGTTAAGGGAGAAGGAATAGGTTTGCCCTAAAATGAAATGACAGGCTGTTGCAGAGTGAATGGAGCATGGTGAAGGACAAAACCTGAATGGATATAGAAAATAGCAGAAGGTTCATGGAAAGGGAATTTTACTAGCCTTGGATTATAGGTGAGTAAATAATGAGTCTGAGAAGCTATGAAACCTGTTAAAATCCTAACAAAATCTGCTCAGTTTTGATGGGCTTGTTTCTGTTTATTTTTATAGTTTACTGTTAGTTGCCTTCATTTATGATATAAAGCACCCCCCCATCCTTTATCTGACTATATAGCAAAGATTCTGAGTCTTCCCACAATAATTCTTTGTGTTGGCTTTATTATGGCTTTGATTATTTAGGAAAACAAAGCTTCCTCACTTATGAAGTGCTAAGGTTCTTGGTAGGTGATCATGTTACCCTCTAAGTATATTTTTCAAAGTTTTTTTTGTCACTTTCAAATGAGTAGCCAAATATTGTTTCTAAGGCATCCATGATCCTATCTTGTGTTCAAATCTGAGAGCTTTTTTTTTTTTTTTGGCAGTGCTGCATGGCTTGCCGGCTCTCAGTTCCCCAACTAGGGATTGAACCCGGGCCACCGCAGTGAAAGCGCCAAGTCCTAACCACCGGATCGCCAGGGAATTCCCATCAAATCTGAAAAATTTTGATTTCATTTTTGTTTCTAAGATTGACTCGTAAGTGTAAAATGAAGTAAAATAACTTTCAGAATATCTTTTGTATCTAAAACTTTCTTTGTGATTTCCTAGAGGGCCCTGGGAAGTCACAAAGATTTGTTTTTCCATCTCTTAAAAAAGAAAGGTGCCAGAAGCAGTTAGGATTATTTGATATGTTACTGTTGGAGTTTCATGGGAAGTGGTGTCAAATCAGAAGAGATGCTTAGCCTTTTCTAGGTTAAACTGGTATAGGTCAAATGTTAAATATTTCAGCAATTGTATGCTCTATGGGTTGCTCCTAGAGATTTTTCAATGCCTTTGCTGCCAGGATTGGTTTCTATTTATCAGAGTCCTGATGATGATTTTCTCATGTTAGGCAATGCTATAATTATCAGTCATAATTCAGTTATCATTTAAAATGTTTATTTGATAACAATCTTTTAAAATTTGAATCTAGTATTTTTAAGGCCAGTGCTGTTCAACTGGAGATGAACATCAGACTTACCTATGGAGTTTTATTAACATATGCATACTTAGGACCTACTCCAGATCTACCGAATCTCTTTACTTGATATAGTCTTGATATATTTTTCTTACATGCTTAGTATGTTTTGGTATATTATGTATATGTCTTTTTAAAATTGTTTTATACCTCAAGATATCTTTATCTGTTTAACCATCTTTATAAATCTGATATAATGTTCATTGTCTATAAAGACATGCTTAACTATTATAGACATTCTGTTCAAAACTTTTAGATTGCCTTAATTGTGTTTGTTTTGTGTGCTACAGAAACAACTAAATTTCCTTGTCAATTTCATTACCGTTATGAAATATTTCACTTTTGACAGCTATCAGTAATAAGTTAACCACAGCCATTTGAAGTTCCTGTTACCTACAGAGACTATTTGTTTTACCCCAAAGCTTCCTTGAAACCTCAGCTGTAGGCCAGAGTTTTTGTCTTCATCAAAGGACTGTCTCAGAACCCTGACTGGAAGGACTCTGTCAGGTACTGTTAACAACTAGCAAAGCAGTGAAATGCTTAAGTAGGTTGGTTCTTGAATTCATGTCCTTCAACTAAAGAGACATAAACTATCCTCAAATTACTGGAAGATTGTCCCTAATGGTGACCTCAGGCTGAAGGTTCTTAGGAGCCACCCTGAAGCAGCAGCCTTCGAATGTACACAGCTGAGCCCAAGATCCACAGAACAAGACCACAGATTGTTAGTTTACGATCTGTATTCCTCTGTTTTCTATTCTTTTACCTATCTTCTATCCTCTCACTCACTTAAGGCTACTTTTAACTGTGTTACTTATAATCCCTGTTTCTAATATTGCTGTTTGCATCCTTAATCACTCCTTGGAATGACTAATTCCCAGCTACAATTCACCCATGAACTGGCGAAAAGGAGCCTTGGGAGCCAACCAGCTTCCCTTGGTCCCAGTTCCTTGTAAGAAATCAGTTGGCCAAAAGCAGGTCACTGGGTGGCCCTCAATGACTGGTATTGAATCTGGCACAGAAACCTGCTGGCTACTACCCACAAATTGGACAGGAACTTATTACGTTGGTATACTAATACTGACTCTCAAGATTGCCTTTGACATTACCCAGGCTCCATTTTGGCCCATTGGTTTGTCCTCTAGGAAAAAGAGATCAGCTTATAGTTTCATTGAAAAAGGAGAAAAACTGGCCCTGATTCCAGAACTGAAACCCTAACTACTCTAGGGGAATTCTGGATTTCTTTCTTCTCTCCTCAGTACTCTTCATTTTATACTTTACAAGAGGCCCAGATAGTAGGGTGAACCTTATGATTGAGAGAAAAAAGCAGCAGGACTCAGGCAATGCCACGAAGGCCGTAGAATATATCTCCTTAGAGGTTAGAACAGAGCTGCTTTAGATATAGTATTGACCTCTCAAGGGTAATATGAGCTGTTTCAGGGGAAGAATATTGTACTCACATTCCTGCAGACCTCTCAGAGATCTTTAACATTACTAAAAAGATCCAGGTAGTAAATGAAGATATCATAAAACTGGGTTATATGTCTAATGACCCCATATGTAGTTCTGTGGACACATCAGTTTGGGCATGAGATCTGTGTTCTTGTTCAGTCTGGGCACTCTTGGCTCCTGGCTGAAAAGTGGGCTATATAAACTCTGGTCATAATCCTCTTAGTATTTTTCTGCATTCCCGTGTTCAGATGTGTGATCTCCAGAGTTTTGAATTCTATTACACAGCTGCTGTGCGTCAAATGATCCAGCAAAGGGTCATCCCTCAAAAAGAACTGGAAAACCTGATACACAGGTTGAAAGGACCACCAGCAGAACAACTTTTCAGCAGACAATTGACATGCAATTATGACACCTCAAACAGCAGTGAAGATCCGAATTGATACTCTCAGATATTGATGGTCAGTCCTTCAGCTCAGGATGAAGAATGACCAGAAAGACAAACTGAGAACTGAAGCCATTTCCCCACATTCAGCCTAGACATGGAGAAGCCCAACTACACATTAGTGTCTATATGAAGATGATGTTGTGCTATGCCTCTATCTTCGTTAGCATGACTTTATTTTTCCAGGAAACTCCTGACCAGCAAATGGCTTGATTGCTCATTACAGAATTTTCCCAAAGACCCATCAGCTCTGCAGTGGAAAGCATAACAGACTCTAATTTGCTTCCTAAGATTTTTTTCAATGCTTTGCTTCAAAATCCTGGCCTTGCTGTTTATTGTGGATTGTTATATTGTGATTCTTACCCAATCCTAATCAAGCTGTCACTTTGGAAGTCCTATCCTAAATCAAACGTTCATTTCTTAATAAATTCTGACTTACCTTCCCCTCTCTGAGATATTGTCAAGACTTTGCTTGCTGTAAGCAATAAATCGGCTTTGTCTTATCAACAGGCCTGTTGGTGATATTTAGGGAGCCAGCTCTTGACAGTAACTTAGATGAACGTATTTTTTTTTTAAAGAAGGAATGAAAGGTGGACTAAATAAAAAAAGATCTTGGAACTACAGAGGGAGAGTGATGAATTATGGTTGGGATGATTGGAAATGCTTCACCAAGAACTGATGTTTCCTCTGAGTCTTAAAGGATGAACATGAGTTTGACAAGAGAAGAAAGGGGTTGAGATAGAGAGGGGTAGTGGTGATAGTGAGGTGGGGGGATTCTGGGCAAAGTAAACGGGGGCTTGAAGTACTCCAGTGAAAATGCCAAGAGGTCTGGGGCATGGGTGACCAGGGCAGAGTTGAGTCTCGGGTGTGGTTGGTGCTGGGGCAGGGAGCATGGAGAGAGGAAGTTGCCCAGAGAGCAGTACATACCCTTGGGGAGCAGGGGGAAATCTGGAGGGAGAGAGTGTAATACTGGAGCATTGACCGGATGTGATCTGCATCAAAGGATGATGCTAGCAGCATTGAAGAGGCTGTTGAGGGTGGGGACAGTGGTTCCCAGTCACTGTGGGGCAGACCCCATGAGCATGTTTGCTGTGGTTGCTTCACTTGTTGTGAAGGCAAGAAGAGGCATCAAGCAAGGGTCTGACTCCACCATTACCAATCTCCATGTCTTTGGAACTTGGTTTCCAATTGCTGCAATGACTGCAGGGTCTGATGAGACACCTGGTGTAAGTACACTGAAAAGTACTGAGTGCTAGTTACAGACTCAAAGACAGGTGAGCGCATGTGTGGCGGGGTAGGTTTTCTTCACCCACTCCTACCCTAATGTCTTCTCCTTCTCACCTTCTATGGGAAGAGTGTTTTGGTAAGACAATGTAACAACAAATTATTTAAGTGTGATGGTAACTCATCCAAGTTAAGAAACTGTTCAGTATTAGCCATGAAAGATGGGTTTGTCCTACAGATGCTCTTTCCCATGGTCTGAAAGGCTTTGGCCAGAAACAAATCTACTTCCTCCAAAGACATGGGAGCAAGTGTGAAAAAGTGTGTGCCACCACAGCTGTGATCCCAGGGAAGAGCTCTAGAACTGAGCTAGGCTCTCAGAGAGGGCAGAGGAACAGAGAGGGTGGGCAAGGGATTAAGGGGAAGGGTCTCATGGTCATCAAAGACCAGTTCCATATTGCTTGACAAGACTGAGTAAGAAAGTCAATATACGTTTGTATCCTCTTCTGAACTGTGTATCCTCAGTCAGCTAAGAAACAGTTTTCTCTTTGGTAATGAACTGTACCAGGCATTCTTCCAAGCACCGTAGATGTAACTTGGTGGTTTACATATTTTTTCCAAGCTGTAATTCCTGTTGTAATCTCATTTCCCAACTGAATGGAATTCATGTGGAATGTGGAAAGCAAGCCAGAATTTGTCTTTCAATCTTCCCCAACCTCTTTTACACAGAAAGCAAGCTGCTTCTTTAGTTTTTCTTTCATAGCCAGTTTTCAATAGACTCCACGTAATGCATAATTTAGGAGCTAGGAAGGCAGCTGTCACATTAGGAAGACTTCCAAGCCCCGAATGCACTCGTTTACACTTAAAGGCTTCCTCACGTTTATGCACCTGACTCAAGTCAGAAAATTCAGAGCAAAAAATAGGCTGAAAGGAAAATAGAGAAGCTGGAAGACACAGTGGGTCTGGCTCACCCTCCAACTCTTAACAGTTAAGTATGTTCACTAAATGATACAAGAGGAGGGAGAATTCTGATCCTCCTTTTCAACTAATAGAATAAAAAATTGTAATTATTTTGAGAAACAAACTTTGTATTCTCAGACATTTTTTTCCTTCTTGTAGAACATAAGCTGAAGGTATAGGATTTAGGTCCCTCAGAGGTGACTCCACAGAAGATTTAAAATGGAAATCTTTATGTAATTGTGTTCCAGTTCATTTAACACATTTCCATTATTGAACTTCACTGCATTTCTTGACCACTTGGGTCCCTGAAGTTAAAATTTTGAATCACTTCCTCTTTTCTATGCAGAAGGGAAGATGGCAAGGGCGGGGAGGGGTGTGTACGTGGCATATTTCAGTAGAAAAAGGTTTGTGTTTTAGGCAAAATAACTTTCCATTTCAGTCCTGCTCAAGGACCGTTCACCCACAGGTGACCCCCACAAGGCCCACCCCTTCAGGGGTGGTGGAGGGGGAGTCAGGATGGGTGCAGACGGGACAGCAGCTGGAAGACAGCAGGGAAATGGAATGTAGAGGACCAGACCCGAGCATCCTACACACAGTGTCATCAAGGGAGCTGACCCTCCTCGAGGACAGGTCCAGTCCCACTGAGCACCGTGCACTTTCTCACACTCACTCCCAAGACTCTGGAGAGATGTGAGGACTGGATGCAGAGGCAGGTGGGGTGGGGAGGAGGGAGAGTGGCCATGGGGCAGCTCTGGGCATAGGAAGGAGTGTTGAGATGTCAGTGGTGTCTCCATGGCTCCTCCCGCCTGCCCAAGAGCCCTGGCTCCCCTGCACATCTTGCTCTTGGGTGCCCCCCCACCCCCCGCATCACGGGGCTGCTTCACCAAGGGCTCAGGACCCTGGCAGTGGGGGAGCAGTAGGTGCAAGAGGAAGGGCCAGGCAGAGGAGGCAGATGGGGTGGATCCTGGGGCAAGCTCCTCCACGTACCGTGTGCCAGCATGGGGCCAGGACTAGCCCCTCTCAGAATGAGGTAAGAGGATCTCTCCCAGCACCCCCACCCCCACCAAGAAGTCCATCACCTCCTGAGATTCTGCTTCCTCACCTATAAGCAGGGCCCTGCCTGGGATGCGAGGAGGAGAGAAGGGCACCATAACCACATGTCTCCTGACCTGAAGTGCAGGATGCCCGACCCGTTCATGTGGCTCCTGCCCTCCTGGCAGTGGAGAATCTTCCCCCGTTACTTCTGCTGGCTCTTCAGCTCCTTGTGGAGCAGGTCGCCCCCTCCAGGTGAATCCTTCACTGGCTCACAGAGGAGCTGCGTCTGCATTCCCGATGGGGAGGTGACCCACCACTGCTGGTATTTTGTGGAGGGTAAGGGTGTGCCCTCTGCAGTCAGGCGGCCTGCGTGTGAGCTCTGACTCCCCCTCCTAGCAGCTGCCTGGGACGGAGGCCCGGCCTCCCAGGCTGGTGAGTGTTCACTGCTCCCTGAGGCTCAGCTCAGCGTCACTAACTCTGGGCCTCTCCCCTGACTCCTGTGGCCGAGCAGCACCCAGCCTCCTCCCCAGTTATTGGGAGGCTCCTTACGGTGAAAGGGAGGGAGGGAGGGAAGCAGGAGCATTGAAGAGAAGGCTGGTGGCTGGCTGGGCCTTGGGGCTCCCCAGGACACCTCACCCCATCTCACCTGTGCCGGGAGAGCTGCTCTTCGCCCGCCCCCTCGCGCCACCTCCTCCTGTAAGAGATACAACAGGGATGACCCACTGACCTCTGGAAAGTCCCCTTCCCTGCACTGCCCCATCTCACTGTGGGGACCCTCAGAGGGTTTACAGCACCTCAGAGGGAACCAGGCTCCAGCTATCTAACTCAACAAGCTCCAGAGTTCCCAGTCCTGACATTTCTTTGACACCCTGGAAAATCATGAGGTCAGAATATCTCCACAACCCCAGACAGACAGAGAGACAGAGAAATCTGTGGAAGGGATTGCTAAGGAAAGGTGACTCTAACCAAGACAGGGGCGGCTGAAAGAGCCCCGCGGGCTCTGATGGCTTCTGTCGCTCAGTGTTAACGCAGGCACAGGACAGGTCGTTTTTAATCCCCCCAACAGCCCTGCAATGGGGCCATGGCTGCCTTCATTTCATAGCTGAGGCAGGGAGAGCTTGGATAACCAGACTGAGGCTGCTCAGCCAGCAAGCGGCAGGCCCTGCACTCGAACCTGTGTCCCTGTGCCTCAAAGGCGCTGTCTGCTTCCCCATCCCCTGCTGCCCAGGAAACCTGGGAGTGGGCAGAGATGAGGATAAACTCACCTTCCTCCCCAAGGCCCTTTAGCTGGCAGCTCATGGTCTGCAGGGCTCGCTTGGCGCCCAGGCTGGCTCACAAGGCTCGCTCATCCACGCACACCTTCGGCCCAGGGTGTTTTGAGGCCCTCATGGTGGCCGGCCTCCTTTCCTGGCAGCCAGTGCTCCTTGGCTTGTTTGAGATTGAATGTGGAGGCGGGTGAAGTTTGGGAGAGAGGCAGGGCAGGAGGCGGTGAGTTCCCAGCCCTTCAATCCAGCTGCACACTCCTCTGCTCAGGTTTCCCGGCAAAGGGGCGGTGTAGCCTCACGTTTCAGGCATCACTTACACACGGAGGGGCCCTGGAGGGGCCAGAAGCTGCTGGCTCATGTCCCGGCAATGCTGCCACTTGCACTCCAGCCAGGGGAGGTGTGAGGATCATCCCAGGGTTTTTTCCTTCTATCTTGAGTCACTGGTTGGGACAGGCACCAGGGAAATTCTAGGATGTTTGTGAAAGTTATCATCAGGGCTTCTATTTAAAATACAGATTCCCAGGGCTACCACTGGGCATTCACATGAGTCCTGGTCTGAATCCTGAGCCCACTTTGATGAACTGTTCCTGCTCCCACTATACCTGCTCACTCGCCAGCTCTTCCCACTGCTGCCTGGTTTCAGAAAAGGCAGATTTGGCTGCATTGAAAACCATGACCAGGCTTTCAGAGGAACGGTCTGAAAGGTAATCACAGCCCTCAGCATCCCCTGTTCTTAACCTGGGTTCCCTGGCACTCTGAGCGTCATGGATGGAATTTTGTGGGTCTGTGAACAGGAATGGGGGAAAACATTACGTCTTCATGTTTTCTAGCCTTTAACTGAAATTTAGCATTTCCCTCAAAAAATGTGTGATTTTGTCCCCAGTAGGAGTCACGGACATTTTCTTTTCTTTTTTTAATTGAAATATAGTTGATGTACAATATTATATGTTACAGGTGCACAATACACTGGTTCACAACTTTAAAGGTTATGCTCCACTTATAGTTATTGTAAAATATTGGCTATATTCCCTGTGTTGTACAATATTTCCTTGTAGCTCATTTTATATACAGTAGTTTGTACTGCTTAATCTCCTACCCTTATATTGCCCCTCCCCACTTCCCTTTCCACACTGGTAACCACTAATTTGTTCTCTATATCTGTGAGTCTGTTTCTTTTTCTGTTATATTCACATTTGTTGTGTTTTTTAGATTCCACATATAAGCGATATCATATATCTGACTTATATATATTTCTGTTTGACTTATTTCACTTAGCATCCTTCCAAGTCCATCCATGTTGCTGCAAATGGCAAAATTTCATTTGTTTTATGGCTGAGTAGTATTCTGTTGTATATATATATACCACATCTTCTTTATCCATTCATCTGTTGTTGGACACTTAGGTTACTTTCATATCTTGGCAGTTGTAAATAATGCTGTGATGGACATTGGGGTGCATGTACCTTTTTGAATTAGTGTTTTTGTTTCTTTAAGATAAATACCCAGGAGTGGAATTGCTGGGTCATATGGTAGTTTTATTTTTAGTTTTTTGAGAAACCTCCATACTGTTTTCCACAGTGGCTGCACCAATTTACATTCTCACCAACAGTGTATGAGGGTTCCCTTTTTTCCACATCCTTGCCAACGTTTGTTGCTTGTATTCTTTTGATGATACCCATTTTGACAGGTGTGAAGTGATATCTCATGGTGATTTGATTTGCATTTCCCTGAGGATTAGTGATGCTGAGCATCTTTTCATGTGCCTGTTGGCCATCTGCATGTCCTCTTTGAAAACATGTCTGTTCAGGTCTTCTGTCCATTTTTTAATCGAGTTATTTGTTTTGTTGTTGTTGTTGAGTTGTATGAGCAGTTTATATATTTTGGATATTAACCCCTTATCAGTCATATCATTTGGAAATATTTTCTCCCATTCTGTAGTTTGTCTTTTCATTTTGTCGATGGTTTCCTTTGCTGTGCAAAGGTTTTAAGCTTAATTAGGTCCCATTTGTTTAGTTGTTTTTTTTTTCTTATTTCCTCTGCTTTAAGAGACAGATCTAAAAAAATATTGCTATGATTTATGTCAGAGTGTTCTGCCTATGTTTTCCACTAGGAGTTTTATGGTTTCTGGTCTTATATTTAGATCTTTAATCCACTTTGAGTTTATTTTTGCATGTGGTGTTAGAGAAAGTTCTAATTTCATTCTTTTACATGTAGCTGTCCAGTTTTCCCAGCACCACTCTGAGAAATAAAATATTGCCTGCCATATCAATAAACAAAGGATGTCACAGTCATCAGTGATTGTAGTCCTCCAACGCTGAGCTCGTGAGTCCTGAGGGAACTCAGGAAAGAAACAAAGAATACCTGCCATCTAGCAGCCATCAGACTGCAGCCACTCCCAACAGTGAGCCTGAGGGAACTCAGGATGAGAAAACCCAGGATACTGGCCCCAGATAGCTGAGGTGCATATCAAAGGAATGATTTCAGTGAGCCCAGACTCTTGCATCTTCCCTTACATAGAAAAGCACTAAATTCCTTCACTTGAGATATCTGGTTTTCTTTAATTAACAATAATCTTTTGATGCTCAGACTACCTGACCTTTGTTGCAAAACTCCTATATATTCTGGCACACCCCCCTCCCCCACCCCACCTCCTCGGAGCAATTTTCTCAGGGTTACTTGAGATGCTGCCTCCGGGCTTGAAGTCCTCATTATGTCTGCCGCATAAAACATAACTTTTAGTCTACGGCCATACCACCCTGAATGCATCCGATCTCGCCTGATCTTGGAAGCTAAGCAGGGTCGGGCCTGGTTAGTACTTGGATGGGAAACAGGGCAGAGAGCCAGGCTTTGTCTCCTGAGGACACTTTAAGATAACAGTCATGACAGGAACAGAGAGGAGCTAAACCCTGTTTGAGTAAAGGATCAAGAGGTCACATATTTCCCATCCTTGGGGCAAGGGAGACATTGCACATGTGCAGGGAGGCTCCTCAGGGGTTAAGAAGGAGGGGACACCACCCCAGAATAGGTGATACCAAGGCCGTCCCATAGGCCTCTAGGCTGTAATCCATCTTGGAAAAAAGTTGTGCACACATGTTGGGGAGGGTCCTAGGGCAGGGCAGGTGTGGAAACAGAAACCAGATAATTGGCCAAAGGTAAACAAAGATCCAGAAGAACTGCCCTGTATGAATGACTTAGTCGCCTCTTTACTGCGCTCCTCCTCGTTAGGGAGGACGACGCCCACACCCTTTCTTTGCAGGTGTGCATCTCTGCCTTTCTTCTGTCTTAACTAAACAGTTTCTCTGTGTGCTCTCCCACTTGTGCTGTATCTCTAATAATAAACTTTATACCTGTTTTTACAGTTTTTGCCTCCTTGAGAAATGCATTTTTCAGTGCAGGCAAGGGCCAGGGGAATTTTTCTTCTAGCCTCTAGCCCCTGGTGGACTAGTGGCTAGGATTCCTGGTTTTCATCCAGGCTGCCCAGGTCCAATTCCTGGGCAGGGGACTAAGATCTCACTTCAAGCCACCGCTCATTGCTGTCTCTCCAAGATCACTTACACATGTTATTTATCCTTCCTGAGCCTCTGTTTCCTCATCTGAAAAATGGGGATAAGAAGACTCCTTCTGGGACTTGTGAGGGATAAATGGATGAAGGCAGGTAAAGGAGCTTGCACAGGCCAGAGAACTCCAGTAGATGGAGAGCGTGTCCCACTGCCCACACATGGGAGGTGCCTGCTTCATGCTCTGGGCCCTACTGGGCCTTGTTTACCTCCCCTCACTCCATGTTCTCTATCCATGCCCCTCTGTGCCCTCAGCAACTGTGCAAAGAGGGCTTATCTCTTCCTTGTTATAGGAAGATCCCAAGGCCAGTGCCAGGTTAGCCAAGAAACTGCTCACCTGTCAGCAGGGAAGCACTTGGACTCAACCCAAGCCAGAGTCCAAGAACAGCTCTTGCAAAAATCTGCAGCCGATCCCAGTCAGAGTGGCTTCTCCACTTTGAAGTGATGTTTCTTAGGCTGTGGGTAGCATTCTTCCCAAGCAGGGGAGAACCTTGTTAGAGCAGGTGGAGCCACACCAGGGAGTCTCGGCATCACCTGCAGTCCACCTCCTGCTGCTTCCGCTGCATGGGCTTCATGTCCCACCATATTGATTTCTCCTTGTCTTCCTCCTGCTAGAGGACAGAGGAGTTCTTGTGGGCATGAGTCCAATACCTCCAGGGTTGGGGAGCTCACTCCCTCTTTAAGCTGCTCTTTTCACTCACACACACACTGGCTTTGGGGAGAGTTCATTCTGGTGCCTATTTCTGAAAGCTTCACAGACACAGAAGGCTCATCATCGGAAGCACCCAGAGTGCTCCTTCCCAGGTGGTCAGCCACACCCACAAGTTTTGGTCATTTGCATCCATCCAAACCAGTCCCTGAAGCTGAATCCAGCCTCTGTACCCTGATGCTAAATTAAATCTCGGAGATAGAATTTTGGGTGAAGTAGGAAAGAATAGCTTTATTGCTTTGCCAGGCAAAGGGGGCCACAGCGGGCTAATGCCCTCAAAACTGCGTGTCCCCACTTGGAGAGGGTAGTGAGAAATTTTATAGTAATGGTTCAAAGAGGGCGTGATCAGCTCGTGGACATTATTCTGATTGGCTGGTGGTGAGGTAAGTGAGAGTCAGCATCATCAACCTTCTGGTTCCAACCCTTCTGGGGTCTACGTGGATGTGGGCAGCACACCTTTGTTAACCGTTAACGTCTCTCACCTGGTGGGGGTGTCAGTATCTGGGAAACAGCTCACAGATATTGTGTGCCTCCCCTGATGGGGCACCAGGACCCTGTCCCAAGGCTGCACTGTTGTTTCTCTTGACTGTTTTTTCCTCCCTGGTCTCACATCCCCTCCCTTCCCTAATTAACAACTGTTTGAATCTGCTCGTTGGAACTCAGGGAAGGTCATGGAGACTGAATGAAGCCTCTTTCCTGTAATCAAAGAAGTGGGGGACACAGAAGGGCTTTGTGCCCAGGAGCCCCACAGGCCCTGCTCGGTGTCACCCACAACCCACTTGCCACAACTCTTTGATTGCACTGGCCACACTTGGCGACTTGAATCTCTCTCCCTCCCTTATGTTCCCGCAAGTGTGAGGCAGCCCTTGACGCTCCACAATGCTAGAAAAAAGGAGGTACCCCGTCTTGTTTGTGGGGAGGGATCAGGGGAGCCCCCAGGAAGTGGCGTGCTGAATTGAGTTTTAAATGTGAGGAAAGTATCTTGGGCTGAGGTGACAGCAAGGACAGGGCAAGAAGTCTGCCACCTGTCCTTCAGTGGTGTTGCTGGGTAAGTGTGAGGTGAGGCCAGGAGGAAGGTGAGTCTGATGGGCAGGCTGGGCAGACTGTGGAGGAGACTGGCAATCATATTTCAAGGATACAGCACCCTGAAGGGCTTGGATCAAGGACACAAGCCTCTCAGACAGAGGGTTAGAAGCAGGTGAGTCATATAACCTCTGATGCTGTGTCACTTAATTCTAAAAGTTTTGCCATCCTTGAGGAAATGCAGCCATTGGATATGCAGTGTCTGAAAACAATATCCGACTCCAGCCACCAGCAGGAGAGAATAGGCATCCTGCCTGGTGGTCTCTGGTAGTTGCAGGGCAGGTGGGGCAGCCATGGCTGTGGAAGATGTTTCCAGGTTTCTGGCTTGGGTATTATAGTTACACTGCTGTCCACATTCTTTATACTCCTTTCCTGTGGAGATTCTGAGTCCACTTGGTATGGTCAGCATTTTGCCAGATGTCTGATTCTGGCTTATATTCTCCTTGCATCTTTGCCACTTCTCCAGGACGGTGGGTACACGAGGACTCAGGCACACAACTCCACTGGCCTAGGTTGCAGGTTTCTTCAGAGGATGAGGAGGTGATGTACCTGATACCATCCCAAGAAGCCCTGTAAGAAGACAAGCTCTGCTCCTTACCTGGGGAGACGCAGCAAGGCAGAGGTCAACACTCCAACCACAGGAAGGAACTGCACCCCGAATCGTCACGTGGAGGCTGGTGTCTGAGGAGATCCTTCGAGCCTCTGGGAGGATTCCTTCTCTCTTTTGCCCTTGAGTTTTGCCTCAAGAGTTGCCTTTTCTTTGTGGTGATTTCACCATGACTATAAGGTGAAATCTCTTGATTTCACATATTTGCAAGTTTTAAGAAAAGCAACCTACTTTGAGGACAGTGAGACCAAATCAGGGGGTGCAAAAACACATCTTTTAACTTTTCATAAAATATTCTTTTTCTTTTTTTTCATTCGCTCAACACAGGATCTAGCTAATTAATACTTGAGTTACATTTATCGGACATTCAACCCAACATAAATAAACATTGCTCTGAAGAGTAATAATGTTGGAGTGGTATTTTATCACGATGGTGAATATTTCTATTGCTAAGGTTAAGGGTGGTAAGCTCTGTAGTAATTCTCTTTCATGGGTGTGGCTCGATCTGAGAAAACAAAATCCTAAAATCCAACAAAATGACAACAAAATGACGTGCGATTTCAACAACAGTCACAGGCATCCAAATCTGATGGTCCTTTTGTCTCAAAACCCCTCATTAATGGGGAAACTTCTTGGATCACCTTGTTAATTTAGCTCCCCAATTAAAAAAACATACCTCTATATAATTAGCTATGGGTATCTGCTTACAGACATCCAGTGTCCCTCACAGGATGTTGTAAACCAGCACAGTGGAGAGGATCCAGTGACAGGAGGGAACGCCCTCCCTGGATAAGGTGAGCTGGCCGGTGGCCGGATGCTTACCTTCCAGCTTCTAAGGTGCACCAAAGAGCTCCCTGTGGGGAAGTTTGTGGTGCAGGGTAGCAGCGGGACCATAGAGATCTGGACAGCAGCCATGTTTCCCTGCAAGCTCGGGGGCATGTATTAAGAACAGGCTGATTCTAAGGCTCCTTTGGGCAGGTTCTTGGTTCCTCAACTTTCCTAGATCAGTACTGAGGGTCGCGCAGAGCCCTGAAAGTGTTCGCAAAGATCTGCTGTGTTGTGTCTGCCATTCTGGGCTCTTAGTCAGGAAGGGAGACCCACACCCAGGTATTTGGGACCTCAGGGAGCACTACTCCCAGGGAGAGGATGATTCTGGCCAGATAGAAGCCGAGCAGATCAAGAGACCTGGCTGGGCATGACCCATGGCCCACGAAGAATACTGCAGCCAGGAGGTGGACGGGGCCATGGGCTTCATGTGCCTGCTTCTTTCCCCTCCACCCCAGGAATCAGTCAGGCAGAGAGCTGGGAGCCAGAACTCCGAGGCCCTGTTACTTCTGCCCGTAGGGGATAAGGACAATTAATAAGTGGAATGCTCCTCACAAGCAAGCCATTTACAGATGTCACCTGAATCAGACAGGTGACAAATCCCTCTTCAGTCCCCATTATATATATATAGGACATAAACAGGATACTCCATTTCTTCATCTGTTTGGTGGAGGTAATTCTGCTACGAGTCCTATAAGGGTGCTTTGGGGATAGAGGGAGTAATGTGGCTATAACAGGAACACCCTGAAGCCCTGAAGAGTTCAGAGGGGTCCCCTCGCTCACAGCCCCACTTTTAGCAGAGCACAGACTGGGGGCCCTTTCCTCTGCTCCTTGATGCACCTGCTGCAGTGCTCTTTACCACGGCGGCAGAGAGGTCAAATTCGCTCCGCTGCTGCCCACCTCTGGCCTGTGCTGTGCTCCCTCGGGGCCATGTGGCTCTGGGAGCAGGGTGGCTTCTCCTGCATCCCCCAGAGCAGCACTAAACCCAGGACACAGTGTGCAATCGCCTGTCATCAGCAGCTTGCGGATAACCAGGTGTGGTTGTAGCAGAGCCCTGGGCAGGAAATCCCAAACAGGGACAACTTAACAGCTTGAAGCTCCTTGGCTGCTTGTGCCCTGCCCCGCTCCCCCAAGTTTTTGAATGCCGCCTGCCATGTTGTTTCTAGAGTTCAATCTTCCTGGCACGATGCCTCTCATCTGATAAACTAGACTGTCAAGTTGATCATGCACAGAGCGGGGTGGAGAAAAAGACCTTTACTGAGCTGTATATTCCCCATGGTTTAAGATCCCTGGGGAACTCCCAGCCATGTGGTTGGAATGCTGCTTGGTGAGCATGGACCATGGGAAGGAACCAGAAAGGGTGCAGGGGGCTTCACTCGTTGAGATGCATGTATCTGTCAGGGATACTACCTACCTGCCTCAGTGATTTGGGTAAACTCTCATGAGTCCTCACTCTTTTGATGTTTGTTTTTATTGTGTGGGGGTTCTTGGCTATCTGTTTATATTTAACCTTGAGGTACTGAAAAGCCATGTGGAAGCTTTCTGCCCATGGGCAAGCCTTGCTGATGGGGGGCCTCACTTTAGGATAGGGTTTCTCAACCCGAGCATTATTGACATTTAGGACCAGATAATTCATTTTGTGGGAGCTGTCCTGTGACTTGAAGATGTTAAGCAGGTCCCTGGCCCCTATCCATTAGATACCCATTAACCCCCAGCCCCCTCCTCAGGTGAGACGACCAACAGGGTCTCCAGATACTGCCAAGTGTCCCCTGGGGGCAAAAATGCCATGGGGTTGAGAATCACTGTTTAGGCTGATGAGGCAGGGATAAGAAACACCCACTCAGCGTTTGTGTGCCTTTTCTTTCCCAGAGAGAAATCTTCCCATCTCCCGCCTGAGGAAAACAACCTTGGCCGCCAGTGTTTGCGAAGCTGAGGAAGAGGAGGCCGAGAGTCCCACTCTTCAGTATGTGGGTTTTTACTCAATTCTCCTGTCTTCTGTGTGCCTCATCTTGCCCTCAGTACAGAGCTTCTCATTTTGTCAGCCTCTCCAGAGTCAATGCTGAATCTTCTTCAGGAGTCGGGGAGAGGAACTGGGGTCTAAGGTTCTAACTTTTTGTTTGTTTGTTTGTTTTTTAATATCAGCTTTATCAAAAAATAACAGCTTTACCAAAAAATGCACCCGTTTAAAGTGTACAATTCAGTGGTTTTTAGTACATTCACACATTTGTTTCTGGTTTTCGGAGGTGACTGCTTCATTAAGTTTTTCTAATTTGGTGCTGACTGTGATTATAGTTTACACTTGCTCTGTGGTAACCCTTTCCTGGTGAAAGTTCTGTGAGCCACGTGTGCCCCAAGTCCAGAAGGAGGGAGGGAGCAGAGCCAGTTTGCACAAAGGTTGAGCCTTGTTTGGGGTTTCGTCTCCCCTTTGTTCAGGAACACGGCCCACTCCCACCCCTTGGCACCTTGCAGAGGGCTCACCGCCAGGTGGTCCCCTCCTGGCTGTTTGGTCGGGCTTGTAAAAGTTGGGACAGGGAGGCCACCAAGGCAAAAAGTGGGGACAGGGTCGGTGGCCATTGGCACTTAGCTTCTGGGGGTGGGGTTGGGGGAGGGTGGCATAGATCTTAGTCTCTGGAGCTGAAGGTCAGGACTTAGACCTTGGGTCAAAAGTTCCAAATTCAGGTTCTGGGGTGAACAATTCGGGAGTCCTGAGGGAACAGAGGGACCCTAGCCGCTGGAGGGAGAGCGGGGACTAAGCATAGGGAGTGGTTACCGGGGGTCCAGGTGGACTTTGGGACGGAGACTCAGTGTCTAAATCGGGACCGGGGGACTTGGCCTCTGGGACCAGCTGTGCGCAGGATGTCCCCTAAAAGGCCCTGAGAGCTCCGCGGACTCCCCGGGAGGTTCCCAGGTCAAACCCGGCGCTCTCCATCCTTAGAACAGGGGCCAGGAAGGGACCAGGTTTGGGAGGCCGCTACTCCGTGGCCCTGGGGGAAGCCGGGGGAGGGGCTGAAAGGCCTCGCATTCTCCGCAAAGGGCCCTCGGCTCCCCCTGCGGTTCCGGCAGCTCTCCCACCCCAGCGGACCGGAGAAATTGCGCCTGGGTCCTGGCGGAGGTCGGACGCCCCCTGCCGGCCAATCCGGGACTTGGCCTTTGCGGCAACCCCGGGACAGGCTGGGGCCAGAACCAGAAAGAGCCTCTGCAGGGGCAAAGCGAGCCTTAGTGGGCCTTGGCGCCGGGAGACTCTACCAGTGTTTGTTATATGTGCAAACAAATTCGAAATCACGCGTTCCTTCCCAAGGTAAGAATTAGAACAACTTTACATAAATCTAAGCAGTATAATTAAAAGAGGCTCAGATCTTTGATCTCAAAAGTAACTTCTTGTGAATTAGAGCGTATACAAATGTAACCAAGCAGTTTAGTTAAAATGAAAACCAAGCTATATTGATTTCTTATAGTGAACTAGAAGCACATTAGCTCAGAAATGCAAATTAGCTCAGAAACATTTCAAACTAAAAGATCTTATTGCAAGTTAGAGCAAATTAAGATACATCTAAGAAGTATTCCTAAACCTAACCGGGCATGGGAAATTAGAACAAATTGCGTTTGTGTGAAGTCAAACTTAAAAGCACTCATTTAAAATAAAATGTATGATCTTTATAAAGTCCTATATAAATTTTTTTATGTGCAAATAAGCTCAGAAACACACCGTCACCTCAAAAGTACTATCTTTGTGCAAATTAGAGCAAATTAAGTAGGTTAAGTGAAAACAGTGTTAATCACACACTTATATGTAAAGTAAATCAAAAGTGCATTATGTTGTTAGTGAAAATAAAGATGAAACCAAACTATTTGTACAAATAAGCAGTATGTTTGCAAACAAACAGTATGTTTGTTAACAAGCTAAGAATCAGACATTCCCCTCTAAGGAAACTTCTAATGGTTAGAGAGAGCAAATAAGAATGAGTTAGGACCAATTTAGATAAATCTAAGCAGTATTAGGGAATATGTCATTATTCTTTAATTTACCTTGTGAGGAATTAGAATAAATATAGTCAATACTAAGCACTTTAGGTGAAATCAAGTTCAAAATCACGCATTCATTTCAAATGAAACTTCTTATTCCTCCTTAGAGATATCCATATGTAACAGTTGATATTAAAACAAATACCGACTCAAGTGTTCCCAAAAGGACCTTCTTAGGGTAACTTAGAGTGTATTTAAGAGTTTATGTGAAAAAAAAAAAAAAGAGTTTATGTGAAATCAAGCTCAAAATCATTCATTCATTTCAAACAGCTTCAGAAGTACTTTGTAAATTTTACATATGCAAACAAGCTCAGAAAACACATTCATCTCAAAATTTTCCGCTTTCCTCAATCGCTAGGGGGAGCTCCTCAGGCCTGGCACAAAGACCCCTCTTTTCCTCATGACAGACCAAAGCTGATTTGACTGGGACCACCAGTAACTATGTCCCTACTTCCCCCTCCAGAGGCTGAGTCCATATTTCGGCTCCAAAAACGAAGTCCTAATCTCCAATTTCAGAGGCTAAGACCCCACTCCTCACACCAGAAGCTAAAGACCCCACTTCTCCAACCAGAGGCTAAGTTTCCACCACACACCCCACTGGCTAGGTCCACAAGACCCCTTACAGAGGCTGATGGGTCCCAGTTTTGGCTACAGCAGTCACCTGGTGCCACAGAGACTACATCCTGCTTCCCTCACCAGAGTCTAAGTCTCTGCTTCTCGAACCAAAAGCTAAGTCTTCAGAGCTCTCCTCAAAGGTTAGGTCCACACTCCCCTCTCTAGAGGCTGAGTCTGGATTTTGGCTCCATAGGCAGTACCTACCTCTCACATGAGAGGCCGTGCCCCTGCTTTCTTTCCAGAGGATGAGAACCCACTGCTGGCTCCAGAGCCTAAGTCCCAATCCCTCTTCCAGAGGCTGAGTTTCCATTTCAGATCCAGAGTCTAAGTGCCAACTTGTGCTGCCAGTGATTCCCCTATATTTTGCTTCAGAGGTTACATATGTCCCCCTAGCCAGAGCCAACCGACAATCTTCCCAGCTGGGTCTCCTGCTGGGTCCCCTTCTCCTTAAAGTGAGTTAGAGTGTATTTAGTCAAAATTAAGCAGCATATTAATAAAAACAAGCTGAAACTCAGACACAGTTCTCAAGAGAAACTGTAACTTCTTAAGGAGTTAGAGTGTAGCTGGTCTAAATTAGCCAGTGTAGGGACTTCCCTGGTGGGTAAGGCTCCATGCTCACAATGCAGGGGGCCCAGGTTCAATCCCAGGTTGGGGAACTAGATCCCGCATGCATGCTGCAACTAAGAAGTCTGCATGCCGCAACTAAGATCCCATGTGCCACAACTAGGACCTGGCACAGCCAAAATAAATGAATAAATAAATATTTTTTAAAAAATTAAAAAAATAAATTAGCTAGTTCATGTGCAATCAAGCTCAAAATCACTCATCCATTATAATTGAAATTTATAAGCTTCATAAGTGATATATAAATTATATATATATATATAAACTAGCTCAGAAATACATATATGACACAAACACAATCTCAAATTACATTAGAGTAATGTGCATCTAAGCAGTATTAGTGAAACCTAGTTCAGAGGCAGACTTAGTCTTCAAAAGTACTTAACTTATAATGGTAAGTTAGTGGAAATATAGATGAAACTGTGCAACCAAGCAGTATATTTGTATACAAGCAAAGAACCAGATATTCCTCTCTTCTGAAGTGTGAAATGGTGAGATAGTGCAAATATAAATGATTTACAGCCAAATTACATGAATCTAAGCAAGTTTTAGAGGAAATAAGCTCACAGTTACATGTTGTTCTCTTACTTTCCTTGTTTTTGTTACTTACAACAAATTAGAAAGAATGTAAGCAGCTTAAGTGACAACAATGTCAGAATCGTACATTCATATCTAAGATAACTTCCTATGGTGATTTAGATAAAAATCTGTCTGAAACTAAGTAGATCGTTGAAAACAGGCAGAAAAACCACACCTTCAACTAAGGTTCAGGTTCAGGAACATTTGAAATGAAATATCTCATTATGAGTTAGAGCATGTTTAGATGAAACTAAGCTCTTTATGTCAAACAAGCTCAGAATCTATCATTCTTCCTGTATTAGTCTGAGTTCTCCAGAGAAACAGAACCAATAGTGTGTGTGTATGTGTTTGTGTGTGTGTGTATTTGTATAGATGGAGGTTTATTGTAAGAAATAGGCTCACACAATTATGGAGGCTGGCAAGTCCAAAACTTGCAGTGTGGGCCGGCTGGCTAGAGACCCAGAAGAGCCAATGGTGCAGTTCCAGTCTGAAGGCAGTCTGCTGGAGATTTTCCTCTTGCTCTGGGAGGCCGGGCCTTCCACTGATTGGATGAGGCCCACCCACATTATGGAAGGCAATCTGCTTACTCAAAGTTCACTAAGTTAAATGTTAATCTCATCCAAAAACACCCTCCAAGTTGACACATAAAATTAACTACCACACTTCCCAAAGCTAACTTTTTATAGGGAGAGCAAATCAAGACATTTTATATGAAGTCAAGTTCAATACCACTCGTACATTACAAATGAAGCTTCCTATTTATCGTTAGGACTATGCAAGTTCAGATGTACTCTTCTCAATGGTATCCGATTAGGGTGAGTTAGAGCACAGTTAGTTGAAAGTACAAATGAAATCAAGCTTCATTCAGCCTGGTAGCCTGGTTTTTGCAGGATTTAATATCTGAACTTAGACTTGGACATTGGACTTCTGCATTGTGCCCTTACCTTTGATCTGGAACTAAGCCTTAGAAGTCTTAGAAGGCTGATACTGTAAGCAGCTTTTGCAGGAAAGAGATCTTTACGGGAAAGAGCTTTCTGCAGGAGGCCCTTTTTGTCTTGTCACTTTAGCAAAGTTATATTGTAAGTAACCGTAAACCAGGCACTGCATGCTCTACTCACCTCTGGCCCAAGCACACCTTTCAAACCTTTTGATCACAAAACGCCTTGCCTAAACTGTTGGTTCTTTCCATAGATCAAAGAAGTAGAAATGAAGAATAAGTAATTAACAGATGACCAGATCTCTTCCCTAGCTTCCCCTTCAGCAATCTTGCAAACAAACTGTTTGAACAAGGTATCATCTAAAGAAAGCACGAGGAATTGACAAGTCTGCATGTAGTGGGAGATGGTGACAGTTTGATCCCCTATCTCAATGATTAACTGAGATTATTTCCTCTTTTCCCTTTTAAAACTTTCACGGCCAAGCAGAATCTTTGAAGGTGGTTTGGGGATGAGTCCACCTTCTCCCCACATTGCCAGCTTTCTGATTAAAAGCCATGTTTTCTGTTTCTACAAACACTTGCCTCTAGGGTATTGATTTTCGAGTGGTAAGCCCTGGCCCTGAGTTTAGTAATAATGTCTGGAAGGTGAAGAGAAATGAGAGGGTGGAAGAAGAGATGGTGTTGGAGAAAATTAAGAATAAAATTGCCTGCCAACCCAGATAGTTCTCTCCGTAAATGTAGAAAAGAAAGAAAAGTTTTATTATTGAATAAGTGTTAAACCAGACTGTGAAATGCATCATAGGGAATCTTCTGAGATTGCAAAGAGAGAAATCCCAATTTTTATATAGTTGAGTGGTTACAACCCATTACAAACATGTTCTCAAGGTTAATGGTAATTTGTCCTCTTATAAGAGGATTTGACAACTTTGTTTACTGTACATTTTTTTTCACAGTTCATACTAAATTCACCTGGTAATTGGGGGTAGCCACCTGTGCCGATGAGGTAGGAGATAGATGGGTCCCTGGGCTGAGCAGCTGGAATTTGTCAAGTGGAATAAATTGGAGCTTTGTTTTCCCTAGACACTCCAAGGACAAAGTTAGTGGCAGGAGCTGAGCTCTGCTAGAGTAAAGAGATAAGACAACCACTCTCAGGTCAAGGAAACCTCACCAACTGTACATGTGCAGGAAGGCTCCTTGGGGGTCAAAAATGGAGGGGGTGTCATCCCATAATAGGTGTTGTCAGACCGCCCACTAGCCTTTGTGCTGGAATCCACCTTGGCAAAAGGAGGCACACACATATTTGGGGAAGGTCCTAGGGCAGGTCAGATGTGGGAAAAGAAGCAAGATAATTGGCCAGAGGAAAACAAAGACCCAGAAGAACTGCCCTGTATAAATGACTCAATCACCTCTTTACTGCACTCCTCCTCATTAAGGAGGATGCCCACACCCTTTCTCTTCCGGTGTGTACTTCTGCCTTGCTTCTGTCTTAAATAAATAAACTGTTTTCTGTGAGCTCTCCCATGTGTTGTGCTTCTTTTTTTTTTTTTTAATAAATTTATTTATTTTTGGCTGTGTTGGGTCTTTGTTGCTTCGTGCGGGCTTTCTCTAGTTGTGGTGAGTGGGGGCTACTCTTCATTGCGGTGCGTGGGGTCTAGGTGCATGAGCTTCAGTAGTTGTGGCACGTGGGCTCAGTAGTTGTGGCTTGAGGGCTCTAGGGCGCAGGCTCAGTAGTGTGGTGCACAGGCTTAGTTGCTCCCTGGCATGTGGGGTCTTCCCGGACCAGGGCTCGAACCGGTGTCCCCTGCATTGGCAGGCAGATTCTTAACCACTGTGCCACCAGGGAAGTCCTGTGCTGTGCTTCTAATAATAAACTTTGTACCTGTTTTTACAGTTTTTGCCTCCTTGAAACATTCTTGTTACAATGGGTCAAGAGCCAGGGCAACTTTGCATCTTGCCTCTAGCCCCTGGTGGACTAGCAACTAGGACTCCAGGTTTTCATCCAGGCTACTCAGGTTCAATTCCTGGTTAGGGAAATAAGATCCTGCTTCAAGACATTGCTCACTGCTGTCCCTCTGAGAACACTAATTACTTTTATTTGAAAGAAAAAAAAAAAACAACTTCTAACTCTATGACAAGGAGGTAGTTATAGTTTTGAGCTAGGCATTGAAGCTAAATTCCCACATGATGGGAACATAGGGCAATATCTTCCTTAATGGTTTATTTCAGAGATGGCTGCCAGGCCTTTAAGAAAAACAACATACTTCTTAGCCTTTAAAAAGATTTACATACATATCAAAGGGGCACATGATTTACAAATAGGTTTCTCAAGGAAATGATAACAGTGAAAGCTAATTTTCAGTTACCATTACAATTTAAACGCTCTTCCTATGAATTGAACTTGGTCTGCTTTGCCAATCCCAATTGGCGTGTTGCCAGTTGAAGGTACCAGCTTAGCCCTTAAAGAGGATCTTTGGTAAAAAGCCAAAGAGCCAGACTCCAGCCTGAGTGAGGCTTCTGAGGCAGGCGACAGATGGGCCCCAGGCTGAGCAGCTGGAATCCTTCCCCTGTGGACAGACACTCCAAGATAAAGATAATGGCAGAAGCAAGCAGAAGCTGAGTTCTGCTTGGATAAAAGATAAAGAGAACATGTATTTCTCATTCTTGAGGTCAAGGAGACCTCTCAAACTACACATGCACAGAAAGGTTCCTCAGCAGTCAAGAGAATGGAGGGGGTGCCAGACCATAATATGTTCTTCTTTCCAGAAACCCTAGGGCTGTACTCTATTTTGGCTAAAAGACACAACGGCCCAAAGTGGGGGGCCCTGAGTCAGATCAAATGTGGACTCAGAGCCAAGCAAAGCAAGACGATGGGCCAGAGGAAACCCAGAAGAAATGCCCCACGTAAGTGATTTAAACTACCCCAAAGGTGCTACTCTTTCTCTGAGCCTGCCCCTGTGTGTCTACCCACATGTACTTTTTTTCCTCCTAATAAACACTTTACTTGTTTCATTACTTTCCATCTCTTTGCTGAAATCCACTTCTACAAAGCAGACGATCCAGGGCCTTGTCACTAGCCACTGGCCCTCGTGGTCCAGCAGTTAGGATTCCGTGCTCTCAATGCCACGGCGCGCAGCTTCAATCTCTGGTCTGGGAACTGAGACGCTGCTTCAAACCACCACAGGCCGAGGCCACCCGAGATCACTTCCATCCTCTAGGAACTGGATGTGAGCTTGTCACTAACCCTGAAAACCTTGACGAGGGGAAAGTGACTACACGGCAAGGAGAGCGCCGGAGTTGAGTGTAAGGGATCAACAGAGACTTTGGGAGTCCGCTTTACCTCCGCAGTCCGTTTTCCAACCGCCAACTCCCCCGCCCCCCACAAGTAAAATGGCAATGAACACAGGGGTGAGCGAACAGCACAGAGCCAAACTTAGATGGTGCTCGCGGAAGGTGGCATGCATATTTTAGCGCCTAAGCCCAGGGAATTTAGCCTGGTCACGATAGGAAAAATCCACCTGAGATGCTCGCAACCGGAAGCCGGACCCTCCACAAGCCAACCGGAACTGCCTTCGCCGGGTGACCCTGAGCGCCGAGGGTGTGGACCTGGAAGCCGTCACGGAAGCGGCCGCAGAGGCTTCTGGGGAATCTTTCAAGCGAACAGGCAGAGGGAACAGAGATTTCATTCGGGAACCACTACCTGTTTATGCATGGGTATTTTATAAACAGAGACGGGTAGGCTGTCACTACATAGCCACTGTCGTGGTAAATTAACCGCGCGGTCCACAAGCGGCTCCTGGGACGGCCAGCGGGAAGGGAGTCCGCGAGGATTCTGGGAACTGTAGTTCTGGTGTAGTTGAGCGGCCGAGGGCGGGGTGAGCGGTCGGGTCCTCTTTGGAGAGCGAGGCCTGCCGGGCCCGTGGCCCCACGGTGTCCCTCCCCTGCTGCAGTAGGGTGGGGATAGGCCGGGCAGGGCCTAGGGTTGGGAGTTGGGGAGGAGTGCGGCTGCTGGGGGAGTGCGGCGGCCCAGGCCGGCGGGTTCGGGCGGTTTCGTGCTTGGAGGAGGGGGCGCGGCTCGAGGTGCGCGTTTGTGGCGGGGAAATGGGGTGACTCCTCTAGCTGCGAATCCCTGAATTGCGGGGCGTTACGCGGAACTTCACTCCTCGGCTGGGGCGAGAGACCTGGAACTCAAATTTCTTTCTTGGAAACGGGTGGGTATATTCTGGGCCAAACAATTTACGAGTAGGGGGCAGCTCCAGTGCGCATCCCCGGCGTTTATTTGGGGTGTAGGGGTGTGTTCAGCCAGGGCCAAATAGACATCCCTTGTGATGGGGGCTGGGGGCGCGGCTTGGGCCATGTGTCCCTGGGTGTTGTTTGGCCTGGGAGCACTTACGTGCGTCCCGCATCCCTGAACGGTTGTGGGAACCCAGGACTGATCGTGAATGTCAAGTTTTGTTTTTGATGGGGCTGAATATGACCCAATGGTGATTGGGCGGAGGTGGGGTGGAGGAGAGAGCATCTCAGGCCCTGCTCTGCGTTGGCTTGTTGGCGGTGGGTGGAGGTGAGTTCGACGTGGGCAAAATATCCGTAAGGGGTGGTGGAGTGTCTTGGCTCTGGAGTTCTTTGGGTTTTTAGAAAATGGGGAGGTTTGGGGCCTGAGGCAGACATCCTACAGTGATGGTGCACTGCACCGCTGGGGCCTGCATCTAGGCAGTTTTTTGAGTGCAGGCAGGTCTGCTTCTCTGGGATCTCTTGTCCCACGGTTTGTCCTCATCCCGGGGCCCACTCTGCTTTATGACAAAGATCCCAGATTTGGTTGTAATGTAAGTGGCTTGTTTGGCTAATTCTCCCTCTCTTAGAATGCTTTTCCCTCATGTGTTGGGGTTCAGACCTCTAGTTTGGGACTTACCCAGATTAGGTAGTGTGGGGACCTCTGAGGGCTGCTGGCCAACTGTCCAAATCACTTCTGGGATCTGGTGAAACCCAGGTATCAGGACTTTAATTTTGGGGTAAGGTCAAATTTTAAACCCACGCAGTAGAATAGTACAGTAAACTCACATGGACGTATCACCAGATTCAACATTCATTAATTCACAGACAATCCTGTTTCATATACATCCCCTCAACTTGTCTTTGGATATGCTTTGAGAACTGTCACACCCGGTAGGGGTTGACCATCACTGACATTACAACTCATCCAACGGGCTAAGGCCATGGCACTCCACAGCTAGAGATCAAATCTAGGCACTTTCTAGCTCTGTCACTTCAGTTTATTAGAAGATCTAACTCCGGGCCTTTGGGAGACAAAAGTTGTACAGTGCCTGGAATTGTCTGTGGTGTATAGTAAGAGTTTAGTAAGTGTTAATTATTAGTAGTAACAAAGGATGATTTTCCTATTTAATAGCATATCAGGACAGGCTGTATTTTGATGCCCACATATGACTGTGTCCCCAGGAAGCTGTCTACATTCTTCTTTGACAGATCTGAGGCTCTTTTTGTTTTTTAAAGAAGAGGAGCACCCCTTATTTTAAGCTTGGGGATTTTTAGCTTGGTATCTGGGGGCCAAGAGACAGTCCTGAAGCTCACACTGCCTGTTTCATCCTCAGGTTCACCTTCTCACATCCCTGCCTGCCCAGAGAGGACTGTATAGAGAACAAGAGGACTTCTTGCAGGTGGATACCACTCACCTTCCATGTTTCTGCAGTGTCTTCTGTTCTCCAGACCTTGGGCAAATTTCCTTTGCTCATCCTGACGTTTTGTGCCCTGCAGTGTTCCATTTGAGGCTCAGAGGACCTGCTTGTTTCTGTAGGATACCAGGGCTGATTTAAGGGCAAAGGCCTTTAACAGGGAATATTACCCCAGACAAGTGCTCTCATTCAGGTTACCACCGTCCTTGCCCTAGCAACATTTCATCCTGGCTGCTGGATTCCCAAGACTGTGTCAGCTGTTGTAAAATAAAAAATGATGGTAACTACCACTTATTGGGAGTTGTTCTGTGCCAGGCACTGGGCTTTACAATCTCTGTAATATTTTATTCCCTCAGCACTGACTTATTTGAACAAACCTACGCTCACATATGATTCCTCTCTTTGTTACATGTGACGGATAAGAGTTGCACTGTTAAATTTCTACAACACATATTTGGAGCATGTAACTGCTGCCAGAGGGCTTTCTTCTAAGTTAAAACATAAGAACAAAATTACATAATTAATGCCTTTTTTTTTTGGTGGTTAACTTTTCACATAGAAACTACAAATCCATCGTCCAGCATCAACAGTAATCAATTCATGTTCAAGGTTGTTTCATATACCACCCCTGCCTCCCACCTTTTTTTGCAGAATTATTTTAAAGCTAATTCTAGACATCATATCATTTCACTTATAAATGTTTCATTATGTGTCCTTAACTGAGAAGGACTTAAATTTACCCTTTTTAAAAAAACTGAGGTATAATTTATATACAACCAACTACACAGATCTGAAGTATATGTTTCAATGGATTTTGACAGACATGTACTCCCGTGTAACCATCACCTCCAACAACTGGAATTTGTGTTCTGTTTCAGAATTCTTTGCCTACACCAAAGTCATGATGGTATTCTCCTATGATTTTTTTTCCTAGAAGCTTAAAGTTTTAGCTTTTACATTTATGTTTATGATCCATTTTGATGTATTTTTTTTGTGTATGGTTTGAGGTTTTGAGGTTTGACATAGTACTTGTTTATAGCACCATTTGTTGAATCGACTCTCCTTTTACCATTGTATTGCTTTGGTGCCTTTGTTGAAAATCATTGACTGTGTAAGTGTGGGTTTATTTCTGGACAGTCTCTTCTGTTAATTTAATCAACATCACACTGTCTTGATAGCTTCAGCTTTATACTAAGTCTGTTGTTTTTATATTTTTAAAAAAATTTTTAAATTTATTTTTAGCTGCGTTGGGTCTGTGTTGCTGCGCACGGGCTTTCTGTAGTTTGCAGTGAGCAGGGACTACTATTTGTTGTGGCGTGCGGGCTTCTCATTGCAGTGGCTTCTCCTGTTGCGGAGCACGGGCTCTAGGCACATGGCCTTCAGTAGTTGTGGCGCATGGGCTCTAGGGTGCGTGGCCTTCAGTAGTTGTGGCACGCGGGCTCAGCAGTTGTGGCTTGTGGGCTCTAGAGCGCAGCCTCAGAAGTTGTGGTGCATGGGCTTAGTTGCTCCGGGGCATGTGGGATCTTCCCAGACCAGGGATCAAACCCCTGTCCTTGCATTGGCAGGTGGATTCTTAACTACTGCGCCACCAGGGAAGTCCCTATACTAAGTCTTGAAACCATTTATCATCAGTCTTCTTTTACAGGGTTATTCTAGCTATTCAAGGTCCTTTTCATTTCCAAATATTTTTTTGAATCAGCTAGATGTTTTCAACAAAAATAAGTCTTGTGGGATTTTGATTGGAATTGTGTTGAATCTGTAGATCAGTTTGGTTAGAACCGACGTCTCAAGAGCACTGAGTTTTCCAGCCCACAAACTAAGTATATCTCTCTATTTATTTAGGTCTTTAATTTCTCAAAGTAACATTTTGTAGTTCTCAGTGTAGAATGTTTGCACATCTCTTCAAATTCATTCCTATACATTTTATGTTCTTGAATTTTTGGAAATGTTTTTAAAATGTAACTCTCCAGTTGTTTCTGACTAGTATTTAAAAATACAATTGATGTTTGTATGTTGACCCCTCATGTCCAGCCACCTTGCTAAATTTAAATTAACTTACTACTTCTAGTTTTTCTTTTATTGAGGTATAGTTGATTTATAATATTATATAGGTTTCAGGTGTACAACATAGTTATCCACAATTTTTAAAAATTATACTCCATTACAGTTATTATAAAATATTGGCTATATTCCCTGGAGGGTATTATGCTTAGTAAAATAAGTCAGACAGAGAAAGACAAATACTGTGTGATCTTACTTATATGTGGAATTTTAAAAAGCTGAACTCAGGGAAGCAGAGAGTACAGTGGTGATTGCCAGGGGCTGCAGATAGGGGAAATGAGGAGATGTTGGGTACAAACTTTCTCTCTCTGACTTATTTCGTTAAGCATAGTACCCTCCAGGTCCATCCATGTTGTTGCAAATGGCAAAATTTCATTCTTTTTATGGCTGAGTAATATTCCATTGTAGTACATGTATACCACATCTTTATCTGTTCATCTGTTGATGGACATTTAGGTTGTTTCCATATCTTGGCTGTTGTAAATAATGCTTCTGTAAACATTGGGGTGCATGTATCTTTTCAAATTAGTGTCTTTGTTTTCTTTAGGTATATACCTGGAGTGGAATTGCTGGATCATATAATACTTCTATTTTTAGTGTTTTGAGGAACCTCCATGCTGTTTTCCACAGTGGGCGCACCAATTTACATTCCCATCAACTGTTCTCACCAACACTTGTTATTTGTGTTTTTTTTGATGATGGCCATTCTGATAGGTGTGAGGTGATATCTCACTGTAGTTTTAATTTGCATTTTTCTGATGGTTAGTGATGTTGAGCATCTTTTCATGTGCCTGTTGGCCATCTTCATGTCCTCTTTGGAAAAATGTCTATTCACATCTTCTGCTCATTTTTTTATATTTTATTTTATTTTATCTTCCAAAAAGTGGATATTTTTAATGTATTCGATTAGCAAAGATTAAAAAGTTAGATAATTCCTAGTGTTGGTAAAAAGTTGGAAAGCAGAATTGTATATTCATTGGTGGCAATGCTTCTTATCCAGTCCATGTTCTGTGTATACTGAAAATTTGAGGTCTCTAGGTGCCATACTGTGTATCAGTCTTCACTAAACATCTTCCCTTTTTTTAAAATTAATTTTTATCGGACTATAGTTGCTTTACAATGTTGTATTAGTTTCTGCTGTACAGCAAAGTGAATCAGTTACACGTATACATATATCCACTCTTTTTCAGATTTCCTTCCCATCTGAGTCACCACAGAGCATTGAGTAGAGTTCCCTGTGCTATACAGCAGGTTCTCAAATTAGTGATCTATTTTATACATAGTAGTCTATACATGTCAATCTCAATCTCCCAATTCAACCTACCTTCCCTTCCCCCGTTGGTAACCGTAAGTTTGTTCTCTACATCTTTGACTCTATTTCTGCTTTGCAAATAAGTTCATCTCTATCATTTTTCTACAGTCCACATATAAGTGATATTGTACGATATTTGTTTTTCTCTTTCTGACTTCACTCTGTATGACAGTCTCTCGGTCCATCCATGTCTCTGCAGATTTCTGCCCTTTTTTCTTTTTTTTAATTAATTAATTAATTTTTGGCTACGTTGGGTCTTTGTTGCTGTGTGTGGGCTTTTTCTAGTTGTGGAGAGCGGGGCCTACTCTTCGTTGCGGTGTGTGGGCTTCTCATTGTGGTGGCTTCTCTTTTTGCAGAGCACGGGCTCTAGGTGCACGGGCTTCAATAGTTGTGGCATGCAGTCTCAGTAGTTGTGGCTCGCGGGCTTAGTTGCTACCTGGCATGGGGGATCTTCCCAGACCAGGGCTTGAACCCGCGTCCATTGCATTGCCAGGCAGACTCTTAACAAATGCGTCACCGGGGAAGTCCCCCCATTTTTTAATTGAGTTGTTTTTTTGATATTGAGTTGTATGAGCTGCGATTTTTTGATATTGAATTGTATGAGCTGCTACAACTTCTAGTCTTTATTTGGACTTTTGGATTCTAGGATACAGTCATGACTGCAAACAAAGATAGGTTTATTTCCCATAGATAATCATTTTTATTATTTTTCTATATATACCTCCAGTATTTAAAAAAATTTTTTTTGAAGTCCAGTTGATTTACAATGTTGTGTTAATTTCTGCTGTACAGTAAAGTGATTCAGTTATACGTATATCTGTTCTTTTTCATATTCTTTTCCATTATGGTTTATCACAGGATTTTGAATATAGTTCCCATGCTATACAGTAGGACCTTGTTGTTTATCCGGCAGTATTTTTTATGAAAAGACAATCAAAGATTAAACACACATATTAAACCCTGCTCCCCACCCCCCACCTTTCCTAAAGGGGTCCTTGTTAAACTGAACCTTTTAATTGATATGTAATAAAATATACCCACCACTTCCTTACTGGCTTTTGGATTTTATGTGTGTTTTTTTTTGGCCATGCCCTGTGGCTTGCGGGATCTTAGTTCCCCCATCAGGGATTGAACATGCACCCGCTGCTGTGGAAGTGTGGAGTCTTAACCACTGGACTGTCAGGGAAGTACCTCGTTGTTTTTTTTTTTTTTCTTTTAGAGTAGGTTTACCTTTCCTCTGTTCTCAGAACATGAGAGATGGTGGAATAACGCGGTGCTTACAAGTGGCACTGTCACTTTCAGTCACATTTCCTTGTCCAGGGCAAGTCATGAGACCAAGCCTGACGTCAGGGGCAGAGAATTATACAGAGAAACAAATAATTGGGAATGTTGATGATATCTACCACAAAGGGCCTACAGGCTAGAAAGGAATGAGGTAAAAAAAAAAGCAAGGAACCTTGTGGACTGAGACTCTATGTGTATTGTGTGAGAGGACAGGATCCCTGCTGAAGAGGCACAGGCATAGGGCCCACAGTAAGGGTCCCAGCAATGTCAAATTGCTTCTCTGTCCCACAGGTGCCGGCTGCATGGCAACAAGTTGGGCTTTTATAAGTAAGTTTTGGAGGAATCACACCAGGCAGCAGAAATTGATCTTGAGATGAAATCATTTCTACCAGGCCTCCTGGCAGAATTTCAAGGCGAACATGGGGCTGACTCTGGGGCCATGATGTTGCCTGATCCTTCTGCCTGGAGAGAGCAGGACTGGGAGGAGATGTTGCCTTTGGAGAACAGGGAAGTTGCGGAAACTGTGAAGACACCGACTCAGAATCACAAGGCAAAAGGTGAGTGCTGTTGAGGGTCCAGAGAGGTGAAGAGGGGGAGCAGGGCTCCAGGTTTACTGCGAATGCCTTGTGATCACAGGCAAGTGGCGACTTCCTCTTCACAAGTCACGGAGGAGCTGCTCTGGCAGCACCATGGGAGCCCCAGTTTCTCATAGCTTCTTTTTCCTTCTCTAGGTTTGCCTTCTCACAAGACTGACTGGCTTCAAGAAAAGGAGGGAAAAGTCCAAAATACTGGTGAGTTGGGGTTACATTTATTTAAAGTCTCTCAAAATTGCTCTTAAGGACATGTGGCAAGTAGCGAAACATTTATTCAAGAAAATCTACTAAATCAGCAAGAGTCTGTGGCATTTGTCCCACAACCTGCTCCCTCCTGGTCACCCTTCAGCTCAGTGTAATGGAAGCTGTACTCCAAATGGGTACAGCTAAGAAGATGGGACTTTCTTCCCCCAGTTCCCAGTCTTTTTCCCTGGGAGGGGCAAGCTACCAGCAATTCTTATTCCCCCCAGCTCAGTGTGGCAGGCAAGTATGGCCAAGAAGTCTGGCATTTTCTATCTCTATTTGTATGATGACCCTATTTGTATGATGGAAGCTCTGTCTCAGGCACAGGTGGTCAAGAATCAGGAGGGACCTTATTGCCTTCTCCCCATCTTGCTCATAGGGCAGACAGAGATCCTGTGCTAGGAGAAGCATGCTGAGAAGAAAAGGAGCTGCCACCCCTGCCCAGTGCCCCACTGTTAGAGCAGGAGTGTCACACTGAGCGAAGTGGTCTGCCAGTCCTGTGCCACCTCTGAGTAGTGGTGCAGAGGTCCTGCCCTGGTGGGAGGCAGGCCATAGGAACAGAGAGCTCTACAGCGCTCCCTAAGGGGACTGGCTTTGTGTGGAACTGAGCAGGGAAGTTGAAGTCTTAGGGTGTTGTTGAAAACAGTGGAGATTTTGGTGGTGAGCAATTAAGAGGAAACTGAGAAGCCTGTGATAGCAACAAGGGAAATGGCAGATCACCTGGAAGTTTAACAGAGAAAGCAGGGAAAGAAATTGCTGAGAGGAGCTCTCCTACGGGTTGGAGTAAGTCTCAAATACTGGCCTCAAAATTACCCCTGCAAAAGGATCTGACTTTAATTGGATCAGACTATGGAGCCATTTATACTCCAGGACATTGTTGAAAACAGTAGAGCAATCAGCAACCAATAGTGGAGGCTAACAGTCGGGTGTGATACCAATAGAGGCAGACCTGCTGGAAGCTTAACGGGGAAGTCAAGGAGAGACACAAGAGAGCCCTCTGTCAGGAGGGGGAAGGTCTGGGTGACTGTGTGTTTGCTCAAGGCTGCACCCTCTGAGGAGCCACTGCTTCAGGGAAATAACCTTCATCGAACTAATCCAGACAGGTCTCAAAACAAATGAACAAGCAGACAGCCACAACCTAGGAAGACGGCAGGGTTGGTATCCAGAGTTGCTACAATATTTTACCTAAAATGTCCAATATGCAAAGAAAAATTATATAGATAAGGGGAGGGAGAAGGAGGGAAAGGGAAAGAAAGAATATATGAATTTAAGAATGAGAGAAAGCCTAAATAAATTTTCCGGTCTGTAAAATGAAAACAACTTTTCAGTTCTATGAGTTAAATTATAATCTCACTGGATTGTAAATTCATCTTCCCCTATTGGTTATGAGTTGTTCATTCATTGATACACTATAGACACAAAGTTATACTCCTAGAGAATGTCCAGTGGGGTTGGGGCTAGGAAGCAAAGTAAGCTAAATGCCCTGCTTTCATTCCAGGAAGCTTATTGAAGTCTAGGCAGAACTTGGAGATATTGTGGGTTTGGTTCCAGACCACCATGGTACAGTGAATATCACAGTAAAGTGAGACACGTGAAATTTTTGGTTTCTCAGTGAATATAAAAGTTATGTTTACACTATACTGTAGTCTATTATGTGTTCAATAGCATTATGTGTGAAAAAACAATATACATACCTTAATTAAAAAATACTTTATTGGACCCTAGAGGTCCAGTGGTTAAGACTTCGCCTTCCATTGCAGGGGGTACAGGTTCGATCCCTGGTCAAGGAGCTAAGATCCCACATGCCTCACAGCCAAAAAACCAAAAACATAAAACAGAAGCATTATTGTAACAAATTCAATAAAGACTTTAAAAATGGTCCACATCCAAAAAATCTTTAAAAAACACTTTATTGCTAAAAAATGCTAACCATCCTCTGAGCCTTCACCAAGTTGCAGTAGTGACATCAAAGATCATTCATCACAGATCACTGTAACAAATATAATAATAATAAAAACATTTGAAATGTGAGAATTACCAAAATCTGACACAGAGACACGCGGTGAGCAAATGCTGTTGGAAAAATGGCGCCAATAGACTTGTTTGACTTGGGGTTGCCACGAACCTTCAATGGTAGAAAACTTGATGTCTATGAAGGGCAATAAAGCAAAGTGCAGTAAAATGAGGTACACCTGTACTGCTCTACGTGATGAGTGAAGCATTGAGGGCTTTATTTTAAAAAGGTTAAAATACCAGGCAAAGACAGATTTTGCAGATCCCATTTAGTATAACCCGAACTCTTCAAAAATGCTTATTCCGGGCTCCATCTGTTCACTCCTGCTTTTCTCTATGGTTGACGTTTTCTTTCATTTTCTCCTCTAAATCGTCTCTATTCCCTAATGCCCAGCACAAGCCTTGTGTACATGATGCTTTTCTTCTTCTCCAGTGCATGCCCTACTCTTCATCTCAGAATTCCTCCATTCCTCAGGGTCATTGAGCACTGCTTTAGGTTTTCAAATTGATTCACAAATCATTTCTCCAAAGAAATCAAAAGCGTCCGAGGGCCAGGAATGAGTTTTATGCATCAGTTATGTGCTCCTCAGATTTTAACACAAAGCCGTAGTAATAATGCCCAGAAGAACTTGATACAGAGAACCATGTACTCTGAAAAGAATTAGATCAACTTCTTGCATATCCAGACTCTCCGGGGCCACCAGCTATGTTCCTCATAGTGGGAGGACTGATGGGGACTTGCTGTATGTCCCTTAATTTATTGCTTGTTTATAGGTACCAGTTACATTCAGGGATGTGGCTGTGGTCTTCACAGAGGCAGAATGGAAGAGACTGAGCTCTGAGCAGAGGGACCTATACAGAGAAGTGTTGCTGGAGAATTATAGGAATCTGCTCTCATTGGTGAGGCAGTGTTCTTTCCTTCATTAATTCAGTGGAGATTTACTGACCACCTCCCATATGGCAGAAAATGTTCTAGACACTTAGAACATGTTAGTGAATGAAGTGGTAATCTCTGCCCATGGGGAATTACTTTCTACTGTAGGGAGACAGCTAACAAAAAGCTTCATATTCAGGGACATTATTATTATTTAAAAATTTTTGCATATGTTTAATTTTCTTTTTTATTGAGGTATAGTTGATTTACAATATTACATAAGTTTCAGGTGTACAACATAGTGATTCACAATTTTTAAAGGGTATACTCCATTTTTGTTATTACATATATAGGGATATTATAATATGGTATGTTAGAAGGTGATAAGCACTACGTAGTAAAAAATAATAATAAAATAGAACCGGATAAAGGAGTATTAAGTGTGAGAGTGTGGCTGGCTGAATTTTGAAACTGGGTATTTGAAATCACCAAGAAGGTAACATTTGACCAAAGGGAGTTAGAACTCTAGGTATCTAGGATAAGAGCATTTCAGGTGGAGGGCCTCATTGGTGCTAAGGCCCTAAGGAATTGGGGTGCCTGCTGGGTATAAGGAACTACAGTGGAGGCACAGTATGCAAGGGGAGAGCAGTGAGAAATGCCTTCTAAGACAGAAGTTAACATTAAATATCAAAGTTTGTATGGCTTTTGAGTTTCATAAGCCATATTTTTTTCATTTATTTAAAAACTGACATCGATTCTTTAAATCTAGGTTGATAAATACTTTTGATTGTGACATTTCTCTGGATCAGGGGTTGGCCAACTTTTTCTGTAAAGGGCCAGAAAGTAACTATTTTAGGTTTTGTGGGTGATATGGTTTCTGTAACCACTCTCAACTCTGCCCTTGTAGGGCTAAAGTAGCCATAGACAACAGGTAAATGAATGAGTATAGCTGTGTTCTAGTAAGACTTTTGTGGACACTGAATTTTGGATTTCATGTAATTTTAATGTATCATGAAGTATTATTGTTCTTTTGATTTTTTTCCAACTCTTTAAAAATTTAAAAGTCATTCTTAGCTTGTAGACTGTGCAGAAATAGAGGGCCAGATTTAGCTTGTGGGCCATAGTTTTCCCACCCCTTGTTCTAAATCAGTGCTGTCCAGTAGAAATATAATGTGAGCCATGTGGGTAATTTTAAATTTCCTAGTAACCACATTTAAAAAAGTAGAAGTAAATGGATGAAATTAATTTTAATAATATCTTATTTAACCCAATATATCAAAATATTTTCATGTCAACATATAATCAATATAAAAATTAATTAGATATTTTACTCTTTATTTTTGTACTAAGTGTTCAAAATCTGGTTGTTATTTTATACTTAGAACACATTTTCGCTCAGACCAGCCACATTTGAAGTGCTCAGGAAGCATACAGCTGGTGGCTACCATATTGGATAGCGTGGTTCTAGATATTCCTGTAGTTCTAGATAAATCAGGTAGAGAAAAATCACATTTTTGGAGACACAAACTAGTTTTAGGCAGGAGTTTCTTCAGGTGTTTCCTTAAATGGCATAGCTATTTCCCTGATATGGATTAATCAGGTTTACTTTTTTCATTTTCATCTTCTTTGACATGTTTTGATCTGATTTCATCTCGTTTGAGCTCCATCTAATTAAGTGTGGATTCATCTGTTTCAGTCTGGTTCTGTGTGTTTTGATTTGGCCTTAGCTAGTCAGTCTAACTAGATTTTGTTTTTATTTTTCTCTTGTCATATTATCTTCCTTCTCTGTGTTAATATGTTTAACGGGTTCCAAGGAAAATATCAAAATGACCTTGTTCAGATTAGTCTTGATATTGAATGCCTGGATCCCACTTGCATTTCTTGAGGTTGTGTCCTTTGTCTTGCTCAGCACCACAATATCCTGCAGTTCTCCTGCCTCTTACGTCTCTTGTGGGCTTTTCTCTTACTTTTTTCTTTTCTTTGGACTGTAAGGGTCCACAGGACTAGTGTCACATTCTCTTTTTTTCTATGTCAGTATTCACACCCTTGAACAGTTTGTGAACTTCACCGATTTTACCCATCACCTATTATAATGAATCCATTTTCTTTGTCACTGTCTCACCTGTGCTTTATCTTCATATTTCTATTTGGTTACAAGACAGCACAAGTTTATTCTCAAACTTATTTGAGATAATTGAGATAAATTGAGATCATACTATTTTTCCTCCTAAACCAGTCTCTCTTTCTCTAGTTCTTCACATGTTCATGTTATGATGTCTCTTCTTCAAAGGTACTCCCTGAAATAATCTTTAAAGCTTTCATAGGGGAAATATTTCAGTTAGTTTAGGCTAGGTAATGCTGTGATAACAAACAACCCCAAACTTTGCAAATGTTCATTTCTTACTTAATATCTACTGTCTACAGTTCAGGTATACAGCTCTATTGGTTCAGCTCTACTGGCTCTGGGATCTAGGCAAAAGGAACAGCCTCTATCTGGGTCATGGGATTCTTAAGGAAGAGGGAAAACAGCAATGATAGAACCATACTGTGCCTCTTAAAACTTGTTTGGAAGAAGCACTAACTTTTCACTAACCTTTGTTGGCCAAAGCAAATCCCATAGCCACGTCTGATGTCACTATAATGGGATTAGTTTGGGCACAAGGTACCAGAATCCTGAAAGCATGGAGCATGTCTTTCTGTCCACTGCTGAATCCACAATACTTTAGTAGAGAACCTAGTACTTAGAAATTTTTAGTATTTGTTTGTGGGTGGACAACTGGAAATTCAGATTTATTTCATATACAGTCTCTTTAACCACTGTTTCATATACTGTTTCCTACATTTGAAAGCCTTCAGACCTAGTGACTTTTTTTGTATATCAGTCTTCTATTTTGTAATAGAAAAGACATGAAAGAGGTTTCCACATAGGTCATAGAGACTGTTACCTCCAAGTAGAACAGAGTTGTGGACAGTCTATATCAATGTGATATAGACTTAGATGATTTAGTCAGAGGAAAAGTCTAAGGGTAGTTGAGGCTACTTGCAGAGCAAAAAGGTTCCTAGTCTGACTGACATATAGAAGATGCTTTTGTTATGGATTTTCTGGATTGCAATAGAAAATGGAATGTGTAGAAGTGGAATGTAAAGGAATTATTGGTGGGAAACAAATTGTGTTGTATGTATATTGTCAATTACAGTTGTGGCAGTAAGACACTTTCTGTCCTAAGACAAGGCAGAACGGCCCAGCAGCCCTACTTAGGGCTTCTCTAACTGAAAACCTTCTCTCTCCAGCAGAACCAAAGCCAGAGATCTACCCCTGTTCTTCCTGCCTTCTGGCCTTTTTCTGTCAGCGGTTCCTCAGCTAACACACGCTGCAGATCTTCCCGGATGTGTGTGTAGAAAATCACTTCCACCTGGGGGATTCTGGCCTGGGGCATCGGGGGCAGCAGTATTCTGCTCACAGCTGCTGGAGTGAAAACACAGAAGGCCAAGAGAAAGAAGATGACTCCAGACTCTGGTGCTCGAGGACAGAGGAGAGACGGCCCTTACGTGCATTGCCCAGCCCACCCTGAGAACAGTCAGCAAGTCCTGGAGAAGGCAGCGCAGTGGTAGAAATAGAGCCCAGCGCAGCCCAAAGGGTAAACCCTTTGCAAGCAGACAAAGAAATGAAGGAATTAGAAACCTCAAGCTCTGGAGCAGTCAACTGTCAAGAACGTGAACTAGACTGTAGCCCCAAATCAAACTGCATTACAAACCAGACCATCCTCTTAGGGGAGAAGCCCTATGTCTGCAGGGAGTGTGGGCGAGGCTTTAAAGATAAGTCGAACCTCATCAGACACCATTGGACACACTCAATGGAGAAGGCTTATGTGTATAGTGAGTGTGGCCGAAGTTTCAGCCAGGTGTCAACCCTTGTTAATTACCGGAGGACACACACAGTGAAGAAGCCTTACATGTGCAAGGAGTGTGGGCGGGGCTTTAGCCAGAAATCACTCCTCCTTGTGCACCAGAGGACACACTCAGGGGAGAAGTATTATGTTTGCAGGGAGTGTGGGCGAGGCTTTAGCAACAAGTCAAGTCTCATAAGACACCAGAGGACACACTGAGAGGAGAAGTCTTGTGTATGCAGGCGTCCTGGGCAGGACTTTAGCAATTAGTCGAACCTCTTCTTACGCCAGAGAGACATGCGGGGAGTAGTCTGTATGTGTGTGTGGGGTGTGAGTGAAGCTTCAGAGATGTGTTGACCCTCATCAGGCAGTGAGGCACATTCAGGGCAGGAGCCTTATGCGTGCAGAGTGTGGGTAGCTGTCAACCCTCAGTGCTCAAAGAGGACGCACTTAGGTGGGAAGTATTGTGTGTGTAGGGACTGTGGGGAAGCTTTAGCAATAAGTCAGCATTTATGGAACATCCAGTGGCCGACTCAGGAGAAGCGTCATGTGTTCAGGGAGTGCTGACAGGCATTGGGAAAAGAACCGACAGGAGGGCTCCAGATGGCTCACTCAGGGAGGAGCTGTGTGTTTGCAGGGAGTGTGGGCAAGGCTCTTGTGATCAGTCAGCTTTCTTCACACACAGTAGGGAGAATCCTTATGTGGGGATACTGTGGGGCTGCTCCAGCCAACTGCTGCTGATAGCTGCAGAGATGAATTCCTCACTAGACTTGCTCTCAGCCACAGGGAGCTGCACTTCCCAAGGGATGCCTCCTGGCCAACGACTGATTGATACGGGGAGACAAAACCCTAGCCGGACTCTGCTGGGACAACTCCACAGGGTCATCCCAGATCCCAGGGTCCCCATGAAACTGAATGATCTCAAACACATTGCAGGTCAGCTTCTTCCTCTGCCCAGTCCTGTCCTCATTCCCCGATAAGCCACTCAATTCTCTGCCTCATTGTCTCTCCAGGGAATCCACCCTAAGAGCATAAGCACACAAGGAGTGTGGACGAGGCTTTGGCTAAAAGTCGCTCCTCAACAAACCCCAGAGTATACAGAATAGAAGCTCTGTGTGTGCGGGGAGAATGGGTAAGGACACCTCAGGATGCATCAGAGAACAGCTTTTGAGGGAGAAGCTTTACAAGGCAGGGAGGGAGACTGGGAAGATTTAGCAGTAAGTTACACCTGGTGCAGCCGAGGACACTCAGGGAGTCCTATGGGGGTGGGGTTGTGGGCGGAGCCTTATTCTGACACCCCTTCCTCACAGATCACTACCTCACTCACCTCCTGGGGGGGTTTCAGAAGTCTTGACCCCCACCCGTCCCCATACTCTTTTTGAGAGTGAAGATGGCAGTAACAATAAACATGTTTTTTCCACTCTTTGTAATCAGATGGAATAAAAAAGTAGAAGGCTTTATTTAAGTAAGAATAATCAATTTGTTTTACTTTCAAACACCAATTTTTTCCCATGTTTTCATGTCTTTCTGTTCTCATAAATTGTTCAATAAGCTCAGGCTATGTACCTTAGTCACTCATCTGTCTGGAAAGCAATTAAATTTCACAACCTGGATTTCTGCATGAATTCAACCCTTGAGAAAAAATAAGTCCCAATCAACCTAGTAGATTTATTGGAGGATCTGATTCGTTGCATGGGGAGGATGATGTAGGTTCTGGAGACATGCCCACTGAAGCAAGGGAATTTCCCGGGTCTCTGGGGGCTGGGTTGCCTCTTCTGACTGATCACTCCCTTTGGCTTCTGTGAAAGCTCCCTTCCCTGACTTCTTTCTCTTCCTTCTAGTCTCTATTCAGGTCTCTGCTGTATCCTTCTCTACCACTGAAGCATTGTTTTTCCTTCCAGATTCCAGAGTCAGGTCCTTTAACCACGCCCAAACTGTTTTCCAGTCATGAATCATTGTTTTGGGTCTCTTAGCTACTTTGGTATCAGATCATAAGTCTAAAGACCCCTGGGGAATTCCCTGGTGGTCCAGTGGTTAGGACTCTGTTTTCATTGCTGAGGGCTGGGGTTCAATTCCTGGGCCCTAATCTTGCAAGCCACGTGGGGCAGCCAAAAAAAACAAAACAAAAAAACCCCTAAACACAGCTCCAATGCCACGTCGCCTCATCCCTCCAATCCTAGGGTCTAGTCCTGCTAATGACACCCACATCATCCCTCCACTAACTGGTCCAAGATAACCTGGTCATACCCCTGCCCTTGTTTTTCAGCCCAAGGACCTGGCCTTTAATCACACCCTTTCCTAGTCTTCCTCCCTCAGAGCCCAAATTGCCCAGATTTTTGACAACTCTGCATGCCCTGGCTCTGACTTCTATGTCCTAAGCCAGAACTCTTTACTGGAGAGGGTTGGCCTCAGCTCTAGCAAATTTGTTTGTTCAGTTGGAGTTTGCCAGATCCACAAAATGGGTATCAGGCTTTGAAAATCAGAAAAAGCACAGGCTGATTTTGTTGCACTATCAAAGAGGGGGGCAGTAAAAGAGAGTCCAAAGGCCATGAAGTCAGCTTTCCAGTGGGTCCTGAGTCAGCTCTGGTTGAGAGGATGTGAGTGCCAGGAGCGTGGGTCCCCACCCTTTGCCACATTTCCCGTCATGTTTCTTTGCTGGAACTGCCCCTATAACATCAACAATTTGCTTTGGGTCAGAACTGGAAGCCACAGAAGGAAAAGTGTTTATGGGTATGCAGTCTCTAGGGTCTGAAGAGGGATAGGCCCTCTATGTTCCAGATGACCCCAAGACCCCTCCCTGTGTCCTGCCATTGGGAGAGAAACATGTGAACAAACCAGCACCTTCCTTTGGGAAGGAAAGGTGGGAGGAAAGAAAATGATGCAGATTCTTTTTAACTGAAGTCCCTTATAACCTGTAGTGACCTCAGACGTGTTCCAGGGAAAGGACTGTCAGTCCTAGCCCAGCAAAGGGAGAGGGGTATGGGGTTATCTTTCCAAGCCTGGAAAGGGGCTTCCCCAGACTGCTGCTACTCTGTCCTTTATCTCTAGGAAGGGCCACTGGAACCAGCTCCTGTATTCCATCCCAGCAGGAAGCAGAACCGGGGTGTGTGAGGTGAGCTCTCCCTCCAAAGAAAGGAAGGTACACATCCCCACTCCCTAGGATTTTCCTTTCTGCCCCCAGGGAGGGGAGCTCAGACGTACAATAAGAGCTTATTTCCGACAGGAGGTCAGTGGCCTCAAACTCAGAGGCCTGCAGTGTCCAGGCAGGTCCTATACTAATGAGGGGGTCAAGCCTCAATTGGGTGGGGGTGCTTTGGGAAACTGGGGAACTCAAACTCAAGTTGCTTCCTACATCCTTCCTGGTCTCCTCACTTGACCCCACTCTAGAAAGCCTTGAGCACCTCGTTTGGGCCTTTTCATTTAATGATCCAAATGTCCTGCCCCTTTTTGAGCCATGACCTTGACTTCAGAACCCTCCAGCATTCTTCCCCGTGTTCAGTTTTAGAACTGTCTTTTTCATATTGAGTTTTGCTTAGTTTTCTGAAAAACATGGCAGTAGATTATGAAAAATGAACATCAGTTTTGATATGGGAACATCTGACCCAATAACACAATGGTGTGGAAACTCCGTAATCTGACAAAAGAACGTGTAAAAATGCGATGATTTGGCGGCACCTTGTGTGATGAATCCATGTGAGGGCCACCTGTGGGTCACAGAGAGGATCTGGGTTGGGGGGACTTTCAAGATGGCTGGCAATCTGACAGCCCCTGGCTCTGAAATTAGGTACAGTGGGTTAGATTTAAAGTGACCTAATTTATACACACAAGCTCTAATCTGACTTTTAAATATCTGTACATATATTTCTCATATATTCAAAGTAAGCATGTATAAATTTTTTATCAATTTTTTTCTAAAAGAAAACAGATAGTAAAGGATTCTTGGCAAAACATGAGATTTTCTCATTGCATAATCTTTCTCCTAATGGAAATACCATGTTATCCTTTATTTCCTCCTAATTAAGCACGACATATATAAAGGATAAAAATCCATATTCTTATATAAAGATTATTTTTATCTAGCTCTGTACCCTATTCATTAATTTTAACTTCATTATCATTTTGGAGAATAGCCAAAAACTCAACTGCCATTTTTTTTAAAAAAAATTTTAATTATTATTATTTTTTAAATAAATTTATTTTATTTATTTATTTTTGGCTGCGTTAGGTCTTTGTCGCACAGGCTTTCTCTAGTTGTGGCGAGTGGAGGCTACTCTTCGTTGCGGTGCACGGGCTTCTCACTGCAGTGGCTTCTCTTGTGGAGCATGGGTTCTAGGCGCACGAGCTTCAGTAGTTGTGGCTCGCAGGCTCTAGAACGCAGGCTCAGTAGTTGTGGCATACGGGCTTAGTTGCTCCACAGCATGTGGGATCTTTCCAGACCAGGGCTCGAACCCATGTCCCCTGCATTGGCAGGCGGATTCTTAACCACTGCGCCACCAGGGAAGCCCCTCAACTGCCCTTCAAAGAGAAGTTTAGGACAGGTTGAAATATGACATTCTAGAATCCTAAAAAAAAATGAAACCAGATTTCTAGAGTTCCAGCCATCAGTGCTCTAAAAAGGATAAAAGCATTCCTTCTCTGTCTGAGTGTTGAGGCAACAGCTGAGGATTGGAAGATCTCACAAAGCCAGATTACACACAGGGACAGGCTTGTCTGCTTCTAATGTAGACCACAGTGTGGGGCCCAGCTTACCTTGCTTACTAGGTTCTAAGGCAGAGCTGGTTTTACAGAATCCTTGCTGCTACTAGTCATCAGTTCCCCTTTTCCCTACTTCCTACTTCTTCTGGGAACTAGAAAGCTATTTTTTTGTCTGGTGGGGGGCAGAGAGCTTAATTTTATGAAGTTTAATGCTACTTATCGTAGTTTTTGTCTGAGCTGCCTCTCTTTTGTGTATTATAATAACCTTGGGTAAAAGCGGCAGGACCCCGACCTTCCCCTAGGTCTAATAAACACTGCCACTAACAGAGGCTTCCTTGTCTTTTGATAGAGGGGTTCAACTTGTAAAAATCTTAGAGTAAGTAAATTTTGCAGTATTGGAGGTGTGCCTAATAAAATTGTGAAAACATTTGAGATCAGATTTTCTGCTTAATATATTGGTACAGGAATTATTTGGGTGTTGAAGACCTGGAAGAGATGATGTGGGGAATCTGAGAGAAAACTTAAGAGAAAGGTATGATGAATAGCACTGAGACCAGGGTAAATCTGGGAGGTCAGAAGTGTTGCACTTGTCCAGGCAAAATTTACAGGACAACTATGGTAATAGTTTTGTGGACTGAAAGAGAAGATAGGCTTTGTAGGGTTTGTCTTCAAAGCACTTGGTGATCACCTGGATGTAGAATTTAAAAGCACCCCCGCAAACACAGCTTTCCAACAGTAGAAACATTTGCAAAAGATAAAAAGTGCTCATCACTCCAAGAATCCAAGCAGAAAGCCAACGTCTTATCTATGTTTATCATGAGAGTAGTTCCTTCTTTAGAGGCTACCATCGTTTCCCTCTGAGGCCTGCATTCTGCTGACCTGTATGGTAGAATATGTTTGGGTGTATGTGGAGTGGTGTCACTTAATCAATATATTGTCTTAGCTCCAAATTCACCTTTTGTTGCCTGATCTGTGAAAATGGATCTGGGCCCTTTATATATTTTTCCTTTGTCAGCTGTCATGAGGTACATCAGTAGTGGGCTGTTCTGGAACAACATTGCTGGAGGAAGGGGTCCTCTCTCCTGGTGTAGGTGGCTCTTCCACCAGGCTCCTGGAGAGTACCCTTTTCCCCTGCTTCTCGGCCAGTGCACTTTTGTCTCATGCTAAATGCCTGCAGGGACACAGCTTTCTCAACCGATTGGCCACCCTGTGTTTTCTCCAGCTCTCCACCCAGGTGATGGTGGCTCAGGAGCCCCAACAGCACAGGCCTGTGCTCCAGCCCAGATTGCTGCTCCTGTACCTTCTCTTCAGCACCATGGGGACACACCCTGGGGCCACCTTGGACCTTCACCCTGTGCAGAGGCTCAGAGCCTCCCAAGCCTGATTGTTGCTCCCCAGACCCTCTCCTTAGCTCCACATGCATGTGCACCAGGGCCCCAGCAGCCACCCATAGCTGCCCCAGCCTAAGCTGTGCACCTAAGTGCACTAGGCTTTTGCAGCTTTTCAGCCTCCATTTCTAGCAGCACCTATAGCAGTACCTTGACCTCTTTTGCTCACCCACCCATCAGTCTTGGCTGACTTGGCCCCAGAGGTTTGTTTGCTGCGGCCCTTCAGACACAGATACTGTATGGTCCAGGCTTTGTGTCAACATCAACACCCTGACTGTCTGTGCATGTTGGGCTCCCTTTGTGTACCTGCCAACCAGCCTTGGCTTGCCTGTGCTCCACAGGGATATTCCTACTTGCCTGGCGACTGCAGACCAGCTCTGGCCTGTGCAAAGTTCTGGCCCTTCCTACCAACTTCTTCACCATCCAGTGGGCTGAAACCACACCTTCTCTAGCGAGGGCTGAACCCAAACCTTGGGGAGGGAAACAACCTTCTAGGTTTATCCTTCTTTAGGTACTCTCCCTTAGCTGAGGGTTTTCTTTTAATATTTACAGTTACTTTTCTATCATTGCAAAGTAATTCTTCCTGCTAAATTTCCCATTTAAGTTACTGTGTGGTTTCTGTCTCCTCACTGGACTCACGTCGATACAGATGTGAATGTGTACAGTTTTTATATGAGGGCAAAGACACAAACTTCTGACTGCAGTTATTCAGTGAACCCAGAGATAAACCAAAGAAATAATGCACGTCAAAATTACTATTAATACTAGCTGGGGCAATGGCCCTGAACCCAGACACAAACTTAATGGTCTAAACCAGGGGATGGCAAAATGCAGCCTGAAGGCCAAATCTGGCCTGCCACCTGTTTTTTTAAGGCCTGCAAGCTAAGAATGCTTCTTACATTTTAAATCATTGGAAAGAATCAAAAGAAGAATAATATTTTGTGACACATATTTGTGTTCATAAATAAAGTTTTATCATAGCACAGCCACACATTGTTACATATTGTCTATAGCTGCTTTCATACTACAATGGTTGGGTTGAGTAACTGCATTAGAGACCATATGGCCCAAAACCCTAAAATACTATCTGACTCCTAACAGAAAATGTTTGCAAATCCCTGATCTAGACTGAAACTTGGGAATACTTTACCAAACAAAGGCCAAATGAATAGCTTGTTTAACCCCCAGCTCTGGAATTCATGGCCCCCTTTTCCTGATCTGTGGAAATTGACAAGCTGATTCTAAAATTAATATGGAATTTTCAAGGGATGCAGAATGCCAAAACAATCTTGAAAAAGAAAAACAAATTAGGAGGACTCACATTTTCTGATTTCAAAACTTACTACAAAGCAATGGTACTGACATAAGGAAAGACATATAGATCAAAGGAATAGAATTGAGAGATAAGAAATAAAATCATGTGTCTGTGGTCCACTGATTTCCTCAAGGTGCCAAGACCATTCAGTGGGGGAAAGAATAGTCTTTTCAACAAATGGTGCTGGGACAACTGTATATCTTCTTGCCAAAGAATAAAGTTTGACTCTTGCCTTATGTCATGTACAAAAAATAACTGAAAATGTATCAAAGATCTAAATGTAAGAATGAAAACTGTAGAACTATTATGAGAAAACATAGGGTTAAATCTTACCAAATCTTGGATTTGGTAAAAGATTGTTAGATATGGCACCAAAAGCCTGAGCAACGAAAGAAAAAAGATAAATTGGACTTCATCAAAATTAAAAACTATTGTGCAGGACACTGTAAAGTGAAAAGACAACTCACAGAATGAGAGCAAATATTTATAAATCATATATCTGATAAGGGACTTATATCTAGAATACATAAAGAACTCTCACAACTCAATAATAAAAGACAATGCAAGGATGATACACAGATGGCCAATAAGTACATGAAAAGATGCTGGACATCATTAGTCATCAGGGTAATAATGCAAATCAAAACTTTGAGATAGATACCACTTCACACACACTAGGGTAGCTTGAATCTGAAAGTCACATAGTAACAAACATTGATGAAGACATGGAGAAATCAGAACTCGCATACACTGCTGGTGGGAATGTAAAATGGTGCAGCCCCTTTGGAAAGCAGTCTGGCAGTTCCTCAAATGATTAAAGTTACCATGCGACCCAGCAATATGACCCATATGACCCATTCCTAGGTATACATGCAAGAGAAATGAAAGCATATAATCACATGAAAGCATACATGCATGTTTATAGCAGCCTCGTTCATAATAGCCAAATGTGGAAACAACCCAAATGTCTGTCAGCTGATGAATGGATAAACAAAAGTGGTCTATCCATACAATGGAATATTATTCAGCCATAAAAAGAAGTGAAGTACTGATACATGCCACAGCGTGGATGACCCTTGAGAACACTATGTTACATGAAAGAAGGCAGTTACAAAAGATCACATATTACATGATTCCCTTTATATGAAATGTTTGGAATGTCCTTCACTTGACTGAGGTCTCTGCTCACATGCCACTCCTCAGAGGCTTTCTCTGACCATCTAGCCAAACTTGCAACCCATCACTCTCAGTTCCCCTACCCTACTTTATTTATTTTTTCATGTCACTCTAATGTTACCTTGTATACTTATTTGTTTGGTTTATTGTCTGCCTTTCTTACTAGAACATAAATTCCTTCAGGGAAGGGACTTTGTATCCCAGTAACAGTGCATAGCCTTAGTAGGTGCTAAATAAGTAATTTTTAAGTGTGTGCATAAGTGATAATGTTAGGAGGCAGGGTAACTTTGGAGCCACTGAGGAGACAAATGGCACCATATTCCTATTCTGACTGTCGACTCTGCCACCTTGGACAAGATAATCCATCTCTTTGATCCTCCATCTCTTCATCTACGGGTTGACAGAAACAGGGTGACAGAATGTGCATTTTAGGTCTGGTGTGAGGATTAAAAAGCCCTGAGGTGGAAGATATCCTTGCTGGATTTGAGGAACAGGAAGGAGACTAGTGTGGCTGGAAGATGATGAATGAGGGGAATGTTGAGGGAGATGAAGTTAGATGCAGAGAGAGAGATTCAGGGCTGGATTTTATTCCAACGTGTGCTGGGAAGTTATTGGGAGGTGGAGAGCAGGGTGATGACATCATCTGATATAATCTCAGTACATTATAGAAGGATCCCTCTGGCTGCTGTGAGAGCAAGAGAGGAAGCAAAGAGACCAGTTACGGCTTTGTTCAGTGATCCAAGACAGAGATGATGGTGCCTAGGACTAGCATAGTAGAAGTGGAGCAGGTGACTACAATCTGATTCAAGACATTTTGAATCAGGGATAAGGAATTCCTCAAAGAGAGGAGTCAAGGATGCTGCCAAGTTTTGTTTTTTTTTTTTAAATTAATTATTTTTTGGCTGCCCTGGATTTTCGTTGCTGTGTGTTGGCTTTCTCTAGTTGCAGTGAGCAGGGGCTACCCTTTTGTTGCAGTGCGCAGGCTTCTCACTGCGGTGGCTTCTCTTGTTGCGGAGCACGGGCTCTAGGCATGTGGGCTTCAGTAGTTGTGGCACATGGGCTCGGTAGTTGTGGCTCCCAGGCTCTAGAGTGCAGGCTCAGTAGTGTGGCTCCCGGGCTCTAGAGCACAGGCTCAGTAGTTGTGGCGCACGGGCTTAGTTGCTCCGTGGCATGTGGGATCTTCCCGGACCAGGGCTCAAACCCATGTCCCCTGCGTTGGCAGGCGGATTCTTAACCACTGTGTCACCAGGGAAGCCCTGTTGTTTTGTTTTTTAAACCAAGAAACTTCTGAGATGGGGAACACTGGTAAGAAGTGGTTTTAGGAAGAAGAGTGAATAGAAGCAAGAATTCAGTTTTCAACGTATTAAATTTAGTATACCTATTAGACATCCATGTCTATGGATACTAAAGGCCAAGAGTTAAATGAAGAGCCCAGGGTCAGAGGAATAAATTTTTTTTTTTTGCGGTACGCGGGCCTCTCACTGTTGTGGCCTCTCCCGTTGCGGAGCACAGGCTCCGGACGCGCAGGCTCAGCGGCCATGGCTCACGGGCCCAGCCGCTCCGCGGCATATGGGATCTTCCCAGACCAGGGCACGAACCTGTGTCTCCTGCATCGGTAGGCGGACTCTCAACCACTGCGCCACCAGGGAAGTCCTAGAGGGATAAATTTGAAAAACCCGATCATATAGATAGCATTCAAAAGTCATGGGACTGGATGGGATTGATAAATTCATTCATCAGATATTTATTAAGCCCTTGTTTTGTGCTAAGCAGTGTTCTTCTAGGCACTACAGCAATGAACAATACACAAAGAAAAATCTATACCCTTCGAACTTACATCCTAATGGGGAGGGATAATAAAATAACATATATGGTATGTTAGCAATCAATGTTAAGGAGAAAAATAAAACAGGGATGGGTGGGAAGATTGCAGTTTTAAACAGGACGACAAGGAAAGTCCTCAGTGGGAAAATATTTGAGCTTAAGTCGTGAAGGTGAGGGCGTGAGCCGTGCACATACCTGGACGACTAGCATTCTAGGCAGAGGCAACAGCAAATGCAAAGGAGCTGAAGCAGGTCGACTAAGTTCACGGAAAAGCAGGGACACTGGCTGTAGAGGACAGAGCTGGGGTAGAGTGGTGGGAGATGAGGACCGAGAGTTAATGGGCTGGGGCGCGGGGGGTTGGGTGGTGAGGGTGAAGAGGAGCAGCTCTCGTACCGACAGAAACTAGGAAGGTGTCCAACAGAGAAGATCCTAAGCCTCTGCGATTCAGTTTAACGCTAGCACCGCCCCCAACCCCGCCGAAGCCCCGCCCCATTCTAAGCTCGCGGCTCAGCACCTCGGCCGGAACTCAAGGGACTGGCTCCGGGACCGGAAGCAGCCTTCTACCTTACCCCATTTTGCCCGCGGTCGCGTTTCCGGTAGCGGCGGCGGGAAGCGAGCTAGTGGCGGGCTTCTAGGCCTCTGCGGAGGCGAATCCGGCGGGAATCGGAGCCATCAGAACCGCCACCATGGTGAGGAGGCACAGGCTGGCGGCGCGGGAGCTCCCGAGTCTGTTGTGGAGTGGGGAGCGCGACTAACCGCGAAGGAGGCCGTGGGTTGGCCGCTCCGGGCGGTGAAGGCCCCGGCCGCCGCGGCCCCTCAGTCGGGACAGGGAAGACCCGGACCTTGGTCGCTCGGCGGGGTGGGGGAGGGGAAGGCTGGAAATGAGGGTCCGAGGCCGGGGTCGCTCGGTGCAGGAGAGGTTAGAACTGCGTTGCGGTCCTCCACGCCGCTGTGACCATAGTGCTTGGGATCCCGTAGGCGCTGAGTAAACTTTGCAGCATGAGTGTGTGTGTGTGTCTGGGGTGTCGGAGCAGGTACTAGCGCCGCAGGGTTACTGGGAAGACCCGGTGAGAGACTCAGACTTGTGAAGGCGGGTGAGGGTCCGAGAAGGAGTTGCGGAAAGAGGTGGAAGGGCTTGTGTCTGAAACTAGAGTCTTGGTTCTAGTAGATGGGGAGGAGTGAACGGAGGATGAACGAGTGGAGGAAAAGTTCAACTCGTTTGTTCAGCATATATGTATGTTTGAGTATGTCTGACTTTTCAGGCCCTAGGGCTGCACAATGAAATGTTTACTTCACCGAGTTCACTCTCTATTTGGGGACATGGATAGTATAATTCGGAATGGTAATTCAGCATTAAGTAAAAGTAACGGTGGGGGGCGGGGTAAGAAGGCTTTCTGGAGCAGAGTCCTGAAAGATTGTCAGGCGTTTTCCCAGCGAAAATGGGAGGGAATAGTGTAGATCCGGAGGGTTGCCAGAACAAAGCATGAAGGGTAGCACCATTGAAAGTCCCTGGAGGGGAAAAGGAAGAATGAGGTGGGAGGAATTGGCAGGAGTCTGGTTATTAATGGCTTTACACGCTACTTAATTTTGTTGGTGATGAGGGATGCCACTGAAGGATTTTAACCAGCAAAATGACATGAACTTAGTTGTGTTTAGAAAGATAACTCTGTTCGGTAGCTGTTATATATTGGGTGAATTGGAAGCAGGGAAACCTAGTAGGGTATTGTTTGGAGAATTGGTTAGAAGAGTAGGCACTGGATTCAGGCTGACTAACATCCAACACAGCTTAACCTCTTACAGCCTCAGTGGCCTCATCTTTAAAATCTGATGTTAAAGATTAAGTGAGAGAATAGTGTTTATGGCAGTGCCTGCCAGTGAGCACCCAGTAAGAATTAGCTGTACAAGACAGATGGACCAATAAATGTTACCATAAATGTTCAGACCATGTGGTTAGAAGCTGTGATTACAGTTGGGTTAAAATGGTCATCTGAAAAAGACTGAACCACATAACTTGGGTCTCAGGGTGGCAGGAGTCGAGATTCCAATCCATGCATTTGTAGGTTCAGAGCACCTGTGCTCATCCAAGCTCACAGAGATCAATAGTAAGCACAGTGCCTGGTACTTAGAAGGCCCTTGCATGAGTTAGGATTGGCCTATACCAGTCAGACTGATAGGAGGCTGATGAAACAAAGCAAATGCCAGGTCCTTTATTTCTAGAGAGAAGTGTAACTGCCAAGGGCACTTGACATTCTCATTGTGAGGTCTATATAGTCTCTCTATTTTACCAAAACTACATTGGAAGCCAGGCTATAAAGCAGAATAGGTTGTTGGGTTAATTAAGGAGTATGTCAGGTTATATATTCTCATTATGTGTTCAAACTCATTAGCACTCTGAGCACCAGAAAGTTTTTCTCTCCTAAAGGTAGTCTTGGAGACACACTAACAAATTATTGATTTGGGGGATTCCATTCTCGCTTCCAAGCTGATCAGCTCCTTTCTGATAACAAGCTCTTCATTGATTGGATTCTTAGTGCCAGTCCCATTCCAGCTCTTTTACCCAGTCTTTTTAATGAGATGTTGGTGTTCGACAGCACCTATAATCTACACAATGGCAGATGGCTAATCTCTGATATACTCGGGTTTCATTAGTTTGGAGCCACCTTACCCTCTCACCCCTGAAACATACACAGCATAGACAAAGGCAATTGTAATACGAGAAAGATGATTTTAAGGGAAGGAAGAATAACAGCTCAGGATTGAAAACAGGGTGATGTGAGAGAATTCCCAGGAAAGGTCTGTGGCTGGAAGACAGAGCTGAGACTACTGAGAAAGACAGACATGGAAAAGAAGGCTGCAGCAGAAGTTTTAAGGAAGGACCAGGGCTATGTGGGTCTAAAAGAGCTGAGTCCCATTCTTCCTGATTTCTCCTTGCAGACCGTGGGCAAGAGCAGCAAGATGCTGCAGCACATCGACTACAGGATGAGGTGCATCCTGCAAGATGGCCGTATCTTCATTGGCACCTTTAAAGCTTTTGACAAGCATATGAATTTGATCCTCTGTGACTGTGATGAGTTCAGGAAGATCAAGTGAGGAGTGGGCTGTGGGGGGAGGGATTGGGTGGATGGGGAGTGGTTTGGGTGGGCGGGCCAAGTGACAGGCGGTGATGTAGCTAGCTAGTTCCTCTTGGTTTACTTTCCTGTTTTACAGGGCAGATTAAAATGGGGATATTGGACACTAAGACATCTCTTTCCTTAGTCTTGCTCTCTACTTCTAGCAGAGTACAAATTGTAAGGAGGGCTGCTAGGCTTTTTGTTTCTCTGACTTTGCGTGCCCCTGAGTACTGGGGTAAAGGGCTCTCATGTTCTCCCCACAGGTGTGTAAGGGGGGAGAGCTTGATTTTCTGGCCTCATTGCCTATTTGTAAAGCTGTAGCCTAAAGGGCTCTCCCAGTGCAGCCTGGTCTGAAACTGCTTTAAGAAGCCTCTGACCCTCTTCAGGGTAAGTGCTCAGCTCCCCTTGTGGGTTTGGGGCCAGTGATTTTTTGTTGGCATTTATAGAAACAATTGGAGAATACAATTCCATAAGTTATTAGGTAATTCCCTTGTCTTAGGACTCACAGATCTTAAGCTTCTAGGCTATTAAAAGATGTGGTCTTGCATTTCATCCTATTTTACATTCAAGGCATCTTGAGGCCCAGAGAAGTTACATGACTTCCATGATCACCCAGCTCTCTTTTGTCACGTGCAGCGTCCATAGTATGTTGCCAGTGGCTGTGAATTCCCTTTGATTCTCTTTGGGACAGTTGTTTTCTTTGTGGCATGAGGTCAAGAAATACAGCACAGAAAATGTGGTAGAGATGGCCGAGTGCCAGGTACACATTAGACAGTGACCAACAGATCAGTGTAGAACTATTCCAAATTGTTCTCTTCTGTATTTTTAAATGAAACTAACTTTATTCTGATAATTAAAAAGTGTCTATTAGAAAATATTTATGAAAAGTACATAAAAGTATGTGAGAAAAAACTTAAAATACCCAGAAAGGGTTTTTTTTTAAATTGTGAAAGGGCAATACATGCTTTTATTAAATAAGAAGATATAGGTAAGTCAAAAAAAGGAAAAAATGGCACCCACAGAAAACTACTGTTAATATAATATAAAATATCACTAAAATGAAACCTTTAAGTTATTTTAAAAAATTAGGGTATTTTGTATTTATTTTTAGGATATTGGCTGTGGCTTTCCTTTCCTTTCCCCATCTTCTTGCGGTTATTTTTCCTGGTTTACATTCATTTATATTTTGTTCATACTTCTCTGGTTGTTGCTGTTTGGAGATTTCTGTTTTTTGTTCTTTGAGGACAAAGGTGTAATTTCTATGTAGTTAACTCTTAACCTTTTCCTTTATAACTTCTATTTCTAATGTGAGGTGAGGGGTGGAGTTACAGGCCTGTGGGGTTGAATTGGTACTAGAAGGATACTGCATGTAAGTGGAATGAGTGGGATTCAGTTGACTGAGGAATTGTTTCGGCTGCCTTCTGGCACTGGTGAGGCATTAAGCTAGAGGGAGGAAAAGGGTAATAGCAAAGAAGAGATGACTGAGGAAAGGCTTTCACAGTGGCTACATGAGTGAGCCAGGGCTGGGCTTTCTTGACTCTTACCCTGTCTCTTGGTTTGTACATCCTATTGGCACGGGAGACAACCACCTAAGGGGTTACAAGTTCAGCCTGTGAAGACTGTCCAGAGGAGCTGTCTTAGGGAAAGTTTATGTACCATTTGTCAGTAGATATAGTGTAAAACAAATCTTGGAGTGTCCTTAGGTAGGTGAACTTGAACTTTACCCTTTTTCTAATGCTTGCTTTTTTGTTCCTTCTCCTAAACCTGTCTTTAGACCAAAGAACTCAAAACAAGCGGAGAGAGAAGAAAAGCGAGTCCTTGGTCTGGTGCTACTTCGAGGGGAGAACCTGGTCTCAATGACAGTAGAGGGACCACCTCCCAAAGATGTAAGTCAGCAGAGAGCCAGTGCAAGGCCAGGAACCTTGTGCAAGGGAGGCCCCACCTGAGCCAGGCTCTGTGCGGGGTTCTCTCTTTCATTGCAGTACTCACAGGCATCCTCTGGTTTCTGTCCCCCATTTACAGATAATAAACCAGAATCTTAAAGAGGTTACCTTGCAAGTAAGAAGTAGGGAACTAGAATTTGAGTGTTTCTAACTTGAAAGCCCTCCCTTTTTAGTTGGTGGACATAGTGAGTCAACAGAAGAGGCATCTAAGGCCATCCGGGTCAATTCTTAATGTGATGACAGTTTAGTGACCGTAAAAAGTCATAACTCCAAACAGTAGAATACATATGTACTTCTTGTACAGTTATAGAATAATAGTTAATGTTTATTAAGCATCTGCTATGTGCCAAGCTCTGTGGTACCTTCAGTATTTGATTTAATCCTTATAACAGTCTTTTGAGATAAATGATTCCCACTTTATAGATAATACAGACTGAGGTTTAGTAACTTGCACAAGGTGTCACAGCTAGAAAGCGGTGATACTGGCATTTGATTCCAGGCAGTCTTGGTTCATTAACATCAGCCTACCTTTAGAGATGGAAGAGGCTTTAGAGGATCTAACCAAATTTTTTTTCCCTTTTTCATTTTAATATATTGTTTGTTAAAGGAATAATCTTCTTACCTTGTTTTAATTTTTGTCCACGTTTTTTATTTTTTTACTTAACATGTAATAGGTATGTAATATATCATTCTGCTTTTTCGCTTAATATTGTAAACATTTTTCCAGTTGCTGTACACTTTTAAAAAGTCATGGGCTTCCCTGGTGGCGCAGTGGTTGAGAGTCCGCCTGCCAGTGCAGGGGACACGGGTTCATGTCCTGGTCCAGGAAGATCCCACATGCCGCGGAGCGGCTGGGCCCGTGAGCCATGGCCGCTGGGCCTGCGCGTCCGGAGCCTGTGCTCCTCAACGGGAGGGGCCGCAACAATGAGAGGCCTGTGTACCGAAAAAAAAAAAAAAATCTCTAGGCCACAAGCATTTTAACATGTATCTTTATTTTTCAGACTGGCATTGCACGAGTGCCACTTGCTGGAGCTGCTGGGGGCCCAGGGATTGGCAGAGCTGCTGGCAGAGGAATCCCAGCTGGTGTTCCCATGCCCCAGGCCCCTGCAGGACTTGCTGGGCCGGTCCGTGGGGTTGGTGGGCCATCCCAACAGGTGAGGAGTTGGGGAAGGGGTACCAACGTCGTGGTTAAAATATAGGATAGAGTGAGGGTCCACAGTTTGGGAAGAGTCCAGAGTGATCAATCAACTTATGATTGTCAGGCTCTCAGTATTTCACTGTGCTTCACATATGGTCCCAGAGTCAAGCAAAAAGGAAAACTTGCTATTACAAAATAATGTTGATACTATTAAAGATGCAGGGGATTTCCCTGGTGGTCCAGTGGTTAGGACTCTGCGCTTCCACTGCAAGGGGGCATGGGTTCAATCCCAGGTCGTGGAACTAAGATCCCACATGCTGCGAGGTGTGGCCAAAAAATGGGCAAAAAAAGTAAAGAGGTGTATAAAAAGTATTTTGGCCAACTGAATTGGAACAAAGTGTTTCCATGACAGCATTTGAATTCTTGACCCTTGAACAATGCAGGGGTTAGGAATGCCAACTGTTTAGTTGAAAATCTGCATATAACTTTACAGTTGGCGCTCTGTATCCAAGGATTCGACCAAGATTGTGTGTAGTACTGTAGTATGTATTGAGAAAAATCTGCGGATAAGGAGACCCTGGCACTTAAATCCATGTTCAAGGTCAGCTGTACTACGGCGCTTGCAACCTATTATCAGTCTTACTTGAAAATGCAAGTGCCTTATCTAATTTGGATTGGGCATACTTAACTTAGGCCTAGAAAATGGGAATTGAGCATTCAAGCTTGATCTTCTCTGACAGATAGTTTTATTTTTTATTTACTTATATATTTATTATTATTTTTAAAAATTTACTTATTTACTTTTGGCTGCGTTGGGTCTTCATTGCTGCGCGCAGGCTTTCTCTAGTTGCGGCGAGCGGGAACTACTCTTTGTTGTGGTGTGCGGGCTTCTCACTGCGGTGGCTTCTCTTGTTGCGGAGCACGGGCTCTAGGTGCACGGGCTTCAGTAGTTGTGGTGCATGAGCTCTAGAGTGCAGGCTCAGTAGCTGTGCATGGGCTTAGTTGCTCCACGGCATGTGTGGGATCTCCCCAGACCAGGGATCGAACCCATGTCCCCTGCGTTGGCAGGTGGATTCTTAACCACTGCACCACCAGGGAAGTCCCTGGCACATAGTTTTAAATAGGAAGTCTGATGTCACGAGTTGTAGCTTAGGGGATTTGGTGTCTGCTGTTTCTTTACCAAGTTGGGGAGGAGAGTGGGACACCGCGTTGCACTGTACTGTTCTGCCTAACTTCTCTCCTGTGTCCTCTTAGGTGATGACCCCACAAGGAAGAGGCACTGTTGCAGCAGCTGCAGCTGCTGCCACAGCCAGTATTGCAGGGGCCCCAACCCAGTACCCACCCGGCCGTGCGGGTCCTCCCCCACCTATGGGCCGAGGGGCACCCCCTCCAGGTGAGAAGCCCATGAGGAGAACCTTGCTAATTGATAGAAGATGCCTTAGCTGGATTTATGATGAGACATAACCTTGACTGAAACTGATGATGAGTTTGTGTAATTAAGCAGGATTACTCTGAGATCCAGCTTGGCTGACTGACTGTGGAACTATCTGGGCAAGAGCCTCACTTCTTTGGCTCAAGTCCTGGTTTGCTAGGAGGGGCTGGGAGGGTGGAATGGTCCTTCTGTCTCAAAACTTGGTGGACAGTTTTGTATGTTTCCTGCTACCTTTTCAAGACAGACACTTGAGCTATATTCTTGGGGCTTTTCTCTTGCAGGCATGATGGGCCCACCTCCTGGTATGAGGCCTCCCATGGGTCCTCCAATGGGGATTCCCCCTGGACGAGGCACTCCAATGGGCATGCCCCCACCAGGCATGCGGCCCCCTCCCCCAGGGATGCGAGGTAAGTGCCTTCAGCAGTTGCGTTGACTTCCTTCTCTAGAGCCATGTTGGGATGGGCAATGGAGGGAAGATTGGATTTTGACCATACCTTTGGGCTTTTAGGCCTTAAGCCTCAGGAAGTGAACTCTTAGAGGACAGTTTTGTCCAGAAAGGAAAGAGGGAACAAGCATTTCTTAAATTGACCTTACCTCCCTCTTAGAACAGTGAGAGCAGCCCTGTACACAGGGCTCAGTGTCCAGGGCAGTATTCTCAGGTCACTGTAAAATAATGCATTTTGTTGCATGACCAACAAAGGTCTTATGCCCTTTGGTTTGGGAGTGTCTGGTAATTAAGGAGGGGCTCTGTGCTTTGCTACACTATTATGTGTATCTGTTTAATTCCAGTTTGAGAAATGCTGAAGTAGATCAGCTCTCTCATTTTATAGATGAGGAAACAGGCCCAGAGAGCTCAGTGTCCAGACCAGTGTTCTTTCCACCAAGCCATAGTGGCCTCTAAGTTAACCCACGGCCAAACCTGCTGACCACTGTGTCTCTAATTCGGGTTTTCCATTTATGAGCTTTATAAGCATGAGGAGCCCAGTTAGCCCCAGAGGAGTCCCCCTCTGATCATTTGATAACTGCAGGGTGTGGGAGGCTGGGGTAGGGTGGGGATTCAAGTTGCAGATCAGGCACTGACTAAACTTCTTACTCTTACTTCAGGCCTTCTTTGACCTTGGCCACAGAGTTATGGAAGTAGCTCCACAGAGGCGTGGGCCCGATTCCCCAGGGCCACGTTACCACACCTGTTTGTTTGTTAAGCCGTTGTTCGCGGAGTCTCACCGGATTGTCTGGTTTCCCTTACAGGGCCCCCTCCCCCGGGAATGCGCCCACCAAGGCCCTAGACTCATCTTGGCCCTCCTCAGCTCCCTGCCTGTTTCCCGTAAGGCTGTACATAGTCCTTTTACTTCCTTGTGGCCTGTGACACTAGTTTATAATAAACTCTTAAGAGAATATTATAAATGCACCTGGTATGTTTGTTTATTTTCAGAAAAACCTTTGATATGCTGGGTGCTTAATACGAAGCGTTGCCTTGAAAAAATTTAGCCCTAATTGTAGCTGCTTCCCTTGTAAAATACTATATTCATGTATAGAGATGCACAGCCTCATCCAAGAGAATTACAAAATTGAACTACAAGAAGACATTTCACTTGTCAAACTGGCAGAGATCATTTTGTTGATATAAACATTCGTACCCTGTTGTGATTGGTATGTCCTCTTTGGAAGGCACTAATCTAGATAACTTCTTGAGCAGTACTTTATTTTATTTTTTAGAAACTAAATGTTACAGTTTATTCCATCTTCATGATTAAAGGCATTACAGGGCAGGGTGGGTAAGCAAGGCAGATAAAGCAACCCCCCCCCAACATTTAACCAGATGCCTCATTTTGGTGTTTTTATCATATACAGGTTGACTTAATTCATTGACTTAAGTTGAAAGGTGGCAACAACAAATCTTTGCCATTTAGGATCTTCCTCCTTAGCTACTACAAGGATCTTAATTCCTGAACTACACCATGAGCTCTGAAATGGTGTTCACCACACTGTTCTTGAAGTTTTCACATCTTAACATAAGATCTGACACCTCTTGTTAAGGTAGGCAACTGTTAAAAGCTGTCTTTCTCTTGGCTCACCCAGTCCATCAGCGATCTTAACAATTAAGTTACTATATAAAAATAAAACTGTGCTCCCAAGCATCGATTTTCTAGAGCATTAGCTCCCTGAGAGAAAAGAGAGATCCTAACCAGTTGCTTCCATGAACAGTAACCCCAGTACAGTGTACGGAATGTCCTTCGAAGCATAGCCCAAGAGGTTAGGCAACCTTGGTCATCCTGACGAGCTTATCAGCATTTACATACAAGATATATTTAAAACTGATCCCAGGGCTTCCCTGGTGGCACAGTGGTTGAGAGGCCACCTGCCGATGCAGGGGACATGGGTTCGTGCCCTGGTCCGGGAAGATCCCACATGCCACGGAGCGGCTGGGTCCATGAGCCATGGCCGCTGAGCCTGCGCGTCTGGAGCCTGTGCTCCGCAACGGGAGAGGCCACAACAGTGAGAGGCCTGTGTACGGCAAAACAAACAAACAACAACAAAAACCTGATCCCAGACCAAATATTGCAACCATAATCCCCAATAATCCCATTATTTAGTGTGCTGAGATGCCAAAGCCAGAAATCTCAGAGTGATGGTTCATCATTTTCTACAAGTGAGAGGAAAATACCAAGGAGGAAAGGAAACTCCTCCCTCCTAAATTTATCAAATCCATGCTATCTTCACAGCTTTAATTGACACGATCCAGAGTCCTCAATTTCCCGATATGAGGAGTCCATTTTCAAGGTGACTGTCAAGGTCAAGAAGAACTTTCAGTCTTTTCTTTGCCATGCCCATGAACCTCCAGTCCTTCAATAGGAATCTCCTCCTTTATTGCTTTCTGAACTCACTGCTGAGTGCTTGAAGAGGTCGGTGCATGGGTCCCCATTGAGGAACTTCTCGGCAAACCAGCAATTGAAGCACTGGTCACACTTGTGCTTCGTGTCAGTGCAAGCCTCCCTTACGCTGTTCATGGTGTCAGCATCCACAGCAGTTGAGCAGTACTTGAGATTATCATATTTTTCTACAACAAAGTATGAAGGAAATACTAAAAATGGAAATTAATCCTATTGGAAGAGGAACAGTTTTGGTATAACTTTCTCCTGGGGTCATATGCATACATGTAGTCTAATCCAATTTTTGATTTGTGGGGTATCCATGACTTCTTTGACCCAAAGTCTGTCTTTAGTTGATAGATCACTAAGCAGTACTCTAGTAGTACATCAGGCTTAAAGGATACAGAAATAAAGTGGATACTTTAAAAATTACTGCCTTGCAGGGGGACCATTCTAAATGCAAAGGAGACCTTAATGAAAAAGAAGAGACTAGTGTAGTATGGAGGTGTATCTCCAGGGATATTAAGGTGGTTCACCATAAAAATCAAATATGCCAAGCTAATATGACAAGAAGAAAGCCATATAATCTTCTCAGTAGATGCAGAAGACATTTGGTAAAATTCTAATGCTCGTTAGGAATAGAAGGGAAATTTATAAACATGATACAGGGATTTATAAAAAAACACAGCAAGCATAATAGTGAAAGGCTGAAAACTACCTTTAAGATTAGGAATAAGACAAGGGTGTCCACTTTCACCACTGCTATTCACAATTATACTGGAAGGTATAGCAGAGCAATTAAGGAAGAAAAAAGCCAGATTGGGAAGGAAGAAGTAAAACTTCACAGATAAAATCCTATATATAGAAAAGCCCAAAGAATCCATAAGAAAGCTCCTAGAGCTGATAAGTAAATTCAGCAAAATTGCAGGGTATGAGATTGCACACAAATCAACTGTATTTCTATACACCAGCAACAATCTGAAAAAAAATATTTAATTCCATTTACAACAGCAGCCAAAAGAATAAAATACTTGGGAATCAATTTAAACAAGGTGGTGAAAGATTTGTACACTGAAAGTTACAGGGACTTCCCTGGTGGTACAGTGGTTAAGAGTCTGCCTGCCAGTGCAGGGGACATGGGTTTGAGCCCTGGTCTGGGAAGATCCCACATGCCGTGGAGCAACTAAGCCTGTGTGCCACAACTACTGAGCTTGTGCTCTAGAGCCCACAAGCCATAACTACTGAAGCCCGTGCTCTGCAACAAGAGAAGCCACCTCAATGAGAAGTCTGTGCACTGCAATGAAGAGTAGCCCCTGGTCACTGCAACTAGAGAAAGCCCATGCGCAGCAACAAAGGCCCAATACAGCCAAAAATAGATAATAAATTTATGAAAAAAATAAAATTACAAACATCCTGAAAGAAAACCTAAATAAATGGTAAAACATACCGTGTTCATAGTTTGGAAGACAATTTTGTTAAAATGGCAGTATTTCCCAAAGTGCTCTATAGATTAAATGCAATCCCTATCAAAATTCCAATGGCTCTTTTTTTTTTGGCAGAAGTGGAGAAGCTCATCCTCAAATTCTTTGAAGGTTCAAGGGGTCCTGAATGGCAAGAACAATCTTGATGTCTCACACTTCCTGATTTCAAAACTTAGTACAAAGCTTGAGTAATCAAAACTGGTATGGCATAAGGATAGACATAGACCAATGGAATGGAATTGGGAGTCCAGAAATAAGCCCTTGTATATGTGGCCACAAAAGTGCCACGACCTCTCACTGGGAAAAGGATAGTCTGTTCCACAAGTGGTGCTAAGACAACTGGAAAACCACATACAAAAGAATGAAGTTGGACACCCAGCTCACTTCATATATCACTCATTAACTCAAAATGGATCAACAATCTATAAGAACTAAAACTATAAATTACTAGAAGAAAATAAGTACGTCTTGATGGGCTTGGGTTTGGTGATAGGTTCTTAGATTTGACACCAAAAGCACAAGAAACAAAAAAAGTGGACTTCATCAAAATTAGAAATTGCATCAAAGGACATTATCAAGAGTGTGAAAAGGTAACTTACAGAATGGGAGAAAATATTTACAAATCATATATCTGATTTGGGTTTAATATTCAGACTATATAAAGAACTTTTACAACTCAGCAATAGAAAGGTAAACAGCCCAATTAAAATGTCAGCAAAGGAATTGAATACACAGTTCTTCAAAGAAGATATGGATGACACATGAAAAACTGTTCAACATCATTGGTCATTAAATTCAAATCAAACCCACAATGAGATACCACTTCAACCCACTAGGATGGTTTAATGGGGAAAAAAGTTGGCAAGGATGCACAGGAATTGTGCATTGCTGGTGAGAATGTAAAATGTTGCAGCCACTGTGTAAAATGGTTTGGCAGTTCCTCAAAAAGATAAACAGAATTACCATATGAGCCAACAATCCTACTCCTAAGTATATATCCAAGAGAAATGAAAATATATGTCTACACAGAAACTTGTACACGAATGTTTATAGCAGTGTTCATAACAAGCAAAAGGTGGAAACAACCCAACTGTCCATCAGTGCATGAATGGATAGATAAATTGTGGCCTATAAATTCAATGGAATATTATTCAGCCATAAAAGGAATGAAGTATTGATACCAGCTACTACTTGGATGAACCTTGAAGATATTCTGCTAAGTAAAAGAAACCAGACACAAAAGGGCACATATGATTGCTTTTTTTTTTAATTGAAGTATAGTTGATATACAATATATAAGTTACAGGTGTACAATATAGTGATTCACAGTTTTTAAAGGTTATACTGCATTTATAGTTATTTTTTAAAAATAGCTCTTTATTAGAGTATAATTGCTTCATAATACTGTGTTAGTTTCTGTTGTACAACAAAGTGAGTCAGTCATATGCATACATATATCCCCATATCCCCTCCCTCTTGAGCCTCCCTCCCACCCTCCCTATCCCATGTCTCTAGGTTGTCGCAAAGCACTGAGCTGATCTCCTTGTGCTATGCTGCTGCTTCCCACTAGTTAACTATTTTACATTCGGTAGTGTATATATGTTGATGCTACTCTCACTTCGCCACAGCTTCTCCCTCCCCTGCTGTGTCCTCAAGTCCATTCTCCATGTCTACGTCTTTATTCCTGCCCTGCTGTTAGGTTCATCAGTACCTTTTTTTTTAGATTCCATATACATGTGTTAGCATACAGTATTTGTTTTTCTCTTTCTGACTTACTTCACTCTGTATGACAGGCTCTAGGTCCATCCACCTCCCTACAAATAACTCAATTTCGTTTCTTTTTATGGCTGAGTAATATTCCATTGTATATATGTGCCACATCTTCTTTATCCATTCATCTGTTGATGGACATTTAGGTTGCTACCATGTCCTGGCTATTGTAAATAGTGCTGCAATGAACATTGTGGTACATGTCTCTTTTTGAATTATGGTTTTCTCAGGGTGTATGACCAGTAGTGGGATTGCTGGGTCATATGGTAGTTCTATTTTTAGTTTTTTAAGGAACCTCCATACTGTTCTCCATAGTGGTTGTATCAATTTACATACCCACCAACAGTGCAGGAGGGTTCCTTTTTCATCATACCCTTTGCAGCATTTATTGTTTCTAGATTTTTTGATAACAGCCATTCTGACCAGTGTGAAGTGATACCTCATTGTGGTTTTGATTTACATTTCTCTAATAATTAGTGATGTTGAGCATCTATTCATGTGCCTCTTGGACATCTGTATGTCGTCTTTGGTGAAATGTCTATTGAGGTCTTCTGCCCACTTTTTAATTGAATTGTTTGTTTTTTTGATATTGAGCTCCATGAGCTGTATGTATATTTTGGAGATTAATCCTTTGTCTGTTGTTTCTTTTGCAAATATTTTCTCCCATTCTGAGGGTTGTCTTTTCATCTTGTTTATGGTTTCCTTTGCTGTGCAAAAGCTTTTAAATTTCATTAGGTCCTGTTTGTTTATTTTTGTTTTTATTTCCATTACTCTAGGAGGTGGGTGAAAAAAGATCTTGCTGTGGTTTATGTAAAGGAGTGCTTTTCCTATGTTTTCCTCTAAGAGTTTTATAGTGTCTCGTCTTACATTTAGGTCTTTGGAGTTTATTTTTGTGTATGGTGTTAGTGTTCTAATTTCTTTTTTTTACATGTAGCTGTTCAGTTTTCCCAGCACCACTTATTGAAGAGGCTGTCTTTCCTCCGTTGTATGTTTTTGCCTCCTCTGTCATAAATTAGGTGACCATATGTGCGTGGGTTTATCTTGGGGCTTTCTATCCTGTAGCATTGATCTATATTTCTGTTTTTGTGCCAGTACCATACTGTCTTGATTACTGTAGCTTTGCAGTATAGTTTGAAGTTGGGGAGCCTGATTTCTCCAGCTCCGTTTTTCTTTCTCAAGATTGCTTTGGCTATTCGGGGTCTTTTTTGTTTCCATACGAATTGTAAAATTTTTTGTTCTAATTCTGTGAAGAATGCCATTGGTAGTTTGATAGGGATTGCATTGAATGTGCAGATTGCTTTGGGTAGTATTGTCATTTTCACAATATTGATTCTTACAATCCAAGAACATGGTATATTTCTCCATCTGTTTATGTCATCTTTGATTTCTTTCATCAGTGTTTTATAGTTTTCCGATAATAAATCTTTTGTCTCCTTAGATAGGTTTATTCCTAGGTATTTTATTCTTTGTGTTGCGATGGTAAATGGGATTGTTTCCTTAATTTCTCTTTCTGATTTTTCATTGTTAGTGTATAGGAATGCCAGAGATTTCTGTGTATTAATTTTGTATCCTGCAACCTTACCAAATTCATTGATTAGTTTTAGTAGTTTTCTGGTAGCATCTTCAGGATTTTCTATGTATAGTATCATGTCAGAGGCAAACAGTGACAGTTTTACCTCTTCTTTTCCAATTTGTATTCCTTTTATCTCTTTTTCTTCTCTGATTGCCATGGCTAGGGCTTCCAAAACTATGTTGAATAAGAGTGGCGAGAGTGGACATCCTTGTCTTGTTCCTGATCATAGTGGAAATGCTTTCAGTTTTTCACCATTGAGTATGATGTTTGCTGTGGGTTTGTCATATATGGGCTTTATTATGTTGAAGTAGGTTCCCTCTATGCCAATTTTCTGGAGAGTTTTTAACCATAAATTGGTGTTGAATTTTGTCAAAAGCTTTTTCTGCATCTATTAAGATGATCATATGGTGTTTATTCCTTAATTTGTTGATATGGTGTATCACATTGATTGATTTGTGTATATTGAAGAATCCTTGCATTCCTGGGATAAATCCCACTTGATCATGGTGTATGATCCTTTTAATATGTTGTTGGATTCTGTTTGCTAGTATTTTGTTCAGGACTTTTGCATCTATGTTCATCAGTGATACTGGTCTATAATTTTCTTTTTTTGTGACATCTTTTTCTGGTTTTGGTATCAGGGTGATGGTGGCTTCGTAGAATAAATTTGGGGGTGTTCCTCCCTCTGCAATTTTTTGAAAGAGTTTAAGAAGGATTGGTGCTAGCTCTTCTCTAAATGTTTGATAGAATTAACCTGTGAAGCCATCTGGTCCTGGACTTTTGCTTGCTGGAAGATTTTTAATTACAGTTTCAATTTCATTACTTGTGATAGGTCTGTTTATATTTTCTAATTCTTCCTGGTTCAGTCTTGGAAAATTGTACCTTTCCAAGAATTTGTCCATTTCTTCGTGATTGTCCATTTTATTGGCATATAGTTGTTTGTAGTAGTTTCTTATAATCCTTTGTATTTCTGTAGTATTAGTTGTGATTTTTCCTTTTTCATTTCTAATTTTATTGATTTGCATCCTCTCTTTTTTATTCTTAATGAGTCTGGCTAAGGGTTTATCTATTTTGTTTATCTTCTTAAAGAACCAGCTTTTAGTTTTATTGATCTTTGCTATTGTTTTCTTTGTTTCTATTTTGTTTATTTCTGCTTTGATCTTTATGATTTCTTTCCTTCTACTGACTTTGCGTTTTCTTTGTCTTCTTTCTCTAGTTGCTTTAGGTGTAGGGTTAGATTGTTTATTTGAGATTTTTCTTGTTTCTTGAGGTGAGATTGAATTGCTATAAACTTCCCTCTTAGAACTGCTTTTGCTGCATCCCATAGGTTTTGGATCATTGTATTTTCATTGTCATTTGTTTCTATGTATTTTTAAATTTCTTCTTTGATTTCTTCAGTGATCTCTTGGTTATTTAGTAGGGCACTGTTTAGCCTCCATGTATTTGTGTTTTTTACATTTTTTTTCTTGTAATGATTTCCAATCCCTTAGCATTGTTGTCAGAAAAGATGCTTGATACAATTTCAATTTTCTTAAATTTTCCGAGGCTTGCTTTGTGACCCGAGATGTGATCTATCCTGGAGAATGTTCCTTGTGCACTTGAGAAGAAAGTGTATTCTGCCACTTTCGGGTGGAATGTTCTATAAATATCAATTAAATCTGTCTGGTCAATTGTGTCATTTGAAGATTGTGTTTCCTTATTTATTTTCATTTTGGATGATCTGTCCATTAGTGTAAGTGGGGGGTTAACGTCCCCTATTGTTATTGTGTTACTGTTGATTTCCCCTTTCATGGTTGTTAGCATTTGCCTTATGTATTGAGGTGCTCCTATGTTGGGTGCATAAACACTTATAATTGTTATATCTTCTTGGATTGATCCCTTGATCATTACGTAATGTCCTTATCTCCTGTAACAGTCTTTATTTTAAAGTCTATTTTATCTGATGCGAGCATTGCTACTCCAGCTTTCTTTTGATTTCCATTTGCGTGGAATGTTTTTCCATCCCTTCACTTTCAGTCTGTATGTGTCCCTAGGTCTGAAGTGGGTCTCTTATAGACAGCATATGTATGGGTCTTGCTTTTGTGTCCATTCAGCCAGTCTGTGTCTTTTGGTTGGGGCATTTAATCCATTTACATTCTAGGTTATTATTGATTTGTATGTTCCTATTACCATTTTCTTAATTGTTTTGGGTTTGTTTTTGTGGGTGTTTTTCTTCTCTTGTGTTTCCTGCTAGAGAAGTTTCTTTAGCATTGGTTGTAAAGCTGGTTTGGTGGTGCTGAATTCTCTTAGCTTTTGCTTGTCTGAAAAGCTTTTGATTTCTCTGTCGAATCTGAATGAGATCCTTGCCAGGTAGAGTAATCTTGGTTGTAGGTTTTTCTCTTTCATTACTTTAAGTTTATCCTGCCACTCCCTTCTGGCCTGCAGAGTTTCTGCTGATAAATCAGCTGATAACCTTATGGGGATTCCTTTGTATGTTATTTTTTGCTTTTCCCTTGATGCTTTTAATATTTTTTCTTTGAATTTAATTTTTAGTACTTTGATTAATATGTGTCTTGGTGTGTTTCTTCTTGGATTTATCCTGTATGGGACTCTCTGTGCTTCCTGGACTTGGGTGGCTATTTCCTTTCCCATGTTAGGAAAGTTTTCCACTATAATCTCTGCAAATATTTTCTCAGACCCTTTCTTTTTCTCTTCTTCTTCTTCTGGGACCTCTATAATTCGAATGGTGGTGTGTTTAGTGTTGTCCCAGAGGTCTCTGAGATTGTCTTCAATCCTTCTCATTCTTTTTTCTGCTCCTTGGCAGTTATTTCCACCATTTTGTCTTCCAGTTCACTTACTCGTTCTTCTGCCTCAGTTATTCTGTTATTGATTCCTTCTAGTGTATTTTTCATTTCAGTTATTGTGTTGTTCATCTGTTTATTTGTTTTTCAGTTTTTCCAGATCTTTGTTAAATATTTGTTGTATTTTCTCAATCTATGCCTCCATTCTATTTCCGAGATTCTGTATTATCATTACTCTGAATTATTTTTCAGGTAGATTGCCTATTTCCTCTTCATTTATTTGGTCTTGTAGGTTTTTACCTTGCTGCTTCATCTGTGACATATTTTTTTGCTGTCTTTTTTTTTTATGAGTGGGATTGTGTCTTACTGGTTGTTTGACCTGAGGCTTCCAGCACTGCTGTTTGTAGGATGTTGGGTACAGCTGGGTCTTGGTGCTGAGATGAGAACCTCTGGGAGACCTCACACCGATGAATATTCCCTGGCGTCTGAGGTTCTCTGTTAGTCCAGTGGCTTGGAGTTGGTGCTCCCACTGCGGGAACTTTGACCTGACCCCCAGCTCGTGAACCAAGATCACGCAAGCTGTGCTGGGTGGCCAAAAGAAAAAAAAAGGAGAAAAATAACAAAGTAAAAGTAAGATTAGGCTAGGAAACTAACAGCTATGTTAGAAAAATAAAAATAAAGATATAGATGAAACAACAATCAGGAGGTAAATCAGAACCACAATAGTAGAAAAGAGGAGGAGAAAAAAAATGGTGGAAAAGGCCTTGGCTGTGGAGCACAAGGCCTATGCTTAGTACCCACAGGGCTGAAAAAGGTTGGAGGTTTGTGGAGGGTGGGGCTTAGGTTCAACAGAACAGAATAGGCCCAGGTGTGCCCCCCACCTCTGGTCTCAGAAGGGCAGGCAGGGGGCCCCACCTTGGAGCCCAGCAGGCTTCCTGGGCTCGAGTGGGCAGTGAAAATGCCCTCGCTCCTCTCCTGCTCCTCCCATCCTGGAGGGCCCCTGTCGCCTGCCTCTCCTGACTTCCCCGGCCTCCCTCCTATGCCCCAGGACCCACAAGGCCTGTAGGGGGCTTTGGAGGGTGGGGGACTGCCCTGGGAGCTCAGCAGGTTACCCGTGCCCAGTGGGTGGGGCAAAAGCCCTCTGCTCCTTTCCTGCTCCTCTGGTCATGGAGGGCCCCTCCCGTCTGCCTCTCCTGTTCTGTCCCAGCCTCCTTTCTACACTCCCAGGACCAACCCAGCCTGGAGGGGACCTCTGAGGGCATAGGACCCAGCCCAAGAGCAGGGCAGGCTTCCCTGGCCGATTGGGCAGGGGAAACGCTGGGCCCGCTTCCTCCCGATCCAAGCCCCCCAGGGTCCCTCCAGGCATGGGAACCCCTCCACCCTCTCAGCCACCCCTCAGGGGTGCCGGTTCCTGTCTGGCCTCCACTTCTCTTTCTGCCTCAGTCACCCGCCGGTCCTACTGGTTCACCCTAGCTGTGGGGAGACATGAACTCTGTGTCTTCCCAGACCACCATCTTGATTCCTCCCTATAGTTATTATAAAACAAAATATTTGTTATATTCCCTGTGTTGTACAATATATCCTTGTATCTTATTTTATACCTAATACTTTGTACCTCTTAATTCCTTACCACTTTATTGCCCCTCTCCACTTCCCTCTCCCTACTCATAACCACTAGTTTGTTCTCTGTTAGTCTGTTTCTTTTTTTTATATTCACTAGTTTGTTGTATTTTTTAGATTCCACATACAAGTGATATCATACAGTATTTGTCTTTGTCTGTGTGACTTATTTCACTTAGCATAATGTCTTCCAAGTCCATCCATGTTGTTGCAAATGGCAAAATCTCCTTTTTCTATGGCTGAGTAGTATTCCATTATTTATACATATATATGTTATATATAACATATATTGTATGTATGTTATATGTAATGTATATACTATATACATTCCACATCTTTTTTTTTTTTTTTTGGCTGCATTGGGTCTTTGTTGCTGTGCACGGGCTTTCTCTAGTTGTGGCAAGCAGGGGCTACTCTTTGTTGTAGCACACAGGCTTCTCATTGTGGTGGCTTCTCTCTTGTTGCAGAGCATGGGCTCTAGGCATGCGGGCTTCAGTAGTTGCAGTATGCAGGCTCAGTAGTTGTGGCACGCAGGCCCTAGAGCACGTGGGCTTCAGTAGTTGCAGCGCATGGGCTCAGTAGTTGTGGCAAGTGGGCTCAGTAGTTGCAGCACACAGGCTCTAGGGTGCGCAGGCTTCAGTAGTTGTGGCATGTGGGCTCTAGAGCACAGGCTCAGTAGTTGTGGCACAAGGGCCTTAGTTGCTCCACGGCATGTGGGATCTTCCCAGGCCAGGGATTGAACCTGTGTCCCCTGCATTGGCAGGCGGATTCTTAACCATTGTGCCACCAGGGAAATCCCATACCACATCTTTATCCATTCATCTGTTGATGGACATTTAGGTTGCTTCTGTATATGATTCTTTTATATGACTAGGTAAAACCATAGAGACAGAAAGCAGATTAGAGGTTACCAAGGGATGCGGATGGAATGGGGGAAATGTAGAGTGGTTACTTAATGGGTACGTGGTGTTTTTATGTGGTGATGAAAAGGGTTTTGTAACTAGAGAGAGCTTACCAGCTCTCTATGCACAGTGCACAACATTGTGAATATACTAAATACTATTGAGTTGTAATGGTCAAAGTAAAGTGGTTAATTTTATGTTAGGTGAATTTCACCTCATAAAAAGGAGAAAATAAAGTTTCTTCACGGAAAGAGTTTACTAAGGCTTTTTGTTGTGGGAAGGTTATTCCCGCGGAGGAAGGCTGAGGAGTAGGGACATCAGGGAGGTGAATTTGGCAGTGGCTTTTGGCAGAAGAGTCAATGGTTGGCTCAGACAGTGTCGCAAGAACCTATACCCTGAGCAGCATGAACCGCAAAGCAGGGCTGGTTTGCCTCTCACTTACCTGCCAGGCGTGACACAGAAGGGCTTTGTACTCCTAGCCTGAGCTGAAAGACGGGGACTCTTACTTCTATCACACAAATAAGCATAGTCAACTAAGGAAAAATAGAGTCACACACTGCCTAGTGATCAGTAAGTAAAAACCCTGGATGCTCAAAACTGTTCTTGAAAGTCGACTAAAACCTTCTTGAAGTATATATGGTCCATGTGGTTCTGTGTATACAATCTTACATAGAATAATCTTTGGCACACCTGCTTTTGAGAACCATTGACTAAACTAAGAGAACAAAAGGAGAAGTCTGCAATTAGATACTGGGGCATTCTGACCATTGTATCTTGAAGAGAACTCCTAAGTCCCTGGAGGTAAAGGGGTTGGGTGGAGAATTCTAATGTGCTTTGACCTGCTTACAGACTTTACTCCTTTCCAGTTTTCACATTAAGACTCTATAACGGGGTCCCCACCCCCCAGTCCACGGACCAGCACCGGTACAGGTCCACGGCCTGTTAGGAAGTGGGCCACACAGCAGGAGGTGAGCGGCGGGTGAGTAAGCAAAGCTTCATCTGTATTTACAGCCGCTACCCATTGCTCGCATTACCGCCTGAGCTCCACCTCCTGTCAGATCAGTGGCGGCATTAGATTCTCATAGGAGTGGGAACCATACTGTGAACCGCGCACGCGAGGGATCTAGGTTGCGTGCTCCTTACGAGAATCTAATGCCTGATGATCTGAGGTGGGGCTGAGGTGGTGATGCTAGCACTGGGGAGCGGCTGCAAATACAGATTATCATTAGCAGAGAGGTTTGACTGCACAGAGGCCATAATAAATCAATTGCTTGCAGACTAATATCAAAACCCTATCAGTGAGTGGCAAGTGATAAGTAAGCTGCATCTTACGGAGTCGACTGGACATAAGCAGAACGCTTTGGGTGTCACTGTCGCCCATCACCCCCAGACGGGACCATCTAGTTGCAGGAAAACAAGCTCAGCGCTGCCACTGATTCTGCATTATATAATTATTTCATTATATATCACAATGTAATAATAATAGAAATAAAGTACACAATAAATGTAACGCGGTTGAATCATCCTGAAACCATTCCCTCCCCCGCCCCCCCCCCCAGTCCGTGGAAAAATTGTTTTCCACAAAACTGGTCCCTGCTGCCAAAAAGTTGGGGACCTCTGCTCTATAACATTAGTTCAGTTAGTGAATTGGTCTGTGGCTGTGAGGACTAAATGAGATAATAAAGGCATTAGGTTTGCTGCTGGATTTAAATCTAAATTGTGCTTGGTCAGAGCCACATGTGTACTATTTCATAGGTCTTGTATTCTACTCATTTCTTTAAAAAATATTTTATTATATAAATGCTCATAAAGAATGACTATAGAAAGAAATTACTCGAGTCCCAAAATTCCATATATTCATTGTTAGTCTTGTCTCCTTTGTTGGGTTTTGTGAGCTTACTATGTACTCAGCTTTCTATTTATTTTAACATCAAAACACATTCTGAATCTTTGCAAACATTAGAATGCCTTTAGTATCTCACTATTTACTTAGCCAGTTTTCTGTAGTTGGACATTAAGATTAGTTTTTTCATTAACAAATAATGTGATGACCATATTTTTGCATAAGGATTATTCTATATTTGGATAATTTAAAAAGGAATCTCTGAGTCAAAGGATGTCAGTGTTTTAATTAACTTAACACTTGAGTCGATTTACTCTATTATAAAACAGGCACAGCTACACTTTTCACAACATGCTCCTTAGAACTGATGATTATCATTCAGAAGAAAAACAGTTTTCTAGTTTGACAGCTGAAAAATGATATATCATTGTTTTAAAAATTTTAAAGTAGGGATGTATTTTTAAGTTATTTCCTCTTTTGTGTATTGTCTTCAAAATAAACTTCTGTGATAGACATTTTTCCATGTTATTACATAAATCTTCATAATGATGACCGAATGTACATTTAGTGAGTGTAACATAACTTGGTCATTCTTCCTATTTGGGAAATTCATAGTATCTCTGATTTTCTATGACTTCAAATCAGGCAGTAATGAATATTTTATGTAGAAATATTTTTTCTTTGGATTTTCTAACTTTTTAGGAGCAATATTCATGATTCAAAGGCAGGCAATAGAAAGAAAGAAACTCTCACCAAATGAATCCAGGTGTATGCATAAAAGATCTCTGGAAAGCTATGTATGAGGAATTGGCCAGTTCAGTTGCCTGTGGGGAAAGGACCCTAGTTCAAGAGGAAAAGGAATGGATGGGAGAGTTTCCACTCTATTCCATTTAGAACTTTAAAAATATTGAACCGTGTGAGTGCACTACCTAGTTAAAAAAATTAAGTACATTTAAAAAATCAAAAATGGTAAAATAATGAATGTACTTAAGAAATAAATCCACCAGGAGGCAGCATTTCTCTGTCAGGAGGAAGGAACCGCAGCAAATGTGTGGGCTCAGTCTTATTCAGGGATGCTCGGATTGTGGGTTGGATTTTTTCTTCCTAACCTTCTGTATTTTCTAATTTTCTACAAACACCTATACAGAAATAAAATACACTTTAAGGAAAGAAGGAGGTGTCAAGCCCTACCCCTCTTTAGCTGTAGGGACATACCTTTGTCCATGTTTATAAATTCCTAAAAGTAAGGTTACAAAGGGGGGGGGGGGCTACATTTAAAATGTTGATAGATCTACCAGGTAGCCTTCCAGTGGTATCACCCTACACCACTTATAATGGTGTATGCAGGTGCCAACACAGTGTATTGTTACAGTGTTAGAGCTTGTTCAATTTAATTTTAATTTAAGTTAAAAATATCTCCTTGTTTTAATTAGTATATATTTAGCTATAAGGGACATTAGTTATGTTTTCATATATTTAAAAGCAATTTACATTTATTTTTCTGTGAACTACTTCCTTCACCCTACCGAGGGCTGGGAATTTGTCCATGTTTTTTTCCCACTGCTGTGTGCACTGAACACATGTTGTTGAATAAATGAATGATGAGTAACTTTTCTGAGCTCACATTCCTCATCTATAAAATGGGGATGTGTCTTCTTGTTGCTTCATGGGGCGCAGGATTGAGCCTTCCGCCAAGTTCAGTTTGGATATCTGAGACTGATGACCCTATAAATGCACCACAAGTGTTTGAAAGGATTTATTATAGCCATAATGAAGCTTTCTGGGGAGAGCAGGGCAGGGTCCCAAGCAGGCCTGAAAATGGCTTGAAAGAGTCAGGTGGGGCGACTGTCCCATTTCGCTGTGCTTGCTGGGGTGGGGGGCTGTGGAAAGGTCCTATAGAAGGGCCAAGGCATGTATGGCTTGGACATCCCACTGGTGCCAAGAGAGAGCACCCACAGCTTTCTTAAGAGCTTGAAAGCTGTCAGCAAAGAGCAAAATAAAGTGGGCTCTGGTGTTACAGAATGAAGAACCTCATCTCACTGAAGATTAAATGAGGTAATATACACAGTAAGGTTGCTGCAGAGGAAGTGGTTAATGAATGTTTGCTATTTTTATTGTTATTCTTGAGTCTTTCAATTCTAGGTTTTTGTTTTGTTTTGTTTTTGCGGTACGCGGGCCTCTCACTGTTGTGGCATCTCCCGTTGCGGAGCACAGGCTCTGGATGCGCAGGCTCAGCGGCCATGGCTCACGGGCCCAGCCGCTCTGCGGCATGGGGGATCTTCCCGGACTAGGGCACGAACCCGTGTCCCCTGCATCGGCAGGCGGACTCTCAACCACTGCACCACCAGGGAAGCCCTCAATTCTAGTTTTGTTTTTTCTTTTGAGTATAACCTTAGAATTTTTTTTTTTCTGGAGTGAGATCTATAGTTACAGAGTTTGTTTACTCTTACGTATCACATGGCTTACTTGTCTTTGTTTCATCCCACTGAACCAGGTACAGGGCTTTGCATGAAATCAAAGAAAGGGCATGCCCGTTTCCAGAATCCTCATATTGAGGGCCATGCACAGTGCTGGGTGCTTCATATAGGTCATGTCAGGGAATGCTAGTTGACACGAATGAAAGAGAATATTCCTGGGGTATGGGCTGGGGAGGCTGATGGGTAAAGCTGAATATGTGCATATCCACTCTTAGATATATACCCAACACAAATGCTGACATATGCTCACAAGAAGACACGTACAGGAAAAGCATATAGTGATTCTCTTCATAATAACTGTACAAATATCCATCAACAGTACAACAAATAAATTGTAGTATATCCACACATTGGAATATTGCACTTCAAGGAGTAGGAAAGATACACACAATAACACAAATATGGATGAATCTTCTATAAAAATGTCAAGTGACAGAAGCCAAGACCAATCACAAAATACATACTGTGTTATTCCACTCATATGAAAGGCAAAAACTAATCTCTGCTTCCACAATCTAGGAGAATGGTTACATTTAGAGGGGGCACAAAGGGAGATTCTAGGTTGCTTGGTAATGTTCTATTTTTTGATTTGGGTGCTGGGTGGGTTTAGTTTGTGAAAATTCAGCAAGCTGCACATATGAATGCATTTCTGTGTGTATGTTAAGATCCTACAAAAAATTTAAAAAAATCCTTATTGGGGAAAATCTGAAAGGAAACTTGTCATGTTAACTGTAGTAGTGTCTCAGTGATGAGATTCTGGCAGGTATTTTTCCCTTCTTTTCCTGTATGTTCCTAATTTACAACAATTTATTCAAAATTTTTAATTGAATGCCTACTATGTACTAGGCACTGTTCAATTCAGCTCTGCTGGATATAAAAAAGTGAACAAAATAGAATTCTCTGTACTTGATGAGCTAACATCCTAACTAAAAGGGGAAGATGGACAATAAATAATAAACATGCAAATAAATAATTGCTTTGGAGAAAGGAAATCAGGACGAGGGAGATGGTGAGTGCTACGAGTATGGTGCTATTTAATTAGGTTGGTCAGAAAAGGCCTACTGATAAAGAGCAATTTGAGCAGAAATCTGTTGGATGTAAGGGAGCAAGTCATGCAGAAAATGTTGGGGATTGAGAAGGATTCTAGGTGGAGGGCACAGCAACTGCAAAGTCACTGAAGTGGGAATGTATTTTTCAGAGACTATCAAGAAAGTCACAGGCCACTTATCAATTGACTGCATCTCAAGTCCTTTTTGACAGCTAGCATGATTTTAAGGTTTGTCAGTGGAGGGTGCTGGAGAGACGTTGCAGGAGAAGAGGGCTTTCTGTTCTGGTTCTGCTGTGCTCTCAGCCCACTTCTGCAGGGAAGATGCCTTCTTTAGCACTGCCACCTGCAGTGCACATTGGCCATCAGCACCCAGCGACCAGCAGCTTCCCCTGGCACCTGTCTTGGGTGGTTCTGTACAGAATGCCTCTGGGGAGATACCTCACCATGAATAGCTTTCCCTGGCCATTGCTAGAGGGCAGATCCCCAGCAGCTTCCACTAGTGAGGACCACGGTGACTCCTCTGCCATCTGTAGAGCCACAGCATGCCCTCTCCAGCTAAGCCTGATCTCAATCTCGTTTGGGGCTGGGGGGTGGGCTCTTTTTGGGCTCTCTCAGGTCTAGGGTTAGAAGCTGCTCCTTAAATATGAAACCCCTGTATTTTTTGGTGTTCTCCAACCCCTGATTACTCCACCCCCCTGTTATGGTCAATAACTCTTTGTATTAAACTTTCCCCATGCACATTACTGATGGTTTCTGTCTCATGAATAGACCCTGACTGACACAGTCAGCCTGGCTCTAAAGGAGTGGGCGAGTAAGAGGATGGAGGGGATGAAGTTAGAGAGCAGCTAGGGGCCCTGAAGGACACTTGTTTTCACTCAGTGGGAGGGGATCGGAGCAAAGGAATGACAGGACATGACAGATTTTGGAAAGTTCCATCTGGTTGCTTAGAGGAGAAGGGACAACTCATTGTTTTGACTTGCATTTCTCTAATAATTAGTGATGTTGAACATCTTTTCATTTATCTGTTAGCCATCTATATGCCTTTTATTCAGGTATTCTGCCCATTAAAAATTTCTTTTTAGTATTGAGTTGTATGAACTGTTCACATATCTTGGATATTAACTCCATGTCAGTCATATCATTTGAAAATATTTTCTCCCATTCCATTGGTTGTCTTTTTGTTTTGTTGAAACCATCAACAAAACAAAAATCAAAAATCTTTTAAAAGCAAAGGCTTTTAAGTGTAATAATGTCCCATTAGTTTATTTTTGTTTTTATTACTTTTGCCTTAGGAGACAGTTCCAAAAAATGTTGCTATGATTTTGTGTCAAAGGGTGTCCTGCCTATGTTCTCTTCTAGGAGTTTTATGGTTTCAAGTCTTACATTTACTCTTTAAACCACTTTGAATTTATTTTTGTATATGATGTAAGGAAATGTTGTAATCACATTGTTTTACATGTAGCTGTCCAGTTTTCCCAGAACCACTTATTGAAGAGACAGTCTTTTCTCCATTATATATTATTGCCTCCTTTGTTGTAGATTAATTGACCATAGGTACATGGGTTTATTTCTGGGCTCTATTTTGTTCCATTGATCTATGTGTCTGGTTTAGTGCCAGTACTATGCTGTTTTGATTATGGTAGCTTTGTAGTATAGTATGAACTCTGGGAAAGTGATATTCCAGCTTTGTTCTTTTTCTCAAGATTGCTTTGGCAATTCGGGTTATTTTTTGTGGTTCCATATGAATTTTAGGATTATTTGTTCTAGTTCTATGAAAAATTTCATGGTATTTTGATAAGGATTGCATTAAATCTGTAGATTGCTTTGTGTAGCATGGCCATTTTAACAATATTAATTCTTTGAATCTAAGGGCATGGGATATCCTCCCATTTCTTTGTATCATCTTCAATGTCTTTCATTAGTGTTTTATAGTTTTTAGAATATAGGTCTTTCACCTCCTTGGCTAAATTTATTGCTAGGTATTTTATTCTTTTTGATGCAATTTTAAATGAAAATTTATAAAACTTTCTGATAGTTCATTATTAGTATATAGAAACAACAGATTTCTGTATATTAATCTTGTATCCTGCTACTTTGCTGAATTAATGTATTAGTTCTAATAGTTTTTGAGTGGAGACTTTAAGGCTTTCTATATAAAGTATTGTGTAATCTGCAAATAGTGACAGTTTTACTTCCTCCATTCCAATTTGGATGCCTTTTATTTCTTTTTTTGTCTGATTTCTCTGGCTAGGACTTCCAATATTATGTTAAACAGAAGTGGTGAGAGTGGGCATCCTTATCTTTTACTAAATTTAGGGGAAAGGCTTTCAGCTTTTACCATTGAGTATGATACTGGCTGTGGGCTTGTCATAAATGGCCTTTATTATGTTGAGATATGTTCCCTCTGTGCCCACTTTGATGAGAGTTTTTATCAGGAATGAGTGTTGAATTTTGTCAAATGCTTTTTCTGTATCTATTGAGATGATCATGTGATTTTTATCCTTCCTTTTGTTAATGTGGTGTATCACATTGATTGATTTGTGAATTTTTAAAAATAAATTTATTTATTTATTTATTTATGGCTGCATTGGGTCTTCATTGCTGTGTGTGGGCTTTCTCTAGTTGTGGCGAGTGGGAGTTACTCTTTGTTGCAGTGGGCGGGCTTCTCATTGCAGTGGCTTCTCCTGTTGTGGAGCATTGGCTCTAGGCACACGGGCTTCAGTAGTTGTGGCATGCAGGCTCAGTAGTTGTGGCTCACAGGCTCTAGAGCACAGGTTCGGTAGTTGTGGCACCCAGGCTTAGTTGCTTTGTGACATGTGGGATCCTCCCTGACCAGGGCTCAAACCCGTGTCCCTTGCATTGGCAGGCAGACTCTCAACTACTGTGCCACAAGGGAAGCCCAATTTGTGAATGTTGAACCATCCTTGTGTTCCTGGAATAAAACCAACTTGATCATTATGTATCATCCTTTTTATATTTTGTTGGATTTTATTTGCTAATATTTTGTTGAGGATTTATGCATCAATATTCATCCAAGATGTTGGCCTCTAATTTTTTTTTTTAATAGTGTCTTTGGTATCAGGGTAATGGTGGTGTTGTAGAATGATTTTGGGATTGTTCTGTCCTCTTCAATTTTTTGGAATAGTTTAAGAAGGATAGGTATAAGTTCTTCTTTATATGTTTGGTAAAATTTCCCTGTGAGGGGCTTCCCTGATGGCGCAGTGGTTAAGAATCCGCCTGCCAATGCAGGGGACATGGATTCAAGCCCTGGTCTGGGAAGATCCCACATGCCGCAGAGCAACTAGGTCTGTGTGCCACAACTGCTGAGCCTGTGCTCTAGAGCCCGTGAGCTACAACTACTGAAGCCCACATGTCTAGAGCCCATCCTCCACAACAGGAGAAGTCACTGCAATGAGAAGCCCGTGAACCACAATGAAGAGTGACCCCTGCTCACCACAACTAGAGAAGGCCCACGCACAGCAATGAAGACCCAATGCAGCCAAAAAAAAAAAAAAATTCCCTGTGAAGCCTTAAGTCCTGGACTTTTGTTTGCTCGGAGGTTTAAAAGTTTTTATTTATTTTTTAATTACAAATTCAATTTTACTACTAGTGAGTGGTTTGTTCAAATTGTTTGTTTATTCTTGATTCAGTCTTGTCAGGTTGTATGTTTCTAGAAATTTGTCCATTTCTTCTAGGTTGTCCAATTTGTTGGCATACAACTGTTTGTAGTATATTCTCTTATGATTTTTTGTATCTCTGTGATATTGGTTGTTATTTGTCCTCTTTCATTCTTATTTTATTTACTTGAGTCCTCTCTCTTTTCTTCTTGGTGAACCTGGCTAAATGTTTATCAATTTTATCTTTAAAAAAGAACAGGGGGCTTCCCTGGTGGTGCAGTGGTTGAGGGCCTGCCTGCCAATGCAGGGGACACGGGTTCGAGTCCTGGCCTGGGAGGATCCCACATGCCGCGGAGCAACTGGGCCCATGAGCCACAGCTGCTGAGCCTGCACGTCTGAAGCCTGTGCTCTGCAACGAGAGGCCGCGATAGTGAGAGGCCCATGCACTGTGATGAAGAGTGGCCCCTGCTCGCCGCAACTAGAGAAAGCCCTCGCGCAGAAACGAGACCCAACACAGCCAAAAATAAATAAATTAAAAAAAAAAAGAACAGATCTTTGTTTCACTGATCTTTTCTATTTTTTTGATCTCGATTTTATCGATTTCCATTCTGATCTTTATATTTCCTTCCTTCTGCTGATGTTGGGCTTTGTTCATTTTCTAATTCTTTTAGGTGGTAGGTTATGTTGTTTGAGATTTTTCTTGTTTTGTGGGGAAGACTTGTATCACTGTGAACTCCCCTCTTAGAACTGATTTTGTTGCATCCCATAGATTTTGGAGTGTTGTGTTTCCATTTGTCTTGAGGTATTTTTCTGATTTCCCCTTTGATCTCTTCATTGACTTATTGGATTTTTAGTAGCATGTTGTTTAGTCTTCACGTGTTTGTTCTTTTCCCATTTTTCTCTCTGTAGTTGATTTATAGTTTCATACCATTGTGATTGGGAAAAAAATGCTTGATATAATTTCTATCCTTTTAAATTTGTTGAGACTTGTTTTGTGGCCCAGCATGTGATCTATCCTGGAGAACGTTCCATATGCACTTGAAAAGAATGCATATTTTGCTGCTTTTTGATGTAATGTCCTGTAGTTATCTATTAAATCCAGCTGGTCTATTGTATCATTTAAGACCAATCTTGCCTTTTTGATTTTCTGTCTGGATGATCTGTCCATTGATGTAAGTGGGATATTAAAGTCCCCTACTATTATTGTATTATTGTTAGTTTCTTCCTTAATGTCTGTTTGTATTTGCTTTACATATTTAGGTGCTCCTGTATTGGATGCATATATGTTAAGGGGTGTAATATCCTTTTCTTGTATTGATTCCTTTATTATTACCTAATGATTTTCTTGGTCTTTTGTTATAGCCTTTGTTTTAAAGTCGGTTTTGTCTGATATGAGTATTGCCACCCTTCTTATCATTTCCATGAAATATTTTTTTCATCCCCTTACTTTCAGTCGTGTGTGTGTGTGTCTTTGGCCCTGAAGTGAGTCTCTTGTAGGCATGATATTGAAGGGCCTTGTCTTTTTTTTTTTTTAATCCAATCAGCAACCGTATCTTTTTTTTTTTTTTTTTTGTGGTGTGCGGGCCTCTCACTGTTGTGGCCTCTCCCGTTGCGGAGCACAGGCTCCAGACGCTCAGGCTCAGCGGCCATGGTGCACGGGCCAAGCTGCTCCGCGGCATGCAGGATCCTCCCAGACCGGGGCACGAACCCTTGTCCCCTGCATCGGCAGGCGGACTCTCAACCACTGCGCCACCAGGGAAGCCCAGCAACCGTATCTTTTGAGTGCAGCATTTAGTCCACTAACATTTAAAACAGTTATTGGTGGGTCTGTACTTTTTGCCATTTTATTACTTGTTTTCAAGTTGTTTTTGTAGTTCTTTGTTCGTTTCTTCTTCTTTTTGTTCTTCCAAACAAAGACGATTTTCTTTGGTAGTATGCTTGTGTTCCTTTGTTTTCGGTTTTTGTGTATCTATCATAGGTATTATTTTTTCTTTTGTATTTTTGAATTTTATTTTATTTATGTTTTTATACAGCAGATTCTTATTAGTCATCAATTTTATACACATCACTGTATACATGTCAATCCCAATCACCCAATTCATCACACCCCCACCCCTACCCACCTGCTGCTTTCCCCCCTTCGTGTCCATATGTTTGTTCTGTACATCTGTGTCTCAATTTCTGCCCTGCAAACCAGTTTATCTGTACCATTCTTCTAGGTTCCACATATATATGATAATATATGATATTTGTTTTTCTCTTTCTGACTTACTTCACTCTGTAGGACAGTCTCTATATCCATCCATGTCTCAACAAATGACCCAGTTTCATTCCATTTTATGGCTGAGAAATATTCCATTGTATATATGTACCACATCTTCTTTATCCATTCATCTGTTGATGGGCACTTAGGTTGCTTCCATGACCTGGCTATTGTAAATAGTGCTGCAATGAACATTGGGGTGCATGAGCCTTTTTGAATTATGATTTTCTCTGGGTATATGCCCAGTAGTGGGGTTGCTGGATCACATGGTAATTCTATTTTTAGCTTTTTAAAGAACCTCCATAGAGGCTGTATCAACTTACATTCCCACCAACAGTGCAAGAGGGTTCCCTTTCCTCCACACCCTTTCCAGCATTTGTTGTTTGTAGATTTTCTGATGATGCCCATTCTACCTGGTGTGAGATGATACCTCATTGTAGTTTTGATTTGCATTTCTCTAATAATTAGTGATGTTGAGCATCTTTTCATGTGCTTCATGGCCATCTGTATGTCTTCTTTGGAGAAATGTCTATTTAGGTCTTCTGCCCATTTCTGGATTGGGTTGTTTGTTTTTCAATATTGATCTGCATGAGCTGTTTATATATTTTGGAGATTAATCCTTTGTCCATTGATTTGTTTGCAAATATTTTCTCCCATTCTGAAGGTTGTCTTTTTGTCTTTTTTATGGTTTCCTTTGCGGTGTAAAAGCTTTTAAGTTTCATTAGATCATATTTGTTTATTTTTGTTTTTATGTCCATCACTCTAAGAGGTGGATCAAAAAAGATCTTGCTGTGATTTATGTCAAAGAGTGTTCTTCGTATGTTTTCCTCTAAGAGTTTTATAGTATCCGGTCTTACATTTAGGTCTCTAATCCATTTTGAGTTTATTTTTGCGTATGGTGTTAAGGAGTGTTCTAATTTCATTCTTTTACATGTAGCTGTCCAGTTTTCCCAGCACCACTTATTGAAGAGACTGTCTTTTCTCCATTGTATATCCTTGTCTCCTTTATCATAGATTAGTTGACCATAGGTACGTGGGTTTACCTCTGGGCTCTCTATCTTGTTCCATTGGTCTATGTTTCTGTTTTTGTACCAGTACCATATTGTCTTGATTGCTGTAGCTTTGTAGTATAGTCTAAAGTCAGGGAGTGTGATTCCTCCAGCTCCGTTTTTTCCCCTCAAGACTGCTTTGGCTATTCGGGGTCTTTTGTGTCTCCATACAAATTTTAAGATTTTTTGTTCTAGTTCCGTAAAAAATGCCATTGGTAATTTGATAGGGCTCGCATTCAATCTGTAGATTGCTTTCAGTAGTATAGTCATTTTTCACAATATTGATTCTTCCAATCCAAGAACATGGTATATCTATCCATCTGTTGGTATCATCTTTAATTTCTTTCATCAGTGTCTTATAGTTTTCTGCATACAGGTTTTTGTCTCCTTAGGTAGGTTTATTCCTAGGTATTTTAGTCTTTTTGTTGCAATGGTAAATGGGAGTGTTTCCTTAAATTCTCTTTCAGATATTTCATCATTAATGTAAAGGAATGCAAGAGATTTCTGTGCATTAATTTTGTATCCTGCAACTTTACCAAATTCATTGATTAGCTCTAGTAGTTTTCTGGTGGCATCTTTAGGATTCTCTATGTATAGTATTGTGTCATCTGCAAGCAGTGACAGTTTTACTTCTTCTTTTCCAATCTGTATTTCTTTTTCTTCTCTGATTGCCGTGGCTAGGACTTCCAAAACTATGTTGAATAATAGTGGTGAGAGTGGACATCCTTGTCTTGTTCCTGATCTTAGAGGAAATGCTTTCAGTTTTTCACCATTGAGAATGATGTTTGCTGTGGGTTTGTCGTATATGGCCTTTATTATGTTGAGGTATGTTCCCTCTATGCCCACTTTCTGGAGATTTTATCATAAATGTGTGTTGAGTTTTGTCAAAAGCTTTTTCTGCATCTATTGAGATGATCATATGGTTTTTCTTCTTCAATTTGTTAATATGGTGTATCACATTGATTGATTTGCGTATATTGAAGAATCCTTGCATCCCACTTCATCATGGTGTATGATCCTTTTAATGGGTTGTTGGATACTGCTTGCTAGTATTTTGTTGAGGATTTTTGCATCTATATTCATCAGTGATATTGGTCTCTAATATTCTTTTTTTTTAATATCTTTGTCTGGTTTTGGTATCAGGGTGATGGTGGCCTCATAGAATGAGTTTGGGAGTGTTTCTTCCTCTGCAATTTTTTTGAAGAGTTTGAGAAGGATAGGTGTTAGCTCTTGTCTAAATATTTGGTAGAATTCACCTGTTAAGCCATCTGGTTCTGGACTTTTGCTTGTTGGAAGATTTTAAATCAGAGTTTCAATTTAATTACTTGTGATTTGTCTGTTCATATTTTCTATTTGTTCCTGATTCTGTCTTGGAAGGTTATACCTTTCTAAGATTTTGTCCATTTCTTCCAGGTTGTCCATTTTATTGGCATAGAGTTGCTTGTAGTAGTCTCTAGGATGCTTTGTATTTCTGCAGTGTCTGTTGTAACTTCTCCATTTTCATTTCTAATTTTATTGATTTGAGTCCTCTCCCTCTTTTTCTTGATGAGTCTTGCTAAAGATTTATCAATTTTGTTTATCTTCTCAAAGAACCAGCTTTTTGTTTTATTGATCTTTGCTATTGTTTTCTTTGTTTCTATTTCATTTATTTTTACTCTGATCTTTATGATTCCTTTCCTTCTGCTCACTTTGGGTTTTGTTTGTTCTTTCTCTAGTTCCTTTAGGTGTAAAGTTAGATTGTTTAGTTGAGATTTTTCTTGTTTCTTGAGGTAGGTTTGTATAGCTATAAACTTCCCTCTTAGAACTGCTTTTGCTGCATCCCATAGGTTTTGGATCATCGTGTTTTCATTGTCATTTGTCTCCAGGTATTTTTTGATTTCCTTTTTGATTTCTTCAGTGATCTCTTGGTTATTTAGTAACGTATTGTTTAGCCTCCATGTGTTAGTGTTTTTTACATTTTATTCGCTGTAATTCATTTCTAATTTCATAGGGTTGTGGTCAGAAAAGATGTTTGGTATGATTTCAATATTCTTAAATTTACTGAGGCTTGATTTGTCACCCAAGATGTGATCTATCCTGGAGAATGTTCTGTGCACACTTGAGAAGAAAGTGTAATCTGCTGTTTTTGGATGGAATGTCCTATAAATATCAGTTAAATCCATCTGGTCTATTGTGTCATTTAAAGCTTGTGTTTCCTTATTTATTTTCATTTTGGATGATCTGTCCATTGGTGTAAGTGAGGTGTTAAAGTCCCCCACTATTATTGCATTACTGTCAACTTCCTCTTTTATAGCTGTTAGCAGTTGCCTTATGTATTGAGGTGCCCCTATGTTCGGTGCATATATATTTATAATTGTTATATCTTCTTCTTGGATTGATCCCTTGATCATTATGTAGTGTCCTTCCTTATCTCTTGTAACATTTTTTATTTTAAAGTCTATTTCATCTGATATGAGTATAGCTATTCCAGCTTTCTGTTGATTTCCATTGGCATGGAATATCTTTTTCCATCCCCTCACTTTCAGTCTGTATGTATCCCTAGGTCTGAAGTGGGTCTCTCTTTTTTTTTTTTTTTTTTGCGGTACGTGGACCTCTTACTGCTGTGGCCTCTCCTGTCACGGAGCACAGGCTCTGGACATGCAGGCTCAGTGGCCATGGCCCATGGGCCCAGCCGCTCCACGGCATGTGGGATCCTCCTGGACCGGGGCACGAACCTGTGCCCCTTGCATTGGCAGGCCGACCCCCAACCACTGTGCCACCAGGGAAGCCCTGAAGTGGGTCTCTTGTAGACAGCATATATATGGGTCTTGTGTTTGTATCCATTCAGCAAGACTGTGTTTTGGTTGAAGCATTTAATCCATTGATATGTATGTTCCTATGACAATTTTCTTAATTGTTTTGGGTTTGTCTTTGTAGGTCCTTTTCTTCTCTTGTGTTTCCCACTTAGAGAATATCCTTTAGCATTTGTTGTAGAGCTGGTTTGGTGGTGCTAAATTCTCTTAGCTTTTGCTTGTCTGTCAAGATTTTGATTTCTCCATCTAATCTAAATGAGATCCTTGCTGGGTAGAGTAATCTTGGTTGTAGGTCCTTCCCTTTCAGCACTTTAAGTATATCATGCCACTTCCTTCTGGCTTGTAGAGTTTCTGCTGAGAAATCAGCTGTTAACCTTATGGGAGTTCCCTTGTATATTATTTGTCATTTTTCCCATGCTGCTTTCAATAATATTTCTTTGTCCTTAAAATTTGCCAATTTGGGGCTTCTCTGGTGGTGCAGTGGTTGAGAGTCCGCCTGCTGATGCAGGGGACGTGGGTTCGTGCCCCAGTCTGGGAAGATCCCACATGCCGTGGAGCGGCTGGGCCCGTGAGCCATGGCCGCTGAGCTTGTGCGTCCGGAGCCTGTGCTCTGCAACGGGAGAGGCCACAGCAGTGAGAGGCCCGTGTACTGAAAAAAAAAAAAAAAAAAAAAAAATTTGCCAATTTGATTACTATGTATCTTGGCGTGTTTCTCCTTGGGTTTATCCTGTTTGGGACTCTCTGGGCTTCCTGGACTTGGGTGGCTGTTTCCTTTCCCATGTTAAGGAAGTTTTTGACTATAATCTCTTCAAATATTTTCTCTGGTCCTTTCTCTCTCTCTTCTCCTTCTGGGACCCCTATGATGCGAATGTTGTTGCACTTAATGTTGTCCCAGAGGTCTCTTAGGCTGTCTTCATTTCTTTGCTTCTTTTTTCTTTATTCTGTTATACAGCAGTGAATTCCACTGTTCTGTCTTCCAGGTCACTTATCCTTTCTTCTGCATTAGTTATTCTGCTTTTGATTCATTCTAGTGTAGTTTTCATTTCAGTTCTTGTATTGTTCATCTCTGTTTGTTTGTTCTTTAATTCTTCTAGTTCTTTGTTAAACATTTCTGCATTTTCTCAATCTTTGCCTCCATTCTTTTTCTGCGGTCCTGGATCATCTTCACTATCATTATTCTGAATTCTTTTTCTGGAAGGTTGCCTATCTCCTCTTCATTTAGTTCTTTTTCTGGGGTTTTATCTTGTCCCTTCATCTGGTACCTACCCCTCTGCCTTTTCATCTTGTCTATCTTTCTTTGAATGTGGTTTTTGTTCCACAGGCTGCAGGATTGTAGTTATTCTTGCTTCTGCTGTCTGCCCTCTCTCTATTGTAGGTTTTGATTTCCGGCTTCCATGGTGTTCATATATGTTGATCCATAATTATATCTACTTGTTTTAAACTGGTAGTCATTTAAGTTCAAACACATTCTAAAAGATCACCTTTTTTACTTCCCTCCCCACATTTTCTGCTTTAGTTGTCATATTTTACATTTTCATGTTTATCCCTAAACTGTTTATTGCAGATATAGTGGGTTTTATAAAAAGCAATTTTTGTCTTTTAATCTATGTACTGGCTTATTTAAGTGACCTTCAATCCTTACTATATATTTGCCTTTTCAATTGGGATTTTCCCTTTCCTACAGATTCTTATTTCTTTTCCATTTAGAGAAGACCCTTGAATTCTTTTTGTTCTTGCTTGTCTGAGAAGTTCTGTATTTTTCCTTCTATTCTAGATGATAATCTTGCTGGGTAGAGTATTCTAGATTGCAGATTTTCCCCTTTTAGCCCTGACAGTATATCTTGCCACTCCCTTCTGGATACAAAGTTTCTGCAGAGAAACCAGGTGATAGCTTTATAGGGATTAACTTGTATATGAAGTTAATGTATACTCTTTTTTTTCTTGCTGCCTTTAGAATACTCTCCTTATCTTTAACTTTTGCCATTTTAATTATGATATGACTTTGTGTGGGTCTGTTTGGGTTCATCTTGCTTGGGAAACTCTGTACTTCCTTTACCTGGATATCTGTTTCCTTCTTCAGTTTGGGAAGTTTTCATTCATAATTTCTTCACATACATTTTTGAAGATATATGATTTTTACTCTTCAATTTGTTAATGTGGTATATCACATTGATTTATTTATGAATATTGAACCACCTTTGCATCACTGGGATAAATCCCACTTGATCATGATGTATGATCCTTTTAATGTATTGTTGAATTCAGTTTGCTGATGTTTTGTTGAGGAATTTTTGTGTCTATGTTCATCAGGGTATTGAGCTGTCGTTTTCTTTTTTTTTGTGGTGTCTTTCTCTGATTTTGGTATCAGGGTGATGCTGCCCTCATAGAATGGGTTTGGAAGCATTCTTTCCTGTCCAATTTTTGGGAATAGTTTGAGAAGTATAGGTTTTAACTGTTTTGTTAATGTTTAGTAGAAATTACCTGTTAAGCCATGTGGTCCTGGACTTCTGTTTTGGGGAGTTTTTTGATTACTGATTCAGTTTCATTACTGGTAATCAGTCTGTTCATAATTTTAATTTTTTCCTGTTTTGGTCTTGGGGGACAGTACATTTATATGAATCTATCCATTTCTTCTAGGGTATCCATTTTATTGGCATACTATTGTTTTGTAGTAATCTGTTATGATCTTTTGAATTTTTGTGATGTCATTTGTAACTTCTCTTTCATTTCTGATTTTATTTATTTGGGCCCTTTCTCTTTGTTTTTTGATGAGTCTGGCTAAATGTTTATCAATTTAGTTTATCTTTTCAAAGATCTAGCTCTTAGTTTCATTAATATTTTTTCTATTTTTAAGTCTCTATTTCACTTGTTTCTGCTCTGATCTTTAAGATTTGTTTCCTTTTACTAATGTTGGATTTTGCTCATTCTTCTTTTTCTAATTCCTGTAGGTATAAGGTTAGATTGTTTATTTGAGACTTTTCTTGTTTCCTGAGGTAGGCTTGTACTGCTATAAACTTCTCTCTTATAACTGCTTTTACAGTGTCCCATAGATTTTGGACCATTTTACTTCCATTTTCACTTACATCAAGGTATATTTTGATTTCTTCTTCACTTTCTCCAGTGACCCATTGGTGTTTAGTAGCATATTATTTAGCCTCCATGTGTTCATATTTTTTGCAGTTTTTTTCTTGTAGTTGATTTCTAGTTTCATATTGTTGTGGTTAGAAAAGATGCTTGATATTTCAATATTCTTAAATTTATTGAGACTTGTTTGTGGCCTAGCATGTGATCTATCTTGGAGAATGTTCCATATGCACTTGAAAAGAAAGTTGTATTCTGCTGCTTTTGGATGAAAAAAAAATATGTATACATACATTACCTATATCTATATCCCCATTCATCTCTATCTATATCTCTATCTATCTGATCTGTCATTTAAGGCCAGTGTTTTCTTATTGATTTTCTGTCTGGATGATCTGTCAATTGATGTGAATGGGGTGTTAAAGTCCCCTACTATTATTCTGTTACTTTCAATCTCCCTTTATGTTTGTTAGTATTTGCTTTATGGATTTAGGTGTTCCTATGTTGGGTACATGTCTCTTTACAATTGTTGTATCTTCTTGTTGCATCAATATCTTGTTGGATAAATCACTTTATCATTATGTAATGTCTTTCTTTGTCTCTTGTTATAGTCTTTATTTTAAAGTCTATTTTGCCTGACGTGAGTATTGCTATCCCAGCTTTCTTTTCATTTCCATTTGCATGGGATACATTTTTTCCATACCCTCATTTTCAGTCTGTCTGTCTTTAGATCTGCAGTGAGTCTCTTGTAGGCAGTCTTGTTTTGCTTTTAGCCATTCAGCCACTCTACGTTTGTTGATTGAAAGCATTGAGTCCATTTACATTTTAAGTAATTATTGATAGGTATGTTTTTATTGCCACGTTGTTCATTTTTTTGTTTGTTTTTGTAGCTCTTTTTTGTTCCTTTCTTCTTCTTTCACCCTCTTCCCTTGTGATTTGATGACTATCTTTAGTGTTATGTTTGGAATCTTATATCTTTTTTGTGTGTATCTGTTATAGGTTTTCGGTTTGTGGTTACCATGAGGTTCATATTTAACAACATGTATACAAATATACATACATATATGTAATTATTTTAAGTTGATGGTCTTTTCAGTTTGAATGCATTCTTACAACCTTGCATTTTTATTCCTCCCCACATTTAATGTTTTTTAATTTACTTATTTATTTGGCTGTGTCACATCTTTATTGCAGCATGTGGGCTCTTCTTTACAGCATATGGGCTTCTCTCTAGTTGTGGCGTGTGGGCTCCAGAGCATGCGGGCTCAGTAGTTGTGGCATGCGGACTCTCTAGTTGTGGCATGTGGGCTGTAGAGCAGGTGGGCTTAGTTGCCCCATGGCATGTGGGATCCTAGTTCCCCAACCAGGGATCAAACTCATGTCCCCTGCATTGGAAGGCAGATTTTAAACCACTGGACCACCAGGGAAGTCCCAAATGTTTTTGATATCATATATTACATCTTTTTGTTTTGTGTATCTCTTAACTGCCTATTGTGGATATAGATGATTTCACCAACTTTGTCTTTTAACCTTCCTACTAACTTGATCTACTACATTTACTGTATGTTTGCCTTTACCAATGAGATTTTTCCTTCTGTAATTTTTATATTTCTAGATTTGGTGTTTTCTTTTCTGCTTAGAGAAGTCCCTTTAACATTTCTTGTGAAGCTGATGTAGTGTTGCTGAACTCTTTTAGCTTTGCTTGTCTGTAAAACTATTAAAGTCTGAATGATAGACTTCCTGGGTAGAGTATTCATGATTATAGGTTTCTTCCTTTCATCATTTAGAATATATAGTGCCACTACTTCTGGCCTTCAAAGTTCTGCTGAAAGGTCAGCTGATAGTCTTATGAGAGTTCTCTTGTACATAACTAGTTGCTTTTCTCTTGCTTCTTTTAAGATTCTCTTTCTATCTATATTAATTGCTATTAATTAGTTGTTATTTTAATTATAATATGTCTCAGTATGAACCTCTTTGGGTTCACTTTGTTTGGGACTCTGTACTTCCTGGACCTAGATGTCTGTTTCATTTCCCAGGCTAGGGAAGTTTTAAGCTATTATTTCTTCAAATAGGTTCTCTGCTCTCTTCTCCTTCTGGGACCTCTATAATGTGAATTTTCTCATACTTGATGTTGTCCCAGAGGTCTCTTAAACTATCCTCATTTTTTTTAAACCATCTTCATTTTCAAAAATTCTTTTTTCTGTTCAACTTGGGTGACTTCCACTACTCTGTCTTCCAGTTCACTGATCTGTTTCTCTATATCATCTAATCTACTGTTGATTCCTTCTAGTGTATTTTTTTTTATTACAGTCTTCACCTCTGATTTTCTTCTTTATATTTTTTAACTCTGTTAAACTTCTCACTGTGTTCATTCATTATTCCCCAATGTTCATTGAGCATCTTTATGATCTTACCTTGAACTCTTTATCAGGTAGACTGCTTATCTCCACTTTACTTAGTTCTTCTTCTGGGGTTTTGTCTTGCTCCTTCCTTTGGAACATATTCCTCTGTTTTCTCATTTTGTCTAATTCTCTGTGTTTATTTCTATGTATTGGAGAGGTCATTTATGCTTCTTGATCTTGGAGAAGTGGCCTTATGTAGGAGACATCCTATGTGGCCCAGAAGCACACTCCCCTATGGTCACCAGAGCTATATGCTCTAGAGGTGCCCCCTATGTGGGCTGTGTGGGCCCTTCTCTTGTGGCAGGGTCAACTACTATGGGTATGCTGGTAGGTGGGGCTGACCCTCAGGTCAGTTGGCTGCCAGGCCCTGCTTCATGTGGTGGCTGCCAGCTCCCTGGTGGGCAGAGCTGTGTCCCAGCATGGCTGATCGTGTGGCTCTGCTGTGTGTGGGATATCACTGGACTGGTTCTGGCCAATGGGTTGGTGAGTAAGAACCCAGCATTAATAGGCTAGAGGGAGTTCTCCAAAATGACATCTGTCAACACTAGTGTCCTTGTAGTAGAACAAACTCTCAAAAATGGCTGCCACCAGCATATTGCTTTCATGTTACTCACCTGAGCTGGGACTCAGAGTGTGAGATTTTGCATGCACACTTTAAGAGTGTCTTGTTCCTACAGCCCTGGCTCTCCCATACTCAAGCCCCACTGGCCTTAAAATCTAGATGTTCTGGGAGCTCATCTTTCTGGTGCAGGACCCCCAGGCTGGGGAGCTTGATGTGGGGCTTGGACCCCTTCTCCTTGGGGAGAACCTGTGGAATTGTGGTTATCCTTCTGTCTGTGCGTTACCTACCCAGGGGTGTGGGTCTTGACTATACTGCATCTCCACCCCTTCCTTCTCTTCTTATTGTGGTTCCTTCTTTGTGTCTTTAGTTGTAGAAAATCCTTTCTGCTATTTTCAGGTCTTTCTCAGAGAGAGTAAATAGTTGTAATTTTGGTGTGCTCATGGGACAAGGTGAGCTCAAGGTCTTCCTACTCCATCATCTTGGCCACACTGAATAATTCCAAGGTTTTTGATCTGAAAAGCTGGAAGGAGGGAGATTCCAATTACAGTGGGAGGGGATAGGAGTCATGGATTCAGTTTTGGATGTGTTACATTAGACACAACAAACTGAGAAGCACATTTACCAAGCCTTAATATGAATGATGGGAATTCATGGCATGTTAGCTCCTCTCCCACTACCCACTGCCCACAGCTCTGTAGTCCTATGAGGACTGCAGCTCTGCTAATAAAGGGGACAGACTTTATTGGAAAAGAGTACAGAAAATTACTTGCCAGGGTGGTTGTAAAAATCAACAGCGATATCAGTGTCAAATAATTAGAGAAGGACAACATCACAGCTAGCCTAAGGTCTCTAATGGTTGGAGCAACACATAGGTAGACCAGCCAGAAATTTAACAAGGGAGATCTAGGAAGGAAACAGCCAGAGTGGGTCTTGATAAAATCTTTACTTATGCCTGGTGGTCTGGAATGCTGTGCTCATGTTCAAGGCTGTGAGCACCTAAGGAGAGAGCAGAGAGGACACCAGCCAGCTTACTCCTTCCTTGCTGAATGTGAGGTGTTGTAAACATAGAACATAAAAGGTCGAACCTACTTGTAAGTTGCTTGAATGTATTCCCCAAACCACCCACAGATCCATCAGCAAAGGATGGATGCCTTACTGGATAAAGGTACTTTAAGCACAACCTCTGACTAATCCTATGCTGCCCAAGGGTGACCTCTAGGAAGTCAGGCTTAAAAGTAAAAACAAGAATTAAAAAAAAAAACCCTAAGTAGAGATACTAGCCACCACACAATGTGAGGGAAATAGACTCCATGGAATTAATCCAGGCAAACAAATCCAGGACACAAAGAAACAAATAAACGATACTAACAACCATCCCTTCCGGGGGGGATCAGAATTCAGAGTTTCAGTGATATATAAAATGTCCAATCTTCAACAAGAAATTATAAGACATGCGACACATACACACACACACACACACACACCCAGGAAAGTGTAACTTCCACAGAGAAAAAAAGCAGTCAATACACATAATCTCTGAGAGGGCCCAGATGTTAGAGTTAGCAGAACAAGACTTCAAAGCAGCTGTTATCATTATGTTGGCCTAACAGGTCTATAGAACACCCAACAGCAACAGAATACACATTCTTCTCAAACACACACTGAACATTCTCAAGGATAGACTAAATGTCAGACAACAAAAGAAGCCTCAATCAACTATTTTTTACATTAAACTTCTTATTTTCAGATAACTATAGATTCACATGCATCTGTAAGAAACAATATGGAGAGATTCCACAGACACTTTACCTAGTTTCACCCAGTGGTAACATCTTGCAAAACATCTTGTACAGTATTACAACCAGGATATTGACAATGATACAGTCAAGAGAGAGAACATTCCATTACAAGGACCTTTGTTGTGCCCTTTTATACCCACACTCACTATTTCTCCTTCAACTACCTCCTTAACATCTGGCAACCACTAATCTGTTCTCTATTTCTATAATTTTGTCATTTCAAGAATGTTGTATACTGTTGGCTCTCTGCATCTACGGGTTCCACATTCATGGATTCAACCAACTGTGTATTGAAATTCTGTGACTAGTTGAATTCATGGATGAAGAACCACTGGATGAAGACAGCTGACTATACGATGTCATTTTTATATAAGAGACTTGAGCATCCTTGGATTCTGGTACCTAAGAAGGGTCCTGGAACCAATCCCCCATAGATACTGAGGGATGATTGTACATGGGATTGTACAGAAGGTGACATTTTAGAATTGGCTTTTTTTACTTGGCATAATTCTAGGAGATTCCTCCAGGTGTTGCATGTGTCAATAGTCTGTTCCTTTTTATTGCTGAGTAGTATTCCACAGTATGGATTACTCACCAGTTGAAGGACATCTAGGTTGTTTTCAATTTGTGGTTACTACAAATCAAGCTGCTATAAACATCTATGTACAGGTTTTTTTGTGACCACAGGTTTCGTTTCCTGGAATAAGTGCCAGGAGTACAATTTTTGGGTTATATGTTGGTTGTGTGTGTGTGTGTGTGTGTGTGTGTGTTTTACTGCCAAACTCTTTTCCAGAGTAGCTGTAACATTTACATATATACCAGCAATGTAAGAGTTATCATGTTTCTCAGTATCCTTCCCAGCATTTGGCATTGTCACTATTGTTTTTTAAGCCTTTTTGTTGATATATAGTGCTATCTTACTGTGTTTTAGTTTGCATTTCCCTAATGTTTAATAACATTAACATCTTCTCATGTGCTTGCCATCTGTATCCTCTTCAATGAAAAGTTTATATATTTTGCACATTTCCTTAATTAGATTGCTCTTTTTTTTTACTGTTGAATTCTGAGAATTCTTTATGTATATATTCTGAATACTAGTTCTTTGTCAGATATGTGGTTTGCAAACATTTTCTCCCAGTTTGTAGCTTGTTTTTTCATCCTCTTAACAGGATCTTTTGCAGAGCAAACGTTTGAATTTTGATGAAGTCTAATTTATCCATTTTCCTTGCTGGGATTTTGATAGGAATTGCATTAGACCTGTGTATCATTTTGGGTAGAACTGACTTTTTAACTACGTTGGGTCTTCCAATCTATGAACATGGTATGTCTCTCCATTTATTTAGATAGTCTTTGATTTCTTTCACCAGCATTTTGTCATTTTCAGCATATAAATACATGTGTTTTGTTAAATTTACATCTAAGTTTTTTTTTTTACCATTGTGAATATGTTTTAAATTTTGGTTTGGATTATTCATTGATAGTACCTAGAAATGCATTTGATTAAGGAATTGGCTCACACAACTATGGAGGCTGACAAATCTGATATCTACATCCTATTGGTTCTATTTTTCTGGAGAACCCTGACAAATACAAGCACCACCACTACCACAATCATCCCTTTGTCTTTTTTGCTTCAATTTAAAAAGAGTCATAAATTGAGGGAAGGGGACTGACTACAGAGAGGCATGTAAAAATTTGGTGGAGATAAAGAAAAAGAGTCTTAAAACCCACTCTGCCAGACCAATAAATAGAATGTCAAGGATCTTTCTGAGGGACAGCCTTTTAGGCATACAGAAACTGCAAAGATGACACAAATGAGAAGCTATTGAAGTGGTCAGAGTCAAGGTACTGGCCTCTGAATCCCCCTTGTTGGTTGATATCTAGGAATTGTAGGTCAGGGCCACTGACCTATGTCAAGAAGAAGGTATTGAGCTGCAAGTCACTTTGGGTACATTGGCTTTCGCTTTGTCCCTTGGATTCATCATGCTTTTTTCCACCTCACTGCTTTATGAGTCAGGGTTCTTGGTTGCAAGCAAAAGAAACTGACTTTTGTTGGCTTAAGCAAAAGGGGATGGAGTAGAAATTAGAGAGGATGCTAACAGACAGACCAGACAGAGGGCAATACGGGGTTCCATGAGTCTCCAGAGAGTTAGGAAGCAGGCAGCAGGAAGCAGTATGGCAGATCATGTATTTCCAAAAATATCTACAGCAGTATTTCCAGCCCTACAAGCTCTTCCAGAATCTTTCCACTTTTTATTATGGATTGGGTCTACTTCCCCTCCCTTTGAACTTCTCTGATGAACAGAGCATGTGGCAGAGGTGACACTGGTGACTCCCAATCTTAGATCATAAAGGCAACATGGCTTCCATCTGACTCTGTCTCTTGAGATGCTCCCCCTTGCAATCCAGCCATCATGTTGTGAGGAAGCCCAGGCCATGTGGAGAGGTAGTAGGTAGGTGTTCCAGCCCACAGCCCAGCTTAGGACTCAGCCAACAGCCAGCATCGACCACCAGAAGTATGAGTAAACAAGCCTTCAGATTATCCCAGACTTAGCCTTTGAGCTGTAAAACCTTAGCTTCACTAAGTTGAGCAGAGATGAGTTATCTCTACCTAGCCCTGCCTGAATTGCAGATTCATGAGCAAAATAATTATGGTCATTATTTTAAGCCTTAAGGTATGGGTTGGTTTGTCACACAGTGACTGGTAACAGGAACATACAGCAACTATGTCATAGCAGAAATCACCTGGTTAGGACACTGCCCAGGGCTCTACCACCATTAAATAAATTAATATGTGCAAAGCCCTTGAAACAGTTTCTGGCATATAAGGAACTCTCCAGGAAACACACTAATTTGGCTTTTAATCATTATTTTATTGTCATTATTGAAATTTCAGCTTAAACGTCACTTCCTCAGAAAGTTTTTCTCTGATGCCACAATCTAACTCCCCACCATTTGGGGAGAGGTGGCCTTCCGTTTTATTTTCTTTTTGTCATGTGTCACTAAATTGAATTAACTTATTTATTTACGAATTTGCTTGTTTACTTGTATTTCTCATTTTACTTTTTATACCTTTAAAAATGTATTGAATACCTCTGTATACCACATGGAAGGTAATCCCCATGAGTGCAGGGAACTTGGAATCTGACTGCTCTGTCCTTGCATTGAACAGATCGCAGGTGTGGTGGACATGCAGATGTGCTGTCCAGACTTTCCTTCAGTGAAGGGCTTGTTGCTCCAACTGCTAGAAGTGCTTCCCGCAGATGACCCTCAGCTGTTGGCCACTTCAGGGATGGCCTTGGCTGTAGAGTCGCCAAAAGTCACGCCCCTTCTGAGGCGAATTGGTGACAGATGGAAGCATAGAAAGGCCCAGCTATCTCAGCTAAGCCTGGAACAACTCTAACAGGTCATTCTAGCTTCAGAGCTGCCCGTGGGTGTGCGCCCAGGCTGTCACTGGACCTGCATCATGGGCCGACTTCTCCTCCGGCCCCTTCCTCCTTCTTCCTCCCCTTCCCTTCCTTGGGGGTTGATCCCAAGGTCACCCCTCAGTCAATACCCTGCACCCTAAGCTCCATCTCAGATTCAGCTTCCTGAGAAGCTCAGCCTGCGACAGCCAAGCTTAAGGAAGACAGGGAGTTGGTGTTCGCAGGGAGAGTGAGGTGTCTGGGGCTCCCACAAGGGGAGACCATCTTGGATGACATATGGAGCCTCCCTGCTGACAGGAGTGTGCTTTATACTAAGAGCAGGAGATGACCTCCTGCTCTGGTATCGGGTGCTTAGCAGAGCTCCTTCCACTCTTGGCAAATGCGTAAGAGAAGTGAATGCACAGGGGTGGAGAGAGGGCCCTGGTCAGCTGCCAGGCCTTTATATTTACTCCTGGAGAGATGGGCTGTGAGTCCAGACTCTCACAGCATGACACAGATGTGAGGATCCAGTGGTTCACCATGCTTCTCAAATATTTCTGCCCAAGTACCTCAAAGGGAAAGGAAGGTGAGTTCAGATCCCTGGTGCAAGAAGACAGGTCATGTTTGCCCAGTGACATCAAATATCCTGGAGGGGTGTGTGGGCCCCCATTTGAGAAACTCAGATCTGCATGAGAAATCCAAGGCATAGAGCTCAATCTGGCTGGGGTCTGATTGAGATCAGGACTTGGAATGAGACTGGATCAGGGCTCAGGGTGGGGTCAGAGCTCAGTCTGGTACCAGAGTTCTGTTTGGGACCAGGGTTCAACCTGGGTTCAGGGCTCAATCAGATATCAGGATTGAAGCTCAGTCTGGGGCCAGGAATGTCTGGGGCTGGGTCAGGGCTTGATCTAGGGCCAGTCAAGTCATGGGTTAGCTGTGGTAGGAGCCAGGACTTAGTGTGAGGTCAAGGTATAGGACTTATTCTAGCATCATGGTCATGACTAAGTCTAGGCAGTCATGGATAGTGATGGCTCTATCTAAGGTCATGAGCACAAGCTGGAACCTCATCTGAGTTTCCTTGTGGGGTTTGCTCAGGGCTTGGCCTCAGTTCAAGTCTGGGCTTGATCCTAGGCTTGGTATACCCTGGCATCAGGACTCAGTCCTGGAGCAAGCAGCTGAACCAACATGTTGTTCTGCAGCAGGGTCAGCAAAGCCCAACCTGTGGGCCAAACCTGGCCTGTTGCCTGTTTTTGTAAATAAAGTTTTATTGCAACACATCCACACTCATTTGTCTACCCCTAGTCTATGGCTGCTTGCACACCATGACAGCAGAGTGGAGTAGTTGGAACAGAGACCATATGGTCTGCAAAGCCCCAGATATTTACTATCTGGTCCTTGACAGTAAAAGCTAGCCAACTGCTGTTCTAAAGGCTTCTCTGGCATGTGAAAGCCAGATTATGACCTAACTCAGTGTCAAGAGCTTCCCTGAAGGCAGCATTTAAGAGACCAAGGGGACTTAAAGGAAGCAGGGGGGGGGGCCTGAGTCTCAGGTTGCTGGTGTCGTTTTGGGTCCCCATGGCCAGCTGACTCTAAGGTTTTGCAGTCTTAAACTATGTGTTCTGCCTTCCTCCATGAAGGGCACTATCAAGGTGTTGCCCTATCAACTGACAGGTAATCCCTACCTGCACATTTTTCTTTGCAGCTTCAAAAGTAGCATTTCCATCCACAGTCCCCCTTGGGCTATCTTCGCTCAACGTCCCCACCTATCCCAGTCCTGACCAGGGTATTCTCACTGGCTGCTGCAGTGGCTTCTGCTTTCAGCTGGAGCTAGAAGGACCTGTGAGGCCAGTTTGGTCCCAGTGAAGTGCTACCTCAGCCCAGCTGAGAGGTGTGAGGGCGAGGGGGCTGAACTGGAGCTGCAGCTACCCGGCAGGTGACCCCATCACCTTCAGCTACTTTCCCTTATTCAAATACACACACTCTGACAGGCCATACAAGCTTCAGAGCTGCCCGTGGGGTGCACCCAGGCTTCACTGGGCCTGAATCATGGGCCGATTTCTCCTCTGGTTCCTTCCTCCTTCTTCCTCCCCCTCCCTTCCATGGGGGTTGATCCCAATGTCATCCCTCAGTCAACACCCTGCACCCTAAGCTCCATCTCAGACTCAGCTTCCTTGGAAACTCAGCCTATGACAGCCGAGCTTAAGGAAGATGGGCAGTTGGTGTTTGTGGGGAGAGTGAGGTGTCTGGGGCCCCCCCAAGGGGAGACCATCTCGGTCTCCCTCCTGACAGGTGTGTCCTTTGTACTAAGAGTGGGAGATGGCCTCCTGTTGACTTCAGCCCCCAAGGCTCCTTCCTGTTGCTCAAATTTGAGGAAATGGCTGCCTGCTCTGAACCTCCAGCTGCCCTTTTTATACAGGATCAGCAACCAAAACCTTTGGATGGTTTGGAGAGGAGTCCTGGAGCTGAGGGCCTGACTCATTAAATGCATCCACTCATCTGGATTCTCCAAGCTGTCCCCATGCTGTGTGGAATCATCACAGAAATGTCTTCATTAAGGCTTAGGTCACAAAGGTCATGCAAAAGTCTGTGTGTTTGCCTGACCCCCTTCATGAATTGTTCTCACCTGAGTCATGACCAGGAGACGTCTCACTGCAGATGTGCCTGTTTTGTTGTCGTTCAGATTATTTAAATTGCATGCTTAGTTATAATTCCTTGGCTATCTAGAGCATTTCGGAGCTGATTTCTATGTCTGATGCAATTATCTTCAGGGCCTGATGGTCTCCACTCTTGTCCTGATCCTAGTAGTCTCTGTTCTGCTTTGATGCTAAGAGAGTGATTGTGTGTAGGGTAAGCTGCTGGGGATGTTTTTCAAAGGCAACACTGTTCTGGTTCCAAAGAAGTAAATGAACATTGGGTGTAGCTGGGTTGGTTGTACGAGATCCCTGATGACCATAGCTAGATCAGATTTGGGGCTCTATCCCCAAACTCAGCTGGGCTTGATGGTCCTTCCTCTTTCTTCAGCTTCTTTCAGGCAGCAGTAACCACTCCCTTCCCCACGCGTTCCCCCTCCCCAGCTCCAGTTGCTGGGCCTGTGTCTTCATTGAGGGAAATTCTCCCATCACTTTAAACCCAATGCTTTTCAGGAACATGACTTTGGGGTAAAACTTTGCTGATGTAAATGGCATGCACAAGGGCCCCAGCTCTGTCTCTAGCTTACCCCGTGGCCATAGGCTAGACTGTCCCCTCTGTGTAAGACAGGAGTGTTGAGGGATATTTAGGTGTCAGTGCCAAAACTTTTGGGTTCTCTGTCAGAGCTTGGAGAATATTCTTGATCTTGCTGTGGTCAGAGCATTGAAGAGTTGAGAGACAAGCAAGGATAGTGCAGGGGTCAGCCAGGGTGACGGTGAACTGGCTGGCAGGAGGTGGCACAGCCGGGTGGGCCAAGGTTACTGTGATTCTCAGTCCATTAGTCCATCAGCAATGAGGGTGATGAGATGAAGGTGGTAGTGGCTCCTTATATCATCCATCATTGTCCAAAAGTTTAAGGGTTACTGAGTCTAACACCTCATTTTACATATAGGGACACTGAGGCCCAGGAGGGGAAGGACTTGCCCAAGTTCACAGAGTAGGGCAGAAGCTGAATCAGGACTGGAACCCAGACCTCCTGGCTCCCATATGGGAAGGGCAGAGAGGTGGACAGGAGGAGAACAGGGGACATCTCCTCCACTCTTGGCCCCCCATGGCCCATAATTTGGCTGTGGCCACGTGGATGATCACAAAGACCTTGATGTCTGGGAAGTGGGAGCTGACAAGGTCCACCTGCAGCTGCCGTGGGCCACTCTTGGAGGGGATGATGTTGAATTGGACTGAGGCCCTCTCTTGGGGCTGCAGGCTGGGCACACTGGGGAGATGGGAGAAAGGCAGACCTTCAGCTCTGTCTCCTTCCTGAACCTGGTCTGCCAGTCCACAGCTCTCCAGAGCACTTAGGATCAAGGTCACACCTTGTGGCTTGACATTCAAGCCTTTCAATATGCTTCAGCTTAGTTATCCCTTCTACCACTTCTTGCTTCTTTCAACCAGTCAGGCTAGTCTCCTCCCTGTGCCCTGAACATACCTTACACTTCCCCTCTTCTGGGCTTTTGTCTGGTCTGTTCATCCTACCTAGAGTGCCCTTCCCATTCCAATTACATCTGAGGCCCAGATTAGTTTTCCTTCTTCCAGGAGACCTTCCCTGGCTATACCAGCCATGGAGACCTCTGACTGGGAAGTTCTCCATCCTTCTTGATCCCTGAAAATCTCCTCAATTCATCACTTAAGCCCCAGCTTAAATACCAGCTCCATTGGGGCTTTCCCCTGGTCCCACCCAGTCCCAACTCAAGGGTTATCTCTGAGCTTTTGGACCTTGAGGGTCCATCCCTTTGTACAAATCACACTGTTTTCATTTGAAGAGCCATATATTGCTGAGAGTCCTTCTTCAGGCAGAACCGCATCTGTTCATCTTGGTGTTCCCAACAGTTGACAGGTGGGTCAGAGCACAGGCCAATATGATGAAGGACCAGATGAGTGTGAGTGAGTGAATGAATGAGTAAATGAGTGAATGATTGAGAATAAGTAAATAAATGAGTACACTGATAAATAGAATATGTGTGAATGAATGCATACATGAATGAATGAGTGAATGAATAGGTAAATGAGTGAGCAAATTAAAGAAAGAATGAGTGGATGAATGAACCAGTCAAAACTGAGCTGAGTAGATAAATACATGAATGAATGAGTGAAAACATGAAAAAAAGTGTGAATGAATGAGTGAAGGAGAGAGTAAATGAATAAGAGTGAGTGAATGAATAAGTAAATGGATAAATGAAAGAAAATATGAATGTGAATGAGTGGACAAGTTATATGACCAAATAAGTTAATTATTAAATAAAGAAATGAATAAATGAAGAAAGGCTGATGTGTCTAGGCAGTGGGCTGGTTCCTGGGGATCCAGAATCTCTCCCTCCTCCCCCTGCTGGCAGTGTCTTTATGGCCCATTTTATAAGGAAGGGCTATAAGCAGCCCTCCCACCCCAGGCTGACACTTACTCGATGCTGAGCTGTCCCTGGAGAAGGCCACTGCCCTCCACTATCAGCATACAGTCCTGCACTCTCTCCGAGAGGGGGTTGACCACCATCACTTCCACCCCCACCGCGGCTGGGCCAAGCACCTGGAGGGGCAGTACCCATAAGTCAACTCCCATCCTCCCCATTCTCCCAGGAAACCCATGATCTTGGCTGGGTCAGAGGATGGGGAGTTAAACTTGTCTACCCCTTGCTTCCACCTACCCCATTACTGAGATCTATCATTATATCCATACTCCTGCATCCACACCACTTATTCCAACCTTTGAGAGATGAAGCCAGAGCTAAAAGTACAAACCCCCAGCCTCTGATGCCCTCCCCCAGCTCTGACGGAGGCCTGCCAGGAACAGCTTACAGGAGTCACCTTAATAATGATGAAGTCCTCCAGAGTAATGTCCTTCTCCACCAGGAGCTTCTCTCCCTTGGTGACAAGGTACATGGCAGCCAAAAGCATCTTCTTGTCCTCTGTCAGGTCTTCCTTATATTGAGAGTAAGATATTGCAATTGGGATCTTTTTCTCTGGAAGGGAAAGCAGAGGTGGGAACTGGGAGTCTGATGTTCTTTTTCAAAGAACCTAGAAAAGGAAGGGAAGGCTAAATTCATAGTTATACCCTCTATGATCCTTGCAACCAATCTGAGATAGTAATTACTATCATCAGTTCACAGATTAAGAAAGCTAAGGCTCAGAGAAGGTAATTTCTTGTCCAGTGTCACATAGCAAGTAAATCAAGGCTCCAAGATAAGGTCGGATTCAAATTCAGGCCAGTCAGCTATGATGACAGCAGACTGTCTCTCTAAGAGCTTCTGGAGATGTGTTTAAAATCCCCCCAATCATTCCAAAAGGAAATCTCTCACTCCATCAACAATTTATCCCATCAGGAATTCACTCACTGCTTAATGAGCACCTACTATGTGCTAGTGCAGAGAAGAGGGAGGCCAAAGGCCTACCTCAAGCTTCCAACTCAGTGAGGAGGCCAACTTCCTCACAGCTTCTCCAAATCCTCTCTCCCCATTAAGGCGCAGTTCCAGTCAGGCTCACCAACTGTGGAAAGGCTTCACTGATGCCCTTACTCAATCATCTTGTGCCCTTTGCCTACTGAGCTCCTGTGGTTCTGGCCATTTCCATCTCTCTCTCATCAGCCACAAACAACCTGCCTATGCAGTCCCTTCTTTTTTTTTAAAAAAAAATTATTTATTTACTTGTATATACATTTTTATTTTTGGCTGCTTTGGGTCTTTGTTGCTGCATGCGAGCTTTCTCTAGTTGTGGCAAGCGGGGCTACTCTTCATTGTGATGTGCAAGCTTCTCACTGCGGTGGCTTCTCTTGTTCCAGAGCACGGGTTCTAGGTGTGTTGGCTTCAATAGTTGCAGCATGGGGGCCCTAGAGCGCGTGGGCTTCAGTAGTTGTGGCACACGGGCTTAGTTGCTCCGCAGCATGTGGGATCTTCTCGGACCAGAGCTCAAACCCATGTCCCCTGCATTGGCAGGCAGATTCTTAACCACTGCACCACCAGGGAAGTCGCATGCAGTCTCTTCTTTTGAGCATGGGTCACCACAGGCCATAGGTGATTGTTAGTCACATATATATATTTGACCACTATACATTTTTTTCTTTTAGGTACAACATGTCATTTCCAGTTTGCCCAGGTTCTACCATCCCCTACTGCCTTATCGCTACTGCTTCCTTTATTTCTGTTTCCTTCCTGCCTCCAAAGGCATCTGAGTTTTCAATCTGTGGGAAAGATCCTTAAAGGATTCAAACTCTCTGTTCCCCAAGAGCTTTGCATATAGTTGATGCTTCTTGAATGCCCATAGCTGATCCATGTGTCAAAGTTCTACCATGTTTTTATGGGTTCCCTTAGTCCAGCAGGCCATTACTAGGAGAACCCTTACTACAGTACTAGTAATAATTAATCATTTTAAAAGCTGACTTTTACTGAGGGATTAAAGTGTCTGGGGCACTTGGAAGCACATTCATGGATTAACTCATTTAATCCTTACAACAATCCCATGAGCAAGTATTATTATCCCCAGCTTATAATAATACCAACAATACTGACAATCACTACCATAAATTTAATGTTCATTAGTGGTAGGAATTATACCAAATATTTTATATATGTTATATCATTTACTCCTTGCATGGTGGGAGATGAGTGGTTCTCAAAGTGTGGTCCTGGGACCAGTAGCATCAGCATCTCCTGGGAACTTATTAGAAGTGCAAATTTTAAGGCTCCAGAGTGAAGAACCACCAGATGCTCCCAATTATGCACATGGACAGAGCTTTGGACATTAGTTCAGACCACGGGAGAAGGGAGGAGAAAGACTACTCCTTACAATATTCAGAACAGAGCTCCTTGAAGTTCTGTAGGTCATGGACTCCACCAACAATCTAATAAAAACTGAGACCCTTTTCTTAGAATAAATGTTCTCAACAGCACCATCAACCACTAGATATAACTGAAAACTATAGACTACTTCATCCAACAAGAGCAGAATACACATTCTTCTCAAGCTCATATGGAATATTTCTCAAGAAAGACCGCATTCTGGGCCATGAATAACACATTAACAAATTTAAAAGAATAAAAATTATACAATGTATGCTCTCAGACCACAAGAGAATTAATCTAGATATCAGTAACAGAAAGATAACTGGAAGACTCCAAAATATTTGGCAATTAAACCACACACTTGTAAATAACACTTAGGCTAAAGAAGATATCTTGAAAGAAATTTAAAAATATTTTGAACTAAATGAAAATATAACTTAAAATTTGTGGGATGCAGCAAAGCAGTGCTTAGGTAGAAATTTATAGCACTGAATGCATATATTAGAAAAGAAGAAAGATCTAAAAGCAATAAATCTTAAATTTCCATCTTAAGAAACTAGAAAAAGAACAAATTAAATCCAAAGTAAGCAAAAGGAGAGAAATAAAATTTAGAAAAAAGCTAGATGAGAAATCAATAAAATTGAAAACAAGAAATCTAAAGAGAAAGTCACCAAAACCAAAAGCTGTTTTTTTTTTCAAGATCAATAAAACTGATAAGCCTCCAGCCAGGCTAAATAAGAAAAAAAGAGAGAAGACACAAATTCCTAATATCAGAAATGAAAGAGGGACATCACTATAGATCCCATGGACATTAAAAGGATAATAAAGGAATATTTTGAACAACCTTATGCCCACAAATTTTATAACCTAGATGAAATGTACCAATTCCTTGAAGACAAAATCTGCTAAAAGTCACAGAATAAGAAACACACAATCAGAACAGGTCTATATCTATTAAAGAAATCAATAGTAAATCAAAGAATCAATAGTGAATAACCTTTCAAAACAGAAAACACTGTGCCCAGATGAGTTCAGTGGTGAATTCTACCAAGCATTTAAGGAAGAAATGACATCAATTCTCTACAATCTCTTCCAGAAGATGGAAGTAGAGGGAATACTTCCTAAACCATTTCATGAGGGCAGCATAACTCTAATACCAAAACCAGACAAAGACATTACAGGAAAAGGAAATTACATACCGATATCACTCATGAACATTGATGCAAAAATCCTCAACAAAATATTAGCAAATTTAATCCAACAATGTATAAAAAGAATTCTATACCTCGATCAAGTGGGATTTATTCAGGTATACGAGGTTGCCTCAAAATTCAAAAATCAATTAATGTAACCCATTACATCAATAAGCTAAAGAAGAAAAGTCACATGATCATATCAGTAGATGCAGAAAAAGCATTTGACAAAATCCAATACCTATTCATGATTAAAATTCTCAGCAAACTAGGAATAGCTGAGGAATTTCCTCAACTTGACAAAGAACATCTACAAAAAACTGATAGCTAACAACATACTTAACAGTGAGAAACTCAAAGCTTTCCCACTAAGAACAGGAAAAAGGCAAGGATGTCTCCCTCACCACTCCTTTTCAACACTGGACTGGAAGTCCCAGCTAAGGCAAAAAGACAAAAAAGGAAATAAAAGGTATACATATTTGGAAGGAAGAAATAAAACTGTCTTTGTTCACAGATGACATGATTATCTATGTAGAAAATCTGAAAGAATCAATAATAAAAAACTCCTGGAAGTAATCATACTAATTACTAATTATAGCAAAGTCACAGGATATAAAGTTAATTTACAAAATTCAATCACTTTTTAAAATATACCAGCACTAAACAAGTGGAATTTGAAATTTAAAATACCATTTATATTAGCACCCCCACAGTGAACAACTCAGGCATTAATCTAACAAAATATGTAGAAGATATGTATATACATGAGAAAAACTATAAAAAACTCTGATGAAAGAAATAAAAAAGTAACTAAATTAATGCAGAGATATTCCATGTTCATGGATAGGAAGACTTGATATTGTCAAGATGTCAGTTCTTCCCAACTTGATCTATAGTCAAGGCAATTCCATCAAAATCCCAGAAAGTTATTTAATGGATATCAACAAATTGATTCTAAACTGATTTATGAAAAGAGGCAAAAGACCCAGAAGAGCCAACAAGCCAACACAATATTAAAGGAAAAGAACATCAGAGGATTAACACTCCCTGACTTTGACTTACTATAAAACTACAGTAATCAAAAGAGTGTAGTATTGATGAAAGAATAGACAAATCAGTGGAACAAAATAGAGCCCAGAAGTAGATCCACACAAATATAGTCAACTGATCTTTGATAAAGGAGCAATGGAGAAAAGATTGTCCTTTTAATAAGTGGTGCTGGAACAACTGGATATCCACACTAAAAAAAAGATTCTAGACACATATGTTATACCCTTTACAAAAATGAAATTAAAATGGATCATAAGCCTAAATGTAAAGTGTGAAACTATAAAACATCTAGACAATAACATAGGAGAAAACCTAGATAATATTGGGTATGATGATGACTGAATTTTTAGGTACAATACCAAAGGTATGATCCGTGAAATAAAAAATTGATAAATTGCACTTTATTAAAATTAAAAACTTCTGCTCTGTGAAAGAACTGTCAAGAGAATGAGCAGGTGAGCCACAAACTGGGAGAAAATATTTGCAAAAGACACATCTGATAAAAGACAATTATACAAAATATACAAAGAACTCTTAAAATTCAACAATAAGAAAATGAACAACATGATTAAAAAATGGGCAAAAGATCTATACAGACACCTCACCAAAGAAGATGTACAGATGCATATGAAAAGATGCTCACATCATACATCATTATGAAATTTCAAATTAAAACGAGATACAACCACATACCTATTAGAATTACAAGAATCCAAAACACTGACAACACAAAATGTTGGAGAGGATGTGGAGCAACAGGAACTCTCATTCATTGATGGTGGGAATGCAAAGTGTTACAGCCATTTTGGGATACTTTGACAGTTTCTTAGAAAACTAAACATATTCTTATCACACCATTAGCAATCATGCTGCTTAGTATTTACCCATATAAATTGAAAACATGTTCACAAAAAAACCTGTACATGGATGTTTATACCAGCTTTATTCATAATTGCCAACACTTGGAAGCAATTAAGGTATTCTTCAGTAGGTGAATGAATCAATCAACTGTGGTATATCCATATAAAGGAATACTATTCAGTGATAACAAAAAATGAGCTATCAAGCTATGAAAAAATCATGAAGAATCTTAAGTACTTATTTCTAAGTGAAAGACACCAATCTGAAAAGGCTACACACTGTATGATTTCAACTCTATGATATTTAGGGAAAGGCAAAACTTTGGCGACAGTAAAAGGATCAGTGGTTGCTAGGGGTTTGAGATGAGGGAGGGAGAAGTGAATAGGTGAAGAACAGGGAATTTTAGGGCAGTGAAACTATTCTGTATGATACTCTAATGATGGATACATGTCATACATTTGTCAAAACCCACAGAATGTACAATACGGAGTGAACCCTAATGTAGACTATGGACTTTAGTTAAGAATAACATGTACCAGTATTAGCTTGTCAACTGTAACAAATGTACCACACTAATGCAAGATGCTAATAATAGGGAAATATAGGAGGTGGTGAGGGGTATATGGGAACCCTCTGGACTTTCTGCTCATTTTTTCTGAAACCAAAACTGCTAAAAAAAAGCCTATTAATTTAAAAAATTATAAATTTTAATAAATTATTTATATTTAATAGCTATACAATTTGTCTTAGTAATTCCATTTTTGTGAATGTATTCTAACAAAACAGTCCAAAATCTAGATCAAAAAAGGGGAATTTTTTTCACCAAGATGTTTACTTTAGTGCTTTTTAGAAATAGCAATAGCTGATAGCTACCCAAAAGAAGGGAAAAGATGAAATAAATCACCATATATTTGTTTACAGATTATACATCCATTCAAATGATGTGAATGAAGAGCTTATTAAAAATATTTAAATTATAATGTAATATGAAAGGAGCAGGGCACTAATGAGTGTTTGTGATATCATTAGAACTGTTTTTCTTTTTTCTTTTTTTGGCAGGCTTTTACAAACTGCCAACAAACACATGAAAGAATGCTCAACATCATTAATCATTAGAGAAACGCAAATCAAATCTACAATGAGATATCATCTCACACCAGTCAGAATGGCCATCATCAAAAAATCTAGAAACAATAAGTGCTGGAGAGGGTGTGGAGAAAAGGGAACACTCTTGCACTGCTGGTGGGAATGTGAATTGGTTCAGCCACTATGGAGAACAGTATGGAGGTTCCTTAAAAAACTACAAATAGAACTACCATATGACCCAGCAATCCCACTACTGGGCATATACCCTGAGAAAACCATAATTCAAAAATGGTCATGTACCAAAATGTTCATTGCAGCTCTATTTACAATAGCCCGGAGATGGAAACAACCTAAATGCCCATCTTCAGATGAATGGATAAAGAAGATGTGGCACATATATACAATGGAATATTACTCAGCCATAAAAAGAAACGAAATTGAGCTGTTTGTAATGAGGTGGATAGACCTAGAGTCTGTCATACAGAGTGAAGTAAGTCAGAAAGAGAAAGACAAATACCAGATGCTAACACATATATATGGAATTTAAGAAAAAAAAATGTCATGAAGAACCTAGGGGTAAGACAGGAATAAAGGCACAGACCTACTAGAGAACGGACTTGAGGATATGGGGAGGGGGAAGGGTGAGCTGTGACAAAGCGAGAGAGAGAGGCATGGACATATATACACTACCAAATGTAAGGTAGATAGCTAGTGGGAAGCAGCCGCATAGCACAGGGAGATCAGCTTGGTGCTTTGTGACCGCTTGGAGGGGTGGGATAGGGAGAGTGGGAGGGAGGCAGACGCAAGAGGGAAGAGATATGGGAACATATGTATATGTATAACTGATTCACTTTGTTATAAAGCAGAAACTAACACACCATTGTAAAGCAATTATACCCCCAAAAAAAGATGTTAAAAAAAACCTAATTCATTGATTAATCAACTCCTTAATATTTGTTTGATAATTTCTGAGTGCTAGAAAATGCGTGCAAATTTTTCATTCTATTCCATAATAACTTCGTGTTAATATAAATAGTGCATTAATTTATATAACATGGAATGATACAGCACCATATATCCAAGACAATAGGAAGCCCAGTTTGAGAAGCATACACAAATATATTTTGATGTTCCTAATATCTTAAACATTATATAGAATGTGTATGTGTGTGTGTGTATTTACTGTGTCTATGTCTCTATCTGTGTGTATATTTGACTGAAAGCAAATTGATTATAGATTTTGGTGACCATACATAGAACCAAACATTTTAACAGATTCTTTTCTTTTGTTTAATTTTCCTTTTTTAATTAAAAAAAAGGAAATTTTACTGGACTTATATTCTGTAATATCTTTTATTTTAATAAAAATATAAAGACCCTATTTTGGAACCAAAAAAAATTATTTATTTTGCTGCACTGGATCTTAGTTGCGACACATGGGATCTTTGTTGCCACGTGCAGGATCTTTAATTGTGGCATGTGGAATCTTTAGTTGCAGCATGCAAACTCTTGGTTGTGGCATGTGGGATCTAGTTCCCTGACCAGGGCTCAAACCCGGGCCCCCTGCATTGGGAGCACAGAGTCTTAGTCACTGGACCACCAGGGAAGCCCCAGAACTGTTTTTCAAAAAGCAACAGGCATTAAAAATTTGGAAGGAAAACGTTAACAATTTGTAGGTGGGTGGCAGGATCATAGGTGATCTTTCCCTTCTGCTCTCTAAATCTTTAATGAATATGTATTATATTTTTTTTGAATTTTATTTTATTTTTTTATACAACAGGTTCTTATTAGTTGTCCATTTTATACATATTAGTGTATATATGTCAATCCCAATCTCGCAATTCATCACACCACAGCCCACACCCCCGTCACTTTCCCCACTTGGCGTCCATACGTTTGTTCTCTACATCTGTGTCTCTATTTCTGCCCTGCAAACTGGTTCATCTGTACCCTTTTTCTCAGTTCCACGTATATGGGTTAATATACGATATTTGTTTTTCTCTTTCTGACTTCACTCTGTGTGACAGTCCCTAGATCCATCCACATCTCTACAAATGACCCAATTTCGTTCCTTTTTATGGATAATATTCCATTGTATATATGTACCACATCTTCATTATCCAATCAGCGGTTGATGGGGATTTAAATTGCTTCCATGACCTGGCTATTGTAAATAGTGGTGCAAATGGACATTGGGGTGCATGTGTCTTTTTGAATTATGGTTTCATCTGGGTATATGCCCAGTAGTGGGATCGCTGGGTCATATGGTAATTCTATTTTTAGTTTTTTAAAGAACCTCCATACAGTTCTCCATAGTGGCTGCATCAATTTACATTCCCACCAACAGTGCAAGAGGATTGCCTTTCCCTACACCATCTCCAGCATTTGTTGTTTGTAGATTATCTGATGATGCCCATTCTAACTAGTGTGACGTGATAATCATTATAGTTTTGATTTGCATTTCTCTGATAATTAGTGATGTTGAGCAGCTTTTCATGTGCTTCTTGGCCATCTGTATGTCTTCTTTGGAGAAATGTCTATTTAGGTCTTCAGACCATATTTGGATTGGGTTGTTTGTTTTTTTAATATTCAGCTGCATGAGCTGTTTATATATTTTGGAGATTAGTCCTTTGTCCATTGATTCGTTTGCAAATATTTTCTCCCATTCTGAGAGTTGTCTGTTCGTCTTGTCTGTAGTTTCTGTTGCTTTGTAAAAGTTTTTAAGTTTCATTAGGTCCCATTTGTTTATTTTTGTTTTTATTTCCATTATCCTAGGAGGTGGATCAAAAAAGATTTTGCTGTGATTTATGTCAAAGAGTGTTCTTCCTATGTTTTCCTCTAAGGATTTATAGCGTCCAGTCTTATATTAGGTCTCTGATCAATTTTGAGTTTATTTTTGCGCATCATGTTAGGGAGTGTTCTAATATCATTCTTTTAAATGTAGCTGTCCAGTTTTCCCAGCACCACTATTGAAGAGACTGTCTTTTCTCCATTGTACTTCCTTGCCTCCTTTGTCACAGATTAGTTGACCATAGGTGTGTGGGTTTATCTCTGGGGTTTCTATCCTGTTCCATTGATCTATATTTCTGTTTTTGTGCCAGTACAATATCATCTTGATTACTGTAGCTTTGAAGCATTATCTGAAGTCAGGGAATCTGATTCCTCCAGCTCCGAATTTTTCCCTCAGGACTGCTTTGGCAATGCGGGGTCTTTTGTGTCTCTGTAGAAATTTTAAGATTTTTTGTTTTAGTTCTGTAAAAAGTGCCATTGGTAATTTGATAGGGATTGCATTGAATCTGTAGATTGCTTTAGGTAGCATAGTCCTTTTCACAATATTGATTCTTACAATCCAAGAACATGGTATATCTCTCAATCTGTTTGTTTCATCTTTAATTTCTTTCATCAGTGTCTTATAGTTTTCTGCATACAGGTCTTTTGTCTCTCTAGGCAGGTTTATGCCTAGGTATTTTATTCTTTTTGTTGCATTGGTAAATGGGAGTGTTTCCTTAATTTATCTTTCAGATTTTTCATCATTAGTGTACAGGAATGCCAGAGATTTCTGTGCATTAATTTTGTATCCTGCAACTTTACCAAATTCATTGATTAGCTCTAGTAGTTTTCTGGTGGCATCTTTAGGATTCTCTATGTATAGTATCATGTCATTTGCAAACAGGGACAGTTTTACTTCTTCTTTTCCAATTTGTATTCCTTTTATTTCTTTTTCTTCTCTGGTTGCCATGGCTAGGACTACCAAAACTATGTTGAATAATAGTGGTGAGAGTGGGCATCCTTGTCTTGTTCCTCATCTTAGAGGAAATGCTTTTAGTTTTTCACCATTGAGAATGATGTTTCCTGTGGGTTTGTCATATATGGCCTTTATTATGTTGAGGTAGGTTCCCTCTATGCCCACTTTCTGGAGAGTTTTTTATCATAAATGGGTGTTGAATTTTGTCAAAAGCTTTTTCTGCATGTGTTGAGATGATCATATGGTTTTTATTCTTCAATTTCTTAATATGGTGTATCACATTGATTGATTTGTGTATATTGAAGAATCCTTGCATTCCTGGGATAAACCCCACTTGATCATGTTGTATGATCCTTTCAATGTGTTGTTGGATTCTGTTTGCTAGTATTTTGTTGAGGATTTTTGCATATATATTCATCAGTGATATTGGTCTGTAATTTTCTTTTTTTGTAGTATCTTTGTCTGGTTTTGGTATCAGGGTGATGGTGGCCTCATAGAATGAGTTTGGGAGTGTTCCCTCCTCTGCAATATTTTGGAAGAGTTTGAGAAGGTTGGGTGTTAGCTCTCTTCTAAATGATTGATAGAATTCACCTGTGAAGCCATCTGGTCCTGGACTTTTGCTTGTTGGAAGATTTTTACTCAGAGTTTCAATTTCCTTACTTGTGATTGGTCTGTTCATATTTTCTATTTCTTCCTGGTTCACTCTTGGAAGGTTATACCTTTCTAAGAATTTGTCCATTTCTTCCAGGTTGTCCATTTTATTGGCATAGTGTTGCTTGTAGTAGTCTCTTAGGATGATTTGTATTTCTGCAGTGTCTGTTGTAACTTCTCCATTTTCATTTCTAATTTTATTTATTTCAGTCCTCTGCCTCTTTTTCTTGATGAGTCTGGCTAATGGTTTATCAATTTTGTTTATCTTCTCAAAGAACCAACTTTTAGTTTTATTGATGTTTGCTTTTGTTTCCTTTGTTTCTATTTCATCTATTTCTGCTTTAATCTTTATGATTTCTTTCCTTCTACTAACTTTGGATTTTGTTTGTTCTTCTTTCTCTAGTTCCTTTAGGTGTAAGGTTAGATTGTTTATTTGAGGTTTTTCTTGTTTCTTGAGGTAGGCTTGTATAGCTATAAACTTCCCTCCTAGAACTGCTTTTGCTGCATTCCATAGGTTTTGGATCGTCGTGTTTTCATTGTCATTTGTCTCTAGGTATTTTTTGATTTCTTCTTTGATTTCTTCAGGGATCTCTTGGTTATTTAGTAACGTATTGTTTAGCCTCCATGTGTTTGTGTTTTTTACCTTTTTCCCCTGTAACTCATTTCTCTTCTCATAGCATTGTGGTCAGAAAAGATGTTTGGTATGATTTCAATATTCTTAAATTTACTGAGGCTTGATTTGTCACCCAAGATGTGATCTATCCTGGAGAATGTTCTGTGTGCACTTCAGAAGTAAGTGTAATCTGCTGTTTTTGGATAGAATGTCCTATAAATATCAACTAAATCTATGTGCTCTATTATATCATTTAAAGCTTGTGTTTCCTTATTTTCTGTTTGTATGATCTGTCCATTGGTGTAAGTGAAGTGTTAAAAGTCCCCCACTATTATTGTATAACTGTCGATTTCCTCTTTTACAGCTGTTAGCAGTTGCCTTATGTATTGAGGTGCCCCTATGTTGGGTGCATATATATTTATAATTGTTATATCTTTTTCTTGGATTGATCCCTTGATCATTATGTAGTGTCCTTCCTTGCCTCTTGTCACATTCTTTATTTTAAAGTCTATTTTATCTGGTATGGGTATTGTTACTCCAGCTTTCTTTTGATTTCATTTGCATGGAATATCTTTTTCCATCCCCTCACTTACAATCTGTATATGTCCCAACGTCTGAAGTGGGTCTCTTATACACAGCATATATATGGGTCTTGTTTTTGTAACCATTCAGCGAGCCTGTGTCTTTTAGTTGGAGCATTTAATCCATTTAAGGTAATTATTGATATGTATGTTCCTATGACCATTTTCTTAATTGTTATGGGTTTGTTTTTGTAGGTCTTTTTCTTCTCTTGTGTTTCTCACTTGGAGAAGTTCCTTTAGCGTTTGTTGTAGAGCTGGTTTGGTGGTGCTGAATTCTCTTAGCTTTTGATTGTCTGTAAAGCTTTTGATTTCTCTGTCGAATCTGAATGAGATCCTTGTTGGGGACAGTAATCTTGGTTGTAGGTTCTTCCCTTTCATCACTTTAAATATATCATGTCACTCCCTTCTGGCTTGTAGAGTTTCTGGTGAGGATTCAGCTGTTCATCTCATGGGAGTTCCCTTGTATGTTACTTGTCATTTTTCCCTCGTTTTCAACAATTTTTCTTTGTCTTTAATTTTTGCGAATTTGATTACTATGTGTCTTGGCATGTTTCTCCTGGGTTTTTCCTGCCTGGTACTCTCTGTGCTTCCTGGACTTGAGTGGCTATTTCCTTTCCCATGTTAGGGAAGTGTTTGACTATAATCTCTTCAAATATCTTTTTGGGTTCTTTCTCTCCCTTCTCCTTCTGGGACCCCTATAATGCAAATGTTGTTGCATTTAATGTTGCCTCAGAGGTCTCTTAGGCTGTCTTCATTTGTTTTCATTCTTTTTTCTTTATTCTGCTCCATGGCAGTGTACTCCACCAGTCTGCCTTCCAGGTCACTTATCCGTTCTTCTGCCTCAGTTATTCTGCTATTGTTTCCTTCTAGTGTATTTTTCATTTCAGTTATTGTATTGTTCATCTCTGTTTGTTTGTTCTTTAATTATTCTAGGTATTTGTTATTTAATTCTTCTAGGTCTTTGTTAAACTCTTCTTGCATCTTCTCGATCTTTGCCTCCATTCTTTTTCTGAGGTCCTGGATCATCTTCACTACCATTATTCTGAATTCTTTTTCTGGAAGGTTGCCTATCTCTACCTCATTGAGTTGTTTTTCTGGGGTTTTATCTTCTTCCTTCATCTGGTACATAGCCCTCTGCCTTTTCATCTTGTCTGTCTTTCTGTGAATGTGGTTTTTTTCCCACAGGCTGCAGGATTGTAGTTCTTCTTGCTTCTGCTGTCTGCCCTCTGGTGGATGAGGCTATCTAAGAGGCTTGTGCAAGTTTCCTGATGGGAGGGACTGGTGGTGGATAGAGCTGGGTGTTACTCTTGTGGGCAGAACTCAGGAAAACCTTAATCCGCTTGTCGGCTGATGGGTGGGGCTGGGCTCCTTCCCTGTTGGTTGTTTGGCCGGAGGCAACCCAACACAGGAGACTACCTGGCTCTTTGGTGGGGCTGATGGCGGACTCTGGGAGGGCTTATTCCAAGGAGTACTTCCCAGATGTTCTTCTGCCTGTGTCCTTGTCCTCACGGTGAGCCACAGCCATCCTCTGCCTCTGCAGGATACCCTCCAACACTAGCAGGTAGGTCTGGTTCAGTCTCCTATGGGGTCACTGCTCCTTTCCCTGCGTCCTGATGCGACCACTACTTTGTGTGTGCCCTCCAAGAGTGGAGTCTCTGTTTCCCCTAGTCCTGTCAAAATCCTGCAATCAAATCTCGCTAGCCTTCACCGTCTGATTCTCTAGGATTTCCTCCTCCCATTGCCGGACCCTCAGGTTGGAAAGTCTGATGTTGGGCTCAGAACCTTCACTTCAGTGAGTGGACTTCTGTGGTATAAGCGTTCTCCAGCTTGTGTGTCACCCACCCAGCAGTTACGGGATTTGATTTTATTGTGATTGCTCCCCTCCTACTGTCTCACTGTGGCTTCTCCTTTGTCTTTGGATGTGAGGTATGTTTTTTTGGTGAGTTTCAGTGTCTTCCTGTCTATGATTGTTCAGCAGTTAGTTGTGATTCACGTGCTCTCACAAGAAGGAATGAGCGCACGTCCATCTACTCTGCCATCTTGCTCCTGCTTTCCCCTACGTAGCTGTATTACTTTTAATATGAAAAAAACCAGGAGAAAGTGTATGTTAATTAACATTTCCTTGTGAAGTGTTATTTTGTGATTTAGACTGTGTGAAAAATAAGTGACAGAAAAGCAAAAAGTATGTGACACCTCCTTCACATACTTTCACATCCTGTCAAAACACACAAGGTTTCACTTAGCTGAAACTGGTTCAGAGGAACAATGTCTTTATTTAATCAAATCCTTCAGAATGTATGTGCTGGTGGGGCAGGGGAGAGAGAAAGACAGGGACAGAGGAAGAATATGGGAGGAAAGGGGAAGGGAGAGGACTGAGGGTGGTTGTGGGTTGTAGCTGATGCCTGCAGAATTCTTGGGACAGGGCCTGCCACATGTAGGCACTTAATAAACATCTCTTACTGGTCCATTCCTCTCACACCAAACACCTGGAGCCAGATGAGCTCTGAAATTTGTTGGATTTTAGAAAGGTAACACAGGGCATATTCCACATACTATGAAATGCTCCCAGCAGGTATTTATTCAGTGTGTGAATATTCATACTAAGTGGGAACACCTGAGCATTATATGTTTGCCACTAGATGATTGTGTACTTTTATTACTATCTTCATTATTCAGCCCCTCTGAACCTCAGTTTTCTCATCTGCAAATGCTCAGAAATATCCCTTTCTTTCCTGGGAATGAATGTAGGATGCCGTGAAGTCTGCCCCCAACCCCAACCCTCCTGGAAAAGGAGCTGGGCCAACCAGGTCCCACCCAGCTGTGGTGTTCTTATCCTCTTCTGGCCCCAGCTTCACTGCATGGGATTCGTGCAGGATCTCTGCCACCGGCTTGTGGGTGTAAAATATGGTGACTTGGACCCACTGGACCCAGGATGTGAGGTTAGCCAAGCAAAGGACCAGCCTCAGGTCATGGCCCAGCACGGGCGGCTCCAGCACCTTGAACTTTCCAGTGATGCTGGGCTTATTGGCAGGCTCCAGGAGGTCTTCATGCCAGAGACCATGGCTGCCCACACTGTGGACCTGGGCCCTCCTTCCAGAGGCTTCCACTCTTAACAGCTTCTTCATGGTCTTGCTGTACATCTATCTCTCCTTCTGGGATCCTGCAGGGCATCGGACATCATGAGACAGGCATTCTCTCCTCTGCCACCTGTCCCAGGGCCAGCTCTTCTTATTTTCCCTTTTCTCTAGGTAAAACCACCACTCGATCCCCACTTTAACTTACCATGGCTGTCAGAGGTCTCAAATTGGAAGCTCAAGAGCCATATGCAGACCTCATCCATATGCATTGTGTTTGATTCTGGACTATTTAAATAAAATTTTAATCAGTTGCCAACAACTTCAGGTTAGTAAATTTCACATAACATTATAGATGTGTAGCCCCTCTGACAGCTGGATCTGAAGTCTCATATGATAATGATAGCTGACACTTTTGTAGACTTGCTATATGCCATACACACATATGTATATATACACACACACACACACATATATATATATATATTTTTTTTTTCCTAGGAGGAAGGTACTATATTATCATCCCCATTTTACAGATAAAGAACCCAAGGCACAGAGAAGTAAAGCAACTTGTAAGGGAGCTGGAATTTGAACCCAAGCAGTCTGGCTCCAACTTCCATATTCTTAATCATGCTCCCTTCCCACTCTCTACATGGCAGTTATAGTCTAGAGCTGAGTAAGGGGTGCTCTCTCTGGAAGGGAGTGTACTTGCTTGTTCTCCATGGTCTCCACCTGTAATTCTCCCACTGGCCTGCTGCACTCATGGCTTGCCATCTGCAAGCTCCTGAAGACATGTGAATTTAGGAAGCCTGATCATCCACTTACCCTGTTGCTAGCACAGACTTCTCTCTCTCTTTTTTGATCTCCAGATCAATACACAACCTGACAACCCCCACCTCACCCCCAGGATGTGCCACAGGTGCCTCCAACCCAACCAAGCATGCCATCTTCTGCCTGGCAGTATTCCCCATTTCAGCAAACAGCTCCATCATTCACCCAATATACAAACTGGAAACTGGATGTGTCCTTGACTCTTCCCTCATCTTTACCGCTCACAGCTGATGAGACAGCAAGTTCTGCCAGCATCCTCATTGATCTCTGGAATCTTCCCCCTCATAGAAGAATAGGGGGAAGAATCTTAGAATTCATAGAAGAATTCATAGAAGAATCATAGAAGATTCTATGAATTAGATTCTATGAATTCTAATGAATTAGATTCTATGAATTAGATTCTATGAATTCTAATGAATTAGATTCTATGAATTAGATTCTATGAATTCTAAGAATTCATAGAAGAATCATAGAAGAATTCATAGAAGAATCTTCCCCCATTCTTTTCCCCTCATACCACTGTACAAAACGTCTCACCATCAGATCAATTTGCCACCAGGTGACTGTGGACTTTTTCTTACTATTATCATTACCCAGTCCGTCCCAGTCTCAGTTTCCCATCTATGAAGTGAGGACAAGAGGTGCAAAGGCTAGGCCCCAAGCACAGTGCTCAAGAATGCCCCTCCCTTCCTGAGGACATGGGCTGTATGCCCACTCTAGTCCTTTTTCCACCCTGATCCTTCCAAGATCCAACTCTGATAGTTCTGATTCCCTCCTTGAACCCTGTGCTGTGCTGCTTCTCAAACGTTCTCCCAAGTACCTCTCTACTGTGTGACCTGGGCTTGAAGGGACACATGTGGACCTACAGGTTCTTTAACATATCATGTTTTATTATTAAAATGTATGTGAATTGTTCATTCTATTCCATAATGTACTCATAATATATTTTTACTAAGAAAATGTTTCATTTCCCTGCTAAAACTTCTAAAGTCAGTTTCTCAGGGAGGGCTTCTCTGGCCACCTGATTTTTTAAAACAGCTTTATTCAGATATACGATAATTCCATAACAAGCAATCCACCAGTTTAAAGGTTACAAGCCAGTATTTTTTAGTACATTCATAGAGTCGTGCACTCATCACCACAATCTAATTTCAGAACAATTTCTGTCACCCCAAAGAAACTCTGTAACCATTAGCAGTCACTTCCTGTTCCTCCCTGCCCCACCCATAGCCCTAGGCAACTGTTAATTTAATTTCTAACTTGCCTATTCTGGGCATTTCATATAAAGAGAATCATACAATGTGTGGTCCTTTGCGACTGGCTTTTTTTTCACTTAACATAATATTTTTAGGGTTCATTCATGTTGTAGCCTACATCAGTACTTGATTCCTTTTTATTGCTAAATAATACTCCATTGTATGGACAGACCACATTTTATTTATCCACTGACAGATGTTAGGGTTGTTTCCACTCTAGCTATTTTGAATAATGTTGCTATGAAGGTTCATGTACAAGTTTTTGGGTGGATTTTTTTTTCCATTTCTTTTGGGTGTATACCTAGAAGTGCATCTGCTAGGTTGTTATGTTAACTCTGTGTTTAATATTGTGAGGAAGTGTCAAAGTGCTTGCACCATTTTACATTCCCACCAGCAATGTACGAGTGTTCCAATTGCTCCACAATCTCACCAACTCTTATTGTCTGTCTTTTTGCTTATAGCAGTTCTAGTGGATATGAAGTGGTATGTTGTTGTGGTTTTGATTTGCATTTCCCTGATGATTAATGATGCTAAGCACCTTTTCATGTTTATTGGTCATTTGTATATTGTCCTGGGAGAAAGGTCTTTCAAATCCTTTGCCCATTTAAAAATTGGGTTATTTATCTATTTATTACTGAGCTATAAGAATTATTTGTATATTATGGATACAAGTCCCTTATTAGATACATGATTTGCAAATATTTTCTGTTCTGTGGGCTTTTCTTCTTTCTTGATGGTGTCATTTGTAGTACAAGTTTTTAATTTTGATGAAGTCCGATTTATCAATTTTTTCTTCTGTCATTTATGCTCTTGATGTCATATCCAAAAACGTTCTGTTTAACTCAAGCTCATGAAGATTAACTCCTGTTTTCTTCTAAAAGCTTGTAATTTTAGCTCTTCGATATAGGTCAATGATCCATTTGAGTTAATTTTTGTGTACTGTGTGAATGTAGGAGGCCCATTTTATTCTGTGCATGGGGATAATTAGTGGTCCCAGCACCATCTGTTGAAAAGACTGTTCTCATTCTTTCCCCACTGAATTGTCTTGGCACTCTTGTCAAAATCAATTAAACATAATTTTAAGAGTTTATTTCTGGATTCTATTTCATTGATCTATATGTCCATTCTTATGCCAGTATCACACTATCTGGGTTATTGTATATTTATAGTAAGTTTTGAATTTGGGAAGTTTGAGCCCTCCAACTTTGTTCTTCTTTTCCAAGATTGTTTTGGCTATTCTGGTTCCCTTGAATTTCCAAGTGAATTTTAGGAACAGTTTGTCAATTTTGGAAAAAACTTAGCTGGAACTTTGATAGAGGTTTCATGGATTCTTTAGGTCAATTTTGGGGCATTGCCACCTTAAAAAAATAGTCTTTCAATCCATGAAAATGGGATGTCTTTCCATTTACTGAAGTCTTTAATTTCTTTCAACAATGTTTTGTAGTTTTCAGTGTACTAGACTTGCTCTTTTTTTTGTTAAATTTATTGTTAAGTATTTTATTATTTTTGATGCTATTGTAAATGGATTTGTTTTCTTAATTTTATTTTCAGATTATACATTGCTAGTGTCCTGAAATACAATTAATTTTTAAAAATTGATCTTGTGTTCTACAATTCTTCTGAACTCATTTATTGGCTCTAATAACTTTTAGTGGATTCCTTAGGATTTTATATATACAAGATCATATCATGTGCAAATAGAGAGAGTTTTACCTCTTCCTTGCAAATCTGGAAATTCTTCTATTTCTTTACTTTCCCTCCCACTTTACCCTCCTACCTTCCTTCCTTTTCTTTCTTTTACTTTATTTTTTCTTCTTTCTTTTTATTTTTTAAAAAATTATGGTAAAATATACATAATATAAAATTTACCATCTTAACCATTTTTAAGTGTGCACTTCAGTGGCATTAGGTACATTCCTATTGTTGTGCTATCTTCACCATCATCCATTTCCAGAACTCTTTTCATCTTGCAAAACTGAAACTCCGTGTTCATTAAACAATAACTTCCCATCCCTCCTCTCCCAGCCACTGGCATCCACCATTCTACTTCTTGTCTTTAAGAATTTCACTACTCTAGATACCTCATACAAGTGGAATTGTATGGCATTTGTCCATGTGGGACTGGCTTATTTCATTAGCATCATGCCTTCAAGGCTTCATCCATTTGTAGCATGTGTTAGAATTTCCTCCTTTTTAAGGTTGAATAATATTCCGTTGTATGTATATACCGCGTTTTGTTTATTCATTCATCTCTTGATGGACACTTGGGTTGCTTCCATGTTTTTTTAGCTGTTGTGAATAATGCTGCTATGAACATGGGTGTAATATCTCTTCAAGTCCCTGTTTTCAGTTCTTTTGGATATATATTCAGAAGTGGAATTGCTGGATTATCTGATAATTATATTTTTAATATTATGAAGAACTTCAATACTGTTTTCCACAGTGGCTGCACCATATAAAAATCCCAGCAACAGTGCACGTGTTCTAATTTCTCCACATCCTTATCAACACTTGTGCTTTTCTTACTTTCTTCTTCCCTCTCCTCCTCCATCCCTTTATTCCTTTCTTCTTTTCTTCCTTCCTGACTTCTTTCCTTCTGTGATAGTAGCCACCCTAATTGTTATGAGGTGGTATCTCATTGTGGTTTTCATTTTCATTTCCATAATGATCAGTGATGTGAGCATATTTTCATTTGCTTATTGGCCATTTGTATACCCTCTTTGGAGAAATGTCTATTCAATCCTTTGCCCATTTTATTTTTTTTGCGCTGTCGAGTGTTTAGAGTTGTCTATATATTCTGGATATTAACCTCTTTTCAGATACATGACTTGAAAATATTTCCTCCTATTCTACAGGTTTCCTCTGTTGATAATGTCACAAAAGTTTGATGAGGTCCAATTTGTCTTTCTTTTTTTACCTTTGCCTTTGGTATCATGTCCAAGAAATCACTGCCAAATTCAATGTCATGAAGTTTTCTCCTATGTTTCCTGTTAAGAGTTTTATAGTTTTAGGTCTTACATTTAGGTCTTTGATCCACTTTGAGTTAATTTTTGTGTATGGTGTAAGGTAAGGGTCCAAATTCATTCTTTTACATGTTGATATCCAGTTTTCCCAACACTGTTGAAAAGATCTCTATTTTTTTCTTGACTAATTTCCTTGGCTAATACTTCCATCACAATGTTGAACAAAATGGCAATGGTGTACAACATTGTATTTTCCTCATCTTAGGGGGAAAGCATTCAATCTTTTACCATTAGATATGATGTTAACCTGTAGAAGACTTTTATCAGGCTAAGTTCACTTCTATCCTTAATTTGTTGAGAACTTTTTATCATGAAGGTGTGTTGGATTTTGTTAAATATTTTTCTGCATCTATTGAGATGATCATGTGGTTTTTGTCCAGTTTTTCTATTGATATGGTATATTACATTAATTAGTTTTCAATGTTAAACCCATTTTGCATTCCTGTAATAAACCCTTGGTCATGGCATATAATCTTTTTTATGTGTTGTTGGATTCACTTTGCTAGTATTTTTGTTGACAATTTTTGCTTCTATGTTCATAAGGGATATTGATCTCTAGTTTTCTTTTCTTGTGATGTCATTATCTGGTTTTGCTATCAGGGTAATACTAACCTCATAGAAAGAATTGGGAAATGTTCCCTCCTATTTTTTTGGGAGGAGTTTGTGAAGAATTGGTATTAATTCTTCTTTTAATGTTTGGTAGAATTCACCAGTGACATCATATGGGCCTGGTCTTTTCTTTGTGGGAAGTTTTAAATTACTACTCCAATCTCTTTACTTATTATAAATCTATTCAGATTTTCTAATTCTTCCTGAGGCAGTTTTGGTAATTCTTAGAGGAATTTGTCCATTTTATCTAAAGTTATCTAATATGTTGGTAAATAGTTGTTCATTCTGTCTCCTAATGAACTGTTTTATTCACAACTCTTCTGACACAAAATGTGTGGGAGTTTTCCACACCAACCAACTCTCCAACTCTCTGGTCACCACCTGGCTGTCCTGCATTTGAATTCAATCCAGACTCTAACTACCTGGAGTTAGTGTCAGATTCCACAGATTTAAAGGCTCAGTCCAAGACTGCCCGCAATTTAGATACCAGTCACAAGTATTGGGTGCCCAAGTTACCTACACTTCTGTTTGACTTGGTTACAAATTGGGGGTTACCATGACTGTGACGGCCCCAGGTTCAGTAATTTGCTAGAGCAGTTCACAGAACAGAAAAACAGTTTAGTTACTATTACCAATTTATATTAAAGGATATAACTTAGGAATAGGCAAATAGAAGAGATAAACAGAAGAAACATAGGGCAAGGTAGAAGGAGCGGGGAGGTAGCATGGAGCTTCCATGCCTTTTTTGGGAGGGTAACCCTCTTAGTTCCTGGATGTGTTCACCAACCTGGTAGCTCTCTGTACCCTGTGTTTAGGGGTTTTTATGACAGTTTAATTATATAGGCATGATTGATTAAATTATTGGCCATTGGCATTTAACTCAATCTCCTGTCCCTTTCCCATCCCCAGAGGTTCAGGTGAAGTGTAAAGTTCTAATCTTCTAAGCATGGTTTTGGCCTTTTTGGTAACCAGCCCCATCCTGAGCTACCTGGGGACCCCCAGCCACCTGTCATCTCATTTCCATACAAAAGACACTCTTATCACTCCAGAGATTTCAAGGGTTTTTAGGAGCCATGTCCAGGAACTGGGGACAAAGACCAATTAGTTATTTTTTTTACCACACCCCTTATAATTTTTTTGTAAGTTTAGTAGTGATGTCCTCTCTGACTTTAGTTATATGAGTCTTCTCTCTGTCTAGCTAAAGATTTGTCAGTTTTGTTGATCTTTAAAAAAAATCAACTTTTGGTTTTATTGATTTTCTTCATTGTTTTTTATTTATTTCTCCTCTAATCTTTCTTATTTCCTCTTTCTGCTTTCTTTGGGTTTTCTTTGCTCTACTTTTTCTAGTTTCTACTTTTTCTAGTTTCTTAAGGTGGAAGGTTAGGTTATTTACTTGAGATCGCTCTTCTTTAATATAGGTATTTACAGCTATAAAGTTCCCTCTAGGTACTGCTTTATCTCGCCTCATAAATTTTGGTATGTTGTGTTTTCATTTACTTTCATCTCAAAATATTTTCTAATTTCACTTGTGATTTCTTCTTTGACCCACTGATTATTTAGGTGTATGTATTGCTTCATTTCCACATATTTGTGCATTCCCCAAATTCCTTTCTGATTTTGATTTCTAATCTTATTCCATTGTGATCAGAGAATATACTTTGTATGATTTCAATCCTTTAAAATTTCTGAGGTTTGTTTTATGGATGAGCATATGGTCAATTCTGGATTATGTTCTATTTGGACTTGCCAGGAATGTGTATTCTGCTGCTACTGGGTGGGCCTTCTATAGATATCTGTTAGTGATCACCTGATTTTAATGACAAATGTTCACTTCCTCCCAATCTGTTCCTAAAATCCTTCTCTGCTTTATTTTCCACGAGAATACTTATCACCATCTGAGATACTATTTATTTTACTTTTTCCTAACTTCTAACTGCCCCACTAGAATGTTAGCCCCTTTAAGGCAAGGGTCATACATGTTTTGTTCTCTGGGCACCTGGCACACAGCAGATGTTCAATAAATATATATCAATACAGAGAAATGTGAAAATGTGCCTCATGTATCTCATAACATAAGCCAGTCTTACAATCAATAAAGCAAGGCCCTCCGACATATGGATCACAGTCCTTAGGCATTCAAAGCCCATTATGTGCTATCAGCCTGCATTCATTCATTCATACGAATCCATATTGAGCACCACTATGTGGTAGATGCTGAAACAGGAGCTGGAGATACAGCAGAAGACAAAATAGTCAGGTTTCCAGCCATACCAGAACTCACAGTCTAGTTGGTGGGGAAAGAATAAAGATTAAAGCAAATATCAGATTGTGATATGTACTTAGAAGGAAGCCAGTAGGGTCCTGAGACCCCTGGTCAGGCAGACTTGGGATGAAGTCAGCAGGACCTTCCCAGGCAGAGAAAGCATCCTGTGCAAAGTCCTTTAGGTATAAAAGAGCCTCCAATGACCCTTTCACACTTGCTATTGCCTGAACAAGCTGTGCCTTCCCCCATGCTGTTCCCTTGGCCATTTTGTACTTTGGCAGGCAGACAGCAACACGCTGTGCTGTGATTGTCTGCTTTCCTGTTCATCTTGCCCACTCTCCTACCTGACACTTGGGGGACCCACTAAATGCAAGAAGGAAGGGCACAGCAGAAAAGTGTAGAAAGAGACAGACAGCAGAGTAACAGAGAGGGAGAGAGAGGGTGGAAGGGGAGTTCCCTGGGGTCTGGTCACTGAGTCTCTGTGGATCAGCCTCTGAGCTCCAGCCCCACAGCCACTGGATGTGCTGGCTGGCCAGGCCCTGATCAACAGGTGCATGGTCTTCCCTGCTCACAGGCTGTAGTGGGCAGAATAGTGTCCCCCTAAATGGTATGTCCAAGTCCTAACCCCTGGTACCTGTGAATATAACCTTATTTGGAAATAGGGCCTTTGCAGATTAATTAAGTATCCTGGGATAAGATCACCCTGGATTTACGGTGGGACCTAAAGTCAATGATTGATGTCATTGTAAGAGAAAGGAAATGGAGATTTGAGACACATAGGAGGAAAGAAGGCCACGTGGAGGCAGAAATTGGAGTGATGCAGCCACAAGCCAAAGAATGCAGGGGCCATCATCAGCTGGAAGAATCAAGGAAAGATTCTCCCCTAGAGCCTTTGGAGGGAGTATGGCCCTGCTAAACCTTGATTTTGAACTTCTGGCCTCTAGAACTATGAGAGAATAACTTTCTGATGGTTTAAGCTGCTACATTTGTGGTAATTTGTTATGGAAGCCCTAAGAAGCTAACAGGCAGGGCCAGAGGCAGATGGCTGAACTGCCAACCTGGCTCCCCTGCAAACCCCTGGCACCAGCCTCTGACTAAAATCTTGCCTCTGTGTTTAGTGCCTCTGTCTGAAGGTTAGCGGGGGAAGCTGCCTTCCTCCACTCTACTCTGAAGCCTGTTGCAGAAAGCCCACCTGAATCTGAGGACGGCCAGTGCGTTTTTTGTACACAGTTTCCTTTGCTTGGAAGGCTGGTTCCTCTTTGCTCAGCATCCAGGCTGACTCAGTGGCAGGGGCAAAGCACATTGTCCCCAAGGACTCTGAATCTGCTCTATCATGTATCCTCCTTCAGTGGACGGAGCAAGCAGACAGGCCCTGCCATTTCATCCACAGAATGGGATGCCCATGGCTTGGATGAACAGCACTGCTTACAGTGAATCTGGAATCAAGATGCATAGGGTCCTCTCCTGGAATGCCTTCCCAACCCTTCATCTCCTGGCTAAATCTACTCCCTTCAGGATCCCTTCCCATGGATGTTCTTCTTGCCCTTTCCTCCCTGGCTGGTTAGCAACCTGTCCTCTGGGCTTCCTCAGCCTTCTGGCCTCCCCAACACAGTACAGCTGATCACCCTGTACTGTCCTGATGCTGTCCGCTCACCAGATGGTGAATCCTCTGGGCACTTCTCTTTCTCCCCTGCCTCTAAATCATGCCTGACACTTAGGGGTGCTTTATTTCTTGAGCACATAAAAGAACCTGGCACGGTACATGGCACATTGTGGGCACTCATGGAAGAGAGGAGCAGTCTAGCAGAGTGGAGAGGCAGAGGCTCTGAGATTACACAGAGGCTCTGGTTAGCATTCCAGCTCTTCTAGGTTTTGGAAACTTGGGGAAGTTACTTAACCTTCCTATGCTTCAACTTGCTTATGTAAGATGGGGTTTTTATGAATATTAAATGAAATAATGTGCAGACATTGCTTATCACCATGCTTAACAATATTTAGATGCTATTATTATTATTAACCTAGATGTAAAATCACTTGCCCCACAGTGGGCAATCAACAGTAGATAATATTATAATTAGATAGCGCAGCCAAGCGTAAAGGAATAGCATGGGCTCCGGAGCCAGACTCGCTACTCACTGGCTGTGTCCCTTCACTGAGTCCACTTCCCTCTGTGCACCTCTGCTTTTTCCTCTATCAAATAAATGTTATACCAGCATCTACCTTACAAGCTTGTGGGAACTGCTTTGTAAGCATTTGTTAAATAATAGAATTAAATTACATGTGAATATGGCCAGCCCACAGTGGGACTCAGCAGTGGTGACTACTGTTATTCGCATCTTGTAACAGGATGTTGATTTCTCATGTGGCCATGGCTAAAGCTTAGGATAAGAGACCCCAAAGACCCCGTATTCTAAGTTTTAGAAACTCCCAGCAGATGGGACCAGGCATCAACCTGAAGGACTTATGAGAGAAGTAGTAGTTTGGAAGAGGCCTTACCACCTACCGTCCCTCACTGCCCACCCTGAGACAGTGAAGAAGAGAAGGTCATCAACATCAAGGGCCATGTTCCTAGAGAAGGAACTGGGGGAACGTGTGTGTGTGTGTTGGGGGGTGTTTAAAAGAATCAATGTTAAAGTTTAGGGGTGCCTGCAGGAAGGAGCTGGCCGGTAAAGACTGGCAGAGTGCCTACAGGAAGGGGAAGCTGGCATTTCATCCTTGTGGGAGGTCTGCTTATTGAGCCGTGTGTTCCCTGAGCACAGAGGAGAGAACTGAAGGGAGATGGCAGGTGGGTAACAGCCCATCAAGAACTCTCCCCACCAGGTTTGGAGGTGGTCACAGCATCTAGATGAGTGTGGGGGCCACAGCCTTGCAAACCCCCTCCAGAATCTGGGGACAAAAACTTCCATGCATCAGAGGGAAGCTGTGTGACTGCCAGTGGGGTGGGAGGGGCTCCACTGCAAGAGGGGGCAATGTCTCAAGAAATCAACAGTGCCTGGGGACAGCACAGGAGTGAGTCCCAAGGCAGCAGGCTGTAACGGAGCCACCACCTGTCCTCCCTGAGCTACGGAGTAAGTAGGGCAGCAGCACCCGCCTGCCTTAGGGCACTGAATCCTCGCTCCCTGAAGTCAAAGGCATTTCCATTCTTCTGTCCTCCTCCTTCTTGGCCTAACACACCAGAAGACTTAGACCGGTGTTCTCAACATTGGCTGCACGTTCGAATCGCCTGGGGAGCTTTTATAAGTCCTGATGGCTGGGCCACACCCTCTAGAGACTGCAATTCACTTAGGGTGCAGTCAGGGCTGCTGTGGTAGATTAAAATGGCCATAATACTTTCTTTGCAACTCTTCCTATTAAGATGTAGAGTGTGCTTCCTGCCCCTTCAATCTGGGGTGGTGTTTGTTGCTTGACCAACAGAATGTGGCAAAGGTGACATAGTAAGTTCTGAGTGAGGCCTTGAGAGACCTTGCAGCTTTCATTCTGACCTGCTGAGCACGTTGCTGCCATGTGGACAAGCCGGGGCTAGCTACTGGAGCATGAGAGGCTCCAGTAGCCAGCCCAGCAGTCCCATCTGAGGCCCCAGATAAATTTGAGATACCAGCAGACACCACGTGCGAACCATTGCAGCTGAGCACAGCCCACACAGTTGACCCGCAGAATCCTGAGCAAAAAGTAATTGTTGTTCAATCTGTGCCCCAGGTGACTCCAGTGCATTGCAAACCACCACCCTAGAGGGTAAACTGCAGGGGCTGGAGGAAGCCAGAGCTGGTGCCCCTCGATTACAGCAAACTTCTGGGGTCACCGCTCCAGTTCTTGCTCAGAGGAGGGGAGGAGACTAGCTCTGATTCAAGTTTGAACTTGAAGTCTTGATTACCCAAATAACATTCCTTTAACAAGCAGGAGTAGCTGAAAGTGTGTGATCAGATCACAGCACTGCTAAGGGACCTGTTATTTAGGGGGAGGGGAAAAGGGTGACTTTTTATAGCTAGAGGCAGTGACCAGAAAAAATACATGTTTTGTTTTTGTACCCCCGACAAGTACAGGCTCTTCAGTAAACCAGTGACCATTAATTAGTGACCATGGCTTAGCTGCTATATTATTATTATTTTGCGTGGGGCCTATTGTTGTGTATCCTAGGTGTTCAATAAATAATACCTGCTACTAACATCACTATTATTAGTAATTATTGTTATCACATGTGAGCATACCTGATACAGTACCTGGAACATATATGTTAAAGGAAATGTAGCTATTGATATTGTTAGATGTGGAAAATCTACTTGCAAACAGAGGAAGCTGTTAATATAAGCTAAAAGTACTTGGCTCAATCTCAGAGGCAGTACTGAAGGAGGCTATCACCACCACATCACATGGGAAAGGGCCTGGCGCCGGGGCGGCCCGTGGTTGTCCCTCTGCAGCAGCCGGGTCACTGGGGAGGCTGATGGAGGCCGCTATACGCCCTTACCTTCCGGATACTTGTAGAGGCTGGTGATGTCCACGTGGGAGTCGCTGCCTACTGCCTTGGTGCTGAGGCACCTCCCGATCTTCTTAGTACTTAGTGTCTGAGGACACACGCTCCCGGCTTCATTCTCATTCCAGAGCCAGGTGATGTAGTCCACGTTGACCTCCGCAAACACAGAAGGACTGTCGTGGGCCAAGTGCGCGTCGCCCTTGCGGATGGCGGTGACCGAGGCCGGGCCGCACTGGAACACACCTGCGCAGGAGGGATGGGCGTGAGCAGCTCCAGGGGAGCAAAAGTGGGGGTCTGGGACCTGCCCCCCTAAGCCTGTACTTTCACTCTCCTCCCTGGGGGTGGCATCCAGAACCTGCCAACCATTGTAAGCGGGGCCCAGGTCCTGCCGGACAAACCAGCTCTCATTCCAGACATGGAAATTCCTCCCACAGAGAGAGGATGGGGCAGGGTGGCCTCCGGTGAGCAGAGAGGAGCCCTCGGAGAGGGAAAGTTCCTGTTGCCAGCTAGGCCCTGGGCCCTGCTCTGTGGCTGAATTTTTTTTTTTTTTTTTGCGGGACGCGGGCCTCTCACTGTTGTGGCCTCTCCCGTTGCGGAGCACAGGCTCCGGACGCGCAGGCTCAGCGGCCATGGCTCACGGGCCCAGCCGCTCCGCGGCACGTGGGATCTTCCCGGACCGGGGCACGAGCCCGTGTCCCCTGCATCGGCAGGCGGACTCTCAACCACTGCGCCACCAGGGAAGCCCTGGCTGAATTTTTTTTTTTTTTTTTTTCCTGGCTGAATTTTTTGAACCGTTCATCTACTGTAATGATAGAGCACCTAGCATTCATATACCTACAGGCAGACTTTTTTAAATTGCACTTCACTTATTGCACTTTATAGATATTGCATTTTTTACAAATTGAGAGTTTATGGCAACCCTTCCTTAAGTAAGTCTATCTGCCCTGTTTTCCCAATAGCACTTGCTCACTTCATGTCTCTCTGTGTCACATTTTGGTAACTCTTGCAATATTTCAAACGTTTTCATTATTATTGTATTTATTATAGTGATCTGTGATGAGTGATCTTTGATGTTACTAGTACAACATGCTGAAGGCTCAAATGATAGTTAGCATTTAGCAATGAAGTATTTAAAAATTAAGGTATGTAGATTGTTTTTTAGACATAATGCTATAGCACGCTTAATAGACTATAGTATAATATAAACATAACTTTTATATGCTCTTTTGGATTAAAAAATTCATGTGACTCACTTTACTGTGATATTTGCTTTATTGAAGTGGTCTGGAACTGAACTGGCACTATCTCCGAGGCCTGCCTGTATGTATAAATATACGTGTGTATATCTATATCTATATATCTATATCTATATATCTAGAACGTGTTGTTCAAGGTCCAGAAATACAACAGCAAATAAGACGGGAGATCCTTGTTCTCGTGCAGCTTACATTCTAACAAAGGAGACAGATAGGGAGACAGGCAAAAGTAAGTAAGCAGATAAATAAAACAATAAAGTAACAATAAATAAACAAATAAATAAAACAATAAAGTAATAATAAATGCTGTGAAGAAAGAGAGGAGCTTTAGTTAGGGAATAACTGCAGGAGACCTACTCTAGGTAAATGACATCTAAGATGAGACTTAAAGTGAAAAGAATTAGCCATAGGAAGAGTGAAGGGAACAGTGTTTCAGACAGAAGGAACAGCATGTGCAAAGGCTCTTGAGACAAGAAAAAACTTAGTGTGTTCAAGGAACAGAAAGTATATCTCTGGGCTACGGCAAGCACGGGGGTAGGTAGGTTTCATATTATGCAGAGTTCTGTAGGCCTTCGTTTAGGCTTTAAGTCTCTTATGTTAAAGATGAGAATATGAGATTAGGAAAAGTGACATCATTTGCACAAGGTCACACAGTAAGGAAGCAGCACAGAGAAACGCTTCTTGGCCTGGGTTGGCGTCTTTACTCTGACCTCCAAACTCTTCTTTGGGAAAATATTGTGAAAAGCATTTGGGGTTGAAAGGGAGAACATGGACAACCTGTATGGCGACAGAGATCCCCAAAACAAAAAGAAGGGTCTGTCTGTTCTGCATAAAGAGAAGAATGCAATTTTTTTTGGAGTTCCTGTATCTACAAGGCTTCCATGAATAACCTTGTCTGAATGTCTGCTTATACATGTGCAAGTTGCCAAGAAAAGCCGACTTTCTAAAGAGCAGGGGAATTGTGAAGAGCACATAGTACAGAAGGAAACACAGCCAGCCTCAGCAGCCCTCTTCTTAAAATGTCCTTCAGCCACGCCCAGGGGAATGAGCCCAGGACTCCTTCCTCCCAAGCTGGTGTCCAGCCTCAGACCATCTCTCTGTCTCTCTTCTCCCCTTTCCTTCTCCTCTTTTTGGTTTTCCAAAAGCCTTGTTTGTAAAGGCAAATATTTGGTCCAGCCATGTGAGGTGGTTAGATAAACAATGGTTTTGCTGTACAATTGAAAGGCAGGACAGGTTTGTAACTTCTCATCCACTCACTAGCTGTGGAGCCTTAGACAAGTTACTTAACCTCTCTGTTTCCTCATCTGCAAAATAGAGATAACAATACTAGCTTGCTTACAAGGTTGTTTGGAGGAATGAATTAGTACACAGGTACACCTTGGAGATATTGTGGATTAGGTTCCAGACCACTACATGTGGATAAAATGTGGATACAGCAATAAAGCAAGTCACACAAACTTTTTTGGTTTCCCAGTGCATATAAAAGTTATGCTTACAGTATGCTGTAATCTATTAAGTATGCAATAACATTACGTCTAATAAAACAATGTACATACTTTAATGAAGCTGTTGGAAAAATGATGCCAATAGACTTGCTTGCCACAAGATTGCCACAAACCTTCAATTTGTAAAAAAATGCAATGTCTGGGGCTTCCCTGGTGGCGCAGTGGTTGAGAGTCCGCCTGCCGATGCAGGGGACGCGGGTTTGTGCCCTGGTCCGGGAGGATCTCACATGCCGCGGAGCGGCTGGGCCCGTGAGCCATGGCCGCTGAGCCTGCGCGTCTGGAGCCTGTGCTCCGCAACGGGAGAGGCCACAACAGTGAGAGGCCCGCGTACCGCAAAAAAAAAAAAAAAAAAAAAAAAAGAAAGAAATAAAAATGCAATGTCTGTGAAGCACAATAAAAAGAAGAGTAATAAAATGAGATCAGCCTGCATGTGCAGCACAACTGGGTCTGGCATAGACGAGGTGCTCACTGGGCACGGTGTTACTACTTTTTAAACACTATAAAAAATAAGGGGACTTCCCTGGTGATGCATTGATTAAGAATCCACCTGCCAATGCAGGGGACACAGGTTCGAGCCCTGGTGGAGGAAGATCCCATATGCCGTGGAGCGGCTAAGTCCGTGCGCCACAACTATTGAGCCTGCGCTCTACAGCCCGCGAGCCACAACTACTGAGCCCGTGCGCCACAACTACTGAAGCCCGCGTGTCTACAGCCCGTGCTCTGCAAAAAGAGAAGCCACCTCAATGAGAAGCCCGCACACCGCAACGGAGTAGCCCCCGCTCGCCGCAACTAGAGAAAGCCCGCGTGCAGCAACGAAGACCCAACGCAGCCAAAAATAAATAAATAAATAAATAAGGAAAAAAAAAGAAAGGAAACCTTGTATGTACCAATATGGAATTGTTTCATGCAGAGAAAAATGAACAGTTTACATTATGCTGTCGATATTAAGTGAAGGGAAGTGGGGGTGGGTGGGGATTGTGCATATGTGTGCCCCTGTAGCTGCAGGGCTTCTCTCTGATGTTGTGTCCAGAAGGAGGAGGGGGAGGCTGGCAATGGAGAGAGGGAGACTTACACTGTAGCCCATTCTGTACCTTTTGAATATTAAAGCACATGAATGTATCTCCTACTTTAAAAAATCAAATCAAAATGAATTTTGTAAAGCTTTGTGCAAAGAGTTTTGCTTGAGCTGAGAAAGGAGCTTGTTTCCCACCTGAGACACAGCTCAGTGCACAGGCAGCTGACAGACAGCAGGAGCGGGATACAGAGGTGACTCTGCAGGGGCGGGACTTGGCCCCACCTGCAAGTCACAGGTGTCTAGGGGAGGGCTCATAGCCCTGCAGAGTGGAGAGCCAGGGGTACAAGGCTGTCAAATCCTGAGCCCACCTCTTGGCTTCTGAGTCATGTGTCCAAAGACCCCTGTATCTCAGAAGAGGAGTCACCCTGCCAGGGACCACCCCCTCTGCTGGGCACCTGTCACCCCTTCCAGAACTGGCTCAGACTCAGTGGAGCTGAGCTCCATCTGGGAGGGCCTCAGGGTGCCCCTGGGAGCCAGCGGCTGAGGACCCACCACATGCTGTCCTCCATCAAGTCCTCCAGTGTCCACCCAAAGGAGTCCATGTACTTGTCCACACTAAGGTTCCTGCCTGTGTCATGTGCCAAGTTAAATTTGGACACAATCCGTGTTGAAATCCCCAAGCACCCAAGGAGTGAAGAGCAGGATGCTTGCAAGATTCCAGGACAGGCCAGGACCCCAGACTCAGGGAGGAGTGGTGTGGCCTCCCCTAGCAGGCCACCTGCCTCAGGTCTGGCCACAGCCCCCTCCCTATCTTTGCCAGGGCCGACTCTCGTCTCCACTCTGAGAAACACCTCCATCTCCTGTACATTCTCTCAGGGGACTTCTAGAGTCACCACCCCCCCCCCCATTTGAATAGATGGGCTCTGAGGCTGGCAGGACCTTGGAAGCCGTATAATAACCCTATAATAGCCATAATAGCCTGTAGGGACTGAGGACCCAGGACCACAAGACTCACTCAAGGGCACTCAGTGGGCTTGAGAGGTGGGACTCCTGTAAAATAAAAGACCAAAAGTCACATAAATGAGGGATCTGGTTTCTCTCTTCATTACCCAGACTTCTATTTCCCCATCACTAATAAAGAAAGATTTTTTTTGTTGGGGGAGGAATGCCTATGCAAATATATGGAAACAAATGCAAACTGAGCTGACTAGGGGTTGGGGAACTTCTTTCCCAGGGTACCTGTACACATGACTCCAGCAAAGACCCAGCACTGGCCGTATCTGACTGGCTTGAACCTGCCCTTGAACGACTTGTGCAGAATGGCCACGCTGCCACGCCAGTGCAGTGGGCTGGTGCTGCCACCGTACTTGCCCTGCCACTGGCCTTGTACCATGCCCTGGTCGTTGTTGCTGTTCACCTGGGTAGAGGAGGCCAAAAATCCACCACCAGGCAGGGCTTCCCTCTTCAGGAACATTGCCATCGTAAAATCATCTCCAACTTTGGGCCACCCATTTATTTGGGGCCACTGCTTGTTTTTAAATTGTCTGAAAATTGGGGCCATCTGCTGTTTTAAAATACCTACTTTTTGGTACCATTTATCATTTTCAGTTACCTTCCATTGGGATGCTCTATTGCTGAAAATCGTATTCAGTTTTAGAGCATTTCCTGTTTTAAGTAATCTGTTTTTTTGGGACTGTTGGTGGTAATGATAGTTATAGAGATGCTTAACATTCATTAAATGTTTACCGTGTGCCAGACACTATTCTAAGGGTTTAGCACACATTATATTAATCTATGTTAGTCTATGATGTAGGTTCTATTACTTCCTTTTTTTTTCAGATGAGGAAACTGAGATTCATAGAGGTTAGGGCACTAGCTCAAATCGCACAGCAAGTTAGCAAAAGGGGTTCAGGAGTTCAGGACTTTGACTTGGGAGCCTGTACCGCTATCCTACAGGGTTGTACCACTCTACTGTTCGGGACTGGTCACTGCTTTTGATTCTCTGTGCTCCAACATGTCTCTGAAGTCTTGAGGAATTGAGAGTATCAAATATGAGAAAAACAGCTTTGCCCATTTTTGGAATCACAGTTACCCACCCACTGATCTTAACACCTACTTGCTATAGAGAGAGCTAGTAGGCCCTCTGGCTACCTTCCAAGGAGGAAGCACTGGCATGTAATAGATTAAAGATGGTACTCCTCTCACAGCGAGGTGGTTCTGTGTACCCTTTCCCTGAATCTGGGTTGGCCTGTGACTACTTTGATTAATGACATGGTGGAAGTGATGTTGTGCCTGTTTCCAGGCCCAGGCTTTATGAGACTGGCAGCTTCCACTTAACTTTAGAATAATCGCTTGGGGAGAAGCCAACTGCCTTATCTGATTACCCTGAGACTGCCATGCTTTGAGGAAGCCCAACCTAGCCATGTGGAAAGGCTGCATGGAGACACAGAGCAATGACTGGCCAGACCCAGCTCTTCCAACCATCCCAGCCCAGGGGCCAGACATGAGAGTGAGCAAGCCACCTGGGCATTCCAGTTCCAGCAGACACAGCATGGAAGAGAACCAAGGAAACATTGACTGTTGGAACAAATGCCCTAGATATATGGTCCCGTCAAACCATCACAGACATCTGCAGCCGTTCAGACACACCCAGCTGAAGCAGCTTGGAACAGAGGTGTTCTGTCCTCACGTTGCCCTGACCAAGTCCCTGATTTGCAAAGTTGTCAACATAGTAAATGGCTGTTTTATACCACTGAGTTTTGGGGTGATTTGTTATGCAGCAGTAGAGAATTAAAACAAGAGGTGATGGGAAAAACCTTAGGGTGTGGCCCTGGAGTTGGCCCGGGGACCCACGAGGGAGTGAGCATGCAGGGATAGCTGGGCTCCTTACCATGGCGCTGATGGCTCCAGTGACGTAGATGGGGTCGTAGTGGTGGGACGCTTTGGTGGTGGCTGGGTCATCTTGGTGACTAGGGCTTCGGTCCAGGATGCAGAAGCAGATGTCCAGGATGTCCTCCTCAAACTGTCCCCAGAGAGGCTGCTCTTAGAGGCCAGAGCCACACCTACACTTCAGACCCTCTCACAACCCTCCCCTAGTCAGTCACTGTATTGTGCAGGGAGTTTGCCTACCCCACTGCCCACCCGTCCACCCCCTCCAGGGACACAACAGAGCACACCCAAGTCTCAAAAACCCTCTTTCAAACAGTCACTGGGAACCAGAAGCTCAGCCTTAATCACCTCCCTTCCCTGTTCAGTAGGCCCATGGCTCCCCACGAACCACAGTAAAGTTCATGATAAACTGGGACTCTGGAGCCACATCGATCCCACTGGTTTACATAATGTTTTCAAATGACTTAGTTGACAACATTTAAAAACTGGGGGATTTTCACATACAAATTAAGATTTCTGGTCTTTGAAAATTGGGAAGGTCTGGGAACCCTGGGCTCACTTTCCTATGTGGCAATAAGAAGTGGATGCTGGGTTTCCCTGGTGGTGCAGTGATTGAGAGTCCGCCTGCCGATGCAGGGGACACGGGTTCGTGCCCTGGTCCGGGAAGATCCCAGATGCCGCGGAGCGGCTGGGCCTGTGAGCCATGGCCACTGAGCCTGCTCATCCGGAGCCTGTGCTCCACAGCGGGAGAGGCCACAGCAGTGCGAGGCCCGCATACCACACACACACACACACACAAAACAAACAAAAAAAAACGAAGTGGATGCTGAGATGGGGTTACCCTTAGATGGACCTTAAACTCTCTGGTATATCATCCCTGCCCAGCCCCTGAGCCCCAGATGCTTTCAAACCCCAGCTCCTCAGTCTGACAGTCAAGGCTCTTGACTTGCCCGGAGCCCGGGCAGACAGAGCTCCTCTACAGAACCTCCGCTACTCTCTGGCTCCCCTCCTCCACTGCTCTGTCTGCTCTTCCTTCTGCCTGTCCAGATCCTGCCCGACTTTGGGGGCTCCACCCCAATATCATGAAGCCTTCTGCAATCCCTGAGATGGAGTTTCCCTTCATGACCTTCTGAACTCCCTCTGCTCCCATCTCTACCTTTCCAACCGCCTCCGCCCCCTCCCACAACATCTCACCTTGTATTGCAGCTACTTATCTAAGTCAGGGGCTCTCAAAATGTGGTTCCAGGCCAGCGACGGCAGCAGCACCTGGTAACTTGCTAGAAATACAGACTCTCAGGCCCCACCTCAGACCTAGTGAATCAGCAACTTGGGGAGTTGTGGCCCAGCCACCTGTGTGTTTTAACGAGCCCTTGGTGGCCTTCTGGTGCACACTCAAGATTGAGAGCCCCTGATCTAAGCTATTTATTTGTACCCAATGTACCACCCCTTCCCAAGGACCCAGCACAACTAGTAGTAGAGACTGGAGAAGTGGACTTGGTCTAAGAGTCAGCCCAGCTTGTCCCTCCTGGGAAGAAGAGGGCAGACATAATGGCTCCTGCACTGACTTTTCCCATCTCCCCAGCCCCCCTTCTGTCTCTTATGACTCTCAGTCCCCCTTCTGGCCTGGGTCCCTGGAGACCTTCCTGAAGTTCCAGCCTTGGGCTCAGATGTGCTTCTCCACTCCTCGGAAGATGATCCCGCTGTCATTGAGCATGTATGTACTCCTGTCTCTCTTCCTCTGTGGCCAGAAACACATCATCCTCTGAAAGGCAGTGGTTGGGTCTGGCGTGGGCAGGGAGTCTGGCCTCACTGGCCTGGGGAAAGGGCTACAGCAGGGCTCAGCTGCAGGATGGCGCCTAGAGGCTGCTGGGGCAGGAGAGGTCAAGAGGGGCTTGCTGGCTCCCAGGCTGCCTCCCGGCCAAGCCCTACTCTACCTGGCCGGTCTTTCCCCAGGCAGGGACCACCCCCAACCCAGCCCCAGATGGAAGGTATTTAGAAGTCCTGATGCTTTCGAGTGACCTGATTTAATGACAATGGCAGGTTCATATTTCTTAAACATTAATAAGAATACTGATCCAGGCTACTGCTTACTGACTTACCCCTTAATAAGAATACTTACCCCAGTACTCCTTAAGATGTGCCTTGCATATTACAAACATTAGTTCTATGGTTTCTCACCATAACACTAAGAGGTAGGCACTGTTATTCCCATATTACAGGTGAGGAAACTGAGACTCAGAGGGAAGAAACTTAGCAAAGCTGGGACTAAACCAAGGCTGTCTGGTGGCTGAAACCTGGCTCTTACCCAATCCTAGGCCTCTCCTGCCATTAGGCCCCCTCCTTGCCCACTGGCCTCCATACACCAGAACCCACTAATACCTGCCCCTCTGTCGCGGCAGGTTTGGAACATCTGCTACCAGCTTCCTCTGTCCCGTGCCTGTCTCCTCCTGGGCCCACTCTTGCCAAGCTCTTGGCATTCATCTCCCTGTCCCTAACTTGCCTCCCAGGACTTCCTGAAGGATAGCTTCCAGGAAAACCTCAGCCTTGGACTCAGGAGCTCGTATCTGGGCACCATGGGTTGAAAAGCAGAACAAACTCGCCCAGCTTCCTGTTACTGTGTTTGCAGCGAGAGGAAACCTTGGTGCTCAGCTGGTAGCAGGCAATGACAGCATCTGGAGGGTTGGTGAGGCTGATGGTCATGGTGTTCTCCATATGAGCCTCCTTCACTGCCATCCAGGCATTGCTCTCCTCCAGCTCCGATGTCTGGAACACAGCTTTGGTGCGGAGGGCCTCAGAAGCCTGGGGTCCTGGCAGAGAGGAGAGGGAATCAGGAGACCCAGCCACCCACAGGAAGCTCATCTCTGGAGAAAGGGAAAAGCTACAGACCTGGAAGACCAACCTTCAGGCCCTGAGCTGCTGGGACACTGCTGTGGGGAAGGGTCTGACCAAGATGCAAGAGGGCCAGCTGTAGGGAGGGGTCCACTTTAGCTGTTCTGACTTCCACCCACTTCCTGGATCAAGGAGGAAGTGAAAGCACTCTTTGAAACCAAAGTGTGCCTTCTGTCTGATCAGCAAAGGAAAGCATGGACTCCAAAAATGCCTGATGAACTTCCATACCCTTCCAGAGCTCTGGATTTCTTGGTGTGCCTAGGATTCCAGAGTTGTCATCTCATCTGTCCCACTGCCTGCTGGCAGCACCTTCCAACCATCCCCAGAAAGCTGTCATCAAAAGCCTCCAGGAGCCTGAACAAAGATGGCAGAGTAGAAAGACGTGCTCTCACTGCCTCTAGTGAGAACACCAGAATCACAGCTAGCGGCTGGACAATTATCGACAGGAAGACACTGGAAGTCACCAAAAAAGATACCCCACAACCAAAGACAAATGAGAAGCCATAATTTGACGGTAGGAGGGGCACAATCACAACAAAATCTAAGACCATAACTGCTGGGTGGGTGACTCACAGACTGGAGAACACTTATACCACAGAAGTTCACCCACTGGAGTGAAGGTTCTGAGCCCCATGTCAGGCTTACTAACCTGGGGTCTGAAAACAGAAGGAGGAATTCCTAGAGAATCAGACTTTGAAGGGTAGCAGGATTCGACTGCAGGACTTCGACAGGACTGTGTGAAACAGAGACTCCACTCTTGGAGGGAACACACAAAATAGTGTGTGCATCAGGATCCAGGGGAAGGCCAGTGAACCCAGGGGAGACCGAACCAGACCTACCGGCTAGTGTTGGAGGGTCTCCTGCAGAGGCAGGGGATGGCTGTGGCTCACCGTGAGGACAAGAACACTGGCAGCAGAAATTCTGGGAAGTACTCCTTGGCATGAGCCCTCCCAGAGGCTGCCATTAGCCCCATCAAAGAACCCAGGGAGGCTCCAGTGTTGGGTTGCCTCAGGCCAAACAACCAACAAGAGGGAACATCAGCAGTCAAGCGGATTAAAGTTTTACTGAGCTCTGCCCACCAGAGCAACAGTCAGCTCCACCCACCACCAGTCCCTCCCATCAGGAGACCTGCACAAGCCTCTTAGGTAGCCTCGTCTACCAGACAACAGACAGCAGAAGCAAGAAGAACTACAATCCTGCAGCCTGTGGAACAAAAACCACATTCACAGAAATATAGACAAGATGAAAAGGCAGAGGGCTATGTACCAGATGAAGTAACAAGATAAAACCCCAGAAAAACAACTCAATGAGATAGAGATAGGCAAACTTCCAGAAAAAGAATTCAGAATAGTGATAGTGAAGATGAAACAGGACCTTGGAAAAACAATGGAGGCAAAGATGGAGAAGATGCAATAAATGTTTAACAAAGACCTAGAAGAATTAAAGAACAAACAAACAGAGATGAACAATACAGTAACTGAAATGAAAACTACACTAGAAGGAATCAATAGCAGAAAAACTGAGGCAGAAGAACGGACAAGTGACTTGGAAGACAGAATGGAGGAATTCACGGCTGCAGAACAGAATAAAGAAAAAAGAATGAAAAGAAATGAAGACAGCCTAAGAGACCTCTTGAAAAGCATTAAATGCAACAACGTTCGCATTATAGGGGTCCCAGAAGGAGAAGGGAGAGAGAAAGGAGGCGAGAAAATATTTGAAGAGATTATAGTCGAAAATTTCACTAACATGGGAAAGGAAATAGCCACTCAAGTCCAGGAAATGCAGCAAGTCCCAACAGGATAAACCCAAGGAGAAACACGCCGAGACACAGAGTAATCAAATTGGCAAAAATTAAAGACAAAGAAAAATTACTGAAAGCAGCAAGGGAAAAATGACAAATAACATGCAAGGGAACTCTCATAAGGTTAACAGCTGATTTCTCAGCAGAAACTCTACAAGCCAGAAGGGAGTGGCAGGTTTACCTAAAGTGATGAAAGGGAAGAACCTACAACCAAGATTACTCTACCCGGCAAGGAACTCATTCAGATTTGATGGAGAAATCAAAAGCTTTACAGACAAGCAAAAGCTAAGAGAATTCAGCACCACCAAACCAGCTCTACAACAAATGCTAAAGGATCTTCTCTAAGTGGGAAACACAAGAGAAGAAAAGGACCTACAGAAACAAACCCAAAACAATTAAGAAAATGGTCATAGGAACATACATATTGATGGATTAAATGCTCCAAACAAAACACAGTCTTGCTGAATGGACACAAAAACAAGACCCATATATATGCTGTCTACAAGAGACCCACTTCAGATCTAGGGACACATACAGATCGAAAGAGAGGGGATGGAAGAAGATATTCCATGCAAATGGAAATCAAAAGAAAGCTGGAGTAGCAACCCTCATATCAGATAAAATAGACGTTAAAATTAAAAATGTTACAAGAAGCAAGGAAGGACACTACATAATGATCAAGGGGTCAATCGAAGAAGAAGCTATGACAATTATAAATATATATGCACCCAACATAAGAGCACATCAATACATAAGGCAACTGCTAACAGCTATAAAAGAGGAAATTGACAGTAACACAATAATAGGGGGGAACATTAACATCTCACTTACACCAATGGACAGATTATCCAAAATAAAAAAGGAAACAGAAGCTTTAAATGACACAATAGACCAGATAGATTTAATTGATATTTATAGGACATTCCATCCAAAAACAACAGATTACACTTTCTTCTCAAGTGTGCATGGAACATTCTCCAGGATAGATCATACCTTGGGTCACAAATCAAGCCTCAGTAAATTTAAGAAAATTGAAATCATATCAAGCATCTTTTCTGACCACAATGCTATGAGATTAGAAATAAATTACAGGAAAAAAAAACGTAGAAAACACTAACACACAGAAGTTAAACAATATGTTACTAAATAACCAAGAGATCACTGAAGAAGTCAAAAAGGAAATCAAAAAATGCCTACAGACAAATGACAATGAAAACACAATGATCCAAAACCTATGGGATGCAGCAAAAGCAGTTCTAAGAGGGAAGTTTATAGCTATACAAGCCTACCTCAAGAAACAAGAAATATCTCAAATAAACAATCTAACCTTACACCTAAAGGAACTAGAGAAATAAGAACAAACGAAACCCAAAGTTAGCAGAAGGAAAGCAATCATAAAGATCAGAGCAGAAATAAATGAAATAGAAACAAAGAAAACAATAGCAAAGATCAATAAAACTAAAAGCTGGTTCTTTGAGAAGATAAAGAAAATGGATAAACCATTAGCCAGACTCATCAGGAAAAAGAGGACACAAATCAATAAGATTAGAAATGAAAAAGGAGAAGTTACAACAGACACCACAGAAATACAAAGCATCCTAAGAGAGTACTACAAGTAACTGTATGCCAATAAAATGGACAACCTGGAAGAAATGGACAAATTCTTAGAAAGGTATAACCTTCCAAGAGTGAACCAGGAAGAAATAGAAAATATGAACAGACCAATCACAAGTAAGGAAATTGAAACTCTGAGTAAAAATCTTCCAACAAGCAAAAGTCCAGGACCAGATGGCTTCACAGGTGAATTCTATCAAACATTTCGAGAAGAGCTAACAGCCAACCTTCTCAAACTCTTCCAAAAAACTGCAGAGGAAGGAACACTCCCAAACTCATTCTATGAGGCCAGCATCACCCTGATACCAAAACCAGAAAAAGATACTACAACAAAAAGAAAATTACAGACCAAAATCACTGATGTATATGGATGCAAAACCCTCAAAAAAATACTAGCAAACAGAATCCAACAACCCATTAAAAGGATCATACAGCATAATCAAGTGGGATTTATCCCAGGGAGGCAAGGATTCTTCAATATACGCAAATGAATCAATGTGATACACCATATTAACAAATTGAAGAATAAAAACCATATGATCATCTCAATAGAAGCAGAAAAAGCTTTTGACAAATTTCAACACCCATTTATGATAAAAACTCTCCAGAAAGTGGGCATAGAGGGAACCTACCTCAACATAATAAAGGGCATATATGACAAACCCACAGCAAACATCATTCTCAATGGTGAAAAACTGAAAGCATTTCCTCTAAGATCAGGAAAAAGGCAAGGATGTCCACTCTCACCACTATTTTTCAACATAGTTTTGGAAGTCCTAGCCACAGCAATCAGAGAAGAAAAAGAAATAAAAGGAATACAAATTGGAAAAGAAGAAGTAAAACTGTCACTCTTTGCAGATGACTTGATACTATACATGGAGAATCCTAGAGATGCCACCAGAAAACTACTAGAGCTAATCAATGAATTTGGTAAAGTTTCAGGGTACAAAATTAATGCACAGAAATCTTTTGCATTCCTATACACTAATGATGAAATATCTTTTTTTTAACATCATTATTGGAGTATAATTTCTTTACAATGGTGTGTTAGTTTCTGCCCCATAACAAAATGAATCAGTTATACATATACATATGTTCCCATATCTCTTCCCTCTTGCATCTGCCTCCCTCTCACCCTCCCTATCCCACCCCTCCAGGTGGTCACAAAGCACTGAGCTGATATCCCTGTGCTATGCGGCTGCTTCCAATTAGCTATCTACCTTACGTTTCTTAGTGTATATATGTCCATGCCTCTCTCTCGCCCTGTCACAGCTCACCCTTCCCCCTCACCATATCCTCAAGTCCGTTCTCTAGTAGGTCTGTGGCTTTTTTCCTGTCTTACCCCTAGGTTCTTCATGACATTTTTTCCCCTTAAATTCCATATATATGTGTTAGCATACGGTATTTGTCTTTTTCCTTCTGACTTACTTCACTCTGTATGACAGACTCTAGGTCTATCCACCTCATTACAAATAGCTCAATTTCGTTTCTTTTTATGGCTGAGTAATATTCCATTGTATATATGTGCCAATTTTCTTTATCCATTCATCCGATGATGGGCACTTAGGTTGTTTCCATTGCCGGGCTATTGTAAATAGAGCTGCAATGAACATTTTGGTACATGACTCTTTTTGAATTATGGTTTTCTCAGGGTATATGCCCAGTAGTGGGATTGCTGGGTCATATGGTAGTTCTATTTGTAGTTTTTTAAGGAACCTCCATACTGTTCTCCATGGTGGCAGAACCAATTCACATTCCCACCAGCAGTGCAAGAGTGTTCCCTTTTCTCCACACCCTCTCCAGCATTTATTGTTTCCAGATTTTTTGATGATGGCCATTCTGACTGGTGTGAGATGATATCTCATTGTAGTCTTGATTTGCATTTCTCTAATGATTAATGATGTTGAGCATTCTTTCATGTGTTTGATGGCAGTCTGTATATCTTCTTTGGAGAAATGTCTATTTAGGTCTTCTGCCCATTTTTGGATTGGGTTGTTTGTTTTTTTGTTATTGAGCTGCATGAGCTGCTTGTAAATTTTGGACATTAATCTTTTGTCAGTTGTTTCATTTGCAAATATTTTCTCCCATTCTGAGGGTTGTCTTTTGGTCTTATTTATGGTTTCCTTTGCTGTGCAAAAGATTTGAAGTTTCATTAGGTCCCATTTGTTTATTTTTGTTTTTATTTCCATTACTCTAGGAGGTGGGTCAGAAAGGCTCTTGCTGTGATTTATGTCATAGAGTGTTCTGCCTATGTTTTCCTCTAAGAGTTTGATAGTTTCTGGCCTTACATTTAGGTCTTTAATCTATTTTGAACTTATTTTTGTGTATGGTGTTAGGGAGTGATCTAATCTCATACTTTTACATGTACCTGTCCAGTTTTCCCAGCACCACTTATTGAAGAGGCTGTCCTTTCTCCACTGTACATTCCTGCCTCCTTTATCAAAGATAAGGTGTCCATATGTGCGTGGGTTTATCTCTGGGCTTTCTATCCTGTTCCATTGATCTATATTTCTGTTTTTGTGCCAGTACCATACTGTCTTGATTACTGTAGCTTTGTAGTATAGTCTGAGGTCTGGGAGCCTGATTCCTCCAGCTCCTTTTTTCGTTCTCAAGATTGCTTTGGCTATTCGGGGTCTTTTGTGTTTCCATACAAATTGCGAAATTTTTTGTTCTAGTTCTGTGAAAAATGCCAGTGGTAGTTTGATAGGGATTGCATTGAATATATAGATTGCTTTGGATAGTAGAGTCATTTTCACAATGTTGATTCTTCCAATCCAAGAACATGGTATACCTCTTCATCTATTTGTATCATCTTTAATTTCTTTCATCAGTGTCTTATAATTTTCTGCATACAGGTCTTTTGTCTCCTTAGGTAGGTTTATTCCTAGATATTTTATTCTTTTTGTTGCAATGGTAAATGGGAGTGTTTTCTTGATTTCACTTTCAAATTTTTCATCATTAGTATATAGGAATGCCAGAGATTTCTGTGCATTAATTTTGTATCCTGCTACTTTACCAAATTCATTGATTAGCTCTAGTAGTTTTCTGGTAGCATCTTTAGGATTCTCTATGTATAGGATCATGTCATCTGCAAACAGTGACAGCTTTACTTCTTCTTTTCCGATTTGGATTCCTTTTCTTCTGTGATTGCTGTGGCTAAAACTTCCAAAACTATGTTGAATAAGAGTGGTGAGAGTGGGCAACCTTGTCTTGTTCCTGATCTTAGTGGAAATGCTTTCAGTTTTTCACCATTGAGGATGATGTTGGCTGTGGGCTTGTCATATATGGCCTTTATTATGTTGAGGAAAGTTCCCTCTATGCCTACTTTCTTCAGGGTTTTTATCATAAATGGGTGTTGAATTTTGTCAAAAGCTTTCTCTGCATCTATTGAGATGATCATATGGTTTTTCTCCTTCAATTTGTTAATATGGTTTATCACATTGATAGATTTGCGTATATTGAAGAATCCTTGCATTCCTGGAGTAAACCCCACTTGATCATGGTGTATGATCCTTTTAATGGGTTGTTGGATTCTGTTTGCTAGTATTTTGTTGAGGATTTTTGCATCTATGTTCATGAGTGATATTGGCCTGTAGCTTTCTTTCTTTGTGACATCCTTGTCTGGTTTTGGTATCAAGGTGATGTGGCCTCGTAGAAGGAATTTGGGAGTGTTCCTCCCTCTGCTATATTTTGGAAGAGTTTGAGAAGGATAGGTGTTATCTCTTCTATAAATGCTTGATAGAATTCGCCTGTGAAACCATCTGGTCCTGGGCTTTTGTTTGTTGGAAGATTTTTAATCACAGTTTCAATTTCAGTGCTTGTGTTTGGTCTGTTCATATTTTCTATCTTCCTGATTCAGTCTTGGCAGGTTGTGCATTTCTAAGAATTTGTCCATTTCTTCCAGATTGTCCATTTTATTGGCATAGAGTTGCTTGTAGTAATCTCTCATGATCTTTTTTATTTCTGCCGTGTCAGTTGTTACTTCTCCTTTTTCATTGCTAATTCTATTGATTTGAGTCTTCTTCCTTTTTTTCTTGATGAGTCTGGCTAATGGTTTATCTATTTTGTTTATCTTCTCAAAGAACCAGCTTTTAGTTTTATTGATCTTTGCTATTGTTTACTTCATTTCTTTTTCATTTATTTCTGATCTGATTTTTATGATTTCTTTCCTTCTGCTAGCCCTGGGGTTTTTTTGTTCTTCTTTCTCTAAATGCTTGAGGTGCAATGTTAGGTTGTTTATTCGAGATGCTTCCTGCTTCTTAAGGTGGGCTTGTATTGCTATAAACTTCCCCCTTAGAACTGCTTTTGCTGCATCCCATAGGATTTGGGTCGTTGTGTCTCCATTGTCATTTGTTTCTAGGTATTTTTTTATTTCCTCTTTGATTTCTAAAGTGATCACTTCGTTATAAGTAGTGTATTGTTTAGCCTCCATGTGTTTGTATTTTTTACAGATCTGTTCCTGTAGTTGATATCTAGTCTCATGGCATTGTGGTTGGAAAAGATACTTGATACAATTTCGATTTTCTTAAATTTACCCAGGCTTGATTTATGACCCAAGATATGATCTATCCTGGAGAATGTTCCATGAGCACTTGAGAAAAATGTGTATTCTGTTGTTTTTGGATGGAGTGTCCTATAAGTATCAATTAAGTCCATCTTGTTTAATGTATCATTTAAAGCTTGTGTTTCCTTATTTATTTTCATTTTGGATGATCTGTCCATGGGTGAAAGTGGGGTGTTAAAGTCCCCTACTATGAATGTGTTACTGTCAATTTCCCCTTTTATGGCTGTTAGTATTTGCCTTATTATTGAGGTGCTGCTATGTTGGGTGCAAAAATATTTACAATTGTTATATCTTCTTCTTGGATCGATCCCTTCATCATTATGTAGTGTCCTTCTTTGTCTCTTCTAATAATCCTTATTTTAAAGTCTATTTTGTCTGATATGAGAATTGCTACTCCAGCTTTCTTTTGGTTTCCATTTGCATGGAATATCTTTTTCCATCCCCTTACTTTCAGTCTGTATGTGTCTCTAGGTCTGAAGTGGGTCTCTTGTAGACAGCATATATAAGGGTCTTGTTTTTGTATCCATTCAGCCAATCTGTGTCTTTTGGTGGGAGCCTTTAGTCCATTTACATTTAAGGTAATTATCAATATGTATGTTCCTATTCCCATTTTCTAAATTTTTTTGGGTTCGTTATTATAGGTCTTTTCCTTCTCTTGTGTTTCTTGTCTAGAGAAGTTCCTTTAGCATTTGTTGTAAAGCTGGTTTGGTGGTGCTGAACTCTCTCAGCTTTTGCTTGTCTGTAAAGGTTTTAATTTCGCCATCAAATCTGAATGAGATCCTTGCTGGGTAGGGTAATGTTTGTTGCAGGTTTTTCTCCTTCATCACTTTCAGTATGTCCTGCCACTCCCTTCTGGCTTGTAGGGTTTCTGCTGAGAGATCAGCTGTTAACCTTATGGGGATTCCCCTGTGTGTTATTTGTTGTTTTTCCCTTGCAGCTTTTAATATGCTTTCTTTGTATTTAATTTTTGACAGTTTGATTACTATGTGTCTTGGCATATTTCTCCTTGGATTTATCCTGTATGGGACTCTCTGTGCATCCTGGACTTGATTAACTGTTTCCTTTCCCATATTAGGGAAGTTTTCAACTATAATCTCTTCAAATATTTTCTCAGTCCCTTTCTTTTTCTCTTCTTCTTCTGGAACCCCTATAATTCGAATGTTGGTGCATTTAATGTTGTCCCAGAGGTCTCTGAGACTGTCCTCAGTTCTTTTCATTCTTTTTTCTTTATTCTGCTCTGCAGTAGTTATTTCCACTATTTTATCTTCCAGGTCACTTATCCGTTCTTCTGCCTCAGTTATTCTGCTATTGATCCCATCTACAGTACTTTTAATTTCATCTGTTGTGTTGTTCTTCGTTGCTTGTTTCATCTTTATTTCTTCTAGGTCCTTGTTAACTGTTTTTTCATTTTGTCCATTCTATTTCCAAGATTTTTGATCATCCTTACTATCATTATTCTGAATTCTTTTTCAGGTAGACTGCCTATTTCCTCTTCATTTGTTAGGTCTGGTGCATTTTTATCTTGCTCCTTTAACTGCTGTGTGTTTTTCTGTCTTCTCATTTTGCTTATCTTACTGTGTTTGGGGTCTCCTTTTTGCAGGCTGCAGGTTCGTAGTTCCCGCTGTTTTTGATGTCTGTCTCCAGTGGCTAAGGTTGGTTCAGTGGGTTGTGTAGGCTTCCTGGTGGAGGGGACTAGTGCCTGTGTTGTGGTGGATGAGGCTGGATCTTGTCTCTCTAGTGGGCAGGTTCACATCTTGTGGTGTGTTTTGCGGTGTCTGTGGCCTTATTATGATTTTAGGCAGCCTCTCTGCTAATGGGTGGGGTTGTGTTCCTGTTTTGCTAGTTTGGCATAGGTTGTCCAGCACTGTAGCTTGCTGGTCGTTGAGCAAAGCTGGGTGCTGGTGTTAAGATGGAGGTCCCTGGGAGATTTTTGCCGTTTGATATTATGTGGAGCTGGGAGGTCTCTTGTGGACCAGTGTCCTGAAGTTGGCTGTCCCACCTCAGAGGCAGAGCCCTGACTCCTGGCTGGAGCACCAAGAACCTTTCATCCACACGGCTCAGAATAAAAGGGAGAAAAAGTAGAGAGAAAGAATTAGTAGAAGTAGGAAGAAAGAAAGAAAGCAAGGAGGGAAGGAAGGAAGGAAGGAAGAAAGAAAGAACAAAAGAAGCAAAGAAGGAAAGAAGGCAGGAAGGAAAGAAAGCAGGGAGGGAGGTAGGGAGGAAGGAAGGAAGGAGGGAAGGAGGGAGGGAAGGAAAAAAGACAGAAAGAAAGAAGATACAGTACAATAAAATAAAGTGTAATAACGTTATTGAATTAAAAAATAATTATTTAGGGAAAAAAAAAGGGGGCGGATAGAACCTTAAGACAAATGCTGGAAGCAAAGCTATACAGACAAAATCTTACACAGAAGCATACGCATACACCCTCACAAAAAGACGTAAAGGGGAAAAAATCATAAATCTTGCTCTCGAAGCCCACCTCCTCAATTTGGGATGATTCGTTGTCTAAAGGAGGGAAGGAAGGAAGGAAAGAAAGAAAGAAAGAAAGAACGAAGGTAAAGTATAATAAAGTTATTAAAATTAATAATTAAGAAAAAAATTTAAAAAAAAACCCATGGACGGAGAGAACCCTAGGACAAATGGTGGAAGCAAAACTATACAGACAAGACCTCACACAGAAGCATACACATACACATTCACAAAAAGAGGAAAAGGGGAAAAAAATCATAGATCTTGCTCTCGAAGCCCACCTCCTCAATTTGGGATGATTCGTTGACTATTCATGTATTCCACAGATTCAGGGTACATCAAGTTGATTGTGGAGATTTAATCCGCTGTTTCTGAGGCTGCTGGGAGAGATTTCCCTTTCTCTTCTTTGTTCTCACAGCTCACAGGGGCTCAGCTTTGGATTTGGCCCTGCCTCTGCGTGTAGGTCGCTGGAGGGCGTCTGTTTTTTGCTCAGACAGGAGGGGGTTAAAGAAGCCGCTGATTCGGGGCCTCTGGCGCACTCAGGCCGGGGAGGGGGGGGGGAGGGAGGGACACTGCGTGCGGGGTGAGCCTGCGGCGGCAGAGGCCGGCGTGAGATTGCACCAGCCTGAGGCCCGCCGTGCGTTCTCCCGGGAAAGTTGTCCCTGGATCCCAGGAACCTGGCAGTGGCGGGCTGCACAGGCTCCCCGGAATAGGGCTGTGGATAGTGACCTGTGCTCGCACACAGGCCCCTTGGTGGCGGCAGCAGCAGCCTTAGCGTCTTCCGCCCGTCCCTGGGGTCCCCGCTTTTAGCCGCAGCTCGCGCCCGTCTCTGGAGTTCCTTTAAGCAGCGCTCTTAAACCCTTCTCCTCGCGCACCAGGAAACAAAGAGGGAAGAAAAAGTCTCTTGCTTCTTTGGCAGGTGCAGACTTTTCCCCGCACTCCCTCCCGGCTAGCCGTGGTGCACTAACCCCTTCAGGCTGTGTTCAAGCCGCCAACACCGGTCCTCTCCCTGCGCTCCAACCGAAACCCGAGCCTCAGCTTGCAGCCCCGCCCGCCCCGGCGGGTGAGCAGACAAGCCTCTCGGGCTGGTGAGTGCCGGTCGGCACCGATCCTCTGTGCGGGAATCTCCCCGCTTTGCCCTACGCACCCCTGTTGCTGTGCTCTCCTCTGTGGCTCCGAAGCTCCCGCCTCCACCTCCCGCAGTCTATGCCCGCGAAGGGGCTTCCTAGAGTGTGGAAACTTTTCCTCCTTCACAGCTCCCTCCATTGTCCCTATTCTTTTGTCTTTGTTTTTTCTTTTTCCTTTTGCCCTACCCAGGTACGTGGGGAGTTTCTTGCCTTTTGGGAGGTCTGAGGTCTTCTGCCAGCCTTCAGTAGGTGTTCTGTAGGAGTTGTTCCACGTGTAGATGTATTTCTGGTGTATCTGTGGGGAGGAAGGTGATCTCCGGGTCTTACTCTTCCGCCATCTTCCCAGCCTCTCCGATGAAATATCTGAAAGAGAAATTAAGGAAACACTCCCATTTACCATTGCAACAAAAAGAATAGAATACCTAGGCATAAACCTTCCTAGGGAGAAGAAAGACCTGTATGCTGAAAACTGTAAGACACTGATGAAAGAAATTAAAGATGATACCAACAGATGGAGAGATATACCATGTTCTTGGATTGGAAGAATCAATATTGTGAAAAGGACTATAATACCCAAACCAATCTACAGATTCAATGCAATCCCTATCAAATTACCAGTGGCATTTTACAGAACTACAACAAAAAATCTTAAAATTTGTATAGAGACACAAAAGACCCCACATAGCCAAAGCAATCTTGAGGGAAAAAAAAACAGAGCTGGAGGAATCAGACTCTCTGACTTCAGACTATGGTACAAAGCTACAGTAATCAAGACAATATGGTACTGGCACAAAAACAGAAACATCGATCCGTGGAACAAGATAGAAAGCCCAGAGGTAAACCCATGCACCTATGATCAACTAATCTATGACAAAGGAGACAAGGATATACAATGGAGAAAAGTGGTGCTGGGAAAATTGGACAGCTACATGTAAAAGAATGAAATTAGAACACTCCCTAACACCATACTCAAAAATAAACTCAAAATGGATTAGAGACCTAAATGTGAGACCAGACACTACAAAAATCTTAGAGGAAAACATAGGAAGAACACTCTTTGATATAAATCACAGCAAGATATTTTTTGATCCACCTCCTAGGGTAATGGAAATAAAAATAAAAATAAACAAATGGGACCTAATGAAACTTCAAAGCTTTTGAACAGCAAAGGAAACCATCAACAAGATGAAAAGACAACCCTCAGAATGGGAGAAAATATTTGCAAACGAATCCACGGACAAAGGATTAATCTCCAAAATATAAAAAGAGCTCATGCAGCTTGATATTAAAAAAACAAACAACCCAATCCAAAAATGGGCAGAAGACCTAAATAGACTTTTCTCCAAAGAAGACATACAGATGGCCAAAAGCACATGAAAAGCTGCTCAACATCACTAATTATTAGAGAAATGCAAATCAAAACTACAATGAGGTTATCACCTCACACCAGTTAGAATGGGCTTCATCAGAGAATCTACAAACAATAAATGCTGAAGAGGGTGTGGAGAAAAGGGAACCCTCTTGCACTGTTGGTGGGAATGTAAACTGATATAGCCACTATGGAGAGCAGTATGGAGGTTCCTCAAAAGACTAAATATAGAATTACCATATGATCCAGCAATCCCAGTACTGGGCATATACCCAAGAAAACGGCATTTCAAAGAGACACATGCACCCCAACGTTCATTGCAGCACTATTTCCAATAGCCAGGTCATGGAAGCAACCTAAATGCCCATCAACAGACGAATGAATAAAGAAGATGTGGTAAATATTAACAATGGAATATTACTCAGCCATAAAATGAACGAAATTTGGTCTTTTGTTGAGACGTGGATGGATCTAAAGACTGTCATACAGAGTGAAGTAAGTCAGAAAGAGAAAAACAAATATCGTATATTAACGCTTATATATGGAACCTATAAAAATGGTATAGATGAACCGGTTGCAGGGCAGAAAGTGAGACACAGATGTAGAGAACAAACGTGTGGACACCAAGGGGGAAAGCCGCGGTGGGGGGAGTGGAGGTGGTGGTGTGAGGAGTTGGGAGATTGGGATTGACATGTATACACTGATGTGTATAAAATTGATGACTAATGAGAACCTGCTCTATTAAAAAAGAAAAATGTTGTTTTTACCAGAATGATTACTGTGTGTTGCAGGGAGAGTGGGCTACTTTATAACTTTATGTTGTTTTCCTTAATTCCTTGGAATTTTCTTTGTAAAATAGATGAATTTCTTTTAGGAATTCCAGAAAGCCTTTAGAGAAATATTCTTAAAATTGTTTGCTTTACAAATGTATGTTATTATTTTATTGAGAAATAAGATTAAAATCATCTTTCTGATTTTAAGATAAAAAAATAAAAATCATGGAAAAAAATGAATATATGTGTATATATAACTGATTCACTTTGCTGTACACCTGAAACTCACACATTTACATAGTTGTAAATCAACTATACCCCAGTATAAAATAAAAATTAAATTTAGAAAAAAAAATAGAATAGTGGAAATAACTGCCACAGAGCAGACTAAAGGAAAAAGAATTAAAAGAATTGAGGAGAGTCTCAGAGACCTCTGCGACAACAGTAAACACAGCGACATTTGAATTATAGGGGTCCCAGGAGAAGAAGAGAAAAAGAAACGGTCTGAGAAAATATTTGAAGAGATTATAGTCAAAAACTTCCCTAACTTGGGAAAAGAAAGAGTCAAGGCCAGGAAGCACAAAGAGTTCCATACAGGATAAATCCAGAAAGAAACACTCCAATACACATATTAATCAAACTATCAAAAATTAAATACCAAGAAAAAATATTAAAAGCAACAAGGGAAAAGCACCAAATAACGTACGAGGGAATCCCCATATGGTTAACAGCTGATCTTTCAGCAGAAACTCTGCAGGCCAGAAAGGAGTGGCAGGACATATTTAAAGTGATGAAAGGGAAGAACCTCCAACCAAGATTATTGTACCCAGCCAGGATCTCATTCAGATTTGATGGAGAAATTAAAACCTTTACAGACAAGCAAAAGCTAAGAGAATTCAGCACCACCAAACCAGCTCTAAAACAAATGCTAAAGGAACTTCTCTAGGCAGGAAACACAAAAGGAGAAAAAGACCTACCAAAACAAACTCGAAACTATTAAAAAATGGTAATAGGAGCATACATATCAGTAATTACCTTAAATGTAAATGGATTAAATGCTCCAACGAAAAGACACAGGCAGGCTGAATGGTTACAAAAACAAGACCCATATATATGTGCGGTCTACAAGAGACCCACTTCAGAGCTAGGGACACAAAAAACAAAGTGAGGGGATGGAAAAAGATATTCCATACAAACGGATATCAAAAGAAAGCTGGAGTAGAAATTCTCATATCACACAAAATAGACTTTAAAGTAAAGACTATTACAAGAGACAAAGAAGGACACTACATAATGATGAAGGGATCAATCCAAGAAGAAGATATAACAATTGTAAATATTTATGCACCCAACATAGGAGCACCTCAATACATAAGGCAAATACTAACAGCCATAAAAGGGGAAATCGACAGTAACACAATCATAGTAGGGGACTTTAACACCCCACTTTCACCAATGGACAGATCATCCAAAATGAAAATAAATAAGGAAACACAAGCTTTAAAGGACACATTAGGCAAGATGGACTTAATTGATATTTAGGGGACATTCCATCCAAAAACAACAGAATACACTTTCTTCTGAAGTGTACATGGAACATTCTCCAGGATAGATCATATCTTAGGTCACCAATCAAGCCTCAGTAAATTTAAGAAAATTGAAATTGTATCAAGTATCTATTCCTACCACAACACTATGAGACTGGATATCAATTACAGGAAAAAAACTGTAAAAAATACAAACACATGGAGGGTAAACAATATGCTACTAAGTAATCAAGAGTTAGCACTGTAGAAATCAAAGGGGAAATCAGAAAATACCTAGAAACAAATGACAATAAAAACTTGATGACCCAAAACATATGTGTTGCAGCAAGAGCAGTTCTAAGAGGAAAGTTTATAGCAATACAATCCTACCTCAAGAAATAAGAAAAATCTTAAATAAACAACCTAACCTTACACCTGAAACAATTAGAGAAAGAAGAAGAACACCAACCCCCCAAAAAAATTAGCAGAAGGAAAGAAATCATAAAGATCAGATAAGAAATAAATGAAAAAGAAATGAAGAAAACAGTAGCAAAGATCAAGAAGACTAAAAACTGGTTCTTTGAGAAGATAAACAAAGTTGATAAATGATTAGCCAGACTCATCAAGAAAAAAAGGGAGAAGACTCAAATCAACAGAATTAGAAATGAAAAAGAAGTAACAACTGACACTGCAGAAATACAAAGGATCATGAGAGACTACTACAAACAACTATATGCCAATGAAATGGACAACCTGGAAGAAATGGACAAATTTTTAGAAAAGCACAACGTTTCAATACTGAACCAGGAAGAAATAGAAAATATGAACAGACCAATCACAAGCACTGATATTGAAACTGTGATTAAAAATCTTCCAGCAAACAGAAGCCCAGGACCAGATGGCTTCATAGATGAATTTTATTAAACATTTAGAGAAAAGCTAACACCTATCCTTCTCAAACTCTTCCAAATTATAGCAGAGGGAAGAACGCTCCGAAACTCATTCTACGAGGCCACCATCACCCTGATACCAAAAGCAGACAAAGATGTCACAAAAAAAGAATCACTGATGAACACAGATGCAAAAATCCTCAACAAAATACAAGCAAACAGAATCCAACAGCACATTAAAAGGATCATACACCATGATCAAGTAGGGTTTATCCCAGGAATGCAATGATTCTTTAATATATGCAAATCAATCAATGTGATACACCATATTAATAAATTGAAGGATAAAAACCATATGATAATCTCAAAAGATGCAGAAAAAGCTTTTGACAAAATTCAACACCCATTATTTTATTTCATTATTATTTTTTAACTTCTTTATTGGAATATAACTGCTTTATAATGGTGTGTTAATTTCTGTTTTACAACAAAGTGAATCTGCTATACACATACATATATCCCCTTATCTCCTCCCTCTTGCCTCTCCCTCCTACCCTCCCTATCCCATCCCTCTAGGTGGTCACAAAGCACCAAGCTGATCTCCCTGTGCTATGTGGCTGCTTCCCACTAGCTATCTATTTTACATTTGGTAGTGTATATATGTCCATGCCACTCTCTCACTTCATCTCAGCTTACCCTCCCCCCAGCCATGTCCTCAAGTCAACTCTCTATATCTGCGTCTTTATTCCTGTCTTACCCCTAAGTCCTTCAGAACCTTTTTTTTTCTTTTTAGATTCCATATATATGTGTTAGCATATGGTATTTGTTTTTCTCTTTCTGACTTACTTCACTCTGTATGACAGACTCTAGGTCCATCCACCTCACTACAATTAACTCAATTTCATTTCTTTTTATGGCTGAGTAATATTCCATTGTATATATGTGCCACATCTTCCTTATCCATTCACCTGTCGATGGGTACATAGGTTGCTTCCATGTCCTGGCTATTGTAAATAGAGCTGCAATGAACACTGTCAACACCAATTTATGATAAAAACTCTCCAGAAAGTGGGCATAGAATGAACCTAAATCAACATAATGAAAGCCATATATGACAAATCCATAGCCAACGTCATTCTCAATGGTGAAAAACTGAAACCATTTCCTCTAAGATCAGGAAAAAGGCAAGGATGTCCACTCTCACCATTACTATTCAACATGGTTTTGGAAGTTTTAGCCATGACAATCAGACAAGAAAAAGAAATAAAAGAAATCCAAATTGGAAAAGAAGTAAAACTGTCACTGTTTGCAGATGACATGATACTATACATAGAGAATCTTTTTTTAAAAAAAATAAATTTATTTATTTATTTATTTTTGGCTGTGTTGGTCTTTGTTTCTGTGTGAGGGCTTTCTCTAGTTGTGGCAAGCGGGGGCCAGTTTTCATCGTGGTGCGCGGGCCTCTCACTATTGCGGCCTCTCTTGTTGAGGAGCACAGGCTCCAGACGCGCAGGCTCAGTAGTTGTGGTTCACGAGCCTAGTTGCTCCGTGGCATGTGGGATCTTCCCAGACCAGGGCTTGAACCCATGTCTCCAGCATTAGCAGGCAGATTATCAACCACTGCGCCACCAGGGAAGCCCCTACACAGAGAATATTAAATATGCTATCAGAAAACTACTAGAGGTAATCAATGAATTTGGTAAAGTAGCAGGATACAAAATTAATACACAGAAATCTCATGTATTCCTATGCACTAACAATGAAAAATCTGAAAGAGAAATTAAAGAAATACTCCCATTTACCATTGCAACAGAAAGAATAAAATACCTAGGAATAAACCTACCTAAGGAGACAAAAGACCTGTATGCAGAAAACTGTAAGACTCTGATGAAAGAAATCAAAGACGATACAAACACATGGAGAGATATACCATGTTCTTGGATTGGAATAATCAATATTGTGAAAATGACTGTCCTACCCAAAGCAATCTACGGATTCAATGCAATCGCTATCAAACTACCAATGGCATTTTTCACAGAACCAGAACAAAAAATTTTACAATTTGTATGGAAACACAAAAGACCCTGAAGAGCCAAAACAATCTTGAGAAAGAAAAAAGGAGCTGGAGGAATCAGGCTCCCTGACTTCAGTCTATACTACAAAGCTACAGTATTCAAGATAGTATGGTACTGGCACAAAAACAGAAATATAGATCAATGGTACAGGATAGGAAGCCCAGTGATAAACACACCCACGTATGGACACCTAATTTATGGCAAAGGAGGTAAGAACATACAATGGAGAAAAGACAGCCTCTTCAATAAGTGGTGCTGGGAAAACTGGACATGTACATGTAAAAGAATGAAATTAACACACTCCCTAACACCATACACAAAAATAAACTCAAAATGGATTATAGACCTAAATGTAAGGCCAGACACTATAAAACTCTTAGAGGAAAACATTAAGCAGAACACTCTATTACATAAATCACAGGAAGATCCTTTTGGACCCACCTCCCAGAGAAATGGAAATGAAAACAAAAGGGACATAATGAAACTTAAAAGTTTTTGCACAGCAAAGGAAACCATAAACGAGATGAAAAGACAACCCTCAGAATGGGAGAAAATATTTGTAAATGAAGCAATGGACACAGGATTAATCTCCAAAATATACAGGCAGCTGATGCAGCTCAATGTCAAAAAAAACAAACAACCCAATTAAAAAGTGGACAGAAGACCTAAATCGACATTTCACCAAAGAAGACATACAGATAGCCAAGAGGCACATGAAAAGATGCTCAACATCACTAACTATTAGAGAAATGCAAATCAAAACTACAATGAGGTATCACCTCACACCGGTCAGAGTGGTCATCATCAAAAAATCTACAAACAATAAATGTGGAGAGGGTGTGGAGAAAAGGGAAGCCTCTTGCACTGTTGGTGGGAATGTAAATTGATACAGCCACTATGGAGAACAGTATGGAGGTTCCTTAAAAATCTAAAAATAGAACTACCATATGACCCAGCAATCCCACTACTGGTCATACACCCTGAGAAAACCATAATTCAAAAATAGACATGTACCACAATGTTCATTGCAGCACTATTTACAGTAGCCAGGATACGGAAACAACCTAAATACCCATCAACAGACGAATGGATAAAGAGGATGTAGCACATATATACAACGTAATATTACTCAGCCATAAAAAGAAATGCAATTTGTTTATTTGTAGTGAGGTGGATGGACCTAGAGTCTGTCATACTCTGTCATACTCGGAAGTAAGTCAGAAAGTCAAAAACAAATACCGTATGCTAACACATATATATGGAATCTAAAAAAAAAAAGTTCTGAAGAACCTAGGGGCAGGACAGGAATAAAGATGCAGACGTAGAGAATGGTGAGGGGAAGGATAAGCTGGGATGAAGTGAGAGAGTGGCATTGACATATATACACTACAAAATGTAAAATAGATAGCTAGTGGGAAGCAGCTACACAGCACAGGGAGAGCAGCTCGGTGCTTTTTGACCACCTAGATGGGTGGGATAGGGAAGGTGGGAGGGAGGTGCAGAGGGAGGAGATATGGGGATATATTTATACATATAGCTGATTCACTTTGTTATGTAGCAGAAACTAACACAGCATTGCAAAGGAATTATACTCCAATAAAGATGTAAAAAAAAACCCAAAAATTGTGACACCAGGAAATGGACACAGCATTCTTAAAGTGAGACAGTCTTATAAAGCCAATGATACCCTGTGAAGATGATAACACCTGCTCTCTAAGAAGGCGGTTCCCCCCCCCATTTGATCCGACCTTGTTGACCCAAGGAAGATTAAATGAGTTTAAATGTATGAACAGTACCTGAACAAAGTAAGTATTTAGTACTCCAAAGAATAAAGGGAAGTCTTCAACAACTACAACAGCAACAACAACAACAAAAGTCATGCTCATGCTCATAGAAACAGAAAGTGGAAAAGTGGTTGCCAGGGGTTGGGGCTGGGGGTAATAGGAAGAGGTCGGTAAAAGGTACAAAGTTTCAGCTACAAGATGAATAAGGTCTGAGGATCTAACATAAAACATGGTGGCTATAGTTGATAACACTGAATTGTATCAATATAATTGAAATTTGCTAAGAAAGTAGAATTTAAATGTTCTCACCAGAAAAAAGAGAGAGAGAGAGAGAGAGAAAGAGGATAAACTTGTGAGGTGATGGATGTGGGATGTGTTAACCAGATTGCCGGGGAGATCATTTTACAATGTACATGTTTATCAAATCACCATGATGTACATTTAAAAAATCTTACACTACTATTTGTAATAATGAAGCTAAATTATTTATAATGATAAAGTACAAATAAATACAAATACAAAATCTAAGAAATAAATACAAATAATACTTGCAATAATAAAGCTGAAAAAAGTGTATAAAATTGAAGTTCCTTTATTTCACTACCACTAAAAATCTACCTTTCAGAAACCATGGTTAAGTTTTAATACAGAGATTTTAGGCTTCTTTTCTGTTCTAGACATTTACCTTGAGGGATCTCATCCATGCTCATGACTTTTAATATCATCTCTAGTTTGCTGTCTTTCAAATCTCTATCCCCTGAATTCCAGAAACTGGTAACCAAAGTCTCCTGGAAACTCCACCAGGTTATCTCTCAGGCACCAAAAGCACATGTCCAAGACCAGTCTTTTTATCTCCCCCCCAGTCTGCTCCTATGGCATCCCTTCCCATCCTCTAACTCCAGCCAGAAGCTGAGGCTTTCTCTTCTCTACTTATTCTATCTCTCAATTCCCACTTCTAGTCACCATGGCCTTTGAATCGTGCTCCTAACTCTATTTAAAGAATTGTACATGTGTATGAAGTCAATAGCATTGATCTTTTCCTTTGGGCTACTTTTTTCTGAGTCCAGATGGTTTCTTGGATGTGAAGGGGGCTCCTGGCCATGGAAGCCTTTCTGTCCCGCATTTATTCTTTGTAGGCAAGACTCCAGCTTCCATGATCTTCCCTGAGTTCCAAAGGGAAGATTCAAACAGTTGATAATCAAGGGAGTAGCAGCCAAGAAACCACCTGAGGCAAGATTAAAGGGACCAGAGAAGCTCATCAAGATTAGAAGACTACCTGAGATGAGATTAAAGGAATACAGACCCTGCACACACCCTAATCTTGTCAGCAACCCCACCCTTGAACTATTGCTATAAAACTCCTCATCAAATCCTCCCGGGTTGGGATACACAGTTTTTTGGGGCAGGAGCCTGCTGTGACCCACTTTGCCTGGCAAAGCAATAAAGCTATTCTTTTTTACTTCACCCAAAACTTTGCCTCCAAGATTCAATCCGGCACCAGTGTACAGAGGCTGAGCTTTCGGCATTAGCCACAGTAGTCGAGAAGCCCAGGGTCTAGAGGTGCTTAGGACAGTGGCTATCACCCACATGGAGGAGCCCTGGCAAGTGTCTGGGGAGGCATGTTGGGGGCAGTGGTGAGGGATGTCTTAGTTTGAATTCCCGTGAAAGCAGAACCTAAGGGAAAGGCTTGTGTGCCTACAGTTGACTTGGGAGGTAATCCAAGGAGCTAGAAGTGAAGGAGCATTAAAAGTGACACAGAAACGAAGGAATGTCTACTGAGTGTGTTAATAAATGGATTACTGTTATGAATGTTTGTGTCCCACCCCAGATTCATATGTTGAAATCCCAGTGAAGATATTAGGAGGTGGGGTCTCTGGGCCTTTGGGCAGGCTCTGCTGTCATGAATGGGATTAGTGCCCTTTTTTATAAGACTCAAGAGAGTTCCCTCACTCTTTATGCCATGTGAGGATACAATGAGAAGACAGTATTAGTCTGCAGCCAGAGAGGGTCCTTATCAGAACCTCATCATGATCTCAGACTTCAGCCTCTAGACCCATGAGAAATGAATTTCTGTTGTTTATAAGCCATCCAGTCTATGTTTTTCTTTGTTATAGCAGCCTGAACAGATAAGACAATTACAGGGAACAACTGGGGCTTAATCCTGCTGGTCATTCTCTGAAGAACTGTATGGAACACACCTTAGGCCTGTCCCTCCAAAAAGATTATAGAGTCAAGTCCAGTCTCCGCTGGTAGTGGGTCACCTCCAGAGGTGTCAACTCCTCACACTTCTGGAATGTGCCTGCACAGGGCTGAGCAGCCTTCTGAAGCTTATCTAAAAGCAGAGCAGAGACTTGCCCATGGAACACACTTGTTGTGAGACCCTGGCAATGGTGCATGGGACGCTATCCCAGCTGTGCCGAGAGGAAGGCTTGGTCCATCATGAGTGTCTACTACAAGGGGGGAGTGGAGTGAACCCAGCTCCTGGCTCCCACTCCCACCAAATCATGGAAATTGTCTGATTACTTTATATACACTTATGTTCCATTAGTTATTTTGTTTGAAGAAAGGGTTTTGCAGCTGAAATCACTTAAAAGACACTTCTCTTTATAGTCTGATTTCAATTTCAACACTAGTGGGAAGATTCACTAGGTGTGCCCTCCTCAATTCTCTGTCAAGTGTCTGAAATTCCTGGTTTAGAATCTGAATCACTCATTTGGCTCACCCTGGATGTCTGTTAAGATGCAAGTGCCCCTGACCGTACCCTCCCTGATTTGCTGTCACCCATTCAACTCTCAGTGGTACTGTGACTGCTGGAGTCTCCTAAAATGGTTTTGATGGGGGAGAAAGAACTGGCCGACCCAGGCAACAGGTGAAGGATGAGCCCACATCAGCTCACCCTGGAGGGTAAGAGTTCAAAGGCAGCATTTCTGCTTTTTTATGGTAGTGCTATGTGCTATGTTAGTTCTATGGAGGCGATAGTGACTAGCAGCAGCAGAACTGCTCCTGCATGAGCCTCCCTGTGTGACTCTTGGCCAGGCTCCTACCTTGCTATGTCTGTTTCCCCATCCATGAAAAGAGAGTGGATGGTAAGGGTGGAGGGGAATGTTGGCCTGGCCAAGCTCCAAGTTTCTTCTGGGTGGGAACTATGGGGTATTGGACAACAGACTTACTGAAAAAGGAAGCTGGTATCAGCTGGAGCTAACATTTTTTTTTAAGATTTTTTTTGATGTGGACCATTTTTTAAAGTCTTAATTGAATTTTTTACAATATTGCTTCTATTGTGTACTTTTTTTTTTTTTTTTTTTTTTTGGCCAGGAGGCATGTGGGATCTTAGCTCCCTGACCAGGGATTGAACCTGCACCCACTGCATTGGAAGGCAAAGTCTTAACCACTGGACCGCCAGGGAAGTCCCTGGAGCCAACATTTATTAAGTAGAAAAGCAGACCCAGTGTGGCCAGGCTTTTAGAGAAGCAGCAAGTTTGAATGTTATGTCAGTCTCATGGTTTTAAAATGTCAGCAATAGATTCAAACACTTTAAAAACAAAGTATAGGCCAATTTAAATCCTCCATGGGCCTACTACATTCACCAATTGTTCTTAAACATTAGTGTTCAGGAGAACCTTCTGGAATGAAGGTAAGTATATGTATTTCCTGGTTTGGTCTACAAAGATCTTGTACGAGGAACATGCATTATTTTGTCTCTAGTAAGAATTTTTGCCTTAAAGTATATTTTGTCTAATATTAGTATAGCCACTCTTCTTCTTTTGGTTACTGTTTGCATGGTATATATTTTCCCATCCTTTTACTTTCAACATGTTTTTGTCTTCGAATAGACAGCATGTAGTTTGGTCATTAAAAAAAAAATTCCATTCTGCCAACTTCTGCCTTTTAATTGGAGGGTTTAACCCATTTACGTTTGCTGTAATTACCATTAAGATAGGATTTATATCTGCAATTTTGCTATTTGTTTTCTGTCTTATGTCTTTGTTCCTCTATTACTGACTTCTTTTCTGTTAAATAGATATTTTCTAGTATACCATTTAAATTTCCTTGTTGTTTCTTTCACTATAATTTTGAAGTTATTTTCTTAGTGATTTCCTTGGGGTTACAATCAGCATCTTAACTTAAAAAATCTAATTTGAATTAACTTTAACTTAATGTGAATTTCATATAGAAAATTTACTCCAATATAGCTCCATTTCCTCCCTAATCCTTGTGTAATTATTATATAAATTACATCTTTATACATTATAAACATATTGACATCATTTTATAATTATTGTTTTATGATGTTTTTAAAAAATTATTTATTTTTAATAATTGTGGTAAAATATACATACAAGTTACCATTTAAATTGTTTTTAAGGGTACAGTTCAGTGGATACTGAGCTGGGTCCTTAGCATCAGAAGGAAAGTCATGGGCAGGGGAAGAGAGTCTAAACTGGAGGTACAAGGGAAAGCTGTCAGACACCAGAATCAGTTCCTACAGTAGTGACTGGGACAAGTGAGGCCAAGAGAATTTGGAGTGTCTGATATACATCTGTTCTACCCCACTCCCTGTCCCCCTCCCATGCTGGATTAATACATACAGTTACAGCAAGTTCCCCCCTCTTTAGGGTGCTAGTTCTCAATCTTGACTGCACATTGAAGTCATCTAATTTCTTGAGTCTGGCATTTGCTAGTTGCTAAATGCTAGAAGCTGGTTCTGGTCTAGGTCTCCCTCTGTTGGTTATCTTTAAGATTGCAGTGGGTTTGCCTCAGCTGTCTGAATCCTTAGATCTTTCCTTAATATCCAGGCTGCTGCTCAGTGTCTATCCCTGTGATTCTCCAGAGAAGGAAGTCTCTGCTCTACTCTGGGCAAACCCTCAGAGCTCTGAGTTGAGCCTCAGTGTAGGTCTCTGGTGTCACAGACTCAGCCCTGATTAGACCACTTCTGACCAAAGGAGAAATCAAATCTCACCTCCTTCAAAGGTCCTCCCAGTGACCTCCAGGCAGAAAGATTGTGTCCTTCCTGGTACTCCCAAACCCTGGTGCTGTGGGGTAGGAGTAGTGGTGGGGAACCTCTTTGACTAAGACGAATGCCTGACCCTGGCAATAATAATTAAAGCTGACCTTTACTGAAACTTAACTCTCTGCCAACTGCTATTCTAAGCGCTCAACATATTTAACTTACTGATCATCCCAACTATATGAGGTGGGTCCCATTATAATCTGCATTGTATAAATGAAGAAACTGAGGCACAGAGAGTTTAAATAATTTTCCCAAAGTCATACAGTCAGTTGAGCCAGGATTCCCAGGCAGTCTGATACTATAAATAATATTATTTGTATTGTTTTCTGTGTCCAGGTACTGTTAGCTACTTGACATTCACTATCACTTTTAGTTTTGCAGATGAGAACCTGGGACTCAGAGAGGAAGAATAAGAAAATAGACTTAGGTTTGCCTGTCCTGGTGCTTTTCTAAATCAGGGTGCCTCTGTTGGCAGAATTCATCATCTATGTTCAGTGGACTGCCTGCATCAGATGCATCTGGATGCCATAATAATGCGTATGCCTCACGATTCTGAGCCAGCAATTTTGGAGGATGAGCTGTGAAAATCTGCATTTTAGCAATCACTCCAGTTGATTCTGATTTACACAGAAGTTTGAAAAACTTTACTCTCTGCCCCCTCATTAGAGCACACCTACCACCCACCTTAGATAAAAATTACTTGAGTATGTATCTCTTTCCCTCTATAATGGTTAAAAATTTTTTACTACAAGCAATAAAATCTCTGACAATAGTGGCTGAAATTCTAAAGAACTTTATTGTTTATTTAATAAAATATCCAGAATTAGACAGTCTTAAGACTGGTATAGCAGCTCAGCAGTGCCATCAAGGACCTAGTTCTTTCACTTTCTGTTATGCTATCTTTGGCTATCTTCTTCATGCTTGTTTCTTCATTGTTACAGATGGCTGCTGCAGATCCAGTCATCTTGTCCAAACTTCCCAGACTTCGTTTCAGCAAGAGCATAGTCACATGACTTAGGTATAGCCAAGCACAAATTATCACCTGGAATTTTTAATTGGGAGCTGGTGGCAAGAAGAAGCAGGGACAATAGGGATTCCATTCTGGGGGACAATGGTGATAATTATGTTGGCCAGAATGGATTCTAGTGCCATGTTATTCTTAGGTCAAGCAATGATGTCCTCACTCGATGGGTTTATGATGCAATTTTCTTATTGAGGTAAAACTGGTGTATAACATTATATGTTTCATGTGTACAACATTATAACCATCCATCACCATATACTTGACCCCCTTCACCCATTTTGCCCATTCCCCAACCTGTTCTCTGTGTCTATGAGTTTTTTTTCCTTTTATTTGTTCATTTTTGTTTTGTGTTTTAGATTTTACATATGAGTGAAATCACTCGATTTTCGTCTTTCACATTCTGACTAACATAATTCCCTCAAGGTCCATCCAAGATATTGCAAGTGGCTATATTTCGTTCTTTTTTTATGGCTGATTAGTATTCCACTGTGTATATATATGATATCTTTATCCATTCATCCTCCAGTGGACACTTAAGGTTGTTTCCATATCTTGGCTATTGCAAATAATGCTGCTATGAAATCAGGGCACATATATATTTTCAAATTAATGTTTTCATATTCTTTGTATAAATACCCAGAAGTGGAATGGCTGAATTGTATGGTAGTTCTATTCTTTAATTTTTGAAGAACTTTCATACTATTTTCCATAGTGGCTGAATCAATTCACAGTCTTACCAACCGTGTAAAAAGATTCCCTTTTCTCCACATCCTTTCCAACACTTGTTACTTCTTGTCTTTTTGGTGATAGCCATTCTAAGTATGAGGTGGTATCTTATTGTGGCTGTGATTTGCATTTCCCTAATAATTAGTGATTTTCATGTGTCAGTTGGCTACCTGTATGTCTTCTTTGGAGAAATGTCTACTCAGATCCCCTGTCCATTTTTTAATCTGGTGGGGTTTTGTTGTTGTTGTTAAGTTGTATGAATTCTTTACAATTTTTGGATATTAACCCCTTGTCAGATGTGTAAGTATCTTCTCTCATCCAGTAGTTAGCCTTTTCATTTGATGATTGTTTTCTTCACTGTGCAAAAACTTTTTAGCTTGATGAAGTCCCATTTGTTTATTTTTGGCTTTATTTCCGTTGCCTTTGGAATCAGATCCACAAAAACATAGTTAAGATTGTTGTCAAGGAAGTTACCACCTATTTTTTCTCCTAGGAATTTCATGGTTTCAGGTCTTACGTTCAAGTCTTTAATCTATTTTGAGTTAATTTTTGTGTATGGTGTAAGATAATGGTCTAGTTTTATTCTTTTGCATGTGGCTGTCCAGTTTTTCAAACACCATTTTTTGAAGAGACTGTCTTTTCTCCACTGTATATTTTTTTCTCCTTTGTTGTAAATTAGTTATCTGTATATTTGTGGTTTTATTTCTGGGCTGTCAATGCTGTTCCATTGATATGTTGCATCTGTTATTATGCAAATGCCATACTGCTTTGATTACTATAGCTTTGTAGTATGCTTTGAAATCAGGAAGCATGATATCTCCAGCTTTGTCCTTCCTTCTCAAGATTGCTTTGGCTATTCAGGGTCTTTTGTGGTTCCATACAAAGTTTAGAATTATTTGTTCTAGTTGAGTGAAAAATGCCTTTGAAATTTTGATATAGATTGCATTGAATTGAATTTGAGAGTAGATTGCTTTTGGTAGTATGGATATTTTAACAATATTAGTTCTTCCCATTTATGAGCATGGAATATATTTCCATTTACTTGTGTCTTCAATTTCCTTCATCAGTGTCTTATAGTTTTCAATATACAGGTCTTTAAGCTCCTTGGTTAAATTTATTCCTAGGTATTTTACTTACTTATTTTTGATGTAGTTGTAAATGGGATGATTTCCTTAATTTCTCTTTCTGATAGTTCATTATTAGTGTATAGAAACAGCACTGAGTTCTGCAGATTGATTTTCTATCCTATAACTTTACTGAATTCATTTATTACTTCTAATAGTTTTTTGATGGAATCTTTAAGGGTTTTCTATATAAAGTATCATATCACCTGCAAATAGCAAACATTTTACTCCTTCCTCTCCAATTTGGTTGCATTTTATTTATTTTTCTTGCCTAATCACTGTGGTTAGGACTTCCAATACAATGCTGAATAAAAGTGGTGAGAGTAGGCATTCCTGTCTTGTTACTGATCTTGGAGGAAAACGTTTCATCTTTTCACCATTAAGTAAATGTTAGCTGTAGGTTTGTCATATATAGCCTTTATTACATTGAAGTATGCTTCCTCTACACCCACTTTGTTGAAAGTTTTTATTATAAATGGATGTTGAATTTTGTTAAGTGCTTTTTCTGCATCTGTTAATATCATCATAAGATTTTCATCCTTTATTTTGTTAATGTGGTATATCATGTTGATTGATTTGTGGCTGTTGAACCAGCCTTGTATCCCTGCAATAAATACCACTTGATTATGGTGTATGATGCTTTTAATGCATTGTTGAATTTGGTTTGCTAATATTTTGTTGAGGACTCTTGCATCTATCTTCAATAAGGATACTGACCTGTAATTTGTGTGTGTGTGTGTGTGTGTGTGTGTGTGTGTGTGTGTGTGTGTGATGTCATTGTCTGGTTTTAGTATCAGGATAATGCTGGCTTCATAAAATGAGTGTGGAAGTGTTCCCTGCACTTCAATCTTTTGGACAAATTTGAGAAGGATAGGTATTAAATCTTGTTTTGTATGTTTGGTAGAATTCACCAGTGAAACCATCTTGTCCTGGACTTTTGTTTTTTGGGAGATTTTTGATTACTGATTCAATGTCCATGATAGTAATTGCTCTATTCAGATTTTCTATTTCCTCATGACTCAGTCTTGGAAGACTAAATATTTCTATGAATTTATCCATTTCTTTTAGGGTGTCCAACTTGTTAGCATAAAATTGTGGTAGTCTTTTATAACCGTTTGTATTTCTGTGCTGTACTGAAATATTTCTAAGGTCTCCTCTTTCATTTCTTATTTTGTTTATTTAAGCCCTCTATTTTTTCTTGGTTAGTCTAGGTAAATATTTGTTAATTTTGCTTATCTTTTGAAAGAACCAGCTCTTAGTATCATTGATCTTTTTTGTTTGTTTATTATCTATTTCATTTACTTCTGCTCTTGTCTTTATTATTTCCTTCCTTCTCCTAAAGTTGAGCTTCATTTGTTCTTCTTTTTTCTAACTCCTTTAGGTGTAAAGTTAGATTGTTTATTAGAGATTCTTCTTATTTTTTGAGGTAGGCCTGTATTGCTATGAACTTCTCTCTTAGAACTGCTTTTGCTCTACCCCATAAATTTTGGTATGTCATATTTGTTTTCCTTTGCCTCTATGTATTTCTTTTTTTCTTCTTTGACTTCTTCAGTGCCCCATTGGTTGTTTAGTAGCATGTTATTTAATCTCTACATTTCTGGGTTTTTTCCCATTAAAAATTTTTATTTATTTATTTGAGTATAGTTGCTTTACATTGTTGTGTTAATTTCTGCTGTACAACGAAATGAATCAGCTATATGTATACATATATCTCCTCCCTCTTGGAGCTCCATCACATCCCCTCCCCATCCCACCCATCTAGGTCATCACAGAGCACTGAGCTGAGCTCCTTGTGCTATACAGCAGGTTCCCACTAGCTATCAATTTTACGCATGGTAGTGTGTATATGTCAATCCTAATCTCTCAATTTGTCCCACCACCTCCCCTTTGCCCCCTGTGTGCACACATCTATTTTCTACATCTGTGTCTCTATTCCTGACCTGAAAAGAGGTTCATCTGTACAATTTTTAATGCATATAAATTCCACATATATGTGTTAATATACAATATTTGTTTTTTTCTTTCTGACTTACTTCACTCTGTATGACAGATTCTAGGTACATCCACATCTCTACAAATGACCCAATTTCGTTTGTTTTTATGGCTGAGTAATATTCCATTGTATATATGTACCACATCTTCTTTTTTTTTTAACATCTTTATTGGAGTATAATTGCTTTACAATGGTGTGTTAGCTTCTGCTTTACAACAAAATGAATCAGTTATATATATACACATGTTCGATATCTCTTCCCTCTTGCATCTCCCTCCCTCCCACCCTCCCTATCCCACCCCTCCAGGTGATCACAAAGCACCGAGCTGATCTCCCTGTGCTATGCGGCTGCTTCCCACTAGCTCTCTACCTTACGTTTGGTAGTGTATATATGTCCATGCCTCTCTCTCGCTTTGTCACAGCTTACCCTTCCCCCTCCCCATATCCTCAAGTCCATTCTCTAGTAGGTCTGTGTCTTTATTCCTGTCTTACCCCTAGGTTCTTCATGACAATTTTTTTTCTTAAATTCCATATATATGTGTTAGCATACAGTATTTGTCTCTCTCTTTCTGACTTACTTCACTCTGTATGACAGACTCTAGGTCTATCCACCTCATTACAAATAGCTCAATTTCGTTTCTTTTTATGGCTGAGTAATATTCCATTGTATATATGTGCCACATCTTCTTTATCCATTCATCTGTCAATAGACATTTAGGTTGCTTTCATGTCCTGGCTATTGTAAAAAGTGCTGCAATGAACATTGGGGTACAAGTGTCTTGTTGAATTATGGTTTTCTCAGGGTATATGCCCAGTAGTGGGAATGCTGAGTTATATGGTAGTTCTTTTTTTTTAAAAATACATCTTTATTGGGGTATAATTGCTTCACAGTGCTGTGTTAGTTTCTGTTGTACAAGAAAGTGAACCAGCCATATGCATACATATATCTCCATATCCCCTCCCTCCTGAGCCTCCCTCCCACCCTCCCTACTCCACCCCTCTATGTCATCACAAAGCACTGAGCTGATCTCCCTGTGCTATACTGCTGCTTCCCACTAGCTATATATTTTACATTTGGTAGTGTATGTATGTCGATGATACTCTCACTTTGCCCCAGCTTCCCCTCCCCATCTATGTCTTCAAGTCCATTCTCTATGTCTACGTCTTTATTCTTGCCCTGCCATTAGGTTCATCAGTACCATTTTTTTCTTTCTTTTTCTTTTTTTTAGATTCCATATATATACGTTAGCATACGGTACCTGTTTTTCTCTTGCTGACTTACTTCACTCCATATGACAGACTCTAGGTCCATCCACATCTCTACAAATGACCCAATTTCATTCCTTTTTATGGCTGAGTAATATTCCATTGTATATATGTGCCACATCTTCTTTATCCATTCATCTGTCGATGGACATTTAGGTGACTTCCCTATCCTGGCTATTGTAAACTGTGCTACAATGAATATTGTGGTACATGTCTCTTTTTGAATTATGGTTTTCTCAAGGTATATGCCCAGTAGTGGGATTGCTGGGTCATATGGTAGTTCTAGTTTTAGTTTTTTTTGTGGTATGCAGGCCTCTCACTGCTGCGGCCCCTCCTGTCACAGAGCACAGGCTCTGCGTGGCACACGGGATCCTCCAGGACCGGGGCACGAACCCGCGTCCCCTGCATTGGCAGGTGGACTCCCAACCACTGCGCCACCAGGGAAGCCCCTATTTTTAGTTTTTTAAGGAACCTCCATACTGTTCTCCATAGTGGTTGTATCAATTTATATTCCCACCAGCAGTGCAGGAGGGTTCCCTTTTCTCCACACTCTCTCCAGCATTTATTGTTTGTAGATTTTTTGATGATGGCCATTCTGACCAGTGTGATGTGATACTTCATTGTAGTTTTGAATTGCATTTCTCAAATAGTTAGTGATGTTGAATATCTTTTCATGTGCCTCTTGGCCATCTGTATGTCTTCTTTGCTGAAATGTCTATTTAGGTTTTCTGCCCATTTTTTAATTGGGTTTTTTGTTTTTTTTGACATTGAACTGCATGAGCTGCTTGTATATTTAGGAGATTAATCCTTTTTCCTTTGCTGTGCAAAAGCTTTTAAGTTTCATTAGGTCCCTTTTGTTTATTTTTGTTTTTATTCCCATTTCTCTAGGAGGTGGGTCAAAAAGGATCTTGCTGTGATTTATGTCATGGAGTGTTCTTCCTATGCTTTCCTCTGAGTTTTATGGTGTCTGGCCTTACATTTAGGTCTTTAATCCATTTTCAGTTTATTTTTGTGTACGGTGTTAGGGAATGTTCTAATTTCATTCTTTTACACGTAGCTGTCCAGTTTTCCCAGCACCACTTATTGAAAAGACTGTCTTTTCTCCATTGTATGTTCTTGCCTCCTTTGTCATAGATTAGGTGATGATATGTCCGTGTGTTTATCTCTGGGCTTTCTATCCTATTCCATTGATCTATATTTATTTTTTTGTGCCAGTACCATATTGTCATGATTACTATAGCTTTGTAGTATAGTCTGAAGTCAGGGAGCCTGATTCCTCCAGCTCCATTTTTCTTTCTCAAGACTGCTTTGGCTAATCGGGGTCTTTTGTGTCTCTATACAAATTTAAAATTTTTTTGTTCTAATTTTGTGAAGAATGTCATTGGTAATTTGATAAGGATTGCATTGAATCTGTAGATTGCTTTGGGTGGTATAGTCATTTCCACAATATTGGTTCTTCCAATCCAAGAACATGGTATATCTCTCCATCTGTTTGTATCATCTTTACTTTCTTTCATCAGTGTCTTATAGTTTTCTGCATACAGGTCTTTTGTCTCCCTAGGTAGGTTTATTCCTAGGTATTTTATTCTTTTTGTTGTAATCGTAAATGGGAGTGTTTCTTTAATTTCTCTTTCAGATTTTTCGTCATTAACTATAGGATTGCAAGAGATTTCTGTGCATTAATTTTGTATCCTTCAACTTTACCAAATTCACTGATTAGCTCTAGTAGTTTTCTGGTGGCATCTTTAGGATTCTCTGTATACTATCATGTCATCTGCAAACCATGACAGTTTTACTTCTTTTCCAATTTGTATTCCTTTTATTTCATTTTCTTCTCTGTTTGACATGGCTAGGACTTCCAAAACTATGTTCAATAATAGTGGGAAGAGTGGACATCCTTTTCTTGTTCCTGATCTTAGAGGAAATGCTTTCAGTTTTTCACCATTGAGAATGGTGTTTGTTGTGGGTTTGTCATATATGGCCTTTATTATGTTGAGGTAGGTTCCATTTGTGCCCACTTTCTGGAGATTTTTTTATCATAAATTGGTGTTGAATTTTGTCAAAAGATTTTTCTGCCTCTATTGAGATGATCATATGGATTTTTATTCTTCAATTTGTTAATATTGTGTATCACACTGATTGATTTGAATATATTGAAAATCCTTGCATCCCTCGGATAAATCCCACTTGATCATGGTGTATGATCCTTTAATGTATTGTTGGATTCTGTTTGCTAGTATGTTGTCGCAGATTTTTGCATCTATATTCATCAGTGATATTGGTCTGCAATTTTCTTTTTTTTGTTTTTTGCGGTATGGGGGCCTCTCACTGTTGTGTCCTCTCCCGTTGCGGAGCACAGGCTCTGGAAGCACAGGCTCAGCGTCCATGGCTCATGGGCCCAGCTGCTCCACAGCATGTGGGATCTTCCCAGACTGGGGCATGAACCCGTGTCCCCTGTATCGGCAGGCGGACTCTCAACCACTGCACCACCAGGGAAGTCCCCCCTGTAATTTTCTTTTTTTGTAGTATCTTTGTCTGGTTTGGGTATCAGAGTGATGGTGTCCTCATAGAATGAGTTTGGGAATGTTCCTTCCTCTGCAATATTTTGGAAGAGCTTGAGAAAGATGAGTGTTAGATCATCTCTAAATGTTTGATAGAATTCACCTGTGAAGCCATCTTGTTCTGGACTTTTGCTTGTTGGAAGATTTTTAATCACAGTTTCAATTTCATCATTTGTGATTTGCACATTCATATTTTCTATTTGTTCCTGATTCAGTCCTGGACGGTTATACCTTTCTAAGAATTTGTCCATTTCTTCCAGGTTGTCCATTTTATTGGCATAGAGTTGCTTGTAGTAGTCTCTTAGGATGCTTTTTATTTCTGCAGTGTCTGTTGTAACTTCTCCTTTTCATTTCTAATTTTATTGATTTCAGTCCTCTGCCTCTTTTTCTTGATGAGTCTGGCTAATGGTTTATCAATTTTTTTTTATCTTCGGAAAGAACCAGCTTTTAGTTTTATTGATCTTTGTTATTGTTTTCTATGTTTCTATGTCATTTATTTCTGCTCTGATCTTTATGATTTCTATCCTTCTACTAACTTTGGGTTTTGTTTGTTCTTCTTTCTCTAGTTCCTTTAGCCGTAAGGTTAGATTGATATTTGAGATTTTTCTTGTTTCTTGAGGTAGGCTTGTATTCCTATAAACTTCCCTCTTAGAACTGCTTTTGCTGAATCCCATAGGTTTTCGATCATCGTGTTTTCATTGTCATTTGTCTCTAAGTATTTTTTGATTTCCTCTTTCATTTCTTCAGTGATCTCTTTGCTATTTAGTAACATATTGTTTAGCTTCCATGTGTTTGTGTTTTTTACGGCTTTTTTTCCCGTAATTGATTTTTAATCTCATAGCGTTGTGGTCAGAAAAGATGCTTGATATGATTTCAATTTTCTTAAATTTACTGAGGCTTGATTTGTGACCAAAAATGTGATCTATCCTGGAGAATTTTCCATGTGCACTTGAGAAGAAAGTGTAATCTGCTGTTTTTGGATGGAATGTCCTATGAATATCAATTAAATCTATCTGGTCTATTGTGTCATTTAAAGCTTCTGTCTCCTTATTTATTTTCATTTTGGATGATCTGTCCATTGGTGTAAGTGAGGTGTTAAAGTTCCCCACTATTATTGTGTTACTGTCGGTTTCCCCTTTTATAGCTGTTAGCAGTTGCCTTATGTACTGAGGTGCTCCTATGTTGGGTGCATATATATTTATAATTGTTTTAACTTCTTCCTGGGTTGATCCCTTGATCATTAAATGGTGTCCTTCCTTTTGTCTTGTGTCATTTTTTATTTTAAACTCTATTTTATCTGATATGTGTATAGGTACTTCAGCTTTCTTTTGAGTTTCATTTGCGTGGAATATCTTTTTCTATCCCCTCATTTTCAGTCTATATGTGTCCGTAAATCTGAAGTGGGTCTCTTGTAGACAGCATATATATAGGTCTTGTTTTTGTATCCATTCAGCGAGCCTGTGTCTTTTGGTTGGACATTTAATCTATTCACATTTATGGTAATTATCGATATGTATGTTCCTATGACCATTTTCTTAATTGTTTTGTGTTTGTTTTTGTAGGTCCTTTTCTTCTCTTGTGTTTCCCACTTAGAGAAGTTCCTTTAGCATTTGTTGTAGAGCTGGTTTGGTGGTGCTGACTTCTCTTAGCTTTTGCATGTCTGTAAAGCTTTTGATTTCTCTGTCGAATCTGAATGAGATCCTTGTTGGGTAGAGTAATCTTGGTTGTGGGTTCTTCAGTTTCATCACTTTAAGTATATCGTGCCACTCCCTTCTGGTTTGTAGAGTTTCTGCTGAGAAATCAGCTGTTAACCTTATGGGAGTTCCCTTGTATGTTATTTGTCGTTTTTCCCTTGCTGCTTTCATTAAGTTTTCTTTGTCTTTAATTTTTGTCAATTTGATTACTATGTGTCTCGGCGTGTTTCTCTTTTCGTTTATCCTGCCTGGGTCTCTCTGTGATTCCTGGTCTTGGGTGACTATTTCTTTTCCCATGTTAGGGACATTTTCGACTATAATCTCTTCAAATATTTTCTCAGGTCATTTCTCTTTCTCTTCTCCTTCTGGGACCTCTATAATGGGAATGTTGTTGTGTTTAATGTTGTCCCAGAGTTCTCTTAGGCTGTCTTCATTTCTTTTCATTCTTTTTTCTTTATTCTTTTCCCCGGCAGTGTACTCCACCATTCTGTCTTCCAGGTCACTTATCCGTTCTTCTGTCTCAGTTATTCTGCTATTGATTCCTTCTAGTGTATTTTTTATTTCAGGTATTGTATTGTTCCTCTCTGTCTGTTTGTTATTTAATTCTTCTAGGACTTTTTTTTTTGTGGTATGCAGGTCTCTCAGTATTGTGGCCTCTCCCGTCTGGGCGCGCAGGCTCAGCGGCCATGGCTCATGGGCCTAGCCACTCTGCGGCATGTGGGATCTTCCTGGACTGGGGCATGAACCCGTGTCCCCTGCATCGGTAGGCGGACTCCCAACCACTGCCCCACCAGGGAGGCCCCTTCTAGGACTTTTTAAAGCACGTCTTGCATCTTCTCGATCTTTGCCTTCATTCTTTTTCTGAGGTCCTGATTCATCTTCACTATCATTATTCTGAATTCTTTTTCTGGAATGTTGGCCATCTCCGTTTCATTTAGTTGTTTTTCTGGGGTTTTATCTTGTTCCATCATCTGATATATAGCCCTCTGCCTTTTCATCTTGTTTATCTTTCTGTGAATGTGGTTTTTGTTTCACAGGCTGCAGAATTGTAGTTCTTCTTGCTTCTGCTGTCTGCCCCCTGGTGGATGAAGCTATGTAAGAGGTTTCTGGAAGTTTCCTGATGGGCGGGCCTGGTGGTGGTAGAGCTGGGTGTTGTTCTGGTGGGCAGAGCTCAGTAAAACTTTAATCCGCTTGTCTGCTGATGGGTGGAGCTGGGTTCCCTCCCTATTGGTTATTTGGCCTGAGGCGACCCAATACTGGTGCCTACTTGGCTCTTTGGTGGGGCTAATGGCAGACTCTGGGTGGGCTCATGCCAAGGAGTACTTCCCAGAACTTCTGCTGCCAGTGTCCTTGTCCCCGCGGTGAGCCATAGCCACCCCCCGCCTCTGTAGGAGACCCTCCAACACTAGCAGGTAGGCCTGGTTCAGTCTCCTACGGGGTCACTGCTTCTTCCCCCTGGGTCCTGATGCACACTCTACTTTGTGTGTGCCCTCCAAGAGTGGAGTCTCTGTCTCGTCCAGTCCTGTCAAAGTCCTACAATCAAATCCCACTAACCTTCAAAGTCTGATTCTCTAGGAATTCCTCCCCCTGTTGCTGGACCCCTAGGTTGAAAAGCCTGATGTGAGGCTCAGAACATTCACTCCAGTGGGTGGACTTCTGTGGTACAAGTGTTCTGCAGTTTGTGAGTCACCCACCCAGCAGTTATGGGATTTGATTTTATTGTGATTGCACCCCTCCTACCAACTCATTGTGGTTTCTCCTTTGTCTTTAGGTCTGGGGTATCTGTTTTGGTGAGTTCCAGTGTCTTCCTGTCGATGACTGTCCAGCAGTTAGTTGTGATTCTGGTGTTCTTGCAAGAGGGAGTGAGCACACGTTCTTCTACTCTGTCATCTTGAACCAATCTCTGTGTTTCCTTATTTATTTTCTGCCTGATCAACCTGTTGTTGTAAGTGAAGTGTTAAAGTCTCTTACTATTATTTTATTGCTGTCAATTTCTCCCTTTAGGTCTGGTAATATTTGCTTTATGTTGGGTGCATGTATATTTATAAACATTATATCTTCTTGCTGGATTGATCCTTTATCATTATGTGATGCCCATTTTGTATTTTATTACAGTCTTTGTTTTAAAGTCTATTTTGTCTGATATGAGTATAGCTACACCAGTTTTCCTTTCATTTCTGTTTGCATGTAATTTCTTTCTCCATACCTTCACTTATAGTCTGTGTGTGTCCTTACTTCTGAAGTTAGTCTCTTGTGGGAAACATATAATTGTGTCTTGTTTCTTAATCCACTCACCCATTCTATGTCTTTTGATTGAAGAGTTTAGTCCATTTACATTTGAAATAATTATTGATAGGTATGCACTTATTGCCATTTTGTTAATTGTTTTCTGTGTCCTTTTCATAGTTCCTCTCTGTTCCTTTCTTGTTCTTGTTCTCTTCCTTTGTGGTTTGATGACTTTCTTTAGTGTTAAGTTTGGATTCTTTTCTCTATTTCTTTTGTGTATTTACTATGAGTTTTCACTTTGTAGTTGTTGTGAGATTCATATATAAAACTCCTATATGTATATAATAGTTTGTTCTAAGTTGATAGCAACTTCAATTTGAACACATTCCAAAACACATTTTTACTCCCTCTCCTATTTTTTGTATCTTTGATGTCTCATTTTACATCTTTTTGTTTTGTGCGTCCCTGAACTAATTATTGTAATTTTAGTTAATTTTTACTATTTTCATCTTTCAACCTTCACACTTGCTTTATAACTAATTGATTCACTACCTTTACTATATACTTACCTTTTCCGGTGAAATTTTTACTTTCATATGTTTTCTTGTTATTAATGAGTGCCATTGCCTTTAAGCTCAGAGAAGTCCTTTAACATTTCTTGTAAGGTTGATTTACTGGTGATGAACTTCAACTTTTCTTACCTGGAAAGCTCTTGATCTCTCCTTTAATTCTGAATGATAAACTTGTGGGTACAGAATTCTTGGTTGAAAGTTTTTTCTTTTCAGCACTTTGAATGTGTTTTGCCACCCTCTTCTGGCTTGCAAATTTTCTGTTGAAAAACCTGCTGCTAGCCTTATGGGGTTTCTCTTATATGTAAGAAGTTGTTTTTCTCTTGCTGCTTTTAAAATCCTCTCTTTAACTTTTACCACTTTACTATAACATGTATTGGTGTGGATCTCTTTGGGTTCATTTTATTTGGAACTCTCTTTCCTTCCCCAGATTAGGTAAGTTTTCAGCCATTATTTCTTCAAATACATTTTCTAGTCCCTTCTCTTTCTCTTCTTTTTCTGGGACCCTTTAATGTAAATGTTATTCTGCTTGGTGTTGTCCCAGAGGTCCCTTAAGAAATCTTCATTTTTTTTAATTCTTTTTTTTTTTTTTTTTTGCTGCTCTATCTGGGTGATTTCCATTGTTTTTCAGCTCACTGATTCATTCTTCTGCTTCATCTAGTCTGCTGTTGTATTTTTTAGTTCATTTATCTAGTGTATTTTTCAGTTTGGTTATTGAATTCTTCAGCTCTGTAGCTTGTTTGGAACTTTCTTATATTTTCTAACTCTTTGTTGAAGATCCCACTGTGTTCAACTATTCTTCTCCTGAGTCTGGTGAGCATCTTTATTACCATTACTTTGAACTCTGTATCAGGTAGGTTGCTTATCTCTGTTTCATTACTGTCTTTTTTTCTGAGGTTTTGTCTTGCTCTTTTCTTTGGAATATATTCCTCTGTCTCCTCATTTTGCCTGACTCTTTGTGTTTATTTCTGTGTATTAGGCAAATCAGCTCTCTCTCCCGGTTCTTGAAGGAGTGGTCACTGGAAGACTGGGGGTGTGCTTTGTTCTGTTGTCTGTGCAGTACTCTGGAGGTGCTAGCCTGCCAAGATCTGTCTCTCTGCTTGTTTCAGTCCCATGGGGCCCAGAAACACAAGCCCTCCTGGCCACCAGCACCAGGTGTTCAAGTGTCATCCCTGTGTGGGGTGCATGCACCTTCTATATCTAGTGGGGCGGGACAGCTGTGGATGAGAGCTAGGATGGGGCAAGCCCATCTGCTGGATCTGGCAGTGCAGGGACTGTGTTGGATGAGTGCTGGACTGGGGTGAGGTCTCACTCTGGGTCTGGTGAGGTGAGGGCTGTTGTGGGTGATCAGCAGGCTGTGTGAGCTGTGCTAGTGAGTGAGATTGAGAGTGCCAAAAATGATGCCTGCTAGCTCCAGGCTAATGAGGCAGAAGGAGAGTAAGAAAAATGGCACCTGCCAGCATCTCTGTCCCTGGAGAGGTCTCCAAAAGACCCTTACTCTCCGTATACATCCTAAGACTAATCAGCAAATCTCCCTCCTCAAGTGCTTCTCAAGCTATGGCTTCTGCGTTGGAACTTGGAGCCAGTGTGTAGGCCCTGCAAGAGTGGAGTTTCTGTTTTATACAGCCCTTCAGCTCTCTCAGAATAAGCCCTGCTGGATTTCAAAGCCAGTCATTCCAGGGGTTCACCTTTCTGGTTCAGGTTTCACCGGCTGAAGTGTCAAATGTGGGGCTGAACCCCTTGCTCCTGAGGGAGGAGCTCCCTCCTGCTTGTTGGTCACCTCTCTTACCCATCTTGATGTGCCTTCCTCCCCTCCTTTGTCTTTTGCTGTGGAAGAGCTGTTCTGCCAGTCTTCTGGTCTTTTTTGAGAGAACTGTCCTATATGTAGTTGTAAATTTGGTGTGTCCATGGGAGGAGGTGACCACAGGATCTTCTTATGTCACCATCTTGAACCCTTTTCCTGTGGTTCAGTTTTGACTGTGATGCCAATCGTGTGGCCATCCTTTGCTCCTGCTCATTTTCTAAACCTGGTTCTCCATCTTCTCTCCTTAGAGTGAGTACCTTGTGTCCTTTCAATATTTTCTCCTCTCCTTGATCCGGCCAGAGTCAGTTTCCTTTGCTTGCAGACAGGTCTATCATGCTTGGTTTTTTCAGGTCTCAGCCAAAACAACTCCTCAGAGAGACCTCCTCCAGCCACAGGGGAGGTAGCCTGTTATTCCCCAGGACAACACCTGTGTTTTTCCTTCATTACACTTATAACAAACTGTCAGTATTTTATTTGCTGGTTTACCTGCTTCTGTCTGATTCTCCATTAGGATGTAAACTTCATGAGTTGGGGCCTTCCCTGGTGGCACAGTGGTTAAGAATCCACCTGCCAATGCAGGGGACACGGGTTCGAGCCCTGGTCCAGGAGGATCCCACATGCCACGGAGCAACTAATCCCATGTGCCACAACTACTGAGCCTGCACTCTAGAGCCTGTGAGCCACAACTATTGAGCCCGTGTGCCACAAGTACTGAAGCCCGTGCCTAGAGTCCGTGCTCTGTAGCAAGTGAAGCCACCACGATGAGAAGCCTGTACACCGTAATGAAGAGTAGCCCCCGTTCACCGCAACTAGAGAAAGCCCGTGCACAGCAACAAAGACCAACACAGCCTAAAATAAATAAATAATAAAATAAATTAAAAAAATAAACTTCATGAGTTCATAGACCACTGTATTCTCATGTGTGCAGTGCCTGACACAGAGTAAGTATTTAAGATGGTTGTGATTGAGTAGATGCATAGATGACTGATGGATGCACGGATGGTTAAAGAGGCTTGTTTTGGGACAGGGCTGACCTGGGAGGCATCAGATGAGCAGATAAGCCCTTTACCTTAGGTCACATTCCTTACTCCAGAGTCACTTTGAGTCTCCCGGTTCTCTTCATCCATGATGAGCAGGCACATCATTTTTACACGACAGCATCATGAAGAGAGAACCCTATTCTTAAACAGAACCACAAGGGTTGCTCCTGTCCTGGGTGGGGAGTGTTCCTGCCTCCTCAACAAACAGGCACCAGCCAAGCACAAAGGGGAACAATAATAAGATAATATTTAGATAAAATACTTTAAGGTCTGTGCATAATGCCTACTTAGACACTGATAACCCTGGAAATAATAGGGACACATTAATGACACTGGGAAATTATTCAAGAGGCTGACATGCACTGAAGCTTGTGTCAATTAACTGATGCGTAACAAACTACCCCCAAACTTCGTGGTGTAAAACATTTATTTATTGTTCTCATGAGTGAGGATTTCAGACATGGCATGGTGGGGATGGCTTGCCTGTGTTCCATGAAGTTCAGAGCCTTGGCTTGAAGACTTGAGGGCTGAGTGTAACTCAATGTCTGGGGCTGAAGCTACTGAAGTTTCGTTTACTCACATGGTTGGCAGTTGATTCTGGCTGGTGGTGGGAACCTTAGCTGGATTTTCAGCTGGCATATCTACATGAAGTCTCTCCATGTACTGTGGGCTTCCTCACAACATAGAGGCTGGGTTCCAAATGTGAGTGCTGAGAGAGAGAGAGAGAGCAAGAACGAGAGCAAGCCAGGAAGAATCCATGTTGTCTTTTATGATTTATCACAAGTCCCATAGCATCACTTCGGCTGCATTGTTCATCAAGGCAGTTTCAAAGGACAACCTTTGAGAAGGGGGGAGATTAGACTTTACCTTTTGATTGAGTCTGGAAGAGCATATGGAACTAGGATTGTGTCCATGTTTGGAAAATATAATCTGCCGTACAGCCCCTCCCCCACTCTGCCCCACCAAATTGAAATGAACTCTGGCCAGTCAGGGTCAGGCTTTTCCCAGTCCTCATCCACTTGCCTCTCCAGCCTCACATTCCTCATGTTTAGCAACAGATCTTCCCTTCTCATGCACCCCCCTCACCCGGATCCAATGTCTCCTGCCTGAATATGAGAATGTCTTAACATCTTTCAAGGTCAACTCATCTGAGACGTTCTCCTTGATTGCCCCAGCCTCCCAGCTGGACCTGAAGTCTTCTTTTCCCTCTGAAACCTGCTCCTCCTTCCAAGACTGGTGTGGAGTTCTGAACACCTGGGACATTGACCAAAGAAGATGTTTCCTGGGCCTAGGCCAGGGTCCCAGCACAGGGGTTAGAGGGTTAGACACAGAGAGGTGGCCAATGGGGGGCCAGAGTGAGTCTGGAGGGAGAGGTAAAGAGCTTCCATTTTGCAGTCCCCCAGGGCTTACCTAGTGGAGGAAGAGCAAAAGAGCAGTGCTCCGTGAGCCCTGGAATCACTGTATTGCTCACGCTAGTAGATGTTGGTGTCAGTTATAAGCCTCCTTTCTTCACATTCCACGTCTAATCCCTTGGGATGTCTAGTGGGTTCTGCCTTCTCCACCACTTCTTCGTCGAGCCTTTGCTACCCACACTGGTCTGAGCTACCATCACCTCTTACCTGGATGGTTACAGTAGCCTCCTCACTGGACTCCCTGCATCGGCCAGAGGGTTTCTTTTAAAACATAAGTGAGATCCTGTCACTTCTCTGCTCAAAACCCTCCTGGATGCCCCATCTCATCCAGGATAGAAGCCAAAGTCCTTACAGTGGTCTCCAAGGCCCGATGGAATCTGTGCCCCCCACCCCACCACTCTGCTTTCATTCCGATTACTCTCACCCTCACTTCTCCTCTACAAGAGCATTGCTTCCTTATGTTCTGATTACACACCAGGGATACTCCCACCTCAGGGCTTTGCTCTGTTGTTCCTGGAACTCACTCCTTTAGATCTTCACATGGCTTTCCTTCATAGTTCATTTTCTGTTTCTAGTAAATATGACCTGTCAGAGGGCTGCCCTGCCCAGTCCCTCCTCAACACATATCCCCATCCTGACTTTTATTCATCAGTGTACAATAATTATTTGAAGATGTATTTTGTATTTATTTGATTACTCATTTTATTATCTATCTTCCCACATCCACTTCTATACCTCTGTTTCCCCATGCCAGAAAACTTCTAGAAAACAAAGATCATCTGTGCTGAATCCCTAGAACCTGGTCACAGTAGGGGTTCATGAATCATCTGTGATTCAAGAAATCTTGGAATTTAATGGCTTGGTGACCCTAGGAGGTCGCTCACATCAGGTGAGTTGGATTGTCAATGTCATATACAAAAACACCAAAATCTTCCTGTAGAGTTATGCCTCCAGTCTCCACAGGGATATCAAGTTTAAACAGAAGGCTGGACCTTCAGTCTGAAGCACTGACCATCAGATGATTTTACAAAAGCCTGTAATTCTCACCATGGAAGAGTAGGAGACACCCCTCTCTCCTCTCTCAAGGGCCCAGAAGTTGGAAAGGGCACACTCCAAATTGACAACTTGTGTGTTCTCTAGAAAAAAGAGTAGAAGAGGGGTGGGAAAGAGAACTGTCTGTTTTTCAGTCTCTGTTTTGCTCATGTATTTAAGGGATTTTTATACTGTAACTATATTTGTATAAAATATTTTAATAAATGTATCTGTATATGTTAAACATTTTTATTTTACAAAAGAGAAAGCTAATTTACTATGGGTTGGCCATTAATAAGGTGATATCAATAACTCATTTTATGCACATTTGCCTATGTTTCTACCTTGTTTATTGGCAACTATTGACAGATAAACAAATGATTGCAATAAAGATGATCATAAAGGTATGTGAAGGTTAGTATGAGAGCAAAGAATGGAGAGAACTTGCTCTAAACCTCTGCTTCCCCATTGGTACAAGGGAAGTAAATAATGTCTGCCTTTCAAGGTTGCAGGGAGGGGAAATGACACATGGCAGGAAGACCCCCTACTATGCGGCAGGCTCCAGGAGATGCTGGTTGAATTCAGCTGTTTGAGGCTGGCTTCTAAGGCAGGTGTGATCAAGGTTGGGAGGAGGAGTGGTCTAGAGCCAAAGGTAGGACGGGTAAGGAGGCTGTTTCTGGGAAGAGGGACTCATAGCTCCCCTATTGATGGCACTTAGTGTGGGAAGGAGAGAGCCAATAACCAAGTAGTTGCAGGAAAGTAGTCTGGGAGGAGGCATCCAAGAATGCCTCTCCAGGGCTGGGTGCCATGGCAGAGACACACTTCCTTGACTTTCTGCATCATTTACCCCCTTGTTTCTTTGTAAACCTGTGATGGCATTTATCACTGGATACCTTTTCAGAATTTGTGTAGGTAGTACAACATAACATAGAGGTTAGGCACTATAGCCAGTCTGCCCAGGTACCACCACTGCCACTTACTAACTCTCCTGTGACCCAATTAAGTCTTGAAGTCTCAGTTCCCTTATCTGTAAGGTGAAGATAATGTTAGTCCTTTCCTCAAAGGTTTGTTGGAAAGCTTAAATAAACAAGTACCTATAAAATGCTTAGAACAGACTTCTGGCTTCCCAGTCTGACATGTAAGAAGCTTGGAAGTCGCCACTCTGTACTAACAACAAGTAAAAATCTAAACAAACTGAAAAATCAACAACTCTTCTTAGATCCATAAGAGAAGTGAGGTCCCAAGGCAAACTGCTGTCCCCCAAACTGGAGAGATTTGTGAATACAGAGAAACACTTGAGCAGCAACCTCTGTGGGAACCAGTGTTGGGGTAGGAAAACCTGAACTGAAGTGACTTTTTTGTTCTGTTTTATACTTTATTAAGATTTTTAAAATAACTCATCTTAAACAAGGTCAGTTTTTACAGGATTACTCTAAAGAAAGTGGTGATTGATGGAGGCTCATTGTGGACAAGTCTGAGAGTTAAAAACTCCAGGGGGACCCAGTCATAGAGGGTCCCCAACATCTCTGTGGGTTTTCCCTCCAGAAACCTTACCAGGTTTTCTTGGTGAAGATCGGAGAAAATTCCCCTCATGTTTTCTTTGTTTTTCTTATTGTTAATTGATCTAAAAGATAATAGTTTGTTCAAAATAATAATTGATCTAAAAGATATTATTTTGTTCAAATAATAATAGTTTGTTCAAATAGTAATATATTTGATTGTGTATTTATATATTTCATATATATGGTGTATATAGGTATGCTTACATAATAAGAAGTGAAATGAAGGAAAGCAGTGATATAAGGGACAGGAGAAAAGAATTTGGATTATTATTATAAGGTACTTGCACTAAAAAAAAGAACAAAAGATATGCTAAGCAAGGAGAAAAAATGGAATAATATAAAATGATCAATTAAAAGCACAAAGGCAGAAAAATAGTGAGAGACAAAACTAGAAACAAAGTAACAAATAGAAAACAGTAATAAATGTAGATATTAACCCAACTATATCCAGTTACTTTGAATGTCAATGATCTAAATACACCAATTAAAAGACAGAGATTGAAAGAGTGGATCAAAAAACAAGACCTAACTATATTTTGTCTAGAAGAAATCCACTTTAAATATAAAGACATATATAGATTAAAAGTAAATGAATGGAGAGAGTTGCACCATGTTAACACTAATCAAAAAAATGTGGGAGTAGCTATATTATTTTCTGACAACAGATTTCAGAACAAGGAAAGTTATTGGAGATAAGGAGGGTGTTACATAATGATAAAGGGGTCAGTTCTCCAAGGAAACATAACAATCCTTAACGTGTATGTGCCTGATAACAAAGCATCAAAATATGTAGGATAAAAATTGATAGAACTGTAAGGAGAAATAGATAAATCCACTATTACAGTTGGAGATTTCAACATATCATTATCACAAATGTGTAGATCCAGCAAGCAGAAAATCAGTAAGGACATAGTTGAATTCAACAATGCCATCAGTCAACTGGATATAATAGACATCTATAAACTAATACACCCCAAAACAGAATACACATTTTTCTCCAGCTCACATGGAATATTCACCAAGATTGACCACATTCTAGGCCACAAAACACACCCTAACAAATTAAAGGAATAGAAATTGTGCAATGTGTGCGCTTAGACCACACTAGAATTAAACTAGAAATTAACAGCAAAAGGATAGCTGGAAAATCCCAAGATAAATGGAGATTAAACAACACAATTCTAAATAACACAGGGGTCAAAGAAGAAATTTCAAGGGAAATTTTAAAATATTTTGAACTAAATGAAAATATAACTTAAAATGTTTAGGATGCACCAAACCAGTGCTTAGGTGGAAGTTTATAGCACTGAATGCATATATTAGAAAAGAAGATCTAAAATCAATAATCAGTTTCCACTTTAGTAAACTAGCAAAAGAAAAGCAAATTAAATCCAAAGTAAGCAAAATAAGGAAAATAAAACTTAAAAATAAAGCAGAATCAATGAAAAACAAGAAATCAAAAGAGAAAATCAACAAAACCAAAAACTAATTCTTTGAAAAGATCAATAAAATCAATAAGCCTCTAGGCAAGCTAAATAAGAAAATATAGAGAAGACACAAATTATTAATATCAAAAATGAAAGAGGGGACTTCACTGCAGATCCATGAGCATTAAAAGGATAATAGAGAAATGGTATGAATAATTCTATGCCCACAAATTTTGTAACCTAGATGAAATGGACAAATTCCTTGAAGACACAATCTGACAAAATTCACAGAAGAATCTGAAAAGGCCTATATCTATTTAATTTCTATCAAAGAAATTGAATCAGTACAAAACAAGAAGAACCAGCCCAGATGGGTTCAATGGTGAATTTTACCAAAAGTTTAAGGAAGAAATTACACCAATTCTCTACAATCTCTTTTGGAGAGTGGAAGCAGAGCGAATACTTCCTAACCCATTCAATAAGGCCAAATACCAAAACCAGACAAAGACATTATAGGAAAAGGATATGACAGACCACTATCTCTCATGAACATAGATGCAAAAATCCTCAACAAAATACTGTGTAAAACATTGTGTAAAAAGACTTATGTACCAGAATCAAGTGGGATTTATCCCAGATTTGCAAGGCTGGTTCTGCATTCAAAAATCAATTACTGGAGGAGACCATCAAGTCGGCTGAGGAGTAAGACATGGAGATCACCTTCCTCCCCACAAATACATCAGAAATAAATCTACATGTGGAACAACTCCTACAGAACACCAACTGAATGCTGGCAGAAGACCTCAGACTTCCCCAAAGGCAAGAAACTCCCCATGTACCTGGGTAGGGCAAAAGAAAACAGAATAAACACAGACGAATAGGGATGGGACGTGCACCAGTGGGAGGGAGCTGTGAAGGAGGAAAAGTTTCCACACACTAGGAAGCCCCTTTACTGGCGGAGATGGGGACTGGGTGGGAGGGAAGCTTCAGAGCCATGGAGAAGAGTGCAGCAAAAGGGGTGCAGAGAGCAAAGCAGAGAGATTCCCACACAGAGGATCGGTGTCAACCAGCACTCACCAGCCTGAGAGGCTTGTCTGCTCACCTGCCGGGGCGGGTGTGTGCTGGGAGCTGAGGCTCAGGCTTCAGAGGTCAGATCCCAGGAAGTGGACTGGGGTTGGCTGCGTGAACACAGACTGAAGGGGACTAGTATGCCACAACTAGCCGGGAGGGAGTCTGGGAAAAAGTCTGGAACTGCCTAAGAGGCAAGAAACCATTGTTTTGGGGTGCACGAGGAGTGGGGATTCAGAGCACCGCCTAAACCAGCTCCAGAGACCCGTGCGAGCCACAGCTATCAGTGCAGACTCCAGAGACAGGCATGAAACACTAAGGCTGCTGCTGCAGCCACCAAGAAGCCTGTGTGCAAGCACAGGTCACTACCCACACCTCCCCTCCCGGGAGCCTGTGCAGCCCGCCACTGCCAGGGTCCCGTGATCCAGGGACAACTTCCCCGGGAGAACACACAGCGCACCTCAGGCTGTTGCAATGTCCCGTTGGCCTCTGCCACCGCAGGCTCGCCCTGCATACGTACCCCTCCCTCCCCCCGGCCTGAGTGAGCCAGAGCCCCCGAATCAGCTCCTTTAACCCCATCCTGTCTGAGTGAAGAACAGACGTCCTCAGGTGACCTACACGCAGAGGCGGGGCCAAATCCAAAGCTGAACCCCAGGAGCTGTGCGAGCAAAGAAGAGAAAGAGAAATTTCTCCCAGCAGCCTCAGGAGCAGTGGATTAAATCTCCACAATCAACTTGATGTACCCTGCATCTGTGGAATACCTGAATAGACAACGAATCATCCTAAAATTCAGGTGGTGGACTTTGGGAGCAACTACAGACTTGGGGTTTACTTTCTGCATCTAATTTGTTCCTGGCTTTATGTTTATCTTAGTTTAGTATTTAGTTTATTATCATTGGTAGATTTGTTTATTGATTTGGTTGCTCTCTTCCTTTTTTTAAAAAAAAATATATTTTTTTCCTCTTTTGTGAGTGTGTACGTGTATGCTTCTTTGTGTGATTTTGTCTATATAGCTTTGCTTTTACCAGTTGTCCTAGGGTTTTGTCTGTCCATTTTTTGGGTATAGTTTTTAGCACTTGTTATCATTGGTGGATTTGTTTTTTGGTTTGGTTACTCTCTTCTTTTTGTTTTTTACTTTTTTAAAAATTACTTTTTAATGTTTTTTAATTTTAATAACTATTTTTCACTTTAATAACTTTCTCTCTCTTTTTTTTTTGCAGTATGCGGGCCTCTCACTGCTGTGGCCTCTCCCGCTGTGGAGCACAGGCTCCGGACGTGCAGGCTCAGCAGCTGTGGCTCGTGGGCCTAGCTGTTCCACGGCACGTGGGATCTTCCTGGACTGGGGCACGAACCTGTGTCCCCTGCATTGGCAGGCGGACTCTCAACAACTGCACCACCAGGGAAGCACCCTCTCTTTCTTTCTTTCTTTCTTTCTTTCTTTCTTTCTTTCTTTCTTTCTTTCTTTCTTTCTTTCTTTCTTTCTTCCTTCCTTCCTTCCTTCCTTCCTTCCTTTCTTTCCTTCCTTCCTTCCTACCTTCCTTCCTTCCTTCCTTCCTTCCTTCCTTCCTTCCTTCCTCCTTCCTTCCTTCCTCCCTTCTTTCTTTCTTTCTTTCTTTTTCTTTCTTTCTTTCTTTCTTTCTTTCTTTCTTTCTTTCTTTCTTTCTTTCTTTCTTTCTTTCTTTCTTTCTTTTCTCCCTTTTCTTCTGAGCTGTGTGGCCTGACAGGGTCTTGGTGCTCCAGCCAGGTGCCAGGTCTGTGCCTCTGAAGTGGGAGAGCTGAGCTCAGGACACTGGTCCACCAGAGACCTCCCAGCTCCATGTAATATCAAATGGTGAAAGCTCTCCCAGATATCTCCATCTCAACGTTAAGACACAGCTCCACTCAATGACCAGCAAGCTACAGTGCGGTACTCCCTATGCCAAACAACAAGCAAGACAGGAACACAACCTCACCCATTAGCAGAGAGTCTGCCTAAAATCATAATAAGGTCACAAACACCCCAAAACACACCACTGGACACGGTCTTATCCCACCAAAAGGACAAGATCCAGCCTCATCCACCAGAACACAGGTACTAGTCTCCTCCACCAGGAAGCCTACATAAACACTGAACCAACTTTAGCCACTGGGGGCAGACACCAGAAACAACGGGAACTATGAACCTGCATCCTGTGAAAAGGAGACCCCAAACACAGTAAGTGAAGCAAAATGAGAAGACAGGGAAACACACAGCAGATGAATGAGCAAGGTAAAACCCCATCAGACCAAACAAATGAAGAGAAAATAGGCAGTCCACTGGAAAAAGAATTCAGAATAATGATAGGAAAGATGATCCAGAATCTTGTAAACAGAATGGAGAAAATACAAGAAACGTTTAACAAGGACCTAGAAGAACTAAACAGCAAACAAACAATGATGAGCAACACAATAAATGAAATTAAAAATTCTCTAGAAGGAATCAATAGCAGAATAACTGAGGCAGAAGAATGGATAAGTGACCTGGAAGATGAAATAGTGGAAATAATTACCACAGAGAAGAATAAAGACAAAAGAATGAAAGAAGGGAAGAAAGTCTCAAAGACCTCTGGGACAACATAAAATGCACCAACATTCGAATTACAGGAGTCCTGGAAGAAGAAGACAAAAAGAAAGGGACTGAGAAAATATTTGAAGAGATTATAGTTGAAAACTTCCCTAATATGGGAAAGGAAATAGTCAATCAAGTCCAGGAAATGCAGAGAGTCCCATACAGGATAAATCCAAGGAGAAGCATGCCAAGACACATATCAATTAAACTATCAAAAATTAAACACAAAGAAAAAATATTAAAAGCAGCAAGGGAAAAACAACAAATAACATACAAGGGAATCCCCATAAGGTTAACAGCTGATCTTTCAGCAGAAACTCTGCAAGCCAGAAGAGAGTGACAGGACATATTTAAAGTGATGAAAGGGAAAAACCTACAACCAAGATTACTCTACCCAGCAAGGATCTCATTCAGAGATCCTTGACGGAGAAATTAAAACCTTAACAGACAAGCAAAAGCTAAGAGAATTCAGCACCACCAAACCAGCTTTACAACAAATGCCAAAGGAACTTCTCTAGGCAGGAAACACAAGAGAAGGAAAAGACCTAAAATAACAAACCCAAAGCTATTAAGAAAACGGCAATAGGAACATACGTATTGATAATTACCTTAAATGTAACTAGATTAAATGCTCCAGCCAAAAGACATAGACTGGCTGAATGGATACAAAAACAAAACACGTATATATGCTGCCTACAAGGCACCCACTTCAGACCTAGGGACACATACAGACTGAAAGTAAGGGAATGGAAAAAGATATTCTATGCAAAGGGAAATCAAAAGAAAGCTGGAGTAGCAATTCTCATATCAGACAAAATTGACTTCAAAATAAAGACTATTACAAGAGACAAAGAAGGACACTACATAATGATCAAGCGATCGATCCAGAAGAAGATATAACAATTGTAAATATTTATGCACCCAAAATAGGAGCACCTCAATACATAAGGCAAATACTAACAGCCATAAAAGGGGAAATCGACAGTAACACATTCATAGTAGGGGACTTAAACACCCTACTTCCACCCATGGACAGATCATCCAAAATGAAAATAAATAAGGAAACACAAATGATAATGATAAATGATACACTAAACAAGATGGACTTAATTGATATTGATAGGACATTCCATCCAAAAACAACAAAATACACTTTCTTCTCAAGTGCTCATGGAACATTCTCCAGGATAGATCATATCTTGGGTCACAAATCAAGTCTTGGTAAATTTAAGAAAATTGAAATTGTATCAAGTATCTTTTCTAACCGCAATGCTATGAGACTAGATATCAATTACAGGAAAACATCTGTAAAAACCACAAACACATGGAGGTTAAACAATACACTACTTAATAACCAAGAGATCACTAAAGAAATCAAAGAGGAAATAAAAAAATACCTAGAAACAAATGACAATGAAAACAAAACAACCAAAAACCTATGGGATGCAGCAAAAGCAGTTCTAAGAGGGAAGTTTATAGCAATACAATCCTACATCAAGAAACAAGAAACATCTCAAGTAAACAACCTAAACTTACACCTAAAGCAATTACAGAAAGAAGAACAGACAAACAAAAAAAACCCAAAGTAAGCAGGAGGAAAGAAATCATAAAGATTAGATCAGAAATAAATGAAAAAGAAATAAGGAAACAATAGCAAAGATAAATAAAACTAAAAGCTGGTTCTTTGAGAAGATAAACAAAATTGATAAACCATTAGCCAGACTCATCAAGAAAAAAAGGGAGAAGACTCAAATCAATAGAACTAGAAATGAAAAAGGAGAAGTAACAACTGACACTGCAGAAATACAAAGGAACATGAGAGATTGCTACAAGCAACTGTATGCCAATAAAATGGGCAACCTGAAAGAAATGGACAAATTCTTAGAAAAGCACAACACTCCAAGATTGAACCAGGAAGAAATAGAAAATATAAACAGACCAATCAGAAGTAATGAAATTGAAACTGTGATTAAAAATCTTCCAACAAACAAAAGTCCAGGACCAGATGGCTTCTCAGGTGAATTCTATCAAACATTTAGAGAAGAGCTAATACCTATCCTTCTCAAACTCTTCCAAAATATAGCAGAGGGAGGAACACTCCCAAACTCATTCTACGAGACCACCATCACCCTGATACCAAAACCAGACAAAGATGTCACAAAGAAAGAAAACTACAGGCCAATATCACTGATGAACATAGATGCAAAAATCCTCAACAAAATATTGCAAACGGAATCCAACAGTACACTGAAAGGATCATACACCATGATCAAGTGGGGTTTATCCCAAGAATGCAAGGATTCTTCAATATATGCAAATCAATCAATGTGATAAACCATATTAACAGATTGAAGAAGAAAAACCATATGATCTTCTCAATAGAGGCAGAAAAAGCTTTTGACAAAATTCAACACCCATTTATGATAAAAATCCTCCAGAAAGTAGGCATAGAGGGAACTTACCTCAACATGATAAAGGCCATATATGACAAACCTACAGCCAACATCGTTCTCAAAGGTGGAAAACTGAAACCTTTTCCACTAAGATCAGGAACAGGACAAGGTTGTCCACTCTCACGACTGTTATTCAACATTGTTTTGCAAGTTTTAGTCGCAGCAATCAGAGATGAAAAAGAAATAAAAGGAATGCAAATCGGAAAAGAAGTAAAACTGTCACTGTTTGCAGATGACATGACACTATACATAGAGAATCCTAAAGATGCCACCAGAAAGCTACTAGAGCTAATCAATGAATTTGGTAAAGTAGCAGGATACAAAATTAATGCACAGAAATCTCTTGCATTCCTATACACTAATGATGAAAACTCTGAAAGAGAAATTAAGGAAACACTCCCATTTACCATTGCAACAAAAAGAATATAATACCTAGGAATAAACCTACCGAGGGAGACAAAAGACCTATATGCAGAAAACTATAAGACACTGATGAAAGAAATTAAAGATGATACCAACAGACGGAGAGATATACAATGTTCTTGGATTGGAAGAATCAACATTGTGAAAATGACTCTGCTACCCAAAGCAATCTACAGATTCAATGCAATCCCTGTCAAACTACCAATGGCATTTTTCACAAAATAGAACAAAAAATTTTACAATTTGTATGGAAACACAAAAGACCCCAAATAGCCAAAGCAATCTTGAGAAAGAAAAAAGGAGCTGGAGGAATCAGGCTCCCAGACCTCAGACTATACTACAAAGCTATAATAATCTAGACAGTATGGTACTGGCACAAAAACTGAATTATAGATCAACGGAACAGGATAGAATGGCCAGAGTTAAACCCATGCACATATGGTCACCTTATTTTTGATAAACGAGGCAAGAATATACAATGGAGAAAAGACAGCCTCTTTAATAAGTGGTGCTGGGAAAACTGGACAGCTACATGTAAAAGAATGAAGTTAGAACACTCCCTAACACCATACACAGAAATAAACTCAAAATGGATTAAAAACCTAAAGGTAAGGCCAGACACTATAAAACTCTTAGAGGAAAACAGGCAGGACACTCTATGACATAATTCACAGCAAGATCCTTTTTGAACCACCTCCTAGAGAAAAGGAAATTAAAAAAATAAGCAAAAGGGACATAATGAAACTTAAAAGCTTTTGCACACCTAAGGAAACCATAAACAAGACAAAAGACAACCCTCACAGTGGGAGAAAATACTTGCAAATGAAGTAGCTGACAAAGGACTAACCTCCAAAATTTACAAGCAGTTCATGCAACTCCGTATCAAAAAAAACAAATATTCCAATCCAGAAATGGGCAGAAGACCTAAATAGACATTTCTCCAAAGAAGATATACAGATTGCCAACAAACACATGAAAGAATGCTCAACATCACTAATCATTAGAGAAATGCAAATCAAAACTACAATGAGGTATCACCTCACATGAGTAAGAATGGCCATCATCAAAAAATCTACAAAACAATAAATGCTGGAGAGGGTGTGGAGAAAAGGGAAGCCTCTTGCACTGTTGGTGGAAATGTAAATTGACAGAGCCACTATGGAGAACAGTATGGAGGTTCCTTTAAAAACTAAAAATGGAACTACTATATGACCCAGCAATCCCACTACTGAGCATATACCCTGAGGAAACCATAATTCAAGAAGAGTCATGTACCAAAATGTTCATTGCAGCTCTATTTACAATAGCCAGGACATGGAAGCAACTTAAGTGTCCATTGACAGATGAGTGGATAAAGAAGATGTGGCACATATATACAATAGAATATTACTCAGCCATAAAAAGAAATGAAATTGAGTTATTTGTAGTGAGATGGATGCACCTAAAGTCTGTCATACAGAGTGAAGTAAGTCAGAAAGAGAAAAACAAATACCGTATGCTAACACATATATATGGAATCTGAAAACAACAACAACAAAATTTCTGAAGAACCTAGGGGCAGGACAGGAATAAAGACGCAGACATAGAGAATGTCCTCAAGGACAAAGGGAAGGGTAAGGGTAAGCTGGGACGAAGTGAGAGAGTGGCATGGACTTATAAATACTACCAAATGTAAAATAGATAGCTAGTGGGAAGCAGCCGCATAGCACAGGGAGATTAGCTCGCTGCTTTGTGACCACCTAGAGGGATGGGATGCGGGGGGCGGGGTGGCGGGGAGAGATGCAGAGTGGGGAGATGTGGGTATTTATGTGTGTGTATGGTTGAATCACTTTGTTGTAGAGCAGAAACTGTCACACCATTATGGAGCAATTGTACTCTGAAAAAGATGTTAAAAAAAAATCTGTGCAACTCAAAAAAAAAAAAAAAAGAAATCAATTACTGTAACCAATTACATCAATAGGCTAAAGAAGAAAATCACATGTCACATCAATAGATGCAGAAAAGACATTTGCCAAAATGCAACACTCATTTCAAACCTTCAGTAAACCAGGAATAGGGGGGATTTTTTCAATTTGATAAAGAACATCTACAAAATACCTAGCATCATACTAGAAGGTTTCTCACTAAGAGCAGGAACAAGGCAAGGATGTCTCCTCTCACCACTTTTTTTCAATATTGGATGTTCTAGCTAATACAATAAGAAAAGGAAATGAAAGGTGTACAGATTGTGAAGGAAGAAATAAAGCTATCTTTGTTCATAAATGACATTATTATTTTTGCAGAAAATCTGAAAGAATCAGCCACAACAGCAGCAAACTCCTGGGACTAAGAACCTATTATAGCAAGATTGCAGGATTTAAGGCTAATATAAAAAAAATCAATCATTTTCCTATATACCAACAATGAAAAGTGGAATTTGAAATTTAAAAAACCATACTATTATTTAATTTAACACCCTCCAAAATAAAACAGATAAAATGCTAAGAAAATACATACAAGATCTATACAAGGAAAACTACAAAACTCTAATGAAGAAATCAAAGTACTAAATATAGGACAGATATTCCATGTTTATGGATAAGAAGACTTAATATTGACAAGATGTCAGTTCTTCCTAACTTGATCTGTAGATTCAAAGCAATCCCAATTAAAATCTCATTGAGTCATTTTATGGATATCAACAAAATGATTCTAAAGTTTATATGGAGAGGCAAAAGACCCAGAATAGCCAGCACAGCATTGAAGGAGAAGAACAACATCAAAGGACTGACACTACTCAACTTCAAGATTTGCTATAAAGCTACAGTTATCAACACAATGCGGTATTGGTGAAAGAATAGACAAATAGATCAGTGGAATGGAATAGAGAGCCCAGAAATAGAGCCACATAAATATAGTCAACTGATCTTTGGTGAAGGAGCAAAGACAATACAATGGAGAAAAGATAATCTTTTCAACAAAGGATTCTGAAACAACTGGACATCTACATGCAAAAAAAATGAATCTAGACACAGACTTTATACCATTCACAAAAATTAACTCAAAATGAATCACAGACCTAAATGTAAGATGCAAAACTCTAAAACTCCTAGAAGATAACATAAGGGAAAATCTAGATGACCCTGGGTTTGGCAATGACTTTATTTATTTTTACTTAAAAAAAATTTTTTTTGGCTGCACTGAGCAAGATGCAGGATCTTAGTTTCCCCACCAGGGATTGAACCCAGGCCCCCTGCAGTGCAGCAGTGGAAGCACGGAGTCCTAACCACTGGACCACCAGGGAAGTCCGTGGCAATGAGTTTTTAAATACAACACCAAAGGCATGATTCATGAAAGAATTAATAAGCTGGACTTCATCAAAATTAATAATTTCTCACCTACCAAAGACACTGTCAAGAGAATGAGAAGACAGCCACAGACTAGTAGAAAATATTTGCAAATGACATATCTAATAAAGGATTGTTATCCAAAATATACAAAGAACTCTTGAAGCTCAACAATAAGAAAACAAATAACCTGATTAAAATAAAGGCTAAATACATTTAGCAGACACCTCACTAGAGAAGATATGTAGATGACAAATATGCATATGAAAAGATACTGGACTTCATATGTCATCAGGGAAATGCAAATTAAAACAATGAGATACCATTACATATCTATCAGAATGGCCAAAATCCAGAACACTACCAATACCAAATGCTGATGTGGGTGTGGAGCAATAGGAACTCTCGTTCATTGCTGGTGGAAATGCATAATGCTACTTTGGAAGAGAATTTGGCAGTCTCTTATAAAACTAAGTATACTGTTATTGCATGATCCAGCAATTGGGCTCCTTGATATTTGCTCAAAGGAGTTGAAAACTTATGTCCACACAAAACTCTGCCCATGGATGTTTATAGAAACTCTACTGATAATTGCCATAATTTGGAAGCATCCAAGGTGTCCTTCAGTGGATGAATGGATAAACAAACTGTGGCACATCTAGACAAAGGAACATTACTCAGAAATAAACTATCAAGTCATGAAAAGACTTAGAGGAAACTTAAATGCATATTACTAAGTGAAAGAAGTCTGGCTGACAAAACTACTTACTGTATGATTTCAACTATGTGGCATTCTGGAAGAGGCAAAACTATGGAGACAGGAAGAGGATCAGTGGTTGTCAGGTGTTAGAGGAGAAGGAGGGTACTATAATGGTGGATACATGTTATTATAAAGTTATCCAAACCCATAGAATGTACAACACCAAGAGTGAACCCTAATGTAAAACTATGAACTTTGGGTGATAATGATGTGTCAATATAGGCTCATCAATTGTAACAAATGTACTATAGGTTCATCAATTGTAACAAGTATACTATTCTAGTAGGGATATTGATAATGGGGGAGGCTATGCGTACGTGGGGGCAGGGGATATATGAGAAATATCTGTGCCTTCTGTTCAATTTTGCCGCGAATCTAAAACTACTCTAAAAAATAAAGTCCATTTATAAAGAAAGTTAAAAGGACAAAAATAAGAATAACAATGATTGCCACTCAAGAATGCTATATAGGATTCAGTAAGATAATGGACATGAAACATTGAGCACGATATCTGGCACATAGTAGGCACTCAATAAATTTTTAAAAATCCTTAGAACAGTGACTTACAGATTTTACACTCTCAACGAATGTTAGATATTATAATTTTTTAGTACTTCCAATTAGTCACTTCATTCATTCATTTGTTTGTTCAACTACAATCTCATTCACCTCTTTGGTCTTTAATGAATATCTATGGGTACTTAATCTACACCAGACACTGCTAAGTGTGGAGGGCTAAGGGAAACCTGGTTCTTGCCCATGACAAGTACATAGTCTAAGATGGGGAGAGGGATGTACAAAGGCCCAGATGACTTTAAGCCAAAGTGGTCTAAAAAGACATGTGCACAGTGAAGGGAATTTTAGATGAAGGAGGGGCCAACTGTGTATGGGTGCAGCAAGGGGAGGAGGGATACGGAGAAGGTTTCTCAGAAGAGGGGACATTTCACTGGAAAGGGCAAGGATGTATGTATGGACATGGAGAAAAATGGTTCCTTTGCTGTATAACAAACCACAGGAAAACATAGTGACAAAACAACCAGCCGCTCTGTGGCTTGTTTGGCTTCTGGACAGTTTCTGCTGGTTTTCACTCCAAACTCAATTTTTTTAACAGATATGGGGAATATCTACTTTTCTTGAATGAATTTTGATAGTCTGTGTCTTTCAAGGAATTCATTTTATCTAAGTTGTCTGATTTATTGGCATAACATTGTTCATAATATTCCTTTACTCCCTTTAAATAGCTGCAGGTGCATTCATTCCTGATATTTGTAATTTGTGTATTTTTTATTTTTTCCCAATCAGTTTGGCTAGAGATATATCAGTGTTATTCACTTCAAACAACCCACTTTTAGAGTCATTGGCCAATGGGATGTTTGCAGAAGTGAAATGCATAATTTCAACTTTTGACTTTCAGATTGGGAAGGAGGGTGCCCATCTATTCCCCTTTTCTTTCTTCCTGCTGGATGGCCTGTGGGCTTTTGCCTTGAGCTGGAAGAACCACCTGGAATCGATAGGTGGAAGCTATGTGTGGAGGATGACAGCATTGTAAGACAAGGAAGCCTGTGTCCCTGAGATGCTTCCCTTGGCTCTTATATGAGAGAAATTAATGCCCATTCTGTTTAGGACCCTGGCAGTTTGGGTTTCCCTGCTATGGCTACTGAGCATATATCCTAACCAATAGAGTAAGGTCACCTAATTCTGGGGTTCAGCCAGCAGGCCGACTGCATCTCACACTTTGCTACAACCTCTAACTTCTCTTCTACCAGAAATAAATATGGCGCTGTGGCTTCTGCCTGCTATTTCTTTGTTTTATTGCTAAAATCCTTCAGAACCCAAGTGGGGGGGAGGGGTGTATAGACATAGCTCTAAGACACATGTACTTGGGGTTGGTTACAAACTCCCCATGGATTTTTAATGACACACCTTAGGAGACTCCCTTGAGGATGGAAACCCAAAGGCAGGGATCATGCTCTTGTTGGTTTTTAATCTCTCTGGACAGAGCCTGGCAGAAAGCAGGCACTCGGGAGACGCTTGCTGACAGGGCTGATGCTTGAGGGATTTAAAGTCTGGGGCAGGCCTCATGTGGATGGGAGGAAATGGAAACCTCTGGATTTCCTTTTTTCTAATAGAAACCAGGGCAGAAGTCTGACTATTTCACCCTGCCCCTGCTCACTGGGGACTGGTGTCTCTCTCCAGGCCAAATCAAGGGGCATTTGAGAGAGTGGCAAGGCTCCAAGAGGAGAGACGAGCTTCCCCCTCCGCAGCTGGGGGCCTGGTGTCCTGCAGAGACTGGGAGGCCCAGCTGCGTTCAGACACCAGAACTGGGCCCTGGTGAGAGCTCCTTGACACCAGGAGCAAGTATGGACACACGTTCTGGTGCTGACTGCCCACCTGGGGCACTTGGAGGTGGGAAGCTGACGCTGGACCAGCTTGAGATGCAGAAGCGGGAGAGGAGGTGGCTGTGGCAGGGCAGTGGAGCCCATGAAAGGGAACTGGGCTCAAACCATCACAATAGGACCACTACTTCCAGAGCAGTTAGCGGTAGGGGAGAACCTCCAGAGGCTGAGTCTGAGGGGCATGTTGGCCACACTGGAGACATGCAACGCAGAAAGCCTGCACTTACATGCCAGCCACGCGGCGGGCTCCTGTGGCCAGGCTGCATCAACACCAGTGAAATAGAACTTTGTCATTTTTCTCCTAATTTCCTCTCTCCCTTCTCCAACTCTGATGGATCAGGCAACAAGAGGGGAAGGAGGAAGGAAGAGGGGGCATGCACAGTGCCTCCTTCTGCAAGCCCAGGTCAGGCCTGAGCTGAGCATAGGGCAGAAGCTTTGAACTGGTTGTGAGGCTGAAGCTTCTGTGTAGGTTGGACTGGTCCCTTATATCCAAACAGGGAGGCATGATTGCCAAAATGGGGTTAGTCAGCACCAGTGACGGAAAGCTCTGGGATCTGCTTCGGGTATTTCAAGGGGCAAAGACTGAGGAACCCTGAGAGCATGTGTGAAGGCAGAGAAGGTTCTGGTGGAGTTAGCAGGGCTCTGGCTGCAAGAGGAGGAGTGTGGCACAAGTTGGGGCGAGTGCAGTGTGAGCAGAGGTTGGGCCACCACCCACACCTGCTCTGTGAAAGGGTTCCAGTGAAGATTTTGAAGTCCCTTCTCACCCTGACGCCTGTAGAGACCCTGGAAGAGTTTGCCTGGCTACACAGAGAGTGCCCGAAGCCTGCCTGGACAAGGCGCTCCCTCCAAGGCGCTCCCTGCCTGCTCCAAGGCAGCCAATCACTTTTTGGACGTCATCTTAGAGAGGTTTCCTAAACTGATTTGAAACATCTCCCTAGTTTTGCACTTGGAGCCATACAGAACAAGCCCACTCTTCTTGGACACTGGAACATAGAGAGCACGGCCTCCCCAAGGCCATCTGTTCTCCAGAAGGACATGGCCCCAGCCCCCCTCTCTCCTTCTCCACCACCTGAGTTGAAGCAGCAGTCCTGTAAAGTGAGTGCTGTGTGATCGCGCTCTTTTTAACATTTATTTTGAGGGTGCGGTTGTGAGTGTTACAACAGATGGCTAACCATCATCCCCCCACCTCCATAGTGGCCTAAGAGAGGAGCAGGAATGTGCCAACTGCAGGCTGGGGATCAGCAAACAGTCCAGACCATCTTCTCCCCCTGTATCCATTTGGAGAGCCGCTGGGTCAGGTGTCGCTCCATGCCCACAGCACTGAGGGTATAAGGGCTGAGCAGGGTCATGGAGCTCACAGAGTGGGCGGTGTTGAGGAGAAGCTTGGGGAACGTGCAAAAGTGATCAAGCTGCGGGCCAGGGTGAAACCAGCCCAGCCTGGGAGCAAGGGAGGGGTGTGTGCTGGAGCCTGGAGGTCCGAGTCCAGGCCACCTTGGGGGATGGAGTGAGTTTCCCAGGCTGGACAGTGTGGGTGGGCAGGGGGCTCACTCCACAGGTGAGCCCTGCCTGCTCCCTGTTCCCCAGTTTTTATGGGGCCACCTGGGCCCTTCACTCGACCACTTTGATGGGCAGCATGCCCTTGATCGCGGAGAACTTGTTGCAGGAGAGGTTGACGAGGAGCTGCTTGGTGCCACTCCGGGTGGGCAGGATCTCAAAATCCACTTGGGACTGCTCTCTGGGGCTCAGGTTTGGCATGCTGATGGGGAAAGGCAGGAGTCAGCGTGAGGCCTCAAGTTCTGCTCTGGTCAAGGTCACTGCTCCTTCAGCTCCCTCTAGCTGCCACCCTGGGTCATCAAACCCCTTCAGCTCTGGGACCCCTCAGCAGGGGAAGGGGCAGTGGGTGGATCCCATGATCTCCCAAATATGAGGACCAGCTCCAAGCTCTGGTGACGTGGACTTCCCTTGAGTTCAAGTTTGGTGAACCCCCAAACCAAATGCAAACGTGTATCCCTATGTGCAGATTCCCAGGTTCAGAGGCTAGAGGAGTTCTGTCTGCCCTGCCCCGGGCTCTGGGGAGGGCCCCTCTGCCTCCGCTCCCACCATCCCACACTGGACCCTCAGCCTGGGACTCACTCGATCTCGAGGGTGCCCTGCAGCAGGCCGCTCCCCTCCGCTATCAGCTTGCAGTCCTTCACCAGCTCATCCAGCGGGTTGGAGAAGAGAATCTGCACAGTCACAGGCTTTTGCACGCGGGCCTGGTCCAGCACCTGTGGGGAGAGGGGTTGACAGAGTCAGGGCTGGGCTGTTCATTTCATCTGCCCTTGATGAGAGCCGACGGGGCTGCGCCGGAGGCTTGGTGATGGGGAGGATGTTGCTGAGGACAAAGGTAGGGAGGATAACGATCCTTAGGAGGTTTATTCCTCCTAAGTTCCAGTGACATCCATGCAGGGGGTTCCTAGGAAATTGCTGTCATCCCCAGGATACAGACAGGACACCCAGGCGTGGAAGAGAAGCAGCACATCGCAGTGGCTGAGAGGGCTTGAATTCCCAGCCAGGTTCACGGGCCCTTTCTTAGTTCATCTCAGGAAGGGCAGCCGCCACTTCCGAGGACGTGCCACATGTGGTCTGCACAGGGTCCTTGATCACGGGCTGGAGAAACCTAGGTTTCTGGTCAGAGGAGCACCCTGGACTATTTGCTCCCAAAGATGAAACCTTGTGCTCCTGCTGATAAGCCGCCGAGCCTGGGCAGATACGTCGTCTCCCTGGGCCTTGACTCTCACGCTGATAAAGAGGGCTGATCCCTCCCCTCCTCCCTCCCTGGGCTACAAGGGACCAAATGAGATCATGGATGCAGAAGAAGGCGTTTTGGAAACAGAAACAGAAACTGGGTGACTGGTGGATTTCTTTTCTCTGTTAGAGGCCGCTACTTTTTGTTCATTTGGTGTTTTTTTTTTTTCTTGCCACCAATTCTCACTGCAATCATTTTACAGTGATAAATCTGCAGTTCAGGTTGATTCAATAACCGAGGCCTTTCTGGTTCCAGAGCCATTTGCTCTTCTTGCTAGACCCTGCAATGCCTGCTAATAATTTGTGCATAATTGAAACATTTTAGAGACCATGATCTATACCGTAATTTCTCCCATGGAACTCATTTAAGTGTATGACACGATTTGAAGAGTGAAGCATAATTTTATGCCATTGGGACACAAGGGTACATAAACGATGCCATATCCTTCACGCTGATATTCAATTTGAGATTTTCGTGTATTTGTTTTCTTTTCTTTATTGCTGCTTATCACCCCGTCCTATTGACCTAAATCTCTGCATGCACCCAAAGAAGAGGATAAGAGCCACCAGAAGACTGTGTCTGATTGTCAGTAGGTCATGGGCCAACGTGAAGGACATCACCCTTTGGAACAAAGTTCAGATTGTATGGTCTGGTTCTAAAGTGTTCAATACCTACTCCCGATCAGCGTCAAGTAAGATAATAGGATTTTACCCAAATTATTCTCTTTTCATACAGATCACCCACGTGCCCTGCTCTGAGTGAGCTATGCATTGATTCATTCAATCAAGATGAGATTGTCTTGATTCTCTGAAGGCTGAAGTAAGGAGAGGTTGCGATAAGAGCAAATTCACACCAAGATGCCCCAAAGAAGAAAGAGCAGATGCCCTTTAAAAAGATTAAATAAGAAAGTTTTTGATGGAATATTTCCAGGCTGTGTGTATTCTGATTTCCTTTGAAAAGATGTTACACTCTCTTGAAAGACAAAGCTGATTTGATATGGAAGTCTAAAAGATGTAGAGTAAAAGTACTGCATACAAGAGAAAGCTATAAGCAGGTTTGAGGATATTGGATAAGGGAATATAATGGGGGAAAAACTAACTTCATTTAAACACTGATAATTTTTATGCAGAATGTTTCATTTCGCAGCCTGAGGAGTGGGAAACAACACTTGCTGCCTGTCATTCTACAGGGACGGGGTGCATTTCTTGGAAATGTCCTGGGAAGCAGGAGAAGCTTCTACACTCAGGGGACAATCATGGATTGAGGATGAAAACTCGGCGGGCAGGAAAGAAGGTGAGCCTGGAGCCCAGAAGCTCTGTTCTAGTCCTGCCCAATGTGGGGGGCTGTTTCTGTTTCACAACCAGTGTGATGGGCCCACAACAGGGGTGGCCCTCCCTCCCTGGCCCTGGAGGTGATGGACAACCCCCCTCCCCCCATTCTGAAGAACAGTCTAGACTAACCAGGACAATGAAAGAGCTCTATTGCAGGCTAGCTGCATGGAGCAGGTGCCCTGGGTCCCCCTGCCCTCTGTCTGACATTAGGAACCTCTGAAGCTGGGGTGTAGCTTAGGGAGGGTGGGGCTAGGGCAGCCACAAGTACTCTAGAAATCTGGGGCTAGGGAGGCTAGTGGCACTGCGATGGAAACTAAAAGGCAATCTCTGTCTAGACCGCTGGTGCAGATGGTACAGCAGACTTGGGAGGAGCCTCGGAAGGACCCCTGAAGCTCTCTGTGGGATCCCACGGGAAGACCCCATCTTCCTGACCCATTCGTCTGCCTGTCCTTCCCTGCCAGGCTCTCACCCCTCAGATGTGTGCTGTCTGGCTCTGGCAGCCTCCACACTGGGCTGGGGTTGGCGTGGTCAGGGACAGGCTTGGAGTCAGCCAAATACTTCCAGCCCCAGTGCTGAGGAAGGAACAGAATGGCCCCAAGTGCCTCACGCCAACCTGCAAGCCCCCAGATGCCTGGGCTCCTGAGAGGGAGCCTGGGAGCAGAGCCTGCAGCCAAAAACTGAGGCATCCTCATTCTCAACCACTGGGAAGATGCTGTTGCTGGCTGTGGGTGTGCTGGGTGCCCTGGAAAGGGCCTGAGGTCTAGCCCTGGCTCTGGCAGTAATTGGAAATTCCCTTCTCCTCTCTGGGCCTCAGTTTACTGATATGTGAAATGGCAGGACATGGGAGCTTGAGACTAGTTCTCCAAGAGTCCACAATTCTGTAACTCTGGGGTCTAGAGTTGGGAGATGCACATGAGTTTTGACCATTGCGGATTTGCTCTACAAGTGTGTCCAGGGGCTGGGCTGTGGGTTTCTTGCAGTCAGGACCCACCCCTTGTGGCCCCCTGTGATTCCCAAGCCTGGCACAGCCCAGGACACAGCAGATGTCCAGAGCAAGTGAGCTGAAGAGCCCCTCTGGCCATCCTCAGCTGGCATCCCCAGCGGGTCTAGAGCTGCAACCAAAGAAGCCACAGGGCAACGTGCCTGTGGAGATTGTCAGACAGGGAGCAAGGAGGCTACTTTTTTTTTTGCCTCATCCCACAGCTTGCAGGATCTTAGTTCCCTGACCAGGGATTGAACCCGTGCCCCCTGCAGTAAAAGCTCTGAGTCCTAACCACTGGACCGCTAGGGAAGTCCCAAGGGCGCTACTCTGATTGGAACTCTTGACTGATCCATTTGGCAGAGGCTGGAGCTGAGCTGGGCCCATCAGCAGGGGAGGGCCTTCTCTGTAGTCTGGGAGGGCTGGGCTGGCTGGAGAGGCACCCCTTCAGCACCCCTTTACCTCCAGGGTCAGGGTGGGGTTTTCCAGGATGATGTCCCTCTCCACCACCACCTCGGTCTCGTCGCTGATCTCGCACACGGCTGTGGCCCGGATCATGTTGTCTGCCTTCAGGTACTTCTCGTACAGTGCATATGCGATCTTTACAGGATGCTGTATTTCTGGAAGGAGAAGCCAGGGAGCAGAGTGAGAGGGAGTGGGGTCGAAACCTTAAAAGCTGATGCCAAGCCAAGTCGATGCGAGCTGGCTGGGATCATCTGCAGCCCAGGCTTGCCTGAGCCCTCCCTGCCAGGCCCTGTGGGAAACATCTGTCTGCTCCATGCAGGCTGCAGAGCAGGGGCCAGGGGTAGCCCAGGACTCTGGCTGGATGGGCTCATAGGGGCTGAAACCTCCTCTCTGTCCTGGAAAATATCGAAGGGCAAGTTTCCTTCTAAGGGGCAGGGGAAGAATACGAGTACTAACTCATTGCCCAGTGACGAAAACAGTAGTGATGACAACACAGTAATAACTAGCAAGGGAAGCCAGGGCTAAATAAGCGCTTGGGTCCTCCCGGTCATCCAGTAGCCTGGGATTCTGTGGCAACAGCATCTGGACCACCTCCCCGCTTCTGGTCTCCCCTGCTTCCAAGACACTCACACACACCGGAAGATAGGCTTTAGAAGCACTTCCACCCCCATCCCCAAATCATGTCACTCTTCTTCCACGTCACTTCAAAAATCTTCCACGGCCCCTCGCTGCCTCAAGAATAAAGTTCAGACCCCTCAGTACGGCCCTTCGTGACTCTCCCCCTCAAAAGAACGTTCCCTCCCATGCTTCTCATTGTCCTTTTGACAAAATAGGTACCTTATCACCTCCAAGCTTTGACTCACAAGGTCCCCTCAGATGGAAAGGCCTTCCCCAGCTTTCCTCCCTTTATCTGGCTCCTCCCTAAGCTTCAAGGCCCCTCTCTGACTCACAGGGCAGGCAGCGAGGGTCCTCCCCTTCCAGCGGGTGCAGGGCACTCCCCCCTCCCTTATGCAGTCATGTTGGGTGGTCTGGGGGGGCCCCCGCATCCACAGGGTCATACACCCCTTGAGGAAAGTCTGTGAGGAAGGAGCTGTCTCTGCTTTTAGCACTGGAGGGACTTACCTAGCCTGCCCCAAATGTGGAGACGCAGGCCCTTGCATCAGCTGGTCCTGCCCTCTTGGACAGTGAACGCTGAGGCTCAGCAAAAGAGGGGGACTTAACAGTGTCGCCCAGAAAGTAGGTGATGATGTCAGGCCTCCAGAACCACTTCACTTGCCTCCTTCCTCTCCTTCCCATTTCACTCTGCTGCCTCTGGCAGAAGTATGGATTTTTAGGAAGCATTACCTCACGTAAATTATTTTTGCTCTACAGAAATAGCTCTTCCCTTGAGCTTTGAAGGTAAATAAGAGCCAGGCAGTTGCTCTTGGTATGGGGAAGATTTCTGCTACATTCTGCCAGAAGAGAGGTTGCTAGGGATGCTGCCTTCTGACAGGTGTAATACAGAGGTATTGCAGTTTCTCTGCAGACAGAATTCCTTCAAGATGGGCTGTGTAATTAATCAGTTTTTATTAGTTCCTTATGTGAAGCAAATAGCCACCCCACCCTTGTCAATCTGCTTTGTATAAGTCCAGACTTTTCATAACAGCTTGAAGGATTTTGCCACTGTGGGCACACCTGCATTCTAATCCTTCCACAGCCCCAGACTCTCTCTCCTCTACTTTGGTCCCCTCCTGTCTATGCTACCCAGGAGTACAAAGTCATGGTTCCTCCCAGAGGCTCAGACCTCCGAGAAAACCTATCACTGTCGCTGGGAATCAAGAAATTCCACGCACCCATTGGCAACTGTGGGGGAACATTGGAGAGGGTTCAAGACCTTGTGGTATATTGCAACCCTTCTAGGGTCAAACTCAGAAAGTGATTCATTGCGTGGTGGGGAGGGGTGGGGTAGGGTGGCAGCTGGTATGGGAGAGGGGTGGCAGCAATAAAACCTAGGAAATGGGTGGTGGCACTGGATTTAGCATTAGGAAATCTAGGACCAAGACTTGGCATTGCCACCTGCTAGCTATGACACAATCTCTTAAGAGAGTCACAATCTCTCCAAGCCTCAGTTTCCACCTCTGTAAAAGGGAATACTGAAATCTGTCCTTTTAGAAGGTCAAATGTGATAGTACCTACGAATATATAAGGAAGTACTCTGCCCACTGGGCAATGTGGTATGTACCTGTAAGGGGTATTTGCAGTGTGTCTATTAACTGCCAAAGCCTCCCGCCTTCTTCCCCCAGGGCATAAAAGGATTCGGGTTAGCACCACACTGACTTGCACTATTCACCATAATAGCAGCCTCCAAAACTTCAAAACCCCAGGCTTGACCACAGAGGTCACGTGCTGTTCCTTCCTTAATCAATTGACTCGGTTCCAACAGGAACTCTCCAATCCCAAGAGAATACCAGCTACCTTGGGTGCATGGTACCCCAGCAACCTACAGGATGAGTTACCTTCATTGGGACCCAGAGACAGGGTGACGGACTCCTTCCACACCTCGTGTACAAGTGTGCCATTGTAGACGATGGTCCAGGCTGTCATGTTCACCGTCACTGTCTTCGAATCACCCGTTAGGTTTCTGAGCATCAGGGCCATGTTGACTTCTTTGCCCACTGTCAGTATGTCAGTGATCTTGAACTTCCCGGAGATGCTGGGCTGCCGTTCCTCTCTACTAAAGACTCTTGCAGATGTTGCGTGAAGTGACATGGAGGGTTGAAGTTTCCCCAAAGCCTTTTCAAACACTTGCCTTTCCTGGCTGGAACCTGTGTGGTGGGAAAAGAGAGAAGCACCTCAGGGATGCGGTGGCAACCTGGACAAAGGACAGCGTCCTGCTTGGAAGGGTGGCCTGGAACTAACACTGGTTCTGCTGCTTGCCCAACGATTCTGATTCAAGCAAGTGTCTGACCTCTGCAGGTCTCCATTTCATCCTCCTTAATACGAGGCTCACATCCCAGCTGTTCCAATCAGCTCTAAATTTCCATGCAGATGTAGGGAAAGGTGCATAAAATTACTCTATGGCTTGATATTTTGCTTAGGCTAATTAGGCTAGATCGCCCCCTTCCTTCTTTCCTCTCTTCCTCTCTTCCTTCCTTCTTTCTTTTGATAAATGGTCCTTTGTGAGACAAAGAAAAAACAGATAATTTAAAAATAACAAAAACTGAGCTAAAAAAGATTACAATAAGTTCATAAGTGAAAAAATGGTTATGATTTAGAGTTAACTTCATTGAAAAAAATTTCAAACCAGTTTACCATGTTATTCTGCTTTGTTTCTAAAGATGCTTTGAGAATTGAAGAGTGGAACTTTTGTCCATGTCAGTTGACGAGAACTTCCCACAGTTGTTGTGGTTCCAGGTTATGACTAGTTTAAATTGTCGAGAGAGTTCAGGTTTCATAAACACAAAGGCTGAACCACAGGTTGGGTTTCTGGTTCTGACCTGGGTCATGGGTGCTGCTGAATGTGATGCTATAAACAGTCCCTGGAGAATGGCCAAGATCATGGCCTAAAAATCACGGCTCCTGGGATGCTAAGAGCCAACTCCAAGTCTCTGAGCCCGGGTAGACCACACAGTGCACATAAGGCTCCCTGCCTGACCTGAAGATAGACCCACTATCAAGGAGAAGGTATTGTCCTTCCAGGAACACAGACAAAGATACACAAAGAATGACCATACTTTTGCCCCCGCCCCCTAACTTCCCCAACCAACCTGTGAAATTTTAAGGCATCAGATGACTTACTTAGAAGCGCTTTACAACCAACCTGTGAAATTTTAAGGCGTCAGATGACTTATTAGAAGCACTTTACAATTTAGTGAGGTCTTTCCCATAAGTTACATGTAACAACTGGCAGAGACCCCAGAGGCCAACTGTTAGAGTTAAGGCCCTAAGAGGAGGAGCGACTGGTCCAAGGGACTGGTAATCTGGGAATTAGGGGCAGAAAGAAGGCCAGTCCCCAGAAATCGAGACCTGAGTCTAGTAGTTCCTCCTGCACAGCTTACTGAAAAGAAGACAGGCAGCCCAGTTACCCAGGCTGATGGCTCCTGGTGGGCTGGGTTCCTTTTGGTGCATTCCCATTCTCTAGCTGAGCTGTAAGTCCACACCCAGGTCTGATGGCTGTGCAGGGAGCTGAGCCTCTGTGCCCAGAACCTTGAAGCAGGTGTGTTATGCACAATGAGGCTCAGAGCCTACATAGCTACATAGGTCACCTGCCAGGCTTACCCAAGACCAAGCTTCCTGCTACTGTTTTCTCCCTTGGTGTTGCTGTTGCGCCAATGCTTAGCAGCCCATTTTATGAGCTTTTCCTCCCTGGGGCCATCAGACACAAGCTGGAATCATTAGGTAAGGAGGACTGATCAACAGCAGGCGGTGTGATCAGCCCTGCTGTCACACAGGGGCTAGGTCATCACCAGGGCTCCTGCAGGGATCCCACAACCTGGCCGTGGCCCCTTCCCATTTCTCAGGAGGTTTGGCTGGGACAGCCAGAGCCCCCAAGAAGCAGAATCAAGGTGTGACAGTCAGGTAAGGAACCCCACAGAATCACACAACCGTGTAAACAGTGCACTTCAGAAGTCCCTCTGGGAGGTCATTCCAATGAGGTTGCAGATGTTCAAGTTGACAAAAATCATCACTATTTATTAAGCCCTCACTATGTGCCGGGCACTGCCCTTGGCACTTTCTGTACACTAGCTCATTTAAATCCCACTGAAGATAGGCCTCGCTCTTCTCATTTTACAGGTGAGAAAACGAGGGATCAGAGAGGCTAAGCATCCTGCTTGAGGTTGCACGGTTATGAGGGGTAGGATGGAGTTCACCTCCTGCCCGGGGTTATCTTTTCCTTGGCCCCTACTCTTGTTTCTACATCATGACACTGTTGAGAATTCTTGTCACACACCGGCCTGTCCCCCTGGCCTGTGAGCTCTGCAGGGGCAGGGGCTCATCTGCGGAATGCTTCCTGGCCTCCCAGAGCCAAGCGTGGGTGGGCACTTGGGGAGGTCTCAGTACATGTTTACTGACTGAGAGAAAGGCCATCTGACCCCAGCTGGGGGGAATGGCCTACATAGGTGGGCTGGGGTCCAACTGAGGGCACCAATCTCATCACCCTAGAGTCGTGCCTCAAAATGGCCACAAATACCACACCCAGAGGTTCAGCCACCTGGGCTTGGAGCCCACTCCCCTGCTCAGCTTTCCTCTTCTGTAAATGGCACCCAACAACAGCAGTCAGCAGGGTATGGAGCTGTGGGGTTCACGTTGGGGGCACGTGGGCACCTTCATGAGAGCACTTTTCTTGACACCTCAGAACCAACAGTGAGGATCAGCTGAAAGAACTATTTCAAAGTATTTTAGAAAGAGTGACATGTTGACCCCATTAAGGAGTGATTGGCCTGCTAGAGCAAGCATTAATTCACTTTTGCCTCTTTCTAAAAATGAACATCACCTTCAAATGTACAACTTTGGTCACTATTGAGACTCCTCAAAGAGATAAGTCTCTGACTCTGAAAGCAACTTCCTAAATAGAGCAACAAATGTAATTTGTGTTAAAGGTGGCCTCGTAGCAATTAGGCTTCTAGGTGACTTTAGGGAGACCAGCACTCATGTGGATGCTGAAGATTTCAGGGACTCGGGCATTGTCCTCATGGTGTAAGCCCACCTCATCTGGCTTTTGGGGAGGCCTCTGAAGCAGACGAAGCAGTGCCCACATCTTGGGGGACTGTCCATTTCTTTTTTCAGAGAATGTTTCCTGCCTGTGTTTCTTAGAGGCTAGGGGAGTGGGCTGACTGAGAGGTCCTCGGGGGGTCTCTCGTGGGGGCCATGTTTCTCCCTGTGATGTTCAATCGTGGGGCTGTCATCCCAGTCGTGTAATTGGCAAAGGGACACAGCTGGAGATGAGCTGGACTGGCAGCTGCCTGAGTCCTATGGCCAATTCCCAGTGGTACAGTGTCTTTTCATGACGGTTCTGTTCCCACGGGAAACAGTCTGGGGAGCTGGGCATTAGATGCCAGGGAGCAGTCCTACCATTCAGGCAGAATTGGCTGACAATGCGGAAGGAGTATGAGCAATTTTTCCTTCTCCACCTCAGAGCTGTCTTCCCACCGTTAAGCCCTGGGTGGCACAGCCCATCCACACGCCCTCCTACCTTCTGGGTACTTGTAGTTTTCAGTGACATCCATGCGAGAGTTGCTGCCCACCGCCTTGGTACTGATATTTTTGCCGATGGTGTGAGTGTTTGAGAAATTCTTCTTCAGGGCGCCGGTCCAGGCATCGTAGATCCATGTGATGCGGTCGGCATTAACCTCAGCAAAGATGAAGGGCATGTCGTAGTCCCAGTCCACATTACCCTCTCGGAGAGCGACGACTGAAGCAGGGCCGCACTGGAACACCCCTGGGGGCCAGGGTGCAGAGGTTGGATACATGCCAAACCCAGGCCCATCTGCAACAGTACACCCCATGGCCTGCTCCTCTGGGGGCCACCCATGACCACCCAACTCCCCTGCCTCTACCCCGCCAAACTCCTTCAACCCCAACAGTCTGCCCCCTTCTTGGGGCACTCAGCAGGACACTCCGGGGCTATTGTTATCTTCTGCAATAGCGCTCTGGTGAGACTCCACCTCCACAGAAGACGGCCCAATCCTGTATTCTGTGGGTGCATAATTTGTGCTGACCCACTGCCCTCAGTCTGTTTACTAAAGGGGAAAGTCTTGCTGTCTTGTGCTCAGGGCTGCCTCTTTTCTACTCTGCAAATCATTCATCATGGCACATATATGACCCTGAAACAAAAATTCCACAGGACAATTCTTAGTCTTAATGTCCAATGCACCCTGATATTTTCTTTTCCTTTCCTTTTCCCCACCCCTTTCCATGATATTCTATTTCATTTCTTAAAATGATGGTCACAACACATTAACTTGATTTTATAGCTGCTAATGGGTTGCGGTGAAAAGGTTGAATAGTGACCTAGAAAATATCTGGAAGGTCACCCTCCTCACACCCAAGTTCCCCAAATCTAACGTTCCTTGCTTCTGGTAGAGACGCTGCAGTTGGGGAAGGGAGTAAGACTTCATTTTCATTGTAAGTCCTTTTAGAATGATTTGAATTTTTTTTAAGCCGTGTGCCTATATGACCTTTATGATTTTTTTTAAGTTTGAAAGAAACAACTGAAAATGAGGGTAACGGACAGGAATGCTCTGGAGGTCAGGGGAGGGAAGGGGAAAGGTTCCTGGAGAGCCTGAGACCCAAGCTCTGATGGGAGAGTGGCCAGAGGTGGGAGCACAGGGATGGGGCCGGGCCAGCCTGCGTGGAGAGCTCGGTCTGGCAGGGGACACGTGTGAAGGTGAGAGAGGTGATGGGGGCCGTGATCACGGAGATCTGGAGCTGAGCCAGGGAATTTGGGTTAAGTCCCAAGGCAATGGGGACCTGGAAGCTTTCTGTGCTGGGAGGGATGGGCTACCAGAGGTGGTGCAGGAGAATCATGGCTGGCAGGGGACGGCTCCTTTCCCTTGCTGCAGGGCATGTGCCAGGGCCTCTGCAGCAGCCATGTGAGTGCAGGTATGGCAGTCATTTTAATAGCAGCCTGAACCAAGAAAGTTAGGAGGGAAATCTACTTTCCAAATAGTTTTGTTTTAATCCCTCCTTTCCCTCTGGAGGTAGAGAGGATTTGGGTGACCTTGCTGTGCCGCTGTCCACCACTATAAAGAATCGAGAGGTCATGACTTAGAGCCAAACCCAGAGAAGGGGGCCATCAGAGGGTTGGTTACCTTGGCTCCTTTCCTGGGGGGTGGCGTCCAGAACCTGCCATCCACTGTATGATTGGCTTAGGTCAGTCCGTGCAAACCAGCCTTCATTCCAGACGTGGAAATTCCTGCAGACAGAACCACAGACTACAGAGTTTGGCCAAGGCCACACAGCAGAGGAGTGGCAAAACACCACATCTCTGATCTGACAGTGCAGCACCCTGATACTCATCAAGCGAGTTTACTCTGTGCCAGATATTGTGCTAGACCTTGGCAAGCATTGTCGCACTTAAATTCTCACAGCACTGTTAAATGGGACTATTTTTATGCACATCTCTTAAAAGAGGAAACTGAGGCTCAGAGAAGTTAAGCAGCTAACAATGCCAGAGTCAAAGTTTGGACCCAGGTATGCCTAACTCCAAAACCTAGGTCCTTGACCACCATGTTCTACTGCCTTTCTGAGGAGCAGAACAGATCTAGGTTAGAGCCAGAATCCAGCAAGCAAACCCACACAGCTTTCTCCTATGCATCCTGTTGGGGGACACTACTGTATTTCGTGTGGGGTGAAAATGAATGGGGCTGCAGCAAGAGTGCCAGGTCTGGCTAAGAGCCACAAAGCCCTTGGGCTGAGGTCCGGATTGAAGAATGACATATACCAGTCTTAAAATGTTCTTCATCCATGGCAGCCCCTTGTCTCCCAATCTATATGTCTCAGTCATTTGTCTTCTCCCTCAGCAGGTATAACCAGTTAACCAAAGCTTTATGCATTCTTGATTCTGCCCTCTACTCTCCCCTTCTCCAATCTCACAGCAACTACATAAACATTGGCTTGGCAGTTTTGAGTCCAACTTAGAAGAAAATGTAAGTAAGTCTGACATAAATTCAAGTTCTATCCAACTTGAAAAAAAATTTTGTTATACTCATGAGTTGGAGAAGATAGTTTTAAGCAGAGAACCAACTTCTGAATGATAAATGTGACTAGGTAAAAATATTAAACTCGCATATACCAAAAAAACAAAGAAACAAACTATAGTTCTGTTTCCAGCATGGGAATAAGCTCATAATAGACAGTCCTTTCTGTAGAAAACAATAAACTGGGGAAAAAAATACAAAAGACAGCTGAGAGTAAAGAAAGCAGGAGGATTTTGAGAGGGTGCCAAAACTTTTAGGAAGGGGCCAGCATGGAGCAAGTTGTACTTTGGCGCCCTAAGGACAGGTTGCAGTTGAGGTAAAGTGCAGGGCAGTAAAAACTCCAACAGACAGCCTACATCTTTCTGACCTGGGGAGATAAGAAACTGAGCCTGGGTTAACCAGGGTTGCTAGAGAGTGAAGGGGAAGTCTTAGAAAGGAAAGAATCAGAAAGGGGGACCCAGATTTGTATATAAACTCTGCCTAAGCTTCTGGGTGACCTCTGAGCTAGGCGTATATGAAGCAAACTATAAGTAGTCCAGCTAAAAATTCAAAAAATGAACTGAAATTTGGGCTGCTGCCCACCATAGGTGAGATAGAATTTGCAGTTTGAGTCTACCTCAGGTAGACTGCTAAGACAAAATGTAGAATCAAGAAGAAGCCAATGTCCAGGAGACAATCCAAATTTACTCAACATACAAAGAACCAGAAAAGTGTAGCTTGTCCTCAAGGTAAAAGACAATCAACAGGGACTAACCCTTAGATAATCCAGGTGTTGGCATTATTGGATAAAGACTTTAAAGCTGTTATGATAACTATTCTCAGTGTAATAAAGGAAAATATGATCATAACAAATGAAAAGAGGGGGCCTCTTAGCAGCAAAATAGAAAATATGAAAAAATGAACCAAATGGAAAATTTTAACTGGGAAAAAGACCAATATCTGGAATTAAATAATTCAATGGATGGCTTACTAGCAGAATAGAGAAAACAGAGGGAAGAGTCAGCAAACTTGAAGACAGATCAGTAGAAATTATCCAATTTGAAGAAGAGAGAAAAAAGCGTTGAAAAAAATCCATTAAGCAGGGAAAATATATGCAACATGTATACTAGACAGAGATTTACTATAATGAATATTATAAAGTACTTACAAATCAATAAGACACAAAAGATCACCTAGAGGGGTGGGATAGGGAGGGTGGGAGGGAGACACAAGAGGGAGGAGATATGGGGATATATGTCCATGTATAGTTGATTCACTTTGTTATAAAGCAGAAACTAAGACACCATTGTAAAGCAGTTATACTCCAATAAAGAGGTTAAAGAAAAAGACAAAAAAGAGGAAGTCAAACATGTCAATAATTGACAATGAGCAGGCAATTTTCATAAGCAACACAAATGATCACTGAACATATGGAAATAGTTTTAACTTCACCACCATTAAAAGAAAATTAAAACGACAAAGAAATACCATTACACTTATTAGACTGACAAAGATGAAAGCATAGGATGATACACATTGTTGTGTGATACTCATCATTGTGTGGGAAAACAAGCAGTGTTATACACTGCTGGTGGGAGTTTAAATTGGTATGACATTTGTCAAGGGCAATTTGGCAATGAGTTTGAAATACCCTTAAAAACCTATATACTCACTGAGCCAGTAGTTCCACTTCTAGGAATTTCTCCTATAAAAACCCTCACATTAGTGCACATAGATGTACATGGAAAGATGTTCACTGAAGCATTGTTTGTAATAGCAAAAATAATGGAGGAAAAATTTATCAATAAGGAATTGGTCAGATAAATTGTGGCACAGCCATGCAGGAGAATATCGTGCAGTTGTCCAAAAGAATGAGGAAAATTAATCTAGCACTGACATGGAAGATGTCTAACTTATATGACCAAGTAAGAAAAAAAATTACAAAATAGTGTGTATATGTAGAAGCTTATAAAAAACATATTAATAAGATGAAACTATTTCGATTTAGAAAATTATACATTAAAAAAAGCAGTGAAAGTTAGTCCCCCATAATTCTATTATCTTAGATAACCACAGTTTAAATAATGGTTTGGTGTATATATTGTGCACATGGACAGATTTTGGTGCATATGAACTAAGTTGCACATTATTTATTTCTGTAATGTTTTCATATTCTATAATGAAAATTACTTATTACTTCTGTAATTCTATATTTACAAAATAAATAGATATTTAAAAATATGTATATTATATAAACACTAATAGCTAATACAGTTGTGTCAACACAGAATATTATTAAGTTTTCTGTCTTATATAGTAGCTCATTTAATCTTCACAATGCTCATATAAGATAGGAATAATTATTATCTCCTTTTGACAGTTCTAGAAACTGAGGCACAGAGAAGAAGTTAAGTGACTTGTTCAAGGTCTCAAAGTGAGTAAATAGGCAGAGTGGGATTTTAACCCAGGCAGAGGGCTGCAGGGTCCATGCTTTTAACTACTAAACTATACTGTCCTTCTAAATTTTAATTTATTGACAAGAAAGATATTAAAAATTATGAAATAGACTAGTTAACTTGGTCTCATTTGGGTAATTAACACTCAATGCACAAAAACAGAATGAAATGTCTGGAAGGATCTACCTCAAAATGTTGTTAGTGTTTTTCTTTGGGTAGCTATATTACTATTACTCTCACTAATTTATTTTTTTAGTGTTTTATAATCAGGAAAAGATTGTTTTTGTTTTGCATGCTGTAAAATGAAACCTGCAAGGCTTCCTACGGGGACCAGATTGGGAGTTCTACACTATACAGTTGTCAGGAGTTAGAAGTGCTCCCTAAGTACTGATCAGGTGCACTGTGACCCTGCTACATCCTTCAGAGAACAAGGGGAGAGTTACAAAGTCAGCTCCAAAACAAGACAGAAGGAATAAGACCATAAGAGGTAAACAAACAGACAATGATAAATAATACCAACCAATGATATGAGTAGGAAGAGCACATACTGTCAGTACTGTAAAGAAACACAGGTCAAACTCCCTCTTGCCAGAACACCAGAATCACAACTAGCTGCTGGACAATCATTGACAGGAAGACACTGGAACTCACCAAAAAAGACACCCCACATCCAAAGACAAAGGAGAAGCCACAATGAAATGGTAGGAGGGTCACAATCAATCACAGTAAAATCAAATCCCATAACTGGTGGGTGGGTGACTCATAGACTGGTGAACACTTATAGCACAGAAGTCCACCCACTGAAGTGAAGGTTCTGAGCCCCATGTCAGGCTTCCCAACCTGGGGGTCCGGCAACGGGAGGAGGAATTCCTAGAGAATCAGACTTTGAAGCCGAGTGGGAATTGATTGCAGGACTTCAACAGGACTGGGGGAAACAGAGACTCCACTCTTGGAGGGCACACACAAAGTAGTGTGCATATCGGGACCCAGGGGAAGGAGCAGTGACCCCGGTGGAGACTGACCCAGACCTACCTGCTAGTGTTGGAGAGTCCCCTGCAGAGGCAGGGGGTGGCTCTGTTTCACCATGGGGACAAGGACACTGGCAGCAGAAATTCTGGGAAGTACTCCTCGGCGTGAGCCCTCTCAGAGTCTGTCATTAGCCCCATCAAAGAGCCCAGGTAGGCTCCAGTGTTGGGTGGCCTCAGGCCAAACAACCAACAGGGAGGGAACCCAGCCCCACCCATCAACAGTCAAGTGGATTAAAGTTTTACTGAGCTCTGCCCACCAGAGCAACAGTCAGCTCTACCCATCACCAGTCCCTCCCATCAAGCCTCTTGATAGCCTCATCCACCATAGGGCAGACAGCAGAAGCAAGAAGAACCACAGTCCTGCAGCCTGTGGAACAAAAACCTCATTCACAGAGAGATAGACAAGATGAAAAAGCAGAGGGCTATATACCAGGTGAAGGAACAAGATAAAACCCCAGAAAAACAACTAAATGAAGTGGAGATAGGCAACCTTCAAGAAAAAGAATTCAGAATAATGATAATGAAGATGATCCAGGACCTTGGAAAAAGAATGGAAGCAAAGATTGAGAAGATGCAAGAAACTGCACAACAAAGATCTAGAAGAATTAAACAACAAACAAACAGAGAGGAACAATACAATAACTGAAATGAAAACTACACTAGAAGGAATCAATAGCAGAATAACTGAGGCAGAAGAACGGATAGGTGACCTGGAAGACAGAATGGTGGAATTCACTGCTGTGGAACAGACTAAAGAAAAAAGAATGAAAAGAAATGAAGACAGCCTAAGAGACCTCTGAGACAATATTAAATGCAGCAACATTCGCATTATAGGAGTCCCAGAAGGAGAAGAGAGAGAGAAAGGACCAGAGAAAATATTTGAAGAGATTATAGTCGAAAACTTCCCTAACATGGGAAAGGAAATAGCCACCCAAGTCAAGGAAGCTCAGCGAGTCCCGTACAGGATAAACCCAAGGAGAAACACACCGAGACACATAGTAATCAAATTGGCAAAAATTAAAGACAAAGAAAAATTATTGAAAGCAACAAGGGAAAAATGACAAATAACATACAAGGGAACTCCCATAAGGTTAACAACTGATTTCTCAGCAGGAACTCTACAAGCCAGAAGGGAGTGGCATGATATACTTAAAGTGATGAAAGGGAAGAACCTACAACCAAGATTACTCCACTGGGCAAGGATCTCATTCAGATTCCATGGAGAAATCAAAAGCTTTACAGACAAGCAAAAGCTAAGAGAATTCAGCACCACCAAACCAGCTCTACAACAAATGCTAAAGGAACTTCTCTAAGTGGGAAACACAAGAGAAGAAAAGGACGTACAAAAACAAACCCAAAACATTAAGAACATGGTCATAGGAACACACATATCGATAATCCCCTTAAATGTGAATGGATTAAATGCTCCAACCAAAAGACACAGGCTTGCTGATTGGATACAAAAACAAGAGATCAAGATAAAAAAAATGAATTACATGGGACTGAGTGAACTGATGAGGATGATTATAATTTTTGTGACTTTCTGTTTGAATAAAAAAAAATCTCACAAGGACTCAGAGGCAAAAAATGTACAAATCAATTATCACAGCAAAGTAAAGGAGCTGTTACAGTGGAGGATTACTGGACTGAATGTCAATATTATGACATAGTATGAGTGTGTTTCGTGTTTGGTAATTGCAATCATTGTTGCTTTTGTTGTGGTCATCCATTTACAATGCTTGGTGTCAGTTTATTTATCTCTTATAAAAATAAAATACAGTGTGTGTGTGTGAAAAAAAAAGAATGTTTAGTGCATCTTTAGCAGGGCGTGGGGTGGGGGGGGATGAATTGGGAGATTGAGATTGACATATATACACTAACATGTATAAAATAGATAACTAATAAGAACTTCCTGTATAAAAAATAAAATAAAATAAATTTCAAAAAAAAAAAAAGAAACATAGGTCATTACAAAATTTCTGGAAGGCTACAGCACTAGATGATTTTAAAATGTCCATTCCCTTTAACCCAGCATATACCATTACTAGGAATCTTTCTTATGGGACTAATCACAGACATGCTCAAGATTTACATATAACAATGCTCGTTACTGTGTTATTTACAGTAGGAAAAAATGGGGATAGGTAACATAGGGAATAGGAGATAGTTTAAAGCAGGAAAAGAGATAATGGTTTAACCATTCAATGGAATATGATACTTTTAAAATCTTATTTTTTGAAGATTATTTAATGACATTGTGAAAATGTTCATAATACCATGTTTAGTCAAAAGCACACAATTTAAAACTATGAAGTGGTTGGTTTCCAGGTGTGGAGAAAAGTGGGATGTGTCTATCATATGCTCCGTCTTTTACCCATGCCTTTGTAAAATGTATGATCCCAATTCTATAAAAACAACAACTAATAAAGAAAAGATTGGATAGAAAACTACTTTACATACTTCTGAGATTTCCTATGACTGTGAAAAAAAAGTCATCATAAAAATTATCTCCAGGCAGCCCCACAAAATGCCTTTTTGATTGGGTCCTTAAGATCAGTTAGAATTCACCCAGGAAAGTAGGAGGAGTGTGGGAAGATGACCCTAGAAGGGTGAAAGGAGAAAGAGAGGATGAGGAAACAGGGAGAACACCACGTTTCACTTTCATCTCATTCCTGGCAGAGAGCCCCAGAGAAGGGCGGGTTGGTTAAGATAGATTGGTAAGTAGCTATGTTTGAATACTTATTTGCAAGGCAGGAATTTAAGACAAAGCAGATAACAAGTTCATCCTGGTCTCTCCATCATTTGAAAGCCAGCACTTTGCTCACAGCTACTTGGGATGTATGTGCCTTTCAAATGCACCATCGGGTTTGTTTCTGCTTGTGTGCCACATACTTTCCCACCTCCCAACCTTGGGCTCTGCTCCTGTCTTGAGTGTTTCAGGAGTAGGAGTTTAGGAAAAGGAGAGACTGAGGCATTTATTTAAAAAGATGCAGATTTCCTGCCCTCCCAGCTCCCTCCACTCAAATCAGTTCTAATGCGACCTTTGAAGTTTATAAACCACCGCCCCTAGAGACAGCAACTGAGTTATGCTAACCTTTGAATTCACGGGGTCAGGAGACCCTCTCTAGAAAGTGACCCAAATCCCTACCCATTCTGCCTATTTGTCCTTCCAAATGCAGTCCAGATACCACCTCCTTCAGAAAATCTTTTCCTAACATACTCAGAGGGTGCCAACCTTACCTCTGTGCTATCTCTGCATCTTGCATGATTCAGTTACTTGACTTCTGCTCAGTAATCACCCAGCTTCTCATGCAGCTAGGAACTCCTCTAGCGAGATTCCTGTATCTCACTCCTCTTGGTGCCCTGTGCCCAGTGCAGGGTCTGGCATGCAGTACTTACACCATGCTCACTGAATTGAATTGTTGTGGAACCTGGACACTCTTGCAGCCTTGGTTTCCTTGCTGTGGGTCTGAGCAAGCTACTCCAGGTACGTTGGGGACTAGCTAAGTATTAGTGGAGGCTGGTGGCCATGGAGAGACGCATTAGGAGCCAGGGCTCGAGTGGGGGGTATGGGTTCTGACAGCTCTTCTCCAGAACTGACCGACGCCACCTCCCTGACCACAGGGCCGGGAAATCTCCATCTGCCTTCCACCCCGGAGCTCTACAAAAGGCTACAAATAGAGTCAAGTCTGTGACTCGAGAAACTGGGGAATCAAGTTGAATGAAATAAGAAAATGAGCCAGAAATGCCAAGGTAAAGATAACCTTGGCCGAACTGTTCCAAATCATTTGGTTGCAGGTCTCAGAAACCTCCTTTATAGTGGTGTAGAAGGGAACCATATTAAAGAAGCTTCCCCCAGAGTGTCCTGACTCCGAAGAAGTGAAAACTCCAGAGCCTTGTGCCTTTTAAGCCCAACCACTGTCATGAGCAGAATGGCTTAGAAGAAAATGGACCCCACTGGATCCTGTAATGTGATTCAAAGAAGGATCTAGAAGAAATTTTTGAGGTCCCCGACCTAGCCCTTCATTTTACAGATGGGAAACAAAGGTACAGAAAAGTTAAGGAATTTATGTAAAGTTAGGCATTTACTTAGAGCGTCCGAATGTCTCCAGCTGTTTACCGGTGCTTCCCCCTGGGCCTCTGTTTTCTCCTTTATGAAATGAGTAGGTCTCTCTCTAAGATCCCTTCCAGCTCTAATGTTCTTTGACTGGGGAGAGTCATGTTGACAGACACCTAGGTCCACCTCCAACTTGGATGCTATTTCAGTTTGACTTTGGGCAAATTGTTTCTCCCCACCGAGCTGCTGAGACAGCATCTAGTATCATAGAAAAGTTGCGTTTGCTGCCTAAGTGTGAACCTAAGAACCCAGCTTTTCCACCTGGTTGGTGTCCAGCCACTCCTTTTCTGGAAAATCTCAAAGTAAGCGGTCTGAATTCTCAAACATCAGTCAGGAGTAGTGATAACATTCTTTGGCATCTCTCTGGTGCTTCGTAGTTTACAAAGCCGCCTGGGTTCAAATCCCAGCTCCACCATTTTCTAGTTACCTGCCCTTGGGTGAATGACTCTGTGTCTCAGGTTCCTCAACTGTAAAATGGGGTGTTCATAATAGTGCCTACTTCATTGTTTCTGAAGAGTACATGCAAGCACTCAGAACATTACCTGGAACACAATCGCTCAGCAAATTATTAGTTGCTGCTGGTATTATTATTAAGCACTTTCAGATGCTTAACCTCACTTGATCCTTACATTCTATTACTTTAAGCAAATCTGGACAAGGTTCTAAAAATTTTTAACATTTACAACATACAAAGATTCAGTTGGAAGGATTTCTGTTCAAACCCAAACTGTCCTTTTAATAATAGGTTAGGAATCCCACTCTATGCAGAAAATGACTCGTGGGATAGCTCCCCCACTACCCCCTGGTGGGAACCATGTTGAAGGGATGCAATAGCTCCCTTGGGAGGGGTAGCTCTTACATAAAAAGTGGGGCAAACTGAAGCTGCAGAGAATAAAATAATTAAAAAGACTTAAGTGAACATCTAGTTTCAGGCCAACCTTTATATTTCACTGCTGGGGAAACTGGGGACCAGAAACATGAAGTGGCTTTCACAAGTTCTAGAGCCAGATGGTAGTGGGGCTGGAACTAGGGCTCAGGATTCCCTGTCTGCACACCACCCAGTGCAGCTTCCCCACCCACAGCTGGTAGGGAGGAGGGTGGGGAGGGACTCACAGCTCTCACTGCTTTCTGAGGACGGTTCTGATGAGGGGGGATGAGACTCCCAGGAAAAATCACAGCTTTAGGGCCCAATACCCTGCAATGAGGCCAAGAGAAATGACAGTGGAGACACCCTGGAATGTCTCCACAGGCCCAGACTTGCCCCAAGGTGATTATATTTGGAATGAATTATGAAGCTAATGTGGAGTGGTAGCATGAACCAGGAACCAAGAGATCTCAGGACTAATTACAAATTCAGCTTAAAGACCCCACCTTCCTGTTCCCAGGAAGTCTTCCTTGATGGCTCCCTCCCTGAGTTCCCACAGTGCTTACAGTCTGAATCACGCACCTGGCATACCCCACACCATCCCACATTGCTAAATAGCTTCTACTAATGGCCTCCCCACTCCTTATCTCCTAGCAGCACCAGATATGCTCTCAGTGGAGGGACTGAGCCTTAAGCATTCTGGTCTCTCTGCAGTTGCTAGTGTGCAGGATGATCACAGAAGGGTTACGCCAAAGGGGACCTCCCCTTCCCCAAATCAGTCATTTGTTGAACCAAGCATCTCCTTTTGTGAAGGAAGCCAAAGTCAGGACTGTCATTGCCCCAAGGATCAGAACAGGTTACAATGGGATTTTGGACACAGTAACAAAAGAAAAAAACAGGCAGAAGAAAAGACCTTCATTTATGAGAAGCTGGGAAAAAAACCTCTCTGTAAGTAGCCGTGCCACTAGAGAGAAACGTTGTGTACGGGCAGGTTAAGAAAGAACCTCTGAAATAAGCTTTCTCTGCCCCATTACACCCTAGAATCCATGTGACCTTGAGTGAATTCATACTCCTCCCTCCCTTCAGAGGGGAGGGGCTGCTTACACTACCCAGTGCCATTATTGGTGTGGGGTGTTGTTTATTTGTTTTAAAAGCTTTTTCTGTACATTTTACTATTGCTTTGACTTTATTAGTTACCCTGAGTACATTTCAGTAAAGTTGGATCTACTTATTCTGGGAATAATAAGTAATAAAGAATTTTTTTATAGACCATTTCAAAGTTGAACATCTGGAAATAAGATGGCATCTGTTATCAGGTTATCTAGACAAGTATATGCATGTGAGGGATTATGTGTGTGTATAGCCTTTGAAATGGATTCAAACAATGGATTATTGACATATGCATGTAGTACTTTATATACATAGACACCTAGATATCTATGTGAATATACAGATATAGACATAATTATTTTCAGTTGCCATCTGGTAATAACTTGGCATATGGTTTAATCTTAAATAGCTGTAACAATATCTATTTTATGTATATATGCAGCTATACAAAGTTATGAATATATGTCTATAAGTTTTAGATAACTTACTTCCAGTTGGCATTTATTATATATTACATACATATGTGTGTGGATAGATTCGTGTGCACATAGCATATTTATGGTTAGAAATATATATGCCCAGTTACATGGAAAGCTTCTTTTTGTTCAGTTGGAATCCAGAATAAGCTAACATGTTATTCTATCAACCATGATACACAGCAAGTATATATGCATAAGAGAAAATGTGTCGCTTTTCTCTAAGAAAACCCAGAAGTCATATGGGTTGCCTGAAGTGACATAAGTCTATATTTATTACTAGAAAATCAATAGTTTCAGTGTTTATCTTCTAAAGTAGCATAGGGTCTAGTGGGAGCTACAAATTCAGGGAAGAGCCCAGGAATCATATCTTGCACTGGTATAACAACCTTCATCTGGCGGCGAGATAAAGTAGACCATCAGATTTTGCAGAACTCTGAGAAGAGCTGTTTCGGGTCTTGCTAGATTCTTGCTAGATTCAGCATTTTCATTTTACACTTGATCTTAGCCAAAAGGTCAAGAAGTGATAGCATTTCCACTCTAAACCATATGTTGACATGGTACTTGCCTCCTAACTCCTGTTTGGAGCTGGGTCCCAGGTGGTGGGGAGAGCTGGGGAGAAGCTGCTCAGATGTGGTGCTCAGAAAGGGTCAGACACTCACCATACGCTGTCACTGCCTTTGTCCATGGGCCATCCTCTGGGGTCATAGTACACATCCACGCTGAGGTTTTTGTCTGTGTCATGAGCTGAGTTGAAGTTGGTGATAATTCGGGAGGGAATCCCCAAACACCGCAGCGCTGCAAGTCAAGGGCAGTCTGAGGACTTGGGGTGCAGTGGAGATGGTATCTTGGGGTACCCCACTGCTGCCCACCCAGGAAAGGCACATCACACCCAGAGTACCTGTGTTGAGGGTCCCAGCGAAGACCCAGCACTGGCCGTATCGGACTGGCCTGAAGCCAGAACTTTGCCACTGCTTGAGGATCTCCACGCTGCCATTCCAGTTCCTCGGGTCCTGGCCACCTACGTAGTTACCACTCCAGTTCCCAGAAATCACACCATAGTCATCATTGGCATTGATCTGGGCAGGAAAAAACCCCAAAGAAATCAGCACAGATAGTGACGTGCAGAGTTCAGGGGACAAGATAAGGAGACACGGAAGGAAGCCAGGGAGCCTCCTTCAAGAGGATTTTCTGTCTTTCTGGGTGATTTGGATGATAATTGTGACAATGATCCCCCTAGGGGTATCAAGCGGTATATGAATTTAACAGTACTTTCCTTAACAGGCCATGTTTGCCCCTAATTCACATATCATCCCCAGCTCACAGGGAAAACTGAGGCTCCGGGGCTTGTCAGTGGTGAGGGACGGGCAAAAAATCAGCCTGCAGGCAATTTCTGGCCAGAACTCATGGGCAGCTGCTGCTGCCTGACTCGAGAGTCCACGGTTTGAAGCTCTCTTTTGGTGTCCTGGTCTTCTAAACAGATCCCCTTAGAACTTCAGCAACTAACTTCTTCTTGGAAAGAATAAAGATGGACTCTTGCTTTTCATTCATTCATTCATTTATTCATTCCCTCAACTTAAGGCATGATTCTTGTATAAGTAACACAACCACGATGCAGTATGAAAAGAGCACTGGACTAGCGATCAAAAGATCTGAGTTTCTTAGTCTTAGTCTTTTATAGACTCATATTGAAATATTTAGGGATGAAATGATATAATGTCTGGGATTTATCAAACAATCTGTGGAGGAAGGGACACAGATGAAACAAGAATGGCCTTGAGTGGGTAATGGCTGAAGCCGGTGATGGGTACGTAAGAGTTCGTTTTACTTTTTCCTCTACTTTAGTGAAAGTCTGAACTGTTCCATGACAAAAAGTTAAAAGAGAATGAAAAAAGGAGAAGCCTGAGAGAAAAACAAATATCGTATATTATCGCTTATATGTGCAATCTAGAAAAATGGTACAGATGAACGTATTTGCAAAGCAGAACTAGACACACAGATGTACAGAACGAATATATGGTTACCAAGGGGGGAAAGGGGGTGGTGGGATGAATTGGGAGATTGGGATTGACATACACACACTACTATGTATAAAACAGATCACTAATAAGAACCCGCTGTATCGCACAGGGTACTCCACTTTGCTGTACAGTAGAAACTAACACAACACTGTAAAACAACTATACCCCAATTTAAAAAATTTTTTTAAATAAAGTAAAATAATAGATAACTAATGAGAACCTACTGTATAGCACAGGGAGATCTACTCAATGCTCTGTGGTGACCTAAATGGGAAGGAAATCTAAAAAAGAGAGGATAGATGTATACGTCTAACTGATTCACTTTGCTTACAGCAGAAACTAACATAACATTGTAAAGCAACCCTACTCCAATAAAAAATAAAAAAAAAAGAAGAAGAAGAAACCCGAGTTGCAAGCCCAGCCTGGCTGCTTGTCAGCTGGGTGACTGCTTGCGCAGGAGTCGATTCCCCTCTCTGGGCCTTCATTCTTCACCTTCCAACACAGGGAACTTTAGAAACAAGTACTTCCTCGGCTGTCTTCCAGCAGCCACGTTTTCAGAGTTTATGAAACTTTGACTAGCATTTATCCCAACCTTACAGTGAGAACGGCTCCCTCTCTCAGTGGGGGCCACAAGGGCAAGGCCTATGAGGACGAACAGTCTGGAAATGGAAGGATCCTTGCCCAGGACAGGCTGACCCAGCCTTCCGCGGTCCCTCCGTGTGGTGGGGGAGCTCCACAGCCCCTCCAGGATGGTCTGGGCTGGAATAGCAGGATGGGGCCAGATGGGGCTCCTTCAAGATGGAAGATTGCATGGCCCATCCCCATCTCCTGAGTCACAGGTGCATCAGCCTCCAAAGTGGTAATCAGCAGGGTCATCTCTGACTGAAAGCTGAGGTTTCAAAGCCCCACACAGGCCATAATTCGCTCGTGGCCCAGCCCAACCAGGAGGGCTGGAGAGAGAGTGGGGAGGTTCTGCTGAGGCACCCAGCTCTGAGATCAAGTGGTTTGTCTGGAGGGCAGGGGTGAGTCAGCAGCTACTGGAGCCAGCTGCCTCCCCTCCCCTCTCCTGAGCTGAGGAGGCTCAACTTCCTAAAGTGCCTGAATCCAGCTTCCCTCGACCTTGGCGTTGGCTTTAATCCACCCCCTCCTGGGCCACTTGGTTTTCCAGGTTGGGCCCAGGCCCCACTCCCTCTCTGCACTCTTCCCGGCTGCCTTGGTCCCCACCATTTCCTCAGCACCTCCACATTGCCTGGGCCTCCCCACAGCTGTCCTGTGAAGTTTGAGTTAAGAAGTGCTGTCTGATGACCCCCGATATCTATCATGCAGTCAGAAGGTCATTCAAATTTCTAACCATGTAACTAGCTTGTTAGCTTGGATATTCTCCCAACTCAAAAGAGACTTGAAATGCCTAGTCCATTAATCAAAAAAAAAAAAAAAAAAAAAAAAGGTAAAGACACTCCTGAGTAATCATTTAGTTTCAGAGGGTTAAAGTTCAAGAACTCTCTGACTTTTAGCTTTTTACTTTGTAACTTTTGAGCAGGCTATCCCTTGTTTGGATAATTTCTGATGGAGGTGCTCTCTGCACACTGACTACAGAGCAGTGCATTCCTCCAGCATCCAGCTTATGTGTGCCTCTGAGTGCACGTGCACATGTGTCTGGGGAAGTGGGGACAGGTTTCTCACGTGGAGGGACTGGACAAGTGAAGGAGGCCCTGGGCGGGTAGCTGGAGGCCTTGTTCTGGCCAGACTCACAGGCTGAGGCTGTGAGTGAGTCACTTCAGCCCCCTGGCATCAGTTTCCGCATCTAGACAATGACTGTGTTGGCCTCTGCCCTCCCCACTGGCACTGGAGCCCTCTGTGTTGAGGATGGGATGAGTCAGAGCAAAGGAGGTTAACGCTTCAGGCTCACTCAGGAGCTTACCCCCTTTCCCAGGAGCCCCAGGGATGGAGCAAATTCTCAGCTTTGCCTCCTTCTGGTCCTGGCAGACACCCAAAGACCGAATCCTTCGTCACTGGAGGAAGGCCTCGCAATACAGTGGAAAGGGCTTTGGAGCCAGGCAGCCTGGGTCCAGTTCTGCCTTTGCCACCCACTCGCTGTGTGTCTCAGGAATGTTCTTTAATGTAGAGGCTCCACGCGTGCGAAATGGGATGGTAACAGCCACAACTACATTTTGTGAGATGTCAACCAACGCTATAAGTGGTTGTGCCTAACCCATAGCTGGGTTTGATATACAGGAATAACTAGTTATTATGGTTTTCTCATCACTCACCATTGCACTCAGCACCCGGCCAATATACTGGGGATCGTCTCTGCGGGCCACATCAGTAGCAGGGTCACGGCGAAAATTCAGACTATTATCCAGCAGAGAGAGGCAAATGTTCAGAATGCCTTCTTCAAACTGTTCAAAATGGGACCATATGTTACGATGAAAGAAATGACAAATAGTATCAGCTTATTGAAGGCACGGGGGCTACCCTGGTAAGAACCATGGGCTCTGCCCAGATCCTTCTACTCCACAGCCTCCAGAGCTGAGAGAATCTGAGGAACAGCCACCCAACTTGGGCTTTAACCCTGCAAACTCATCCAGAGCTCTCGCTATACACAAGGCCTTGAACTGAGGCCCCTAAAGTTAATGGCACTCTCTCACTGTTATGAACTTGAGAGCAATCACTTGGCCTGTCTGGGCCTCAATTTGTCCATCTTTATAACAGGGGATCAGACTGAGCTCATCTCAAAGTTTCCATCTAGATCTGACATTGATCTTGAGCATATTACTCAGACTTTGGGGGAACTGATTAAAAAGATAAAATGTCTCATTAAATTGGAATTTGAAGCCATTTTCACAAAATAAGACTTATTTTTGTCATTGCTTCTCAAATGGAGAAGGCCAAGCTCTTTCTTGCCTTAGGGTCTTTGCATGTGCAGTTCCTTCGACCTCCAGTGCTCTTCCCCAAGAGATCTATCTGGCTCCTTTGCCTCCTTCAGGTTTCTGATCAAAAGTCCTTTTCTAAGAGAGGCTTACCCAGATCTCGCCCTTCAAAAATATCTTCCCTTCCATCCCCGGGTGCACCTTATGCCCTTACCCACCCCATCCCACTTTCTTTTTGAATGAAATTTAACACAGAACCCAACATATAAAACTCAACATATAAAATATACGGCAGATGTGCTCTGGTTGACTACAGAATGGGGTCTGGACATGGCAGAGAATGCACCTGTCCACCCCCTGCTGGACATGCAAGGTACCCCACCCAAGGCACTTCCTTGTAATGTCTTCATTTGTCTACTGGAGAAAAGAAAAGGTGGAGGGAATCCCTGGATGTTTTTCAGGCTGAGCAAACCTGGGAACTCTGTGGACTCAGATGTCATACTAATGAAGGACCTTTGAAAGGTCAAATGCACACGCCAAGGAAGCTTCCTCACATTCTTACCTAGAATGAATAACAGAAACTACATTATTGTCCCAAGTGTCTCTACTGGGCCTTATCCTCATTTGTGCATCATGGTACCAATAACACTTCATTGCATCAATTTAGTTACGTGTCTGTTTTGCCCACTAGATTGTGACCTCCTCAAAGACAGGAAATCTGTCTTATCCATCTCCTGTATCCATAGTGTGCAGCTTGGGGCCTGGCACATAGTAGGTCATCAGTAAATGCCTTCTGAATGGATGAATGAAGAGAAGGCAGGCGAATGGACAGATTTGGGAACTTCCACCTATCTGTGGGGCCAGCGGCTGAGCTTCTTGGGTATAATAGGGACATTACCACCAGGCTTTATGATCTTTTTACCTGTCCATAGTTCCAGCCAATCATGCTAATGTAACTTGTTCTTCCCACGAAGATGACGCCAGCATCTTCCTGAACATACTCCTCTCTCTCATCATGGTTACTCATAAAGACACTATCGGCTGTTTGACACAAAAAGCAGATATTAGGGGTTATAGAGAGGACTATAGAGACCAGTCGTCCTCTCAGTCCTGAGTATCCTCCTGGGGGCTGGAGCAAGCCCCACCTGCAACCCTTCACCCAACCTCCACTGAGGAGTGAAGCCTTGGGCTATAATGCTTCCACCTCATATTATGGGAACTATGAGCTTGAAAAAGAAGCTGGGATGACCTGAGAATCTGAAAATGAGACCCTTGGGAATGAAACACTTGCTTCTTCAGGCACAAGCTATCTCCACACTGCAGAATTGTGCTGTGGTCATTACACCGTACTATACAGTTTTCAAAAGCCCATGAGATCCCTGCAATAGCTCCAGAAATAGCAGGATGTCCATTTAATGGTGAGGAATTTGATGCTTGGAAGGGTAGAGTGACTGTCAGACACACAAAGCTGGTTAAGTGGCAGAGCTGGACTCAAACCCCTGGCTTCTGACTTCTAGCTTCTGTGCGGTTTCCATATTCCAGAAACTTTCCCTAATCAAACCTGAGCCCATGAAAATCATTCCCCCCATCTTCTTTCCATGGGCATCGCTTGGCTGATGGCTGGGAGTGTGGGTGGCTAGGTGCCTACCTTGCAACCAGGGGTTAAAGAGCAGTATGAATGTTCCAACTTCCGTAGTGGAGTCATTGCCCTCATAGGAGATCTCAATGCTCAGCGTGTATCTTCCTATGGGTGCATCGGCAGGACTGAGGATGCAGATGCTCAGAACATTGTTCTTGTTGTTCAGAAGTTGTGCACCCCAGCCAGTGCCACTTATCCTGTTGGAGAGTGGAAACACAGCCTTTGTCTTGGCCGACTCTGAGGGGTAAGGCCCTGTAAAAGAAGGCATAGGACAATGGAAACCAAGTAGTGTTGGCCAGACTGTGGGGAGAAACCAGATTCCAATATAACTGCCGGGGCCCTTTGGGAGACATCATACAATGAAGCATTGTGTTATGGCGCTGGAAGCAGCTGGAGAGACCACGTGGGCCAAATCCCTCTTGATATGAAGACCGTGACCCTCAGACTCAGAGACAGGCCGAAACTTGCTCAAGGTCACACCAAGTCAATGGTAGAGCTGGGCTAAAGCCCGGGGCCACCACCACCACCATCCCTCGGATGCACAGCCCCAAGGTCTACTCAGATGTGTGTTGGCTGGGAGAGCAGGGAGCAGGTACCTGTGGAAGCTGTGAATGTCGCACTTCTGTTACAGCCGAGACATCGGTATACGGTCAATGACATGTAGAAGAGTTGGCCTCTCCGCACGACAAGCTCCTGGCTGGAGAACTTGTCTGTGTGATGTGCCTGCTCATTGAGACTTATCTGCCAGTCGACACTCTGGAGTCCTAAAGCCGTGAGACAGAAAAGAAGACTTGAGATCCTCAGAGGCAAGGGGTGGTGGTGTGGGGGAAAAAGTGTAAGTTACCAAAGAGACTGCTTTTGGACAGGGCTCGCTGGGGAAGAATATTCTAGGAAGAATCACATGAAAATGCAAGCATAGCAAGCACTTTACAACCTATTCCCATCTGCCTTTTCAGGCTGCTGAAGCTCTGCACACACTAGTCCCACTTCCCCCTCCACCTGGCCAACTGTCACTCAGCTCTCAAAGAAGTAGCTTCACCCAACTGGCCAGGAGAACTGAGTACCCAATTCTGTCCACTTTATCCTCCTTCCTTTGTGGATGCGGGCTCACGTAGAACTGGGAGGAGGCTACTTCTCTCGAATCCACCACCCTGGTTTGGCTTCCTTGCTTTTTCCTTTGTGTCCTCCCAGATACCAGGTGTCTTCTATCACTCCAACACCCAGCAAACATTTAGCTGTGTCATCTGTACTTTATATGTGCAACACCTCGGTGTTGGCCTGAGCATCTGATGCTGAGGAGGATTGTGTAACCCTGACAAGCATTTCGAGGCTGGACACTGGGCAATCACTGGCCTGGAAGGTCTTTCAAATGCTCACTGGCAAGAGTGGCCTAAGGCCGTGAGACCCCTGGATAAGACCCTGAGGACTAACACCTCAAAATCCACCCCCAAACTTCTCAGGTGATTGTGGAGGTGAGGGAGCTAAGCTGAGAAGGGTTTCAGAGAAGAAAGATTCCAGGAGATATGAGGAGTTTAGCCAATTTAAACCTTTTGAGATATTTAATTCCTTTGAGCTACATTTGAGATGTTCACCACCCATTCTTCTGCAAATGAAAGTGGTCTCTGTCTTTACGATGTGGCCATGGCTATGATGGGAGTGGAGTAGCCCATCCCAGCACCAGGCACAGCTCTTGTTTATACGTGTCTGTCTGTGTTCATCAGAATGTGCCTTCTTGAACTTTATCTTCTGATGCCTAGCACATTGCTTGACTGTATTAGGACAGTTAGACAAACAACTGAGGGAATAAATGAGCAAACAAACATAAAACTAATGTCATGCAATGACTATCATGACTAGAGCTCTAAATTTAGTCTATAAGGAAAGGTGTATATGGGGTATTTGTTCAATAAACATATAGAGAATACGTATTATTTATAGAACACTACGTAAAGCACAATGTTGGGGGTGTGAAAATGTATGAAAAGTAGTTTGAATCCTCAAAGAGCTTCAGGAGTGCATAAGACGACATGTCAGAATGAATGGTGGAATGAGGTAAATCCAATCTCCCCCAGAAAATGTGTCTAGGAGATGTAGGTAAGAATCACTTTCAGTTATAGGGATCAGAAAAAATTCATTGAAAATGCTGGGCCTTGAAGGAAGAGAGAATTTTGTCAGGTGCGTTCCAGGCAACAGGCAGAGAGGCCCAAGGCCCAGGAGAGCAGGTGTCTCATTCAGCTAGAGCAGAGGCTTTGCACAGAGGAGAAAGGGGAGGCAGGGAGGGCGTGGCTCCAGGGCGGGCCTGGGGCTGGGGGCTCCCATCCAAGCAACTCCGGAGATGGGCAGAGGCTCGTAAGAGACACTCTCTTGAGTGGGACGCAGACTCGGGTGATGAGCCAAAGGCTGCTGCTGAAGCAGGGCTCAGGAGGTGATCTCACCTCCACTTGGAGTACTAAAGATTCATTCATTCAAATGCCCACTTGTTCATTCATTCATTGAACAAATGGTTATTGAAAGAATAAATTAAGTTTTTTTTACTCAGGGAAACTAAAACATTCATGCAATCAAAAATATCTATTGAATGAAGGGCAAGGCAAATGGAGAGAAGGTGGGACAGAAGTGGATGAACGCTCCTGAATGCAGACATTGAATGGCGACAGCTCAGATCTCAGGCACCCTCTGGCAAACATCAAGCTCTACGTGACTTGCAGAGAGCTGGTTTGCTAAAAACTAGGACTCTTTAGGGCAACGTCCCCACCTTTTAAACCCCTGCCTCTTACGAACTGTGCTCACTGCCTTCTGTGCATGGGATCCGGTAGAGCTTCACTCACTGTCTCGTTTTAGAAAAAAAGAAGAGCTCTTAGAAATGTGTGGTCTGAGGTCACACAAGCCCCCCTGGAGATTCTTCCCCGCTCCCAAACCCTAAAGGATATGCGCCTTCTCCCCAGGAGAAGCTTATTATTCTTGACCATGGACTCTTGGAGAGCAGCAATTATGTCCCCAGACAGCCCTCAGTCAAGCACAGGGGTGAGGAAAGAGGGGTGGCAGCGACTCCCATCTATAGCCAACTTCTGCCTTCCCTCCAACAGGCCCACCTCCTTCTTTGCTGTGCCGAGGGTTATGCACTGTTTGCTATATGAAAAAAAGATGAATCAACATGCAAAAGTACACACAGCCAGTGTACCTAGGTTTGCTTAAGTCCTGAAAAATAAAACAATTCTAACTATCAGAAAAATAGTAGCGATGTCTCCCTTTCACGCCAGAACGCAGTGGCTTGTCTGCAGGGAAAATGATGAAGAAGACTGAGCTCCAGGGTGCCTTGGCTGCAGAGACACCGAAAGGAGACGAAGGGCACTTTGCGCAGACTAGGTGAAGTCCTGGGGTGACTGAGATGGTCATCTCTGCCTCTCCCAGCATAAGCCCTGGCATGAAGGAGTCTTGCTCCTTCATGGGGTGCTCGTGGGACATGCAGAGCTTCTCTGAGCTGGAGGGTGAGGAAGAGCATGACACATTTGTCGTCAGTCTCCTATGTGTCAACTGCTCTTAACAGTACACAGAGCACCCCTTCGGGTGCGGGGAGGAGGGGCACCTGAGCCCTTACTGCCGGAAGGGCATCGTGTGTAACCTTTGTGGCAAACGAGGACACGCCTTTGCCCAGCGTCCCAAAGCGGTTCACAATTCCGTGGCAGCTCAGCTAACCGGCGTGGCCGGGCACTGAACACCCGCCTGCCTGCCAGGGTGAACACACAGCCAGCTTACCCCTCTTAAGTGCCAAACCTTTTTTTTTTAACCATTTTTTATCGTTTTTGAAGATCAATGTTTGTTGAATTGAGAACATTGTTGACCCTGGCTTCTGTCAGGGTGTCTATCTTTTGAAGCTCATCCCATCCCCTTTTAATTTGCTGCTTCTAATCTCCGTGGTCTGAGAATCTGTGAAACCAGTGTTGTTAGAAGTGTATGTAACCTGAGTCAATAGGCTCTGAATGGTGGCCAAGGGCCTCTCTTATGGCATTAAAATGCATGGACTTTGTGACAGCGCTTTCAGTGGCTCAGAAGCCATTCTTCACAGAATCATGGAATCGAATCTGGAATTTTCCTTCTGGAAAGGACCTAAAAATTGGTCTAGACCAATCCACTGGTTTTCCAACAGACGAAACAGGACCAGAGAGGTTAAATGACTGGGTCAAAACCCACATAGCTGTCTGGTGCCAGAGCTAGCCTAGAGTAGAGTTCCCTGACCCCAAACCTGGTGCTCATTCCACTACCTCTCACACCTCACAACATTTTCCTCAACACTTGAGGGCCCAGAAAGTCTGCTCTTTCCAGAATAATGAGCCCAGGGGAATGCTAAGAAATCATCTGGGGAAGGAAGCAGAAGATTTGGCAGGAGCTTCAGAATACTTGGGAGATACGGAAGGGACAAAGGACCATAATCCAGGGTGTACTCATTGCCCCCTTGGGTACCATATCTGGATTAAGGTGGCCCCACTTCTTTGTGGCCTTCCCCTTCCCCGTTCATTGCCATCAGTGAGAAATAGAGGTGCTCCTGAGTAAAGGTTTGCATTTGCATCTTAGCCTCAATAGCTAGTGTCCCCAGAGAAGCAGCCGACTGGAGCTCATCTGCAACCTCCAGACTCTCAGGAGAAAGATGGAATTCCAAGGGAGCTGTTAACTCTGAAATGTACTTGGGAAATAGGTCAAGCTAGAGGGCATTGGGTCTACTAAGTGTTATCAAGTTCAAGTAGAAAAGACAGTACACTGCTTTTCTTTTAGTTTTTGTCTTTCCTTTATGTTTTGCGATTTCCTCGTGGCTTAGAATGTAAAATCGATTGTTTAAAGTTTTGTTCTGAATAAATATTTACCTTTTGTATTGCTAAAAAAAAAAACCCAAAACAGTACACAGAGCACCTTACACCTGTCATCGATGAAATCTTACAGAAACTGCAAACTGAGGGGGGGATTAGCAGATACACACTACTATACATAAAATAGATAAACAACAAGGTCCTACTGTATAGCACAGGGAACTATATTCAATATCTTGTAATAATCCTATAATGGAAAAGAATATATATATATGTATAACTGAATCACTGTGCTGTATGCCTGAAACTAACAGAACATCGTAGATCAAGTATACTTCAACTAAAAAAAAAAAAAAAAGAAAGAAACTGATACCTTATTCGAGGTCATATACCTAATGATTGGCAGAGCCAGGATTCTGAACCCAGGTCTTACTGACCCTCCCTGTTGCCATGGTCCCCTGTTCTCCACCTGGGAGGGGGACCCAGGTGGTGAGAAGCCCTCACTGTGCATTGTCCTCCCTTCTGGCATTTGCATCCTGACACGGAGGAGAGAGTGAGCACCTGGAAGGGGAAATGTGTTCCAAAGGGCATTCTACTGGGAGGTGAGTAGAAGAGGAGCATCCCTGAATCCCGAGGGGGACGGCATGCTGAGTGCACGCTCCCAAAGTCCCCAGGTGGTTCCTGCCTCCCTCGGTCACCGCCCCACGTGTGAGCCCTAGGATCGTTTCTGCCAGCCCCAAATCAAGGATCTGATGATCCTGTCTGTGGATTATCCAGGGCCTTTGTTCTCCCACCCACCACCCCTTGGCATAGCACTAATCACAGCCAGAGTGTTCTAGAAAGGGTAGGGCAGGGGGTAGGGGAGGTGCACAGCCATCCAAGTTTCTTCTTGAGTTTACAACTTCATGGATGTTTATGAGCCTCAGAGCTGTTTTTCACACCTGCCTGGATGAAGGGCAGGGATGAAAGGAGAGTGGCTTCACCCTTACAATTGACTCATCAACACAGACTCTCAAAACCATCAGAGGGAGAAGCCTTGGAGACCGAGCATCTCTCCACACCCTTATTCTGGCTGTGAGGACGTGGAGGCCCAGGAGATGGTTTGCCCACAGTGGATTGTTTCTGAACTCTCATCCAGGGCCCGTCTCACAATCCCACACCACCTCCTTGAGTCTCTGCTTAACTCTACCATCAGGCCGGGGGCAATTTCCCCAATATTTTTTTCCTGAGAATATCAGTGTCACCAGCAACACTAATGTGGTAGCAACTGACAAATGTCTATCCCAGGGCTTCCCTGGTGGCGCAGTGGTTGAGAGTCCGCCTGCTGATGCAGGGGACACGGGTTCATGCCCCGGTCTAGGAAGATCCCACGTGCCGCGGAGCGGCTGGGCCCGTGAGCCATGGCCGCTGAGCCTGCGTGTCCGGAGCCTGTGCTCCACAATGGGAGAGGCCACAACAGTGAGAGGCCCGTGTACTGCAAAAAAAAAAAAAGAGTCTATCCCAGTATTCACTTGCTCCTTCTTTCTTGGTAATAAAATCCCCCCTGTTAATGGCCAGGCTCCCCTGCAGCTGGGGGTCATGTGAATGAGTTCTGGGCAATGACTTGTAGGTATAGTGATGTGTATTAACTTCTAGGAAACCTCTTTTTCTTAAATTGAGGTGAAATTCACTGTTTTAACCATTTAAAGCATACAATTCGGTGGCATTTAGTATATTCACAATGTTGTACAACCATCACCACTATCTACTTTCAGAACTTTTGCATCAACCCCAAATATATCCCCCCACTCATCTGCAGTCACTCCCCATTCCCCGCTAACTGCAGCCCCTGGCAACCATTAATCTACTTTCTGTTCCCCTGGATTTGCCTATTTTGGTCATTTCATATCAATCGAGTCACACGTGTACTTAGTCTTTGAGTCTGGTTTTTCACTTAGCATAATGTTTTCAAGGTTCATCCATGTGGTAGCATTTATCAGTAGCTCCTTCCTTCTTTATGGCTGAATAATATTCCACTATGTTTATATACTGTATTTTGTTCATCCATTCATCAGTTGAGGGACATTTGGGTTGTTTCTACCTTTGGGCTCTTGTAAATAGTGCTGCTATGAACATTCATTTGCAAGTATTTGTTTGAATACCTGTTTTCAATCCTTCTGAGGAAACCTCTTTTTCAAAAGTTGGCAAATGCCCTTAGCCTGCTCACTTCCATCTTCTTCCACCTGCTGCCCGGGGTGTGGGTGTGATGTAGACTCAACTCTAGACCACGCATGCCCTCAGGACATCAGAGTGGAGAACTGCACAGAGCCCAGGCCCCTGGGGATTGTGCAACTGTCCTCTCCACCAGAATGGCCTACATCCAGGCCTATTGTGTAGGGAAGAAGTAAACTTCTGTCTTGTTTATTTCTCTAAGCCATTGTTATTTGGGGTTCACTGTCATTCACAGCTAAACCTAATTACATATACCTGATAATGTAACCTCCCCTTCTTCTGTGGTCCACCTTTGGCAGGGGTAACATGAGAAGCACAGAACAGATTCCAGATTGTGAAAGCGGGCTCACTAGGCAACCGTCTCCATCCTTATCAGCTGGGCTCTGTAATCGAGTCACCTGCAGCAGGTGGGGAGGATGACTTGGTTGCAGGTGTGGGACTGGGGTTTTCACTTGCTGTTTCCGGGAGGACCACAGAGAGCTGCTGGCAGGTGCCCATCACATAATGATACTCTAGGGGCTGCATCTTCCCCACCTGCCCAGACCCTATTCCCTAGGTCTCTTCTCTAGACTAAGATTTTTTTTAATCTTACAGATTTCTAGAGTTAATTAGGGCTGAGAGATATATTAAAAGTCATCTAGCCAAGTGTCTTCAAGCTTTTTGTTAGAGACTTCATTAATACAGAAATACATTTTGTACATTGCTTACACACATGGGTCTATGATTGACGTAAAGTTTCACAAAAAAATACTAACCCTTATTATGTACAATGCACTGATATTTTCTGTTTTTTTTTTTCTTTTATTTGCTGATCACAATCCACTAAACTGATCTCACAACTTGCTAATGGGTGACAACTGGCAGCTTGAAAAACAGTGATGTGATCCAATATTCCCATATGACAGGTAAGAAAGCTGAGGCATTGGAAGGGGAAGCCATCTGCTGAGGTCACAGGGTAGTTTAGAGGCAGAGCTTGGCTCAGAAACCAGGTCTTAGATCTTGGTCACTGGTGGGCTGTGAGTCATTCCCAATGCCCCCCTCAGCTCCAGGCACCGGGATGTTTCCAGCTCCTGGCAGGACCCCCAGTCACTCCAGCCCTTGCCACTCTCTTCTTTCTCTCTCTCTAGCCTGTGCTGCTTCCCTTCATCTTTCCCCCACATTCAGACATTTTCAATCCCTGTGCAGCATGGGTGGTACAATT